>NC_141000.1:39831783-40548869 GCF_052327205.1 Somniosus microcephalus | reverse complement strand
CTTGGTGCATAAAATCAGTTCTACGTGGAAATTTTCATCTGGGTCCTGATTTCTGGATCTTTGCTGGAACACAAGGACTTTGGTTTTTTGGGGGTTTATTGTCAGGGCCCAGGTCTGACAGAATGACTCCAGCAGATCCAGGTTCAGCTGTAGGCCCTCCTTAGTTGGTGACAGCAGAACCAGGTCATCTGCATAGAGGAGGAATTTAACCTTAGATTCATATAGGGTGAGGCCGGCTGCTGTAGATTGTTCAAGTAGTTTTGCCAACTCATTTATGTAAATATTAAAGAGTGTCGGTGAGATTGGCGAGCCCTGCGTCACACCACGCCCCTGTGGGAAGTATTTTGTTTGTTTGTCTCCTATTTTAACTGCGCATTTATTGTTTGTATACATTGATTTAATTACATCATATGTTTTCCCCCCTACACCACTTTCAATAAGTTTCAAGAATAGACCGTTGTGCCAGATGGAATCGAAAGCCTTCTGGAAATCTATAAAGCAGGCAAAAATTTTGCTTTTGTTTTGATGATCATGTTTGTCAATTAGGGTCTGTAGGGTGAAGATATGATCTGATGTTCTATAGTTTGGTAGGAATCCAATTTGGCTTTTCCTCAAGACATTGTGCTACTCAAGGAAGTTTATAAGTCTTTTGTTTATGACACTACAGAAAACCTTCCCCAGGTTACTGTTTACACAGATGCCTCGATAGTTATTTGGGTCAACTTTATCCCCACTTTTGTATATGGGCGTTATGAGTCCTTTGTTCCAGATATCAGGGAAGTAACCGACTCTCTCTCTCCCTCCCACTCTCTCTCTCTCCCCACTCTCTGTCTCTCCCCCACTCTCTCTCTCTCTCCCCCACTCTCTCTCACTCCCCAGTCTCTTTCTCTCTCCCCAGTCTCTCTCTCTCTCCTCCAGTCTCTCTCTTCCCTGTCTCTCTCTCTCCCTCTCCCCGTCTCTCTCTCTCTGTCCCCAGTCTCTCTCTCTCCCTCAGTCTCCCTCTCTCGACCCCCAATCTCTCTCTCTCTCTCCCCCAGTCTCTCTCTCTCCCCTGTGTCTATCTCTCTCTTTCAACCTGTCTCTCTCTCTCTCCCCATCTCTCTCTCTCTCTCCCCCCCAGTCTCTCTCTCTCCCCCCAGTCTCCCTCTCTCTCTCCCCCAGTCTCTCTCTCTCTCTCCCCCAGTCTCTCTCTCTCTCTCCCCAGTCTCTCTCTCTCTCCCCCCAGTCTCTCTCTTTCTCACCCCAGTCTCTCTCTCTCCACCCCCACTCCTCTCTCTCTCCTCCCCCACTCTCTCTCTCCCCCACTCTCTCTCTCTCCCCCACTCTCTCTCTCCCCCCCCCACTCTCTCTCTCTCTCCCTCTCCCCCACTCAATTCAATTCAATTCAAATGCTTTATTGGCATGAAAGTTTACAGGGAACCATATTGCCAAAGCTTACATAACAAAAAGTACAGTTTTCCAACATTCTGTAGGTGTCAAACAATTTTGATCTTCGTTGGGTACATACAATATTACTTTAAACAATATTAATTTAAACAGTCTTTGTACATCAGTGGGTACATTCAGTATTAATTTTAAACAGTCCTCAGGTTGTGACATGTTGTTACATATTTGGCACCAAGGTATGGTCTGTCTCCTTCTTCCAAGGACTAATCTTAATTTTAACAGGTCATCCAATTCCTTGAAATCTGGGGTTGTTTGGCTGAGCTTGTCAAATAATATGTTTCTTGATGTGTTGAATTTTTTGCATTTTAGGAGGAAATGCATCTCTGTCTCAACCTCGCCGGCCAGACATTGATCACATATTCTATTCTCTCTCGGCTGCCAGGATTTCTTGTATCTTCCTTTTTCAATTGCCAGTTGGTGAGGGTCTGTCTCTGTTTTGTGTCTCTGATGGTCGAGAGATAGTCTGCCAGTTTATATTCTCTTTTTAGGGCCCGGTAACATTCTAATCTGATTTGGCTTTTGGTTATTTTGTTCCAATGTTCCAGGTACGTTTCTTTTGCATTGTTTAATGATTTGGTTCACTCGGATTGGTGTTTGGACGGCAGTGTTGGTCTGGGACTGGTCATGGTCTGGCTGAGTAGGAGTACTTAGTTTCAGTAGCAGCTGACTCAGGGGACTCTTTTCTGGGTTTAGCTCTTGGGTCTGGAAGGCTTTAAAATGAAGGGTGTCTGGGGAGCTAGATTTGAGGTGATTTAGGAAATTTAGTGCTCATTTTTGGATGTTTATTATCAGTGGGTATCTGCCTAGTTCAGCTCTGCATGCATTTGTTGGTGTTTTCCTTTGGGTGCGAAGGATGCTTCGGCAAAATTCTGCATGTAGGGCTTCTATTGTGTGTTTTTCCCATTTAGTGTAGCTATGGTGATTGAGTGGGCCCCATACTTCACTACCGTACAGCGCAATCGGCAGGATTATGCTGTCAAATATTTTTAGCCAGATTTTGATTGGGATTTGGATGTTGTAGAATTTTCTTTTTATTGCATATAGGGCTCTTCGGGCTTTTTCTTTTAGTGCATTCACTGCTATGCTGAAGCTCCCTGATGCTGTAATGGTTAGACCAAGGTAAGTGTAGCTCATAGTGTGTCCTATGATGGTATCACTGAGAGTAAACTGGTATTTGTTTTCCTGACACCTGGGCCTTTTTTGAAAAATCATGATGTTGGTTTTCTTTAGATTTACTGTTAGGGCCCAATTTTGGCAGTATTTGTCGAGTAGGTCTAGTTGTTGCTGTAATCCCTGTTCTGTGGGAGACAGCAGAACCAGGTCGTCCACATAGAACAGGGATTTCACTTCTCCATCCAGGAGACAGAGACCCGGTGACTCGCTTTTCTCCAGCATGTCTGCTAATTCATTTATGTATATGTTGAACAGGGTCGGGCTCAAATTGCAGCCCTGCCGGACGCCTCTTCTCTGGGTGAAGAAACCGGTGCGTTTGTCTCCAATTTTGACACCGCATTTATTTTTCAGATACATTGATTTAATAAGGTCATAGACTTTGCCCCCTATTCCACACTGAAGAAGTTTGTAATAGAGCCCTTCGTGCCAGATAGAGTCAAAGGCTTTCTTGAAGTCAATGAAACAAGCGAATATTTTCCCATTTTTTGTTTGGTGTACATGCTTTTCAATGAGAGTGTGAAGGGTATAGATATGGTCGGTGGTGCGATGTTTTGGAAGAAAGCCTATTTGATTTTTTCTAAGGATCTTATGTTTGTTAAGAAAATCCAGTAATCTACTATTTATAATACTGCAGAATAACTTCCCTAGACAACTGTTGACACAGATGCCGCGGTAGTTATTTGGGTCTGATTTGTTTCCACTTTTATATATGGGAGAGATGAGTCCTTGGCACCAGATATCGGGAAAACAGCCTGAACGTAATATGATGTTGAATAACTTGAGTACCGCACCCTGCATCTCCATATTGCTGAACTTGAGCATTTCATTTTTGATGTTGTCTGGACCACATGCTTTCTTTAGGTGGAGAGATTTTGTTTTTGTGGCCAGTTCTTTCCATGTGATTGGGGAGTCTAGAGGGTTTTGGTTGTCTTTAATTGTTGCTTCTAATATGTGGAGTTTTTCTGTGACATGATGTTGACTTGGGTTTGTTTCGTCTATTGGGATGTCTTTGTAGAGGTTTTCAAAATGTGTTCTCCAGATGTCGCCATCTTGGATTGGTAATGCTTGCAATTGTGTTGTACTCAGGTTATTCCACATTTCCCAGAATTGATTTGGATTAATGGAGTTTTCAATTTCTTCGAGTATTTTGTGGGTATAATTTTGTGTTTTGTTCCTAATGGTGTGTTTATATCTTTTGAGGGTCTCATTGTATCTAGTACGTAGGTCTGGATTGTTTGGTTGGCGATGTTTTTGGTTTGATATTTTTCTCAGGTCTTTTCTGGCATTTTTGCATTCGTGGTCAAACCATTTCTCATTTTTATTGTGTCTTTTGTAACGTTTCCTCTTCTGTTTCACAAGGTCGGCTTTTACAGCTGCCTCATGGAAGATCATATTTATATCATCTATGGCCATGTTTACACCATCTCTGGTAATCTCATATAGATTTTCTTTAAATTTTGATATTTTACTTGTGAGATCAGGTGAGTTTAGTGCTGTGATGAATTTGTCTCCACTGTCTGGGGCCCATCTGTATGTCTGGTTTATTTTATGGAGCTTACTGGGTTCCTTTTTTGTGTCTGTAGTTTGGGCAGACAGTTTAAGGTACACATTTATTTGGTTATGGTCTGAGAGGGGGGATTGCTGCCTGACAGTGAATGAGTTGATATCGCAGGGGTCCAGGTCAGTGATTGTATAGTCCACCACACTAGACCCAAGAGTTGAGGAATATGTGAGTCTCCCTAAGGAGTCCCCTCTGAACCTACCGTTAACTATGTACAGGCCTAAGGCTCGGCAGAGTTGCACTACCTCCCTACCGCTTTTATTTATTTCACAATCAAGGTTGTTCTGATTTGCGATGGCTGGTGTGACATATAAAGGGGTCTGGCCAAACACATGGTTGTTGCCCTGTGGGTCTATGAAGTCAGGTTCACATCCGGTCCTTGCATTTAGGTCCCCACATAGTAGCACCTTTCCTTGGGCCTGGAAATGGCTGATTTCCATGTGGAGAGTGTCAAATATCTCCTCTTCAAAATATGGCGATTCTATTGGTAAACATCTATAAGTAAACATCTTTTTTTGCTATTCCTATATTTTTATCTAATTTTAGCCATACGTGTGATTTTCCCTGTTTTATCGGTGAGATGTGTTTGTCCAGTTCTCCTTTATACCACACCAAGATTCCCCCGGAGGTTCTGCCCTTGCGTGTCTTAGTGTTCTTTACTGAGGGCACAATGATTTCATGGTACATTGGAGGACAGTGGGTGGGCACGTCCTTTTGGCACCATGTTTCTGTTAACACAATTATATCAATGTCTTTTATAGCTTTTAGGAATTCAGGGTCTGTACTCTTCATCCCAAAAGTTGAGGAGTGGAGACCCTGGATATTCCAGCAGCTTATGTGGAAAGAACGCATTTATATAGTTCAAAAAGCGAAATAAAATGGACCTATTTTGTGGGATGAGTGTGAAAACACTAGTTTCTATAATGCTAAATGACGATTTAGTATAAATTTCATGAGGCATGCACATACTGATATCTAATAATAGTAATAGTAATGATAAAATAACAATAATGACAATGATAAAGTAACAGTATTAATAATTTAGTGCATTCCTCTCCGGCTTTCTATCAGGGTGTTCATCATCGTCATGATCTTTCTCAGTTCTTGGTCTACAGTCTGTGGTCTGGAGGGGGGTCTGGGGTCAGCTACAAAAGCACGGTTCTGTTGTTGGTTTTGTATAGGGGGGTGGGGGACAGTGGTGGTCATGTTTGGGTTAGGGCTCCCAATGGTAGAGGGGGTGGGAGGGCTGCGTCTTTTGGCAATGTATAGGAGGTTTTTTGCGAAGATCCACATCCGCTGTTTGAGTAGATGTATTTCGTCATAGAGGTCCCTTGTGTTGATGTTTGGGTGATGGGCCAGGTAGACGTTGGGGAGGGCAGTACATCTCGTGTCGATCTCCCTGTTGGTGTTGTGGATTATATAGGCTGGGGTGTCCTTTCTGGGCAGTAGTGTGGAGATCACGATCCGCGCCTCGGGGAATTCCCTGCTGGCCTTTTCCGCCATCCTGCTCACCGCCCTAGCAGTGCCTTCCCTTCGGGTGCGTAGGTCGTTTGTGCATGTGTGGATCACAAGCCATTTGGGGCTTCCAAGGGATTCTTTGTTCAGGATCTTCATTGCATGGCCTGTGTTGCTGCACCATTTTTTCAGGACTTGATGACCTGGGAACATCCTCTGGGGGTCCAAAAACTTTCCGTTGGAGTCGGTCAGCAGGACCGCCTGAGGGGCTGGCTTTTCAGACTGGGTAGCAGTAGTCTGGGCAGGACTCGACTGAGGGCTGGTTGTTGGCTGGGTTTCTGGGATAGGCTGTGTGGTAGGAGCAGGGTTTGGGGCCTCCGGTGTGTTGTCGCAAGGTGTGGGTGTGGGTGTGAGTGTGACATCCTCGTGTGGGGAGGCATCCGACGGGTTTTGTGTCCCTGTGTGTGTTGTTTTTGTGTCCTCAGGTTTTTGGACCTTAAGAGGTTTGTGTTGCCTGCTGAGTTCAATTTTCTGCTTTTCTACGGCCTCCATCGTTTTGTTTAGCTGAGTACGGAGTTCTTTGATCTCATTTCTTTGCTCCTCTACGATCTTTCTCAACTCGTGGATGGTGGACTCGTTTTCCGTTTTCAGCTGTTTGAGTTCCTCCTTCAAATTCTTGGCCTGTGTTTCTCTGTATTCGTTGAAATCGAGTTCTAGTTTGGACAGATTCTCCTTCAGCAGTTTGTTTGTGTTGAGAGGTGTGGGGGGGGTGGAGATGGTCAGGGAGGTGTTTGCCTCTGCTGGTCTCTCTTCTTCTTCCTCCGTTTGGCTCTCATCATTCTCTGTTCAACTCTCTTTTGCCTCCTGTTCATTGGTCCTCTTTGTGTCTGCCTTAGTTTTCAACTGGGGGAATTCCTTTTCAAAGGAGTCCAGATTTTCTACATTCCCCTGTATCATGATCTTTCCTTTTTTGTTGTAGTAGCTTATGGTTAGCAGGGGGTCATCTTTATCTAGATTTCCATCTTTACATATTTTCAGTCTGCCTCCTTGGCCAATACCTTCACTGGAGACGTGTGCGTAGTGTTTTTGTAAAGTCTCCTTCCATGAGGGAACGGAGTCGGTGTAGAATATGAGGTTGTTCTTCATCTTATTCCCTTTGTGTGTGGTATAGTCAACGTAGAGGACCTCTGGGTTATTTTTTAGTGTTGTGTCCTTGTGTTTATCCTTTGCCTTATTTTTTGTGCATTGCTCAGGATATTTCATTTCCCTGCTCATTGCAGTCGTTTGTTTTTGTCTTAGATAGATAACTTTTTTTCTCTTTTTTGTGTCGTGTTCCACCTTATCCCACTTTTAGGTCCAAAATTGAGAGTTTTTCAGGGGTTCATCTTTGATATAGCTGCTCTTAAAAGTCTCTCTCTCTCTCTCTCTCACAGGCTCCTGGTTCGGGTTGTTTACCGTTTCTCTCGGGTTTCTATTCCTTTTTTCTCGCGGGTTTGTTGTTCTTTTTCTAGGTTTTTTTTTTCGAACTAAACTTAAATAAAATTAAATTTAGGTAGATTTAGGTAAAACTTTTATCCTCCGGACCCGGTGTTTTCCTCTTCCGACTCTCTCACTCGCTCTCCGGGCCTCGGACTCGCACTCTCTCCGTGCCCCAGACTCGCCCACTCTCCGTGCCCCGGACTCGTTCGCTCTCCACGCCCCGGGCGGATCTCCTCGCGTCGTCGCGTCGGGCTCAGGCCCCCGGGTTTTCCTGACTCACCAGGCTGTTTCTGCCCTGGTCTCAGCCCCTCGGCTCGGCTGTGCAGTCCCGGCCCGGCCCGGTGTTTGTCCGAGTTTCTCTGACCCCAGAGTTTCTCGGGTTTCAGGCCCCGGGCTTGCTCGCTCTCCGGGCTTCTGCCCTGGTCCCAGCCCCTCAGCTCGGCTGTGCAGTCCCGGCCCGGCCCGGTGTTTGTCCGAGTTTCTCCGACCCCGGAGTTTCTCGGGTTTCAGGCCCCGGGCTTGCTCGCTCTCCGGGCTTCTGCACTGGTCCCAGCCCCTCGGCTCGGCTGTGCAGTCCCGGCCCGGCCCGGTGTTTGTCCGAGTTTCTCCGACCCCGGAGTTTCTCGGGTTTCAGGCCCCGGGCTTGCTCGCTCTCCGGGCCCGACAGTCCCGACCCGGCCCGGCCCAGTACCCCTACCTCTCCACTCGCCTCTTTGACTGGCTCGGGCAGCTCCTCCCGGTCTGGGTCTGCTCCTGTTGCTGCTCGCTCTCCTTCTCTCCGGTGCCTCGCTCGGCCCGGTTTCTCGGGCCTTTCTCCGGCTTCAGGCTCCGTGCTCCGGTTGCTGCTCCGGCTCTGCTGTGGTGCTTCAGGCTCCGTGTTCCTGCTGCTGCTCGGGCTCAGCTTTGCTGCCTCGCTGTCCAGGTTTTTTCCCGGATTTATTTTTCTCTTTCTCGCTGTCTTTTCTTTTTTCGGGTTTTTTTTTTCCTCTTTGGCGCTCTTTTGGCGCTCTTTTTTTCCTCGGTTTTCTTAGATGCTTAAACTAAACTAAACTTAAACTTAAAACTACACTAAACTGAGCTAACTTAGACTAAAGTTAAATTTAACTTTTAGAACTTTTAAACTTTTTTTTCCCCACTTAGATGGCTAAATTCGGCAGCCCATCTTCAGCGTGGCTCTCTCTCTCTCAACCTCATCTCTCTCTCCTCTGTCTCTCTCTCTCCCTCTCCCCGTCTCACTCTCTCTCTCTCCCCCAGTCTCTCTCCACCAGTCTCCCTCTCTCTCCCCCCCAGTCTCTCTCTCTCTCCCCCAGTCTCTCTCTCTCCTCCCAGTCTCTCTCTCTCTCCCCCAGTCAATCTCTCTCTCCCCCAGTCACTCTCTCTCTCCCCCAGTCTCTCTCCCTCCCCCAGTCTCTCTCTCTCCCCCAGTCTCTCTCTCTCTCCCCCAGTCTCTCTCTCTCTCTGCCCCAGTCTCTCTCTCTCTCCCCCAGTCTCTCTCTCTCTCCCCCAGTCTCTCTCTCTCTTTCCCCAATCGGTCTCTCTTCCCCCCAGTCGCTCTCTCTCTTCCCCCAGTCGCTCTCTCTTCCCCCCAGTCGCTCTCTCTCTCTCTTCCTACAACAACATGCCTTCAAAAAACCCTCGGCACCGCCGGGCACTTCAACAAATAGCCAATAATGTAGAGCAAAGGAACATTTTACAATATGCTGGAGTTACAACCAAAGACTGAGTGAATACTCCTTCTGGTAATGGTTTGCAAACCCAATAGGTTTGGTATTGGATAGAGTGATTTTATAATCAATAAATGTATTGAACATTACACTGTTATATATGTGTTACATTTTAGTAGGAGAGAGAGTGAGGTGGAAGGAGAGAGAGAGAGGGGGAAGGAGAGAGAGAGGGGGGGAAGGAGAGAGAGAGAGAGGGGGAAGGAGAGAGAGAGAGAGGGAAGGAGAGAGAGGGAAGGAGAGAGAGAGAGAGGGAAGGAGAGAGAGGCAGAGTGAGAGAGGGAAGGAGAGAGAGCAAAGGAGAGAGAGAGGGAGAGGGAAGGAGAGAGAGACAGAGAGAGACAAAGAAGGAGAGAGAGAGAGAGGGGAAGGAGACAGAGACAGAGAGAGAAGGAGAGAGAGAGAGACAGAAGGAGAGAGAGAGAGAGGGAAGGAGAGAGGGAGAGAGGGAAGGAGAGAGAGACAGAGAGAGAGAGGGAAGGAGAGAGAGAGGGAAGGAGAGAGAGAGGGAAGGAGAGAGAGAGAGGGAAGGAGAGAGAGAGACAGAGAGGGAAGGAGAGAGAGAGAGAGGGAAGGAGAGAGAGAGGGAAGGAGAGAGAAACAGAGAGAGAGAGGGATGGAGAGAGAGAGAGAGGGGGAGGAGAGAGAGAGAGGGAAGGAGAGAGAGAGAGAGGGAAGGAGAGAGAGAGGGAAGGCGAGAGAGAGAGAGGGAAGGAGAGAGAGAGAGAGAGGGAAGGAGAGAGGGAAGGAGACTGAGAGAGAGAGGGAAGGAGAGAGAGACAGAGAGGGAAGGAGAGAGAAAGAGAGAGGGCAGGAGAGAGAGACAGTGAGGGGGAAGAAGAGAGAGAGGGAAGGAGAGAGAGAGAGAGAGGGAAGGAGAGAGAGAGACAGAGGAAGGAGAGAGAGAGAGAGAGAGAGAGAGAGAGAGAGAGGGAAGGAGAGAGAGACAGAGAGGGAAGGAGAGAGAGCGAGAGAGGGAAGGAGAGAGAGAGATTACTGGATTTTCTTAACAAACATAATATCCTTAGAAAAAATCAAATAGGCTTTCTTCCAAAACACCGCACCACCGACCATATCTATACCCTTCACACTCTCATTGAAAAACATGTACACCAAACAAAAAATGGGAAAATATTCGCTTGTTTCATTGACTTCAAGAAAGCCTTTGACTCTATCTGGCACGAAGGGCTCTATTATAAATTTCTTCAGTGTGGAATAGGGGGCAAAGTCTATGACCTTATTAAATCGATGTATCTGAAAAATAAATGCGGTGTCAAAATTGGAGGCAAACGCACCAGTTTCTTCACCCAGAGAAGAGGCGTCCTGCAGGGCTGCAATTTGAGCCCGACCCTGTTCAACATATACATAAATGAATTAGCAGACATGCTGGAGAAAAGCGAGTCACCGGGTCTCTGTCTCCTGGGTGGAGAAGTGAAATCCCTGTTCTATGCGGATGAACTGGTTCTGCTGTCTCCCACAGAACAGGGATTACAGCAACAACTAGACCTACTCGACAAATACTGCCAAAATTGGGCCCTAACAGTAAATCTAAAGAAAACCAACATCATGATTTTTCAAAAAATGCCCAGGTGTCAGGAAAACAAATACCAGTTTACTCTCAGTGATACCATCATAGGACACACTATGAGCTACACTTACCTTGGTCTAACCATTACAGCATCAGGGAGCTTCAGCATAGCAGTGAATGCACTAAAAGAAAAAGCCCGAAGAGCCCTATATGCAATAAAAAGAAAATTCTACAACATCCAAATCCCAATCAAAATCTGGC
The DNA here is from genome assembly GCF_052327205.1 of Somniosus microcephalus. Classification (NCBI taxonomy): domain Eukaryota; kingdom Metazoa; phylum Chordata; class Chondrichthyes; order Squaliformes; family Somniosidae; genus Somniosus; species Somniosus microcephalus. Next base: position 40,538,245 of record NC_141000.1, on the reverse strand, counting down.
TCAAAATATTTGACAGCATAATCCTGCCCATTGCGCTGTACGGTAGTGAAGTATGGGGCCCGCTCAATCACCATAGCTACACTAAATGGGAAAAACACACAATAGAAGCCCTACATGCAGAATTTTGCCGAAGCATTCTTCACACCCAAAGGAAAACACCAACAAATGCATGCAAAGCTGAACTAGGCAGATACCCACTGATAATAAACATCCACAAACGAGCACTAAACTTCCTAAATCACCTCAAATCTAGCTCCCCAGACACCCTTCATTTTAAAGCCTTCCAGACCCAAGAGCTAAACCCAGAAAAGAGTCCCCTGAGTCAGCTGCTACTGAAACTAAGTACTCCTACTCAGCCGGACCCTGACCAGTCCCAGACCAACACTGCCGTCCAAACACCAATCTGAGTGAACCAAATCATTAAACAATGCAAAGAAACCTACCTGGAACATTGGAACAATGTAACCAAAAGCCAAAGCAGATTAGAATGTTACCGGGCCCTAAAAAGAGAATATAAACTGGCAGACTATCTCTCGACCATCAGAGACACAAAACAGAGACAGACCCTCACCAGGTACAGACTAAGCGACCACCAACTGGCAATTGAAAAAGGAAGATACAAGAAATCCTGGCAGCCTAGAGAGAATAGAATATGTGATCAATGCCTGGCCGGCGAGGTTGAGACAGAGATGCATTTCCTCCTAAAATGCGAAAAATTCAACACAACAAGAAACATATTATTTGACAAGCTCAGCCAAACAACCCCAGATTTCAAAGAATTGGATGACCTGTCAAAATTAAGATTAGTCCTGGGAGAAGGAGACAGACCATACCTTGGTGCCAAATATGTAACAACATGTCACAACCTGAGGACTGTTTAAAATTAATACTGAATGTACCCAACGATGTTCAACGACTGTTTAAATTAATATTGTTTAAACGAATATTGTACGTACCCAACGAAGGTCAAAATTGTTTGACACCTACAGAATGTTGGAAAACTGTACTTTTTGTTATGTAAGCTTTGGCAATATGGTTCCCTGTAAACTTTCATGCCAATAAAGCATTTGAATTGAATTGAATTGAATTGAATTGAGTGAGGGAAGGAGAGAGAGAGAGAGAGAGGGAAGGAGTGAGAGAGAGAGAGAGGGAAGGAGAAAGAGACAGAGAGGGAAGGAGAGAAGGACAGAGACCCAAAGGAAAACACCAACAAATGCATGCAGAGCCGAACTAGGCAGATACCCACTGATAATAAACATCCAAAAATGAGCACTAAACTTCCTAAATCACCTCAAATCTAGCTCCCCAGACACCCTTCATTTTAAAGCCTTCCAGACCCAAGAGCTAAACCCAGAAAAGAGTCCCCTGAGTCAGCTGCTACTGAGACTAAGTACTCCTACTCAGCCGGACCCTGACCAGTCCCAGACCAACACTGCCGTCCAAACACCAATTCGAGTGAACCAAATCATTAAACAATGCAAAGAAACCTACCTGGAACATTGGAACAAAATAACCAAAAGCCAAAGCAGATTAGAATGTTACCGGGCCCTAAAAAGAGAATATAAACTGGCAGACTATCTCTCGACCATCAGAGACACAAAACAGGTACAGACTAAGCGACCACCAACTGGCAATTGAAAAAGGAAGATACAAGAAATCCTGGCAGCCTAGAGAGAATAGAATATGTGATCAATGTCTGGCCGGCGAGGTTGAGACAGAGATGCATTTCCTCCTAAAATGCGAAAGATTCAACACAAAAAGAAACATATTATTTGACAAGCTCAGCCAAACAACCCCAGATTTCAAAGAATTGGATGACCTGTCAAAATTAAGATTAGTCCTGGGAGAAGGAGACAGACCATACCTTGGTGCCAAATATGTAACAACATGTCACAACCTGAGGACTGCTAAAATTAATACTGAATGTACCCAACGATGTTCAACGACTGTTTAAATTAATATTGTTTAAAAGAATATTGTATGTACCCAACGAAGGTCAAAATTGTTTGACACCTACAGAATGTTGGAAAACTGTACTTTTTGTTATGTAAGCTTTGGCAATATGGTTCCCTGTAAACTTTCATGCCAATAAAGCATTTGAATTGAATTGAATTGAATTGAAAAAATTGAATTGAATTGAAAGGGAAGGAGAGAGAGACAGAGAGGGAAGGAGAGAGAGAGAGAGGGGGAAGGAGAGAGAGAGAGAGAGCGAAGGAGAGAGAGACAGAGAGAGAGAGGGAAGGAGAGAAGGACAGAGAGGGACGGAGAGAGAGAGAGGGGGAAGGAGAGAGAGAGAGAGGGAAGGAGAGAGAGACAGAGAGGGAGAGGGAAGGAGAGACGGACAGAGACGGAAGGAAACAGAGAGAGAGAGGGAAGTACAGAGACACAGAGAGGGAAGGAGAGAGAGAGAGAGAGGGAAGGAGAGAGAGAGAGAGAGGGAAGGAGAGAGAGAGAGAGAGGGAAAGAGAGAGAGAGAGGGAAGGAGAGAGAGAGGGAAGGAGAGAGAGGGAGGGCAGGAGAGAGAGACAGAGAGAGAGAGGGAAGGAGAGAGAGAGAGAGGGAAGGAGAGAGAGAGAGAGAGGGAAGGAGAGAGAGAGGGAAGGAGAGAGAGAGAGAAGGAGAGAGAGAGAGAAGGAAGGAGAGAGAGACAGAGAGAGAGAGAGAAGGAGAGAGAGAGAGGGAAGGAGAGAGAGACAGAGAGAGAGCGGGAAGGAGAGAGAGAGAGAGGGAAGGAGAGAGAGAGAGAGGGAAGGAGCCGATGGACCCCTGCCGCTCCCGTGAAGCGGAGCCCCCGCACGTGGCGTAGCGCCTCAGGCCCGGCCCGACTCACCCAAGCTCAGCCCCCGCTGCAGCCCGCCGCCGCTCACCCGGACTCAGCTCCCGCTGTGGCCCGCCACTGCTGCTCCCCCACTCGCTGTCTCTTGGGCCGCGTGGTTGTCTGTTTTCCCGCGCAGCTGGCCAGAGAAAAGAAAAACAAAAGAGATGAAGAGTCTAATTTAAAGCAGCCTCTCCCCCGCTAAAAGGTGAGAGCCGGAGGGACAGGGTACTGAATTTGGATGATCAGCCATAATCTCATTGAATGGCGGTGCAGGCTCGAAGGGCCGAATGGCCTACTCCTGCTCCTATCTTCTATGTTTCTATGTTTGCGGATGAAGAAGGGCAGCCACCATTTTGTGAGGCACTAACAGCAGGCTGCAGGATTAGGCCCCGCCGAGACACACCATGAAACGCCCCCTGTGATGCAGCACGCTCCCCCCATAGGTTTGGTATTGTATAGAGTGATTTTATAATCAATAAATGTAGTGAACAATTCACTGTTATATATGTGTTACATTTTAGTAGGAGAGAGAGAGAGGGGGAAGGAGCGAGAGAGAGGGGGAAGGAGAGAGAGAGAGGGGGGGGAAGGAGAGAGAGAGGGGGAAGGAGAGAGAGAGAGAGGGAAGGAGAGAGAGAGCGAGAGGGAAGGAGAGAGAGAGGGAAGGAGAGAGAGGGAAGGAGAGAGAGACAGAGAGAGAGAGGGAAGGAGAGAGAGAGAGGGGGGAAGGAGAGAGAGACAGAGAGAGAAGGAGAGAGAGAGAGAGAGGGGGAATGAGAGAGAGAGAGAGGGAAGGAGAGAGAGAGAGAGGAAAGGAGAGAGAGAGGGAAGGAGAGAGAGCAATAACAAATATGCGAAAAAATGGCAAAGCTAGAATTTGCCATAAAAGATAACCAAAACCCGATAGACCCCATAATATCTGAAAAAGAGCTAATTGAAAAACTCAAGGACCTGCGACCAGGAAAAGCTTGCGGTGCAGATGGCATCCTAAGCGAGATGATTAAACACACGGACGATAAAATGAAATTGGCTATACTGAAACTCTTCAACTTGGTTCTGAGTGTCGGTTACTTCCCTGATGTCTGGAACAAAGGACTCATAATGCCCATATACAAAAGTGGGGATAAAGTTGACCCAAATAACTATCGAGGCATCTGTGTAAACAGTAACCTGGGGAAGGTTTTCTGTAGTATCATAAACAAAAGCCTTATAAACTTCCTTGAGGAGCACAATGTCTTGAGTAAAAGCCAAATTGGATTCCTGCCAAACTATAGAACATAGATCATATCTTCACCCTACAGACCCTAATTGACAAACATGTTCATCAAAACAAAAGCAAAATCTACGCATGCTTTATAGATTTCCAGAAGGCTTTCGATTCCATCTGGCATGACAGTCTATTCCTGAAACTTATCGAAAGCGGGGTAGGGGGAAAATCATATGAAGTAATTAAATCAATGTATACAAACAACAAATGTGCAGTTAAAATTGTAGACAAATGAACAAAATACTTCCCACAGGGGCGGGGGGTGACGCAGGGCTCACCAATCTCACTGACACTCTTTAATATTTACAAAAATGAACTGGCAAAACTACTTGAACAATCTACAGCACCCGGCCTCACCCTATATGAATCCAAGGTTAAATTCCTCCTCTATGCAGACGACCTGGTTCTGCTGTCACCAACTAAGGAGGGTCTACAGCAGAACCTGGATCTGCTGGAGTCATTCTGTCAGACCTGGGCCCTGACAATAAACCCCCAAAAAACCAAAGTCCTTGTGTTCCAGCAAAGATCCAGACATCAGGGACCCAAAATAAATCTCACACTAGTAACAACTATAATCGAACAAACCACTAACTACACATACTTGGGCATAAAAATCAGCTCTACGGGAAATTTCAAACTGGCTGTGAATGAACTGAAAGAGAAAGCTAGAAGGGCTTTCTATGCCATTAAAAAATCAACCCAAATAGAAATCCCAATTAGCATTTGGCTAAAAATTTTCAAATCAGTAATTGAACCAATTGCACTCTATGGCAGTGAGGTAACACAACAAGAATTTGCAAAATGGGACAAACACCCAATTGAGATCGTACATGCAGAATTCTGTAAAAGTATCCTCTGGACTCAAAGGAAAACCATAAACAATGCATGCAGGGCAGAACTAGGCCAATATCCACTAATAATTACTATCCAAAAAAGAGCCACCAAATTTTGGAAACACCTAAAAATGAGCAACCCTCACTGCTATCATTATGAAGCCTTGAAATGCCAAGAGAGGACCATAAATAAGAACACCCTCAGTTAACTAGTCCTGGGACTCAGTGAAGCAACCACTAACACTACTAACAATAACCAGCCCCAGGACAGTGACATCGTAGCACAGAGAATTCGACCCAACACAATTGTCACTAAGCAAAAGGAAAAATACCTGTCGTATTGGGCAGAAACAACAAAAACCCAAAGCAAACTCAATTGCTACTTGGTCCTAAACAGACAATACAACATGGCTGATTACCTGACCATGGTAAAGGATAGCAAACTGAGAAAAACCTTGACAAGGTACAGACTTAGCGAACATAGCCTGGCGATCGAAAAAGGCAGACACAGGCAGACCAGGCTGCCAAGAGAGGACAGGATATGCTCTCACTGCAGCCAGGGAGTGGTGGAGACAGAGATGCACTTCCTCACAGCTTGTGGAAAATATCAGGGCATCAGGGAGAATTTCTACCAAAAATTCTCACAAATATGCCCTGAATTCAGAAATTTGAATGACAACCAAAGACTCCCATACCTACTAGGGGAAGAGAGAAACTGTGTAACACTAGTGGCACACTATGTTACAGCTTGCCATAAACAGAGGGACAACCAGTAAACCTAAGAAAAGAGTATATACAAATTATACGAATGTATATTTATACACTCAAGGATATATCTGTTTATACACTGTACGAATAGATCTGCGTTTATGTGTTCAACCATAAATGTATTTCGATGCTTTGGCAACATAAGATGTACCTTATCATGCCAATAAAGCGATTTGAATTGAATTGAGAGACAGAGAGAGAGAGGGAAGGAGTGAGAGAGAGGGGGAGGAGAGAGAGAGAGAGAGGGAAGGAGAGAAGGACAGAGAGGGAAGGAGACAGAGAGAGAGAGGGAAGGACAGAGACACAGAGAGGGAAGGAGAGAGAGAGAGGGAAGGAGAGAGAGGGAAGGAGAGAGAGAGAGGGAAGGAGAGAGAGATGGAAGGAGAGAGAGGGAGGGAAGGAGAGAGAGACAGAGAGAGAGAGGGAAGGAGAGAGAGAGAGGCTGTGAATGAACTGAAAGAGAAAGCAAGAAGGGCTTTCTATGCCATTAAAAATCAATCCAAATAGAAATCCCAATTAGCATTTGGCTCAAAATTTTCAAATCAGTAATTGAACCAATTGCACTCTATGGCATTGAGGTGTGGGGACCGCTAACACAAGAAGAATTTGCAAAATGGGACAAACACCCAATTGAGATCCTACATGCAGAATTATGTAAAAGTATCCTCCGGACTCAATGGAAAACCGTAAACAATGCATGCAGGGCAGAACTAGGCCAATATCCATTAATAATCACTATCCAAAAAAGAGCCACCAAATTTTGGAAACACCTAGAAATGAGCAACCCCCAGTGCTATTACGAAGCCCTGAAATGCCAAGAGAGGAACATAAAGAAGAATACCCTCAGTCAACTAGTCCTGGGATTCAGTGAAGTAACTGTGGTAAACCACTTTTATCATTCACTATCGTTACACTATGGTTATCACTGTTTATATCGTTACACTATGGTTATCACTGTTTACACTATTGCATCACTACACAAGGTCACCTCTTGTCACGCTGTTATACCTGGGCTGACCACAGCTGACTCCGCCCATGGCTCCGCCTGCTTGCCCAGGTATAAAGGTGGTCGACTGGCTGGTATTCCTCCTTGTTGGATCCGATCACCCACGAGGGTGGGCTCTGTTATTTAGCCAATAAAAACCTATAGTTACTAACTTAACTCGTCGCTTTTCATGAACTGAATTGATAGGTATATCAATTTTATTGGCTAAATTTTGAAGTGTCTACAATGGAGCAGCCAAACGACCAGTCAGACGTACAGCCTCAGCCAAACGGCCATCTACAACAGCCCCAGCAGCCGGCCTGGCTACGAGCCCTCCGGCCGCCGTACCTGGATCTAAACCCACAGGCTGCGAATTCAGCCCTCAACTTCAAACACTGGCTGAGCTGCTTCAAAGCCTACCTGGGAGAATCCGGCGTGCCTCCGGCATCCAAACTAAGAGTTCTGACCGCTCAGGTGAGCCCTAAAGTATTTGCACTCATCCGGGACATTGCCACATACGAGGACGCCCTCAACCTGCTAAAAGAACAGTACCGGAGCCCTGTAAACCCAATGTACGCCAGGCATCTCCTAAGATCCCGCTCGCAACAGCCGGGAGAGTTGGTTGGTGATTTCTTACGGGCGCTGCAAATACTCGGCAGGGACTGTGACTTTAAAGCCGTAACAACTGCAGAACATACAGATGGAAACATCCGAGATGCCTTCGTGAAAGGCCTTCGGTCAGACTACTCACGGCAAAGACTGCTGGTATCAAAGGACCTCGACCTGAAAGCAGCTGCTACCCTCGCTCGCTCCTTGGAAGTGGCCCATCGGGACCTCGAGGCGTACTCCAGGTACTGTGCTGCACGACCCTGGGACTCGGGCCCGACCCCGGCCGCAATACCCCTCGCACCGCCGCCTCTGGGACCTGCCACAGCGTTGGTGTCCCGGAACCGATCGGGACCACCACCCCCGGTACCGGCTGCGACATCGGAGCCCCGCGATCGGGCCGCCGGCTGCTTCTTCTGTGGCCAGGCGAAACACCCGAGGGCGCGCTGCCCTGCAAGAAACGCGACCTGCTCCGACTGCCACAAGAAAGGCCACTTCGCGAAGGCCTGCAGGGGGAAAGCCACAGATGCCAGCAGTGCCTCATGCGAGTTGTGGGGGCGGCCATCTTTCATCAAGGCCACAGATACCAGTATCCCCTCGTGTGAGTCGTGGGGGCAGCCATCTTTGATCAAGGCCACCGACGCCGGCAGTGCCTCATGTGAGTTGTGGGGGCAGCCATCTTCTCCGCCATCTTATTCAACGTCGTGGGCGCCGCCATTTTCTTCACCACACTCGACCGCCACCTTGTCTCCAGACCCGACCACCGCCTCACCCGCAGACTACAGCAGCTCGCTCAGCCATACACTAGCCTCCGTCACACTTGACCAAGCTCGCCCGCATCACCTGTCCAAGTCCATGATGGACATCAAAGTAAACAGCCATGCCATGACCTGCCTGTTCAACAGCGGAAGCACGGAGAGTTTCATCCATCCAGACACGGTGAGCCACTACTCCCTCACTGTCCGGCCAACGCGCAACCGGATCTCGATGGCGTCGAGGTCCCATTCTACAGGCATCAGTGGCTACTGTGTTGTGACCCTGTCGGTTAGGGGCACGGAGTATAAAAATATTAAACTTCTCATCCTGCCCCAGCTCTGCGCTGCCATCCTACTAGGGCTGGATTTCCAATGCCACCTCCAAAGTGTCACTTTGGCATACGGTGGACCCCTCCCCCCACTCACAGTCTACAACCAGCAGCTTTCAAACCGCCCACCGCGTACCACCTGCGGCCTATCCACCCTCAAGGTCCCACCCCCCTCCCTGTTCGCTAACCTCACCCGCGACTGTAAACCCGTCGCTACCAAGAGCAGGCGGTACAGCGCCGGGGACAGAGCTTTTATTAGCTCTGAGGTGCAGCGTCTCCTGAAGGAGGGCATCATCGAGGGGAGCACCAGCCCCTGGCGTGCCCAGGTCGTAGTCGTTAAGACCGGCAATAAAAACCGCCTGGTCATCGACTACAGCCAAACCATAAACCGGAACACCCAGCTGGACGCATACCCCCTTCCCCACATATCTGATATGGTCAATCAGATTGCACAGTACCGGGTATTCTCTACCATTGACCTTAAGTCGGCCTATCACCAACTCCCTATCTGCCCTGAGGACCGTCAGTATACCGCCTTCGAGGCGAATGGCCGCCTCTACCACTTCCTTAGGGTTCCCTTCGGCGTCACCAACGGGGTTTCGGTCTTCCAAAGGGAAATGGACCGGATGGTTGACTAATGGGCTGCATGCCACGTTCCCTTATCTAGATAACGTCACCATCTGCGGCCGCGACCGGCAGGACCATGATGTTAATCTGGAGAGATTCCTCCGTACGGCCCAACGGCTGAACCTCACCTACAATAAGGAGAAATGTGTGTTTAACACCTCGCGTCTTGCCATCCTCGGCTGCGTAGTAGAGAACGGAGTCATCGGCCCCGACCCCGAAAGAATGCGCCCCCTCATGGAGCTTCCCCTCCCCCACTGTCCAAAGGTGCTGAAGAGAACCCTGGGGCTCTTCGCCTATTATGCCCAATGGGTGCCCAATTATGCGGACAAAGCCAGACCCCTCATGAAGTCCACCTCCTTCCCCCTGACGGCAGAAGCATGCGCAGCCTTCTCCCTCATAAAGGGAGACATTGCTAAGGCCACAATGCACGCGGTGGATGAGTCTATCCCTTTCCAAGTGGAGAGCGATGCATCCGACTTCGCCCTAGCTGCAACCCTTAACCAGGCGGGGAGACCTGTGGCCTTCTTCTCAAGGACCCTCCAGGGCCCTGAGATCCGACACTCTTTGGTCAAGAAGGAGGCCCAGGCGATCGTGGAGGCAGTATGACGCTGGAGGCATTACCTGGCAGGCAAACGATTTACCCTCCTCACCGACCAGCGTTCGGTCGCTTTTATGTTTAATAACAAGCTGAGGGGCAAAATCAAGAACGACAAGATCTTGAGGTGGAGAATCGAGCTCTCCACCTACGATTATGATATCTTGTACCGGCCTGGTAAACTGAACAAACCCCCAGATGCTCTATCACGAAGTACATGCGCCAACACGCAAATTGATAGACTGCAGACCCTCCACAACGACCTCTGCCACCCCGGGGTCACCAGACTTTACCACTTCATTAAGGCCCGCAACCTGCCCTACTCCATCGAGGAGGTCAGGACCATGACCAGGAACTGCCAAACCTGTGCCAAATGCAAACCGCATTTCTTTAGGCCGGACAGAGCAAGCCTGATCAAGGCCACCCGCCCCTTCGAGCGCTTGAGCATCGATTTTAAGGGGCCCCTCCCGTCCTCTGACCGTAATGTGTAGTTCCTCAACATTATTGATGAATACTCCTGTTTCCCCTTTGCCTTCCCCTGTCCAGACATGACCAGTACCACGGTCATCAAATGCCCAAACGACCTCTTCGCCTTGTTCGGGTTCCCGAACTATATACATAGCGACCGGGGCTCATCCTTCATGAGCGAGGAACTTCACCAGTTCCTACTAGCGAGAGGTATTGCTGCAAGCAGGACCACCAGCTACAACCCCCGAGGGAACGGCCAGGTGGAAAGAGAGAACGCGACTGTCTGGAAGGCCGTTCTCTTAGCCTTAAAGTCTAAGGGCCTCCCAACCTCTCGCTGGCAGGAAGTCCTCCCGGCAGCGTTGCATTCCATCCAGTCACTGCTTTGCACTGCCATTAACGCCACCCCCCATGAACGAAAGTTTGTTTTCCCCAGGAAGTCGACTACGGGAACCTCGCTACCAACATGGCTGACTTCTCCGGGGCCCATCTTGCTGCGAAAGCACGTGAGGGCCCATAAAATGGACCCCCTGGTCGAGAGGGTGGACCTCCTGCACGCCAACCCCCAGTACGCCTATGTGGCATAACCAGACGGGCGGGAGGACACAGTCTCCTTACGAGACCTCGCACCCTCGGGCACCCCTGAGACACCACCGTTACCCCCCACCACCCCCCCAAATCCAGCCCAGGTAGACAGCATGCCGGAACCCCACGAGCCTTCGCCGACCACGCAGACACCAGCATTAACATCGGATACTGCAACACCGCCGCCGCTGCTGCGCCGATCAGAAAGGCTTACGAGGCCTCCGGACAGACTGACATACCCGAACTAGTAGTGCACTTCACCCCGCCGGACTCAAATTTAAACAAGGGGTGAATGTGGTAAACCACTTTTATCGTTCACTATCGTTACACTATGGTTATCACTTTTTATATCGTTACACTATGGTTATCACTGTTTACACTGTTGTATCACTACACAAGGTCACCTCTTGTCACGCTGTTATACCTGGGCTGACCACAGCTGACTCCGCCCATGGCTCCGCCTGCTTGCCCAGGTATAAAGGTGGTCGACTGGCTGGTATTCCTCCTTGTTGGATCCGATCACCCACGAGGGTGGGCTCTGTTATTTAGCCAATACAAACCTATAGTTACTAACTTAACTCGTCGCTTTTCATGAACTGAATTGATAGGTATATCAATAACTACTAACACTGCTAACATTAACCAGCCCCAGGACAGTGACAGCGTAACAGAAAGAATTCGACCCAACGCAATCGTCGCTAAGCAAAAGGAAAAATATCTGTCATTTTGGGCAGAAACAACAAAAACCCAAAGCAAACTCAATTGCTACTTGGCCCTAAACAGACAATACAACATGGCTGATTACCTGACCATGGTAAAGGATAGCAAACTGAGAAAAACCTTGACAATGTACAGACTTAGTGAACATAGCCTGGCGATCGAAAAAGGTAGACACGGGCAGACCCGGCTACCAAGAGAGGACAGGATATGCTCTCACTGCAGTCAGGGAGTGGTGGAGACAGAGATGCACTTCCTCACAACTTGTAGAAAATATCAGGGCATAAGGGAGAATTTCTACCCAAAATTCACAAAAATATGCCCGGAATTCAGAAATTTGAATGACGACCAAAAACTCCCATACCTATTAGGGGAAGAGAGAAATTGTGTAACACTAGCGGCACACTATGTTACAGCTTGCCACAAACAGAGGGACAACCACTAAATATAAGAAAAGAGTATATATAAAATATATAAATGTATATTTATACACTCAGGGATATATCTGTTTATACACTGTATGGATAGATCTGTATTTTTATGTACAAACATGAATGTTTTTCGATGCTTTGGCAACATAAGATGTAACTTGTCATGCCAATAAAGCGATTTGAATTGAATTGAATTGAATTGAATTGAATTGAGAGAGAGAGAGGAAAGGAGAGAGAGAGGGAAGGAGAGAGAGAGAGAAGGAAGGAGAGAGAGGCAGAGAGAGAGAGGGAAGGAGAGAGAGAGAGAGAGAGGGAAGGAGAGAGAGACAGAGAGAGAGTGGGAAGGAGAGAGAGAGAGAGGGAAGGAGAGAGGGAGAGAGGGAAGGAGAAAGGGAGAGGGAAGGAGAGAGAGACAGAGAGGGAAGGAGAGGGAGAGAGAGAGGGAAGGAGCCGATGGACCCCTGCCGCTCCCATGAAGCGGAGCCCCCGCACGCGGCGTAGCGCCTCAGGCCCGGCCCGAATCACCCAAGCTCAGCCCCCGCTGCGGCCCGCCGCCGCTCACCCGGACTCAGCTCCCGCTGCGGCCCGCCGCTGCTGCTCCCCCGCTCGCTGTCTCTCGGGCCGCGTGGTTGTCTGTTTTCCCGCGCAGCTGGCCAGAGAAAAGAAAAACAAAAGAGATGAAGAGTCTAATTTAAAGCAGCCTCTCCCCCGCTAAAAGGTGAGAGCCGGAGGGACAGGGTACTGAATTTGGATGATCAGCCATGATCTCATTGAATGGCGGTGCAGGCTCGAAGGGCCGAATGGCCTACTCCTGCTCCTATCTTCTATGTTTCTATGTCTGCGGATGAAGAAGGGCGGCCGCCATTTTGTGAGGCACTAACCGCAGGCTGCAGGATTAGGCCCCACCCAGACACACCATGAAACGCCCCCTGTGATGCAGCACGCTCCCCCCATAGGTTTGGTATTGTGTAGAGTGATTTTATAATCAATAAATGTATTGAACATTTCACTGTTATATATGTGTTACATTTTAGTAGGAGAGAGAGAGAGAGGGGGAAGGAACGAGAGAGAGGGGGAAGGAGAGAGAGGGGGGGAAGGAGAGAGAGAGAGAGAGGGGGAAGGAGAGAGAGAGAGGGAAGGAGAGAGCGAGCGAGAGGGAAGGAGAGAGAGGGAAGGAGAGAGAGGGAAGGAGAGAGAGACAGAGAGAGAGAGGGAAGGAGAGAGAGAGAGAGGGGAAGGAGAGAGAGACAGAGAGAGAAGGAAAGAGAGAGAGAGGGAACAAGAGAGAGAGAGAGAGCGGGAAGGAGAGAGAGAGAGGGGGAAGGAGAGAGAGAGAAGGAAGGAGAGAGAGAGACAGAGAGGGAAGGAGAGAGAGAGAGTGAAGGAGAGAGAGGGAAGGAGAGAGAGACAGAGAGAGAGAGGGAAGGAGTGAGAGAGAGGGGGAGGAGAGAGAGACAGAGAGGGAAGGAGAGAGAGAGAGAGGGAAGGAGAGAGAGAGGGAAGGAGAGAGAGAGAGGGGGGAGGAGAGAGAGAGAGAGAGGGGGAAGGAGAGAGAGAGAGAAAGAAGGAAGGAGAGAGAGAGGGAAGGAGAGAGAGAGAGAGAGGGAAGGAGAGAGAGACAGAGAGAGAGAGGGAAGGAGAGAGAGAGGGGGAAGGAGAGAGAGAGAAGGAGAGAGAGGGAAGGAGAGAGAGAGACAGAGAGGGAAGGAGAGAGAGAGTGAAGGAGAGAGAGAGAGGGAAGGAGAGAGAGACAGAGAGAGAGAGGGAAGGAGAGAGAGGGGGAGGTGAGAGAGAGAGAGGGAAGGAGAGAGAGAGAGGGAAGGAGAGAGAGAGAGAGGGAAGGAGAGAGAGAGGGAAGGAGAGAGAGAGGGAAGGAGAGAGAGAGAGAGGGAAGGAGAGAGGGAAGGAGAGAGAGAGAGAGAGAGAGGGAAGGAGAGAGAGACAGAGACAGAGGGGGAAGGAGAGAGAGACAGAGAGGGAAGGAGAGAGAGAGAGAGGGAAGGAGAGAAAGACTGAGAGAGAGAGGGAAGGAGAGAGAGAGGGGAGGAGAAAGAGGGAGCGAGGGAATGAGAGAGACAGAGAGAGAGAGGGAAGGAGAGAGAGAGGGAAGGAGAGAGAGAGAGAGGGAATGAGAGAGAGACAGAGACAGAGAGGGAAGGAGAGGGAGACAGAGAGGGAAGGAGAGAGAGAGAGATTCCAATTGTTTCTGGGACAACTTGAATACACTACACAAAAACAACATGACGAATTGGCCATTCAAAATGGGGACACATGGGAAAACCACTTTGAAAAATTATACCAGAAAAACACACTAAGGCCAGAGCAACACCAATTATGCAAAAAACTGGCAAAGCTAGAAATGGCCATAAAAGATAACCAAAACCCGCTAGACTCCACAATAACAGAAAAAGAACTTTCTGAAAAACTCAAGGACCTGCGACCAGGAAAAGCGTGTGGGACAGACGGCATACTAAACGAGATGATTAAACACACAGACAACAAAAGGAAACTGGCTATCCTAAAACTCTTCAACTTGGTTCTGAGTGTCGGTTACTTCCCTGATATCTGGAACAAAGGACTCATAACGCCCATATACAAAAGTGGGGACAAAGTCGACCCAAATAACTATCGAGGCATCTGTGTAAACAGTAACCTGGGGAAGGTATTCTGTAGCATCATAAACAAAAGACTTATAAACTTCCTTGAGGAGCACAATGTCTTGAGAAAAAGCCAAATTGGATTCCTGCCAAACTATAGAACATCAGATCATATCTTCACCCTACAGACCCTAATTGACAAACACGTTCACCATAACAAAAGCAAAATCTACGCATGCTTTATAGATTTCCAGAAGGTTTTCGACTCCATCTGGCATGACGGTTTACTCCTGAAACTTATCGAAAGCGGGGTAGGGGGAAAAACATATGATGTAATTAAATCAATGTATACAAACAACAAATGTGCAGTTAAAATTGGAGACAAATGAACAAAATACTTCCCACAGGGGTGAAGCAGGGCTCGCCAATCTCACCGACACTCTTTAATATTTACATAAATGAATTGGCAAATCCACTTGAACAATCTACAGCACCCGGCCTCACCCTATATGAATCCAAGGTTAAATTCCTCCTCTATGCAGACGACCTGGTTCTGCTGTCACCAACTAAGGAGGGTCTACAGCAGAACCTGGATCTGCTGGAGTCGCACTGCCAGACTTGGGCCCTGACAATAAATCCCAAAAAAACCAAAGTCATTGTGTTCCAGCAAAGATCCAGACCTCAGGGACCCAAAATAAATTTCACAATAGGAACAACCAAAATTGAACAAACCACTAACTACACATACTTGGGCTTAAAAATCAGTTCTACGGGAAACTTCAAACTGGCTGTGAATGAACTGAAAGAGAAAGCAAGAAGGGCTTTCTATACCATTAAAAAATCAATCCAAATAGAAATCCCAATTAGCATTTGGCTAAAAATTTTCAAATCAGTAATTGAACCAATTGCACTCTATGGCAGTGAGGTATGGGGACCGCTAACACAACAAGAATTTGCAAAATGGGACAAACACCCAATTGAGATCCTACATGCAGAATTCTGTAAAAGTATCCTCCGGACTCAAAGGAAAACAGTAAACAATGCATGCAGGGCGGAACTAGGCCAATATCCATTAATAATCACTATCCAAAAAAGAGCCACCAAATTTTTGAATCACCTACAAATGAGCAACCCCCACTGCTATCACTACGACGCCCTGAAATGCCAAGAGCTGACCATAAAGAAGAATACCCTCAGTCAACTAGTCCTGGGACTCAGTGAAGTAACTACTAACACTACTAACAATAACCAGCCACAGGACAGTGACAGCGTAACACAAAGAATTCAACCCAACACAATCGTCGCTAAGCAAAAGGAAAAATATCTGACATATTGGGCAGAAACAACAAAAACCCAAAGCAAACTCAATTGCTACTTGGCCCTAAACAGACAATACAACATAGCTGATTACCTGACCATGGTAAAGGACAGCAAACTGAGAAAAATCCTGACAATGTACAGATTAAGTGAACATAGCCTGGCGATCGAAAAAGGTAGACACAGGCAGACCCGGCTACCAAGGGAGGACAGGATATGCTCTCACTGCAGTCAGGGAATGGTGGAGACAGAGATGCACTTCCTCACAGCTTGTAGAAAATATCAGGGCATAAGGGAGAATTTCTACCCAAAATTTACAAAAATATGACCGGAATTCAGAAAATTGAATGACGACCAAAAACTCCCATACCTACTAGGGGAAGAGAGAAGTTGCATAACACTGGCGGCACACTATGTTACAGCTTGCCATAAACAGAGGGACAACCACTAAAGATAAGATAAGAGTATATATAAATTATATGAAAGTATATTTATACACTCAGGGATATATCTGTTTATACACTGTATGGATAGATCTGTATTTTTGTGAACAAACATGAATGTTTTCCAATGCTTTGGCAACATAAGATGTAACTTGTCATGCCAATAAAGCGATTTGAATTGAATTGAATTGAGAGAGAGAGAGAGAGGCAAGGAGAGAGAGACAGAGAGCGAGGGAAGGAGAGAGAGAAAGGGGGGAGGAGAGAGAGAGAGGGAAGGAGAGAGAGAGAGAGGGAAGGAGAGAGAGAGGGAAGGAGAGAGAGACAGAGACAGAGAGGGAAGGAGAGAGAGACAGAGAGGGAAGGAGAGAGAGAGTGAGAGAGGGAAGGAGAGAGAGAGAGGGGGGAGGAGAGAGGGAATGAGAGAGAGAGAGAGAGAGAGGGAAGGAGAGAGAGGGAAGGAGAGAGAGAGAGAGGGAAGGAGAGACAGAGACAGAGAGGGAAGGAGAGAGAGACAGAGAGGGAAGGAGAGAGAGAGAGAGAGAGGCAAGGAGAGAGAGACAGAGAGAGAGAGGGAAGGAGAGAGAGAGAGGGGGGAGTAGAGAGAGGGAAGGAGAGAGAGAGAGAGAGGGAAGGAGAGAGAGAGGGAAGGAGAGAGAGAGAGAGAGGGAAGGAGAGAGAGACAGAGACAGAGAGGGAAGGAGAGAGAGACAGAGAGGGAAGGAGAGAGAGAGAGAGAGAGGGAAGGAGAGAGAGGGAAGGAGAGAGAGAGAGAAGGAAGGAGAGAGAGAGGGAAGGAGAGAGAGAGAGAGGGAAGGAGAGAGAGAGGGAAGGAGAGAGAGAGAGAGGGAAGGAGAGAGAGAGGGAAGGAAAGAGAGAGAGAGGGAAGGAGAGAGAGAGTGAGAGGGAAGGAGAGAGACAGAGAGTGAGAGTGAAGGAGAGAGAGACAGAGAGGGAAGGAGAGAGAGACATAGAGGGAAGCAGAGAGAGAGAGAGAGGGAAGGAGAGAGAGAGAGGGTATTGCGTCTGTGAATGATTGAGACATGGACAGCAGGAGTGGAACAAAATAAGTCTTTACTGGTGGAAGTCAATTGTGAAACTAAAAACACAGAGGCTCACTAGCGCCTTTTATACAGGGGTGGTCACTGCCGGTACTGCAGTCTGAGACCAGTTATTCTCTTAAAGGTACATACACAACAATTCCTCCCCTTTTATATAAACAGTACATAACATTCATTTAACAACTAAATGATAACTAATTACAATCACAATTACTGTTGCTAGATACATTGGTTAAGTTTAAGCAATTATAAGTTCAGTCTTTGAGGAGGCTTCCTGATTCTGTCTGGACAATGCCTCTTTGGGGTATCAGGTTCTTCTGGCTATGTTGAGTCGAGATCAATGTCGTTGTTTGGTTCATCTGCTTCCAATATCACCGATTCTGCGGTAGCTGCAATTGGTACGTCGATTTCATTGCCAGGTATATCAGATCGTGGTGTGGAGTTGACGTTTTCCAGTGACTCTAGAATCTGGTCAGCATGGCGTCTTACAATGCTCTCTCCAATGTCCACGGTATACATGAGAGGTCCTTGCCGTGTACAAATCATTCCTGGCTGCCATTTCTCAGTGCGGTAGTCCCGGGCCAAAACTGGTTGACCTATCTTAAAACTCCTGGTCGGCCTTTCATTCATATTCTGAAACTGCCTGTTCTCCACATCTCTTCGGATGTTTGGCTTAACCAAATCCAAGCGGCATCATAGTCTTCGATTGAAGAACATCATGGCTGGGGTTTGGTTGGTAACCGTATGTGTCGCATTCCGGTAGGCAAACAAGAAGTTGTCCACCTTGTGTTGTAGGGGTATATCTTCATTACACATTGCCTTGATAGCCTTCTTGAATGTTTGGACAAACCTCTCGGCCAATCCATTTGGATGATATGGGGCAGATGTGTAGTGCTTAACACTATTGTTCTTTAAGAACCTCCGGAACTCTTCAGACACAAACTGTGGTCCATTGTCAGTGTAAGAGCCATAAAAGCTTAAGAAAATACTTTAAAATAGTGGCTAAATGGCATAATACAGTTAATTTACCTGAACGACTTATTGTATTAAGAAACCCCCTATTTTCTTGCTCCAGTGGTATAGTCCGACACCCCCTTCATTCTTGCCACAATGGAACAGTCCCTAAGCCACACATTGGGTGCAGCCATTTCACAGTTTAAACTGCACGTGGTGAAAGAGGCAGAAGCTGTGAGGTTTGGAGCAGTACAGTTTTTGACCGTGTTCGTTTATACGTGTTTGCTTTGTAATTCCGTTTGTTAAGTGTTATAGTAAACAGTTTAAAAGACAAAGCTACATTTGGGAACGTTTTATTTCGACACGCGTCTACTCATTGTTAAAGGCCCCACAGCTCGGTGGCCTGCCTGTTTGGAAACTAAGAAGCGCCACTACAGTCAGAGCAAATCTGTTCAGGCAGCCCATTCCTGGAGAATATGGTTCGTAAAACTGTGATAGTTGTTTCCGTGGTGGTTGAGGACATTTTTATTACCTCTGGCCACTTTGAATGTGCATCCACCGCAATTAAAAACATTGAGTCCATGAAGGGACCAGCAAAATCAATGTGCACCCTTTGCCATGGAGATGTGGGCCACTCCCATGGATGCAGAGGAGCTTGTGGTGGGGCGTTTTGGACCTTCTGGCATCCTGCACAGCTCTTGGTCATCTCTTCGATTTCTCTATTGATTCCCAGCCACCACACAAACGCTCTGGCTAAGCTCTTCATTTTTACCCCACCCAGATGACCCTCATGAAGCTTATTGAGCACTCTAACCATCAACTTAGGTGGAATTACTACTCTGGATCCACACATCAAGGTTCCTCTGCACACTGACAGCTGTTCTCTTCTCGGCGAGAATGCTGGCAGCAATGGTTCGCCATGTGCTGGCCATCCCTTCACTGTTAAATCATAGACCCGTGATAGTGTAGGGTCATTCCGTGTTTCCTTTTCTATGTTTGCATTCGTCACAGGGAGACATTCGACTATGGTCGAGTGGAATAACTCCATTGGATCCACTGCAAGGTCTTCTTCTTCCACCGTCAGCAACGGTAGGCGTGACAATCCATCAGCATTTCCATGCTGTTTAGTTCCTTTGTACTCGATGTCATATTGGTGTGCCCCTAGGAAAAGGGACCATCACTGCAGCCGTTGCGCTGTCATTATCGGTACGCCCTTCTGAGGGTTGAAAATGGAGACAAGAGGTTGATGATCGGTTAGTAGAGTAAATTTTTGACCGTGCAGGTAGTGATTGAACTTCTTCACCCCCCACACTAGGCTGAGGGCCTCTCTGTCAATCTGAGCGTAGTTACGCTCGGCAGAAGTTAACGAGCGTGACGCAAAGGCTATCGGCCTCTCTAAACCATCAAGGAATTTATGTGACAGTACCGCCCCAATGCCGTAGGGAGATGCATCACACGCCAGTCTGATCGGCAGTGCTGGGTTGTAGTGAGCCAATACTTCCCTTGAAGTGATTAAGTCCTTACTCTTCTGAAAAGCATGCTTACAATCATCAGTCCATTTCCATGCTAGCCCCGTTCATAGCAGGGCGTTCAGTGGGTGCAAAATTGTCGACAAATTTGGCAAAAACTTATGATAGTAATTCACCAATCCGAGGAATGACCTCAGTTGCGACACATTTTCAGGCGCTGGGGCCTTAACAATCGCTTCAATTTTGTCAGGGGACTTATGTAACCCCTCTTCATCAATCACGTGGCCACAATACGATATCTGTTTCTTAAAAAATTCGCACTTGGGGCGGTTGGCTCGCAGCCCATGTTCCCGTAGTCTAGTGAGCACCTGTTCTAGGTTGTTACGGTGTTCACTGTCATCTTCACCTGTCACAAGGATGTCATCCAAGTAACACTGAGTCCCTGGAATCCCTTGCAGGACTTGTTCCATCACTCTTTGCCATATCGCCGGAGCCGATGCTACTCCGAATACCAATCGATGATACTGGTAAAGACCTTTGTGAGTGTTTATCGTGAGATACTTCCTAGAGGACTCTTCAACCTCCATCTGCAAATATGCTTGTGCTAGGTCAATTTTTGTAAAATGCTTCCCTCCAGACAGTGAGGCGAAGATGTCTTCTATCCTTGGAAGAGGATATTGTACTGTGTGAAGGAGTGGGTTCACCGTCACCTTGAAATCCCCACAGATGCGAATCTTCCTTGGCTCCCTGGACTTATTGCTTAATGTTTTCTTCATGACAGGAACGATGGGTGTCGCCGAATCGCTCCAGTCGACCTTAGACAACACGCCTGCCTTCTCCAGATTCTCCAGCTCTGCCTCGACGGCTGGGCGAATTGCATATGGTACCGGTCTTGCTTTGAAAAACTTGGGAACTGCATTCTCTTCTATTTTTATTGAGACGGTTACGCCTTTAAGCGTGCCCAGTTCTTGTTGAAATACCTCTTTGGCGTTAGCTAAGATTGTTGACAATCGCCCAGGAGTGATGTCTGTAATGATATCAGCAAATAGTGATGTTATTTGCCTGTTTGATTATGATGCCTTATCAGCATGTTTGCATGTATTGATTACTTATGCCTGACCAGCAGAGGTCATGTGACAGAGACAAGCAGATTGGGTTTAGTTTCAGTTTCGCTTTAGATGGATTGCTAACATGATGTCTCCTGTAAATGCTGTTAACTGAGTTGAACATACTTTAGATAAAAAGTCATTCTCTTTCATAAATGTCTCGTCATTGAACCCACAAAGAAATCAATACATGGTGTCAGAAGTGATTGAAAGAGATGAAGAGGAAAAATCTGAAGTTAAATCAGCTCCCCACAGGTTAGCAAGCCAAAAGAGAACATCGTTACTTACCATTAGAGAATAGCTAACGAAGTGAAAAATGGAAGGTTTACTCCCACCGGCGACGCTTCAGTTGACAGGTAATGTGGCTGAAAATTGGAGGAGATTCAAACAACGTGTAGAGTTGTATTTAGCGGCAATCGGAGCTGACGAGAAAAGTAATAAAAGGAAATCGTCACTGTTCTTACATGTCGTGGGTGATGAAGCGCTGGAGGTGTATAAGAACTTCACATTCGCTGTTGATGGAGACAAAATGAAGCTAGATAAAATAATGGAACAATTTGAGGCCTACTGCATACCTAAACGTAACGTGACATTTGAGAGGCACAGATTTTTCACATGTGTACAGAAAATGGGTGAGACTATTGATCAGTATGTGACTGAACTGAGAAACAGAAGCAAATCGTGTGAATTTGGGGGACTGACAGACTCGCTGATAAAAGACAGACTGGTGTGTGGTATTCCAGATAATGGTCTAAGGGAAAGACTGCTAAGAGAGCAAGATCTAGACCTGGGAAAAGCCATAGCACTGTGTAGGGCTACAGAAACTGTGAAGTCGCAGGCAAAGGAGCTGTTCAGTGACAGTAGCTGCAACGTGGATGCAGTGAGAAAGAACGGATACAAACCGTTTAACAAAAAGAGCGCCAATGTGAAAAAAGAGGCGTGGCCAGCGAACAAAAATGAAAGAGACAATCGAAAGACATGTAGTCAATGCGGTACACAGCATACACCAAGAAAGTGTCCAGCATATGGTAAAACATGCAATAGTTGCAACAAGAACAACCATTATGCCCGTTGCTGCAAGAACCAACTGCAACAAAGCAAGGTCCATGCAGTAGATGAAAGCGAGATAGAGGAGTTCTATGTAGATGTTGTGTCTGAAAACAAGAAAGAAGAAAGAAACTGGATGTTGACACTTAAAGTGAATGACATACACATTCCATTTAAATTGGATACTGGAGCACAAGTTAATGTGATATCAGAGACTGATTTTAAGAAAATTAGACCCAGACCAAAGATACATGGAATCAAAGTGAAAGTGACAGGATACTCAGGTACTGAAATACCAGTGAAAGGAAGATGCATTGTCAAAGTGACACACAAGGACATCTGGGAATCGAAAAGTGTAAGAAAAGAGCATGAGAGGTGATGTACTGGCCACGAATCAACCAAGATGTGACAAATGAGGTGTCAAACTGCACAATATGCCTGAAATATCGAGCAAGCAATCCGGTAGAACCACTAAAGCCACACCCAGCACCAGACAGACCTTACCAGAAGGTAGGCGCTGACCTATTCGTATGTCAAGGGAAGGACTATCTTGTAGTCACCGACTATTACTCCCTGTATCCAGAGGTTTGTAGACTGTGATAACATGTATGAAAGCCATATTCTCCAGACATGGCGTGGCAAGCGAGGTCTTCACAGACAACGGACCCCAGTTTTACAATGCAAGTTTCTGACACTTTGCCAAAGAGTGGGACTTTGTCCACACAACGTCAAGTCCTCACTATCCACAGTCCAATGGACTAGTGGAAAAATCGGTCCAGACAGTGAAAAGACTGATGTACAAGGCAAAAGACAGTGGAACTGACTTCTACCAAAGCATGCTTGTATACCGCACAATGCCGCTCGAGTGTGGTAAGTCACCAGCCCAATTCCTGATGGGACGTCGGCTAAGGTCAAACCTACCCATCCCGGAGAACCTCCTGAAAACAAAAGAGGGGGAGAAAGTGAGGAAGTTCAAAGAGCAACAGAAAGAAAAGCAAAAGTACTACTATGACAGAGGAACACAAAACCTACCTGAACTCCACACTGGTGACCAAGTAAGGTTGAAAGACAAAACAAACACATGGACTCAGAAGGGAACTGTCCTGAGTGAAGTTCAACCAAGATCATACGCCATTCAGACAGATGAGGGTGCTGTTCTGAGAAGAAATCGTCGAGATCTTCTCATGGGACCAGCCACAGCAGGTCAAGAGACTGATACTGTTGAACAACCTGATCACACAGCTGAGAAACCATCATCTGAGGCAACAACTCAGATTCAAGGACAATCAATCAGAAAATCCTCAAGACACTTGAAGCCTCCTGAGAGGCTCATTGAGCAAATTTAAGGACTATTGTTATAGAAGGAAGTAATGTTATCTTATTCTTTCTTCAAGTTCTAGTGTATTGACATATTTCATGTGAATACACAAAGCAAGGTTAAAAAACCTTGATCATGATAATGATAATGTAAGTTCATTAAGTGTTACAGTTAAAATGCAGATTAATACAAAGAAAACATGTTGTTAGTTAAAAGTAAAATACTTTTGTTTTAAGAAAGGGAGATGTAATGATATCAGCAAATAGTGATGTTATTTGCCTGTTTGATTATGATGCCTTATCAGCGTGTTTGCATGTATTGATTACTTATGCCTGACCAGCAGAGGTCATGTGACAAAGACAAGCAGGTTGGGTTTAGTTTCAGTTTCGCTTTAGATGGATTGCTAACATGATGTCTCCTGTAAATGCTGTTAACTGAGTTGAACATACTTTAGTAAAAAGTCATTCTCTTTCATAAATGTCTCGTCATTGAACCCACAAAGAAATCAATACAACGTCTTCATCTTTTTTACTGTCCACCGTCATTGCATGAATGGAGTGCCAATCTAAGTTTACCTTCCTGATCCATTCCCGTCCCAATAACGGTGGTTCACCATTTGGCAGTATGTAGAGATACAATTTCCATATTTTCTTGCCGTTGTATTCGACAGGCACCCTTATTTTTCCTCTGGGGTATACTTTTTGCCCCGTATACGTCGTCAAGACGATGGATGTCTCTCTCAAGGGTATGTGTGAAAATAGCCGCTCGTAGTCTCGTCGAATCATGATGGTTAGCGCTGATCCTGTATCCAATTCTATTTTAACTTGGACCCTGCTATCGTGAGGGTGACCCAAATGGTTCGGTGATCCTCTTTAGCGATTACATTGTGAAGTTTGAGACAGCTTAGTCTCCTGTTCCTGGATTCACTATCGCTCATCTGGTCTTCGGAACTACTGTCCGTCATCTTTCGTACTTTCTTGTACGGTTCCTTAGTAGCCTTTTTGTTGTCGCTGGTCTTCTTCCCAGACTAGCAAACTCGTGCAATGTGTCCCATCTTCCCGCATTGCCTGCATATTTTGTCTTTGGACCAGCAGTCCTTCTGGTCATGGTTAGTTCTGCCGCAGCGATAACATTTTGCAAATCCCGGTGTCATTTCATGGGTGCCGTATTCCTGTGGTTTTTGTTGAATTTCTGCAGCTCCCCTGGCTGCTGCTTCATACGATACTGCCACGCTGAAAGCCTTATCTAGCGTCAGCTCTTTCTCTGAGAGTAACTTCTTCTGTGTTCCTTCACTCAGGAGTCCACAGACAAATTTGTCCCGTAGGGTATCTGCCAGTCCTGCTCCGAACTGGCAGTGCTTTGATAGCTTGCGTAGTTCCATAAGATACTCATCATTGCTCTCATCTTTGTGCTGAGTTCTCCTGTGGAATTTAAATCTTT
The DNA here is from genome assembly GCF_052327205.1 of Somniosus microcephalus. Taxonomy (NCBI): domain Eukaryota; kingdom Metazoa; phylum Chordata; class Chondrichthyes; order Squaliformes; family Somniosidae; genus Somniosus; species Somniosus microcephalus. Next base: position 40,513,718 of record NC_141000.1, on the reverse strand, counting down.
CTGCTATCAACAGCGGTGCAGGGTTTAGGTGTTCCTGTAGGACAGCAACAATTTCGTTAAAACTCTTCGCCTTCGGTTTGGCTAGAGTAATCAGGTCCCGCAATATGCCGTACGTTCTAGCGCCCATTAAGTTTAGCAATATCGATGCCTTTTTCTCCTCCACTATTTCGTTTGCCTCGAAATATACCTCGACTCTTTCCACATACGTGGTCCAGTCCTCTATTGTATTATCAAAAGCAGTGATACAGCCAGTCTTCGGCATCTTGCAAATCTAAAATGGCGCCTCCCGCGCTTTGCCTTCTTCCCCGATTTAACAAAATGGCGCCTCTCACGCTTTGCCTTCTTCCCCGCTGTTGTTAGCACTGCTTTCCATGGTTTCTTGCGCGTTTAATATTTTTTTCTTTATTATTTTCCCGTTGTGGAGAGGACCCTCTGGGACACTTCCCTCCCTCTTCTTAGGTCCGAACGCTGCCCAGCTTCGAAGCGCCGGCAGCGCCCTGTGTGCTCCACACTCTCTCTCTCTTTGCTTCCCGACTCGCTGCCCGGCCCCGTTGAAAAGCCACCCGATCGAGCTCTAGCCCGCCGCAGCCCAGGAAGGATCAGTGCACTACCTGCCACCAGCCCGATTAGCTGGGAAACCACAGACCGGGGAACCAAGCCTGGCTCTTGACAGTCTCTCCTGCAAGTTTTCAATCCGACGATTTGGAGGGCGGTTGCCCACGGTCGACACCCTTTTCTCGAGTTTCTTTGGATTTTATTATTTTTTTCTTTCTTCTGGCTTCGACCTTCAATAACGTCGTCTGAGGTGCTGCCAAGTTGCAGGTAAGTTCGTTTCTTACTCGTCGCCAGTATTGCGTCCGTGAATGATTGAGACACGGACAGCAGGAGTGGAACAAAATAAGTCTTTACTGGTGGAAGTCAATAGTGAAACTAAAAACACAGAGGCTCACTAGCGCCTTTTATACAGGGGTGGTCACTGCCGGTACTGCAGTCTGAGACCAGTTATTCTCTTAAAGGTACATACAAAACAGAGGGAAGGAGAGAGAGAGAGAGAGGGAAGGAGAGAGGGAAGGAGACTGAGAGAGAGGGAAGGAGAGAGAAACAGAAAGGGAAGGATAGAGAAAGAGAGAGGGAAGGAGAGAGAGACAGAGAGGGGGAAGGAGAGAGAGAGGGAAGGAGAGAGAGAGAGAGGGAAGGAGAGAGAGAGACAGAGGGAAGGAGAGAGAGAGAGAGAGAGGGAAGGAGAGAGAGACAGAGAGGGAAGGAGAGAGAGCGAGAGAGGGAAGGAGAGAGAGAGAGTGAAGGAGAGATAGAGGGAAGGAGAGAGAGAGAGGGAAGGAGAGAGAGAGAGAGAGGGAAGGAGAGAGAGAGGGAAGGAGAGAGAGAGAGAGAGAGAGGGAAGGAGAGAGAGACAGAGGGGGAAGGAGAGAGAGCGAGAGAGGGAAGGAGAGAGAGTGAAGGTGAGATAGAGGGAAGGAGAGAGAGAGAGGGAAGGAGAGAGAGAGAGAGAGGGAAGGAGAGAGAGAGGGAAGGAGAGAGAGAGAGAGAGGGAAGGAGAAAGAGACAGAGAGGGAAGGAGAGAAGGACAGAGAGAGAGAGGGAAGGAGAGAGAGAGAGGGGGAAGGAGAGAGAGAGGGAAGGAGAGAGAGAGGGAAGGAAAGAGAGAGAGAGGGAAGGAGAGAGAGAGTGAGAGGGAAGGAGAGAGAGAGAGAGGGGGAAGGGGAGAGAGAGGGAAGGAGAGAGAGTGGGAAGGAAAGAGAGAGAGAGGGAAGGAGAGAGAGAGAGGGAAGGAGAGAGAGAGAGAAGGAAGGAGAGAGGGAAGGAGACTGAGAGAGAGAGGGAAGGAGAGAGAGACAGAGAGGGAAGGAGAGAGAAAGAGAGAGGGAAGGAGAGAGAGACAGAGAGGGGGAAGGAGAGAGAAAGGGAAGGAGAGGGAGAGAGAGGGAAGGAGAGAGAGAGACAGAGGGAAGGAGAGAGAGAGGGAAGGAGAGAGAAGGAGAGAGGGAAGGAGAGAGAGACAGAGAGATAGAGGGAAGGAGAGAGAGAGAGAGAGGAACGGAGAGAAAGAGAGAGGGAAGGAGAGAGAGACAGAGAGGGAAGGAGAGAAGGACAGAGAGAGAGAGGGAAGGAGAGAGAGAGAGAGGGAAGGAGAGAGAGACAGAGAGAGAGAGGGAAGGAGAGAGAGAGAGGGAAGGAGAGTGAGAGAGAGGGAAGGAGAGAGAGTCAGAGAGAGAGAGGGAAGGAGAGAGAGAGGGAAGGAGAGAGAGAGAGGGAAGGAGAGAGAGACAGAGAGAGTGGGAAGGAGAGAGAGAGAGAGAGGGAAGGAGAGAGAGACAGAGAGAGTGAGGAAAGGAGGGAGAGGCAGAGAGGGAAGGAGAGAGAGGGAAGGATAGAGAGAGAGAGAGGGAAGGAGAGAGAGAGGGAAGGAGACAGAGAGAGGGAAGGAGAGAGAGAGAGGGAAAGAGAGAGAGAGGGAAGGAGAGAGAGGGAGGGAAGGAGCGAGAGAAAGAGAGAGAGAGGGAAGGAGAGAGAGAGGGAAGGAGAGCGAGAGAGAGGGAAGGAGAGAGCGACAGAGAGAGAGAGGAAAGGAGAGAGAGAGAGGGGAAGGAAAGAGAGACGAGAGAGAGAGGGAAGGAGAGATAGAGAGAGGGGGAAGGAGAGAGCGAGAGAGAGGGAAGGAGAGAGAGAGGGAAGGAGAGAGAGAGGGAAGGAGACAGAGAGAGAGGGAAGGAGAGAGTGACAGAGAGGGAAGGAGAGAGAGAGAGGGAAGGAGAGAGAGAGAGATAGAGCGAACGAGAGTGAGAGGGAAGGAGACAGAGAGAGAGGGAAGGAGAGAGAGACAGAGAGAGAGAGAGGGAAGGAGACTGAGAGAGAGGGAAGGAGAGAGAGACAGAGAGAGAGAGAGGGAAGGAGAGAGAGAGAGAGCGAAGGAGAGAGAGAGAGAGGGAAGGAGAGAGAGAGGGAAGGAGAGAGAGAGAGAGGGAAGGAGAGAGAGACAGAGAGAGAGAGAGGGAAGGAGACTGAGAGAGAGGGAAGGAGAGAGAGACAGAGAGAGAGAGGGAAGGAGAGAGAGAGAGGGCAGGAGAGAGAGAGAGGGAGAGGGAAGGAGAGAGAGAGAGGGAAGGAGAGAGAGAGGGAAGGAGAGTGAGAGAGAGGGAAGGAGAGAGAGAGAGAGAGGGAAGGAGAGAGAGAGAGAGAGAGAGAGGGAAGGAGAGAGTGAGCGAAGGAGATAGAGAAGAGAGGAAGGCACCCCGGGCAAAGGGCTGCACTCTGAGCCCGGTGGGTGAAGAAGGGCAGCCACCATTTTGTGAGGTTGGCGGGAAGTTTGAATCACGGCGGCCGAAGGAAGGAAGGATGGAAGGAAGGACGAAGCCGAGCTCTCCCTCCCTCTCCCACCCCTTCACTCTTTCCCTCCCTCACCCTCTCTCTCTCCCCCCTCTTCCTGCCCCTCTCTCTCCCCTCTCTCTCTCTCTCCCCCTCCCTCCCCGCTCTCTTTCCCTCCTTTCCTCTCCCTCCCTCCCCTCTCCCTCTCTCTCCCTCTCCCTCTCTCCTCTCCCTCCCTCTCTCCCTCCCTCCCCCTCTCTCTCTCCTTCCCCTGTCTCTCCCTCCTTTCCTCTCTCTCCCTCCCTCCCCTCTCCCTCCCCTGCGCCTCATGCCCGGCCCGACTCACCTGAGCTGAGCTCCTGGTCCGACCCGAGCCCCCGTGTGCGGCCTAGCGCCTCATGCCCGGCCCGATGGACCCCTGCTGCTCCGGTGAAGCGGAGCCCCCGCACGCGGCGTAGCACCTCAGGCCTGGCCCGACTCACCCGAGCTCAGCTCCCGCTGCGGCCAGCCACCGCTCACTCGAGCTCAGCTCCCGCTGCGGCCCACCGCCGCTGTTCTGCCTCTCGCTGTCTCTCGGGCCGCGTGGTTGTCTGTTTTCCCGTGCAGCTGGCTAGAGAAAAGATAAACAAAAGAGATGAAGAGTCCAATTTAAAGCAGCCTCTCCCCCGCTAAAAGGTGAGAGCCGGAGGGAGATTTTGCGGGTGAAGAAGGGCGGCCGCCATTTTGTGAGGCACTAACGGCAGGCTGCAGGATTAGGCCCCGCCCAGACATGCCATGAAACGCCCCCCGTGATGCAGCACGCTCCCCCCATAGAATTGGTCAACCTTCACGTCACTCAACGCTAATGAGCGGATTCCCCCGTAGGATTGGTCAACCGCTAATGAGCGGATTTTGTCCGTTTTTTGAAAGTTTTTTGTATAGTGTCTGAACAATTTTTGTCTGACCAAAAAGTAAATTCACCTATGACACTCCCCTAATCATACGCTTTCTTTTGATATAACATATGTGTAGGTACGCTCTATAACTTTTGAGTTAAGCCCGGACAGACAGACAGACAGACAGACACCACGATCCTTTTATATATATCGAAGATATATATATATAGATAGATAGATAGATAGCCTTCGTAGCAAGAGGGTTCGAGTACAGGAACAAGGATGTCTTGCTACAGTTGTACAGGGCCTTGGTGAGACCGCACCTTGAGTATTGTGTGCAGTTTTGGTCACCTTACCTGAGGAAGGATGTTCTTGCCATGGAGGGAGTGCAGCGAAGATTCACCAGGTTGATACCTGGGATGGCAGGAATGACGGATGAGGAGAGATTGTGTCGATTGGGCTTATACTCACTGGAGTTTAGAAGATTGAGAGGGGATCGCATCGAAACCTATAAAATTCTTTCAGGTCTGGCAGGTCAGGACAGACTAGATGCAGGAAGGATGTTTCGGATGGACGGGGAGTCCAGAACCAGGGGTCATAGTCTAAGGATAAGGGGTAAGCCATTTAGGACTGAAATGAGGAGGAACTTCTTCACCCAGAGATTGGTGAACCTGTGGAATTTTCTGCCACAGAGGGCGGTGGAGGCCAGTTCATTAAATATATTCAAGAAAGAGTTGGATATATTTCTTGAGGCTAAAAGGATCAAGGGACATGGGGAGAAGGCAGGGACAGGGTACTGAATTTGAATGATCAGCCATGATCTCATTGAGTCATAGAGTCATAGAGTTTTACAGCACAGAAAGAGGCCCTTCGGCCCATCGTGTCTGCGCCGCCCATCCATCCCTGTCCAGTCTAATCCCATTTTCCAGCATTTGGTCCATAGCCTTGTATGCAATGGCATTTCAAGTGCTCATCCAAATGCTTCTTGAATGTTGTGAGGGTTCCTGCCTCCACCACCCTTTCAGGCATTGAGTTCCACATTCCAACCACCCTCTGGGTGAAAAAGTTCCTCCTCAAATCCCCTCTAAATCTCCTGCCCCTTACCCTGAATCTATGCCCCCTTGTTATTGACCCCCCCACTAAGGGGAAAAGTTCCTTTTTATCTACCCTATCTATGCCCCTCATTATTTTGTACACCTCAATCAGGTCCCCCCTCAGCCTTCTCTGCTCCAAGGAAAACAACTCCAGCCTGTCCAGCCTCTCTTCATAGCTGAGGCGCTCCATCCCAGGTAACATCCTGGTGAATCTTCTCTGCACCCTCTCCAAAGCAATCACATCCTTCCTATAGTGAGGCGACCAGAACTGCACACAGTACTCCAGCTGTGGCCTCACCAGCGTTTTGTACAGCTCCATCATAACCTCCCTGCTCTTATATTCTATGCCTCGGCTAATGAAGGCAAGTATCCCATATGCCTTTTTAACCACCTTATCTACCTGCTCCGCTGCCTTCAGGGATCTATGTACATGTACACCAAGGTCCCTCTGACCCTCTGTACTTCCTAGGGTCCTACCACTCATTGTGTATTCCCTTGCCTTATTTGTCCGTCCAAAATGCATCACCTCGCACTTTTCAGGGTTAAATTCCATTTGCCACTTTTCCGCCCATCTGACCAACCCGTTTATATCGTCCTGTAGCCGGAGGCTTTCCTCCTCGCAATTTACCACCCCACCAATTTTCGTGTCATCTGCGAACTTACTGATCATACCTTTTACATTTTCATCCAAATCATTTATGTAGATCACAAACAATAAGGGACCCAGCACCGATCCCTGAGGTACCCCACTGGACACAGGCTTCCAGTCACAAAAGCAACCTTCGACCATCACCCTCTGCCTCCTGCCACTCAGCCAGTTTAGGATCCAACGCGCCAAGGCACCCTGGATCCCATGGGCTCTTACCTTCTTGACCAGTCTCCTATGCGGGACTTTGTCAAAAGCTTTACTTGAATGGCGGAGCAGACTCAAAGGGCCGAATGGCCTACTCCTGCTCCTATCTTCTATGTCTATCTTTCTATGTAGATAGATAGATAGATAGATAGATGAGTTAACACCTTTGGTAAAATATTGACTACATTGGGGCAGAAATTCGGGTCGGGGGCTTGCCGCGCGTGCAAGCCCCCGATCTGCACTTACCCGACGCGCCGGCCGTTGAGCTTCAGGGACGCCTGGAATTGTTGTTTTATAATGTTGACTCCCGGGCAGCGTCTGACGTCACGCCGCCCAGGAGTGCAGCCAGCGCGAAGCCTGGAGCGCGCAGTGCAAGTGAGACACGCCCCTTGAGGTCTCATTTTAAAAGGACACGCCCCCAATGTTTCTCACAAGCTGCAAAGCATTTTTACATGTAGAGCAGCATTTTAAATAGGTTTTTGGTATTTTTAAGAAGCTTTTGGTAACTTTTATAAACTTTTAAAAACGTTTACATTACTTTGAAGAATCTGAAGCAGTTTTAAACAGAATTAAAGCGATTTAAAGACTTTTAAAAGCCCAGAAAGCATTTTTTTCATTCTATTTATTTAATTAGCAACATCGTCGTCGTACGTGTCTTCACACTGTTCCCTTTGGGGAACTGTATGAAGTGGTGGAAGGATTTCTGGCCATGATTAACGCTCCTTCTGTGACCGTAACCATCTTTGTACCAGCCATTAGGGTGGTTAGTCCTATGGCGGGAGGGTTTTACGGGCTCCCACAACCTATACGAGGTGGGGGGCCACCCACACCCACGGACGCAAATATCCCACTGGATGTCTACCCAGAATTGAGAGCCGGAGCTCCGACTCCACTTGCCGGGATTGTCTGGAGCGGGGTTAGAAACCCTATGCCGTGTGGCCCAGCGACGGGGATGCTACCGCTACGCCAAAGGCCCACTCAGATTAGCAACGTGAAATGGCTGGAATGAGCACAATTCACGGCATTAAAAGAACTCACAATTGAACTGATGCTGACCTCAGCAATCTCCTCAACGAGGTGGAGGCGCAGCGCCTGCTCATCATTGGTAATGAGAAGTGAAAGGCGCCGCAAAAAGGACAGATGATAGCTTGGTCTTTCAAGTGGCAGCATAGGGCTCCAGTCACGGGGAGGGAAAAGGCGCAGGAAATGTATGGGTATCACCTTTTGCGCGGAGTGGGCCTTTTGCGTAGCGGTAAGCATCCCCGCCGCTGGGCCAGAAGGAGTAGGGTTTCAAACCCCGCTCCAGACAGTCCCGGCAAGTGGAGTCGGAGCTCCAACTATAAATTCTGGGTGGACATCCAGCGGGATACTTGCGTCCGCGGGTGTGGGCGGCCCCCCACCCTCAGATGGGTTGTGGGAGCCCGTAAAACCCTCACGCCATAAGACTAACCACCCTAATGGCTGGTATGAAGATGGTTATGGTCACGGAAGGAGCGTTAACGTGGCCAGAAATCCTTCCACCACTTCATACAGTTCCCGAAAGGGAACAGTGTGAGGATACGTACGACGATGACCTCTTGCGCAATGCACCTCCTTGGACCTTCAGTCGCAGATGCGAGGGGGAAAATCGTGCAATTGTTAAATTTTTCATTTTATTGACATGTAAAATGTTGGCCCAGTAATTCCATTCCAAACGCGTGAGTACGGTCGGGGTGCTCACGCGTCTGGCCGGAGGAAATGCCGGTTTTCAGCATGCACAGCGCATGCGGGGAAAACCGGCATTTCCTGTCCTCTGAACGAAGGGGTTCAGAGGCAGAACGGGTGCGACTGCACAGGCAGCGCGTGCGCAGTAAAATTCGCCGGTTTCATTCATGCTTTCAGTGAGGTTAAGTCCTTACAACTTACACATGAAAAAAGCATGAGTACAGTTGCTCCAGAGGCTGCGGAGGAAGATATATTTTATCGTGGAGCTTCTGAAAGGCAATATTTTTGTTTGGGAAAGGGAGGAAAGTTATTTTAAGAAATGCTGAGGTAAGTTTTAAAGTTTATTTTTGTTTTTTAAAACGGGTTTTCAGTACTGTAGGTAGAAGGAGCAATTGTGGCTATGTGAATTGAATTTGCTGTGTTTATTAAATGTGAAAATGACTCCAACATTTTGAAGAAAGAAACTTTTCATCAGTAATATATTCTTTTAAGTAATTATGTATGTATGTCTGTATATATTCCTTTGCGTATATGTATGTATATATTCCTTTAATTATGTGTATGAATGTATGTATTTAATTATGACTTTCAGAGAAAGTAACTTATTGGAAAATCATAATTAAATATATACATTCATACACATAAGTAAAGGAATATATACATATACGTAAAGGAATATATACGGACATACATACATAATTACTTAAAAGAATATATTATTGATTAAGTTTCTTTCTTAAAAATGTTGGAAATGTTACATTACTCATTTTAGAACAGTCATTTTCACATTTAATAAACACAGCAAATTCAATTCGCACAGCCACAATTGCTCCTTCTACCTACAGTACTGAAAACCCGTTTAAAAAAAAAACTTTAAAACTTACCTCATCATTTCTTAAAATAACTTTCCTCCCTTTCCCAAACAAAGATATTGCCTTTCAGAAGCTCCACGATAAAATATATCTTCCTCCGCAGCCTCTGGAGCAACTTTACACATGCTTTTTTCATGTGTAAGTTGTAAGGACTTAACCTCACTGAATCCATGAATGAAATTGACGAAGTTCACTGCGCACGCGCTGCCTGTGCAGTCGCACGCGCTGTGCCTCTGAACCCCTTCGTTCAGAGGACAGGAAATGCCGGTTTTCTCCGCATGCGCTGTGCATGCTGAAAACCGGCATTTCCTCCGGCCAGACGCGTGAGTACCCCGACCGTACTCACGCGTTTGGAACGGAATTACTGGGCCATTAAGCATTTGTTCACTTGTATTGCCAACAATAAATTCTGGATGCTAGAATGTACGAGTATGTTTTCTATAACTGTGAGTCACATTTAACCATTGGCGCGCTACAGACAAGTTTATCCTATCCTAACATAATCTTATAACATATGGCAGCGAGAGTAAGGTAACTGTGGTGATAGTTACCCTCCACCCCGGTAGGGGGCGACGGAGAGTAAACAGAGAAAGTAAATGAATAAAGAAGCCTCGTGTTGATGGCTGAAGGAATACATCCCGTGTCCATGTGTTGAACACATTACATGGTGACAGATGTGGCAAGTACCCAAAATACTCATGTTAAAGACTGTCCATGTCAATGGAACTAACTTTCCCGGTGAAACCAGTCAGCTCCCGGTGAGTGAAAGTTTACGATACGGGTGTAGCATAGTAGCTAGTTAAGCCAGGATGGAGATAAACAAGAGAGACTGAAAAAATAAGTGTACTTACCCCACATTGCTTACTATCATGGCCACTCAAAGTCCTGCATTCTTTCAGATTTCTCCCCCCTCCGAATTTGATTTTACACGGCCGAAAGAGTGGCCATTGTGGCTCAGCAGATTCGAATGCTTCAGACAGGCTTCAGGCCTTGATAAACAATCACAGGAAAAACAGGTCAACACGCTATTATATTCCATGGGAGTGGATGCTGAAGCGATCGTCCGGTGCAGGAAAATTACGGCTGATCAACTGAAAAGCTATGACACAGTTAAAACGGAGTTGTCTAATCATTTCATCCCACGGAGGAATTTGATATTCGAATGTGCAAGATTCCATAGGCGCGTGCAGGAGAGAGGGGAATCGGGTGATAGCTTCATCAAAGCGTTATATGAGCTCATAGAACACTGTGAATATGGAGCTATGCGGGACGAACTAATTTGTGACAGATTGGTTGTTGGACTAAGGGATCTTAAACTCTCTGAAAAATTACAGATGGATCCAGACCTCACAGTTGACAAAGCAAAAACACAGGTTTTCCAAAGTGAAGCAATAAAGAAACAGCAATCAATGCTTCAGAAAGATAGTAATGAGGAGGAGGAGTCCATTGAAACCATAAGTGCCCCCCGACAATCAGCCCCCCAAAAACATTTTTCTACCAAATCAAGACAAACTGACACACATGAATATGTACAGAGGCCTCGCACTGGAACACATTTTCAACCACAAAAGCGGAGTTGCAGATGGTGTGGCCGGAGTACACACAATAGACAAATCTGTCCAGCCAAAGATGTTAGCTGCAGGAATTGCCAGAAAAAGGGACATTTTGCTGCAGTTTGCCGATCCACACCTGCGGTTGCTGAAATATCAGAGGACGACGACAATGAAATAGTGTTCCTGGGGTCAATTGGAGATGGGCAGGACCAGCCATGGACCATCACCCTAAGCCTGTGTGGTCACATGACTGAATTCAAAATCGATACAGGGGCTGATGTCACTGTCATCCCGGAGTGCCTCTGCAACGACCTAGGTCAAGAGGCTCTTCAGAGCACCACTAAGATTCTTCAGGGGCCTGGTCAAGTCCCGTTGAATGTCAGAGGAAAATTTTCAGCTACCCTGACCCGTGGTCCACGGTCTACAAAACAAGACGTGTATGTGGTACGCGGTCTATGAACAGCGCTCCTCGGTCACCCCACCATCATTTCCCTGTGTCTGGTGTCCAGGTTGGACCCACAAGTAGCAGAGAGAGTATCTACGGACCTCGAACGGGAGGTCAGACAGCGGTTCCCCAGACTGTTTCAAGGCATTGGGCGACTGCAAGAGGAGTATCACATTCACCTCAAGCCGGATGCTAAACCTTTTGCTCTCTCTACACCCTGACGTGTCTCGCTCCCCATTATGTCCAAAGTTAAGGAGGAACTCACCCACATGGAGCAACTGGGGATAATTGCAAGAGTTGAGGAACCCACAGCCTAGTGCTCCGGAATGGTTGTAGTCCCAAAACCCAACGACAAAATTAGAATCTGCGTAGACCTAACAAAACTCAATGAAAGTGTCTGTAGAGAGCTGCATCTCTTACCCTGTGTAGAGCACACTCTGGGGCAGCTGAAAGATGCAAATGTTTTTACAAAGCTTGACGCTCAATCTGGTTTCTGGCAAATACCCTTGTCGGAGGAGTCAAAACGTCTCACCACGTCCATCACGCCATTCGGACGTTACTGTTTCCACAGACTGCCCTTTGGAATATCCTCCGCCCCTGAGCATTTCCAGCGCCGCATGTCCCGCCTCCTTGAGGGACTTGATGGTGTCTTATGCCAAATGGATGATGTGTTGGTGTTTGGCGCAACCCAAGAACAGCACGATCAGCGACTTTTTGCAATTCTCAGTAAACTGCAGCAAGCTGGACTTACTCTTAACTCCAAATGTGAATTTGCCAAAACGCAGGTGAAATTTCTCGGCCAGGTCATCGATGGGACCAGTGTCAGAGCAGATCCTGACAAAGTCAAGGCCCTCGCCCACATGGCCGCGCCAAGGAATGTACCTGAAATACGCCGCTTCATGTGCCTGGTCAATCACTTGGGCAAATACATACCTCATCTAGCCGATAAAACCAAGCCACTCCGGGATCTCCTCAACAGGCAGACCTCATGGTATTGGGGACCCCAGCAGTCCCAAGCTTTCACTGAGATAAAGACGGAGCTAACCACCCCGCCAGGCCTTGCACTGTATGACCCCAATGCACTCACTAAAGTGTCAGCTGATGCCTCATCGTTTGGCTTGGGTGCAGTCCTTTTACAACAGCGACCTGACACTGACTGGCGCCCTGTAGCCTATGCTTCACGAGCCCTTTCAAAAACAGAGCAGCGCTATGCGCAGATTGAAAAAGAGGCCCTGGCCATTACATGGGCGTGTGAGCGCTATAGAGACTTCCTAATAGGCATGGTATTCCAGGTCGAAACAGATCACAAGCCCCTCCTTACACTATTGGGATCTAAAAACCTGGACGAGTTGTCCCCCCCGCATTCAGCGCTTTCGGATGCGACTCATGCACTTTCACTTCACTATATCACATGTGCCAGGGAAGAGCCTAGCAACTGCCGACATCCTCTCCAGGGCTCCCTACCAGCCGCCGGTGGATGATTCCCCTGAGGTGCAGTGCATAGAGAATTATGTACACTCAATACTCACTGCACTGCCCATTACCAAGAAACGCCTGGCTGCACTTCGTCAAGAACAGGAAATGGATGAACTACTTCGTCAGGTCTTCGCATACTGCCGTGAGGGCTGGCCAGATCATGGAAAACTTGACAACGCTCTTAGACCTTACGCGACCGTTTCAGGTGACCTCACTATTGCACAAGGATTGCTGCTACAAGGGTGCCGGTTGGTCATTCCAGCATCAATGCAGAAAGACATTCTGGACAAACTGCATGATGGCCATCAAGGGATCACAAAATGCAGAGCACGAGCCAGGTGTTCTGTCTGGTGGCCTGGATTAAGCGGTCAACTACAACGTAAAGTACAACAATGCCCAAGCTGCGCCCAAATGAGACAACAATCACCAGAGCCATTGATTCCAGATGACACCCCTGAGGGCCCATGGCAGAAGGTTGGGGCTGATCTATTTCATTTGGATAACTCAACTTACCTGGTAATGTTTGACTACTTCTCTAAGTTCATTGAAGTTATCAAGCTCCTCTCCACCACCTCACATGCAGTCGTTGAATGTATGAAATCCTGCTTTGCCCACCTAGGGGTGCCCCTTGCTGGTCCGAACAGATAATGGCCCCCAATTTGCCTCAGATACCTTTCGCTCATTTGCCGACAGCTGGGACTTCACCCATGTCACATCCAGTCCTCTGTATCCTCAAAGCAATGGGGCTGCCGAGTGCGCTGTCCAGACAGCCAAACAACTTTTAAAAAAGTCACCTGACCCATACCGGGCACTCCTTGCATACCGCTCCACACCTCTTTCTAGCGGATTCAGCCCTGCTGAGTTGCTACAAGGCAGAAAACTTCGTACAACCGTGCCAACTACGCCATCACTCCTGACCCCAAGCTGGCCCGACCTCCAGAATTTTACAGACAAGGACAAACAATCTAAACTAAGACAACAGGCCAACTTTAACAGTCGCCACAGAGCTAAGCCCTTGTGTCCACTCCTTCCAGGTGACTATGTGTGGATACGTGACTCCCGCAAAAGAGGCATTGTGCAAGGACAGGCCAACACCACAGGATTGTATCTGGTTGATATCCAGGGCCAGATTGTTCGCAGGAACCGCAGACACCTCGCACTTACCCAGCAGCCCCCAGACGCTGCTGATGAGCCTTCCATTCCCGATGACTACAATGGGGATGCGGGCCCTGGAACTCCTCCACCCACAGGGGATACCCCACCTCCGTCTCCTCCACCCACAGGGGATACCCCGCCTCCATCGGGTTCCAGACGATACCCTGAAAGGGTCCGCAATCCTCCATCATACCTCCAGGACTTTGCAACATGAATAGCTTAAGAACCAAGACACCTCATTGGGTGAGAATAATACCCGAGGTACTTGGTGGAGGGTTCAGGCAGTCACCTTGTCCCTCCAAGCTTACTCTGCTTGCATTATTCGTGTTTCTCTAAAAACAAAAAAAAAGAAGAGATACATTGTGCATTAGAGATGTTATGTTTGTTAGAGTTTGTTATTTCTTAAGCACAGTAAAAAAGTAATGATTTGAAAGAAGGTCATTTGAAATGTTAATAGTAAAGGAATAGTATTCAAAGTCTGTTTAGAAAGGGAGATGTGGTGATAGTTACAGCATGGGTGGTGGAAGGCTGTTGACCTTCAATTGAGGAGACTACAGATGGCCTTGGAGGGTGAACTTGAGCAGCTCTGGGCCTAGAGAGCCCACCTTGAAACTACAGCGTCTTGGCCTGGACTGCAACAGTCTGGGCTGGCTGGCTGACAGGCAACAGCAAGGGCACTGGCAGAGTGACAGAGGTGGGAGCAGGATTGCTGTCACCCTGAAAGAGGACAGCAGGTTCGTGGTCCATGGAGCCACTACCACCCTCCCGGGGCAGCGCCTCAGCAATCCTACTGATTGGTTGGAGAACAAATTAATGGACCGCTGCAATGTCCTGGAAGCCCCTTTGAACAGTGGTATCCAGAGACATGGCAGCAGTCTGAGCTTCCACTAGAGCACTCAGACCTTTGATGGAAGCTGTTTGTGCTACAATGGAAGCTGTGACATCAGCTATCAGACGCTGCTTCATGGTGGGTTTCACAGGTGTGCTGATGGAGGTGACCACCCGTTCCATATGGGAAAGAATGGGCTCCAAGGTCTGTGCAAAGACCTGCGCCAAGTTGATGCTGGACTCCTTCATGCTCCTTGACATTGTGTGTTGGCTTTGTGGCAGGCTTTCCAGTGCACCAAGTGCTTGGTTATGTACACCCATCAGCCTTCTTCCGTAGCCTGGCCCGTCAAAGTCCTCATCTGAATCATCTGCAGCAGAACTACTATGCAACCTCGCCCTCCATGAGTTGGCACCTGCACTAACCTCTCCCCCCACCCTGGCTCCTGCGCACTTGTGCCCAGTGTCTCACCACATGCAGACCCCTCCTCTATACTAGCCCCTAAAATGCGCGCAGTGTCAGTCTCTGAGCTGGTGGCTGCGAGTGTAAGATTGAGTGACGGTGTCTCTTCATCTTCACTGTTTTTTTCCTCTTCCTCCTCTGACTGGGAAGGTTCCAGTTCTTGCGTATCTGAAATGAAAAAGGGTTGGGTTGTGGTGAGGGGAGAGGAGAAAGTAAGAAGAGTGCGCTTACACCATCTGCTGATTGTGAATCAGAAGCCATTGTAGGATGAGGGCGAAGTGGGATGAGAGAAAGATTAGGTATGCAGATAGCCCTCATCGTTGATCCCTCCAGACCCGCCAGTGGCCACGGCCTCAGTGATGTCCCTTCCCATGATGGCCAGCACCGTCTCCTCCATGGGGGTTAAAACATGCAGGCGCGCTAATCCACCTCCAGTTCTTTCCTGCTGCCTCCTGTTATGCAAGAAAGAGGGAAGTGTGTCAGTGAGTGTTCTGAAATATGTTTGGGTGATGTGGCTGTCATGGTTGAATAGCTGCCAGTGCTTGTGAGCCGAGAGTTGTGGGTGTGAAACTTGCAACAGTGCAAAGGGTGAGGTAAACATATGAATAGAAGGGTTGAGTCCTGATTGATAGAGATTGTTGGTAGGTCGGTGATGGGGTGTAGTGAATTGAGTAGTGGATGGGGTTCGTGGTGCAGTTGGTACAATATACCATTTGAAGATGAAGTCATTTACCTTGATCTCTCGTGTCAGATTGTTAAACTTCTTCCATGTTCTAGAAGCAACACTCCTGGCCTTGATCTCCGCAGCCACTTCTTCCCACTGCCTCCTGAGCACATGTCTGGAGGGCCTCCTTCCCTCCTGTGGATACAGGAAATCTGTCCTTCTCCCCACGTCTTGCCCCAAGACCGCCAGATTGTCAGAAAATCTTGGTGTTCGCTCTTTTACATGCTCAACCATTCACAACCCAGATTCATGTTTGAAAAAATATCCCACCACTTCTTGCAGTCAATATGCACCTTCCCTTTAAGAGGTGTAGGCTGCCCTTAAATGGGGCTAGCCACTCGCGATATCGGGCCCCCTGCTGATGCGTGCAGCCAATGAACAGCGCGGGTAGCACTGGCTGCATGCAGCAATCATTTAAAACAGCAGGCAGCACCAATTTAACGTGCTGCCTGCAACACTATGAACGGGCACGGGTTAATCACGCACCGCGATCCCCACACCCGTTTTCGGGGACTAGCCAATTTAACCCCCTATATCCCTTCTAAGGCTTTTTAGAGGAGATGTCCAGTTTAAATCAGCCATGCTGAGAAATAGAGCAGGATTTTTCTGCTGTTTACTGACCCTTTGCTGAGAGTTCTAGGCTGATGCTGGTGGAAAATGGGAGGGATGGACCTGCAGCCAAAATGCCCACTAGTAAAAATCACCATTTCAATGTTCTTTTCCCCACAATGTGAATGGTTCACACCAACTGCCATCATCCTGCTCATCGCAAGCCAATTGGATTGAAATGACATATTTTTAATGTCCAACACTGGACTTCTCACCCCAACCCTGTTACCTGTGGCCCACCTCACAAAATCAACACCTGTATAAAAGAGGCACTGCTGGTCACTACGGGCATCAAACAGGCAGAAGTACTGTTGAAGGCCACCTTCTCAGAGTACTGCACTTGGTCACACTTTATTGCTGAGGAATGGTTTACTCTTGCTCTTTGTAGGCATTGTCTCTCTCAATCTTAGCAATAGTTTCAGTATTTCTGCAGGAGCTGTGAATATGAATTGTTCGGGATCCTTAGCTATAAACCATAGAATCATAGAATGGTTACTGTTAAGTCTGTGAATTATTTAGTTAATTAAGACACAGACTAATGAGTAACAATAAAAACAGGTCTTTACTGGTTGGAGGTAGGGACTATACTGAATACAAGATTACTGCACAGTGCTTATATACCGGTGTGTTCACCCCCGGTATTACGTCTACAGCAGCCTGAGAAAGTAGTACATCTCTTAAGGTGGAACAGGCTTAAGCTCTCTTAAGGTGGAACAGGTTACATACACAACACTCCTCCCTTCTTAGCTTTATAGTCATCCCCCCATTTAACATAACGTAATAACATATATACATATATAACTTCATGTTTAACGTAACATATCACAGATTCAGTCTCTGCGGAAAACAGTTCACAGATTCAATCTCTGTGGTGTAGTCGGTTCACGTTACTCATTCAATAGTCCTTTCATGGATTTGACAGCTTGAACTTCCGAACTGATTTGGCTCCGTTCGGAGGGACCACGTGTGTGATCTGGTAGAGGTGATAATGGTTCAGATGGGTCATCTTCTGTTTTTACTTTTCCTTTTCTGCTTCTTGGAGACTCTCTGGGCTCCATTGTCAGCTGCCACAGCTGCCAGCTGCATGCGCAGTTCCTCCTTCTCTTCCTCCTGTTTCCGTCGTAGAGCCAGCTTCTCCCGATGTTCCGTAGACTTTTGGTGCTCCTCCATGATTTCTGCACTTTGGGAGTCGAAGTTACAAGCTGGGCAGGACAGGACATCGTAATATTCGGTGTTGTCCACCAGGTCATGGTAATATTCGGTGTCGTCCTGAGCTAGACCAGTGAGAGGGTCATCTATTTCCTCCATACCCAGCTGGACGTTAGCCAGCTCTTGTTCCAAATCCAGACATCTTTCCTGAAGAGACTTCTTCATGTGTACCTCTGCATCCAGCTTTTTATGGGCTTTCAGCAAGTCGTTTACTAGTGACCTCATTTGTGATTTTAATACTTCAACTTCCTTTGGAGATTGATTGATCGGACTATGCAATCCCTCTACCGGAGCAGCTGTTTCAGCGGTCTGTTGTTCTACATTGACGTGAGTCAGCGTACTTTTGGCATCCAATGGCTGCTCTGTTGCAGTCGTTTCAGTCTGTGTCGTCACATCAGCCATCTCAATGACTTTTGAGAGCTCCGAACCCTTTTCCTTTGAAGATCGCAGCTCGTGTTCAAGTTTTTCCCATTTCAGAGTCTTGTCCTTCAGCATATGAAGGAGTTGGCTGACCGTTAACTCTTCTGACACCAGATTATGGCACGCACCTTCAGAACCTGAATCAGCTTTGATTCGTTCGGCCTCCTCGCGCAGATGGTTGGTGTGCTCCTGCTCCATTTTCTCCATCAGTTGCTTCTGTTGCCTTTCCAGATTCTCCCACTCTGTAACAAAGAACTTTTTTACTTCATTCATCTCTTGCTCAAAACGGCGAATCATTTGTTCTAATTGCTGTTGTAGTTTGAAATGGAGTTGAGTTCGAGCCCAGTGTCCCTCAAAAATGTGCGTATCAGTAGACTTGACAGACTCAGAATTCTCTGTTAAACTATGTTGTTGTTGCTCAGTGGAATTCTGTGCTGAAACTTTGTCTTTTGCACATGGGTTGGTCTTACCATCATCAGTTCTAGAGTCTGGGCTGATTATCTGCACCGAGTTCTCACTCTTTATGGCTTTATGGCTTTATGGCTTTTAGCGAATGCCAGGCCTAGTAGTGGTGGACCTCCCTCCGGTAGCACATATAAGTCCATTATTTGACTTCCTTCGCCCTTGTTGGCCACTGCAACCTTTATTGTCCCGATGGGGTACACTCTCTGCCCCGTGTAGGTTGTCAATATAATCTCCGTATCCTGTAGGGGAATATGTTGGAATAACCTTCTGTAATCTTTCTTATTCATGACCGACAATGCCGATCCAGTGTCCAATTCCATTTTTACTTGGACTCCTTCTATCTGAAGAGTAACCCAAATTGTCTGGAGGTCTGCACCCTTACCAACGTTGAGTACCCTTAAGCTAGCCAGTTCAATACTGCTTAAGCCAGCCAGTTCATTACTGCTAGCGTCTGAATCGGACTCCTGTTCGGCCACCTTGTGTACTTTTGCGTATTTTCCTTGCGGTGACTTCTTGTTGCTGGTCTTCTTCCCTGACCTGCATACTCTAGCTATGTGTCCAAGCCTACCACAAGTTCTACATTCTTGGTTTTTAAACCAACACTGGTTCTGATCATGCGTTGTCTTTCCACAACGATAACATTTGCCAGAACTCACACCCAATTTGTGTGCACTGAGCTCCGGTGACCGTAGCTGCATTACTGCCGTGCCTCTCGCTGCGGCTTCGTGTGCTGCTGCCATAGTGACCGCCTTCTCAAGCGTCAGCTCATTCTCCTCGAGCAGTCGCTTTTGTGTATCCTGTTTAAATAAACCACACACAAATTTGTCTCGTAGTGCATCTGTCAGTCCCGTTCCAAACTGGCAATATTTCGCTAATTTACGCAATTCCAGCAAATATTCAGCATTGCTTTCATGCTGTAGCTGCCTTCTGTCGTAAAATTTAAATCGTTCCGCTAGCATCAGCGGCGTGGGGTTTAGATGATCTTTCAGGACAGTAACAATCTCATCGAACGTCTTATCCGCCGGTTCATCTGGTGATAACAGGTGTTTCAATTGCCCGTATGTCTTCGCACCCATTAAATTTAATAATGTTAGAGCTTTATCTTGGTCACGAATTTTATTGGCCTTACAATAATTTTTTACTCTTTCAACATATATGGCCCAATCTTCGAGGTCACTATCAAAGGTGCTAATATTCCCGTGTTTAGGCATTGTAGATTTGCAATTTCTCAGATTTTATTTTCTTTACTTGTTATCAAAGATGGTGGCTTCCCGCTCTTGCCGTCGTCCTCCGCCCACAAAATGGCGGTTTTCCCGCGCTTGGCGGTCTTCACCCGTCCCCCAACGCCGTCTCCCTTCAGCCCCCGAGTGCGGCCCTTATCTTCGCCGCGATCGCCCGAGTGCGGCCCTTATCAGCGGATGCGATCGATGGCCCGGCTGCGCCTCACACTTGAAAGCGGCCCGGCCCTTATCAGTGCTTGCGATCGATGGCCCGGCTGCGCCTCGCACTCCAAAGCCCTTATCTCCCGATCGCGATCGATGGCCCGCGCTGTGCACCGCGGCTCTCGCGCCTTCAATTTCTGCAGCCGCTGCCCTTTCAGCCCGAGTGCGGCCCTTATCGGTGGTTGCGATCGATGGCCCGGCTGCGCCCCTCACTTCAAAGCGGCCCGGCCCTTATCTGCCGATCGCTATCGCCCTGTACCTCTGTCTTCCCCAGCCCTTTCTTCTACTCCGGTTCACAAGCTGATGGAGGCTTCAGGGTCCTAATGCCTGTCGCTTCCAGTGGGGTGGTGTGGTTTGAAACCTCTCTTCAACCGCCGTGGAATAACTGCCGCAGGGTAAGAACCTGACTCGTCGCCAGTGTTAAGTCTGTGAATTATTTAGTTAATTAAGACACAGACTAATGAGTAACAATAAAAACAGGTCTTTACTGGTTGGAGGTAGGGACTATACTGAATACAAGATTACTGCACAGTGCTTATATACCGGTGTGTTCACCCCCGGTATTACGTCTACAGCAGCCTGAGAAGGTAGTACATCTCTTAAGGTGGAACAGGCTTAAGCTCTCTTAAGGTGGAACAGGTTACATACACAACAGTTACAGCATGGAAGAAGGCCATTCAGCCCATCGAGCCTGTGCTGGCTCTCTGTAAGAGCACTTCAGCTAGTCCCACTCCCCCGCCTTTTCCACGTAGCCCTGCAACTTTTTTCCCTTCAGGTACTTATCCAATTCCCTTTTGAAAGCCATGATTGAGTCTGCCTCCACCATCCTTTCAGGCAGTGCATTCCAGATCTTAACCACTCGCTGCGTAAAAAAGTTTTCCTCTGGTTCTTCTGCCAATGACCTTAAATCTGTGTCCTCTGGTTCTCGACCCCTCTGCCAATGGGAACAGTTTCTCTCTACTCTGTCCAGACCCCTCATCATTTTGAACACCTCTATCAAATCGCCTCTCAATCTTCCCTGCTCTAAGGAGAACAACCCCAGCTTCTCCAGTCTATCCACGTAACTGAAGTCCCTCATCCCTGGAATCATTCTCATAAATCTTTTCTGCACCCTCTCTAAGGCCTTCACATCCTTCTTAAAGTGCAGAGCCCAGAATTGGACACAATACTCCAGTTGAGGCTGAACCACTGTTTTATAAAAGTTCACCATAACTTCCACACTTTTGTACTTTACACCTCTCTTCATGAAGCCCAGGATCACGTAAGCTTTTTTAACTGCTTTCTCAACCTGCCCTGCCACCTTCAATGATTTGTGCACAAATACCCCCAGGTCTCTCTGTTCATGTGCCCCCTTTAGGTTTCTACCCTTTACTTTATGTGTCCTCTCTTCAATCTTTCTACCAAAATGTATCACTTAACACTTTTCTGCATTAAATTTCATCTGCCATGTGTCCGCCCATTCCACCAGCCTGTCTATGTCCTCTTGAAGTCTATCACTATCCTCCTCACTGTTCACTATACATCCAAGTTTTGTGTCATCTGCAAACTTTGAAATTGTGCCCTGTACACCCACATCCAAGTCATTAATATAGATCAAGAAAAGCAATGGTCCTAGAACTGACCCCTGGGGAACACCACTGTATACCTTCATCCAATCCGAAAAATAACCATTCACCAATACTCTCTCTTTCCTGTCACTTAGCCAATTTCCTATCTATGCTGCTACTTTTCCGTTTATTCCATGGGCTTCAACTTTGCTGGCAAGCCTATTGTGTGGCACTTTGTCAAATGCCTTTTGGAAATTCATGTACACTATGTCAACCGTATTGTCCTCATCAACCCTCTCTGTTGCCTCATCAAAAAACTCAATCAAGTTGCAAGAAAGAGGGAAGTGTGTCAGTGAGTGTTCTGAAATATGTTTGGGTGATGTGGCTGTCATGGTTGAATAGCTGCCAGTGCTTGTGAGCCAAGAGTTGTGGGTGTGAAACTTGCAACAGTGCAAAGGGTGAGGTAAACATATGAATAGAAGGGTTGAGTCCTGATTGATAGAGATTGTTGGTAGGTCGGTGATGGGGTGTAGTGAATTGAGTAGTGGATGGGGTTCGTGGTGCAGTTGGTACGATATGCCATTTGAAGATGAAGTCATTCACCTTGATATCTCGTGTCAGATTGTTAAACTTCTTCCATGTACTTGAAGCAACACTCCTGGCCTTGATCTCCGCAGCCACTTCTTCCCACTGCCTCCTGAGCACATGTCTGGAGGGCCTCCTTCCCTCCTGTGGATACAGGAAATCTGTCCTTCTCCCCAGGTCTTGCCCCAAGACCTCCAGATTGTCAGAAAATCTTGGTGTTCGCTCTTTTGCATGCTCAACCATTCACAACCCAGATTCATGTTTGAAAAAATATCTCACCACTTCTTGCAGTCAATATGCACCTTCCCTTTAAAAGGTGTAGGCTGCCCTTAAATGGGGCTAGCCACTCGCGATATCGGGCCCCCTGCTGATGCGTGCAGCCAATGAACAGCGCGGGTAGCACTGGCTGCATGCAGCAATCATTTAAAACAGCAGGCAGCACCAATTTAACGTGCTGCCTGCAACACTATGAACGGGCGCGGGTTAATCACGCACCGCGATCCTCACACCCGTTTTCGGGGACTAGCCAATTTAACCCCCTACATCTCTTCTAAGGCTTTTTAGAGGAGATCTCCAGTTTAAATCAGCCATGCTGAGAAATAGAGCAGGATTTTTCTGCTGTTTACTGACCCTTTGCTGGGAGTTCAAGGCTGATGCTGGTGGAAAATGGGAGGGATGGACCTGCAGCCAAAATGCCCACTAGTAAAAATCACCATTTCAATGTTCTTTTGCCCACAATGTGAATGGTTCACACCAACTGCCATCATCCTGCTCATCGCAAGCCAATTGGATTGAAATGAAGTATTTTTAATGTCCAACACTGGACTTCTCACCCCAACCCTGTTACCTGTGGCCCACCTCACAAAATCAACACCTGTATAAAAGAGGCACTGCTGGTCACTACGGGCATCAAACAGGCAGAAGTACTGTTGAAGCCACCTTCTCAGAGTACTGCACTTGGTCACACTTTATTGCTGAGGAATGGTTTTCTCTTGCTCTTTGTAGGCTTTGTCTCTCTCAATCTTAGCAATAGTTTCAGCATTTCTGCAGGAGCTGTGAATATGAATTGTTCGGGACCCTTAGCTATAAACCATAGAATCATAGAATGGTTACAGCATGGAAGAAGGCCATTCAGCCCATCGAGCCTGTGCCGGCTCTCTGTAAGAGCACTTCAGCTAGTCCCACTCCCCCGCCTTTTCCACGTAGCCCTGCAATTTTTTTCCCCTCAGGTACTTATCCAATTCCCTTTTGAAAGCCATGATTTAGTCTGCCTCCACCATCCTTTCATGCAGTGCATTCCAGATCTTAACGACTCGCTGCGTAAAAAAGTTTTCCTCTAGTTCTTCTGCCAATGACCTTAAATCTGTGTCCTCTGGTTCTCGGCCCCTCTGCCAATGGGAACAGTTTCTCTCTACTCTGTCCAGACCCCTCATCATTTTGAACACCTCTATCAAATCGCCTCTCAAACTTCCCTGCTCTCAGGAGAACAACCCCAGCTTCTCCAGTCTATCTACGTAACTGAAGTCTCTCATCCCTGGAATCATTCTCAAAAATCTTTTCTGCACCCCCTCTAAGGCCTTCACATCCTTCTTAAAGTGCAGTGCCCAGAATTGGACACAACACCCCAGTTGAGGCTGATCCACTGTTTTATAAAAGTTCACCATAACTTCCACACTTTTGTACTCTACACCTCTATTCATGAAGCCCAGGATCACATAAGCTTTTATAACTGCTTTCTCAACCTGCCCTGCCACCTTCAATGATTTGTGCACAAATACCCCCAGGTCTCTCTGTTCATGTGCCCCCTTTAGGATTGTACCCTTTAGTTTATGTGTCCTCTCTTCATTCTTTCTACCAAAATGTATCACTTAACACTTTTCTGCATTAAATTTCATCTGCCATGTGTCCGCCCATTCCACCAGCCTGTCTAT
Source organism: Somniosus microcephalus (assembly GCF_052327205.1). Taxonomy (NCBI): domain Eukaryota; kingdom Metazoa; phylum Chordata; class Chondrichthyes; order Squaliformes; family Somniosidae; genus Somniosus; species Somniosus microcephalus. Next base: position 40,490,147 of record NC_141000.1, on the reverse strand, counting down.
GTCTTCTTGAAGTCTATCACTATCCTCCTCACTGTTCACTATACATCCAAGTTTTGTGTCATCTGCAAATTTTGAAATTGTGCCCTGTACACCCACATCCAAGTCATTAATATAGATCAAGAAAAGCAATGGTCCTAGAACTGACCCCTGGGGAACACCACTGTATACCTTCCTCCAGTCCGAAAAATAACCATCCACCAATACTCTCTCTTTCCTGTCACTTAGCCAATTTCCTATCGATGCTGCTACTTATCCTTTTATTCCATGGGCTTCAACTTTGCTGGCAAGCCTATTATGTGGCACTTTGTCGAATGCCTTTTGGAAATTCATGTACACTACGTCAACCATATTGTCCTCATCAACCCTCTCTGTTGCCTCATCAAAAAACTCGATCAATTGTTTAAACACGATTTGCCTTTAACAAATTTGTGCTGGTTTTCCTTAATTAATCCACATTTGTCCAAATGACTGTTAATTTTGTCACTGTTTATTGTTTCTAAAACTTCCCCACTACCGCAGTTAAACTGACTGGCCTGTAGTTGCTGGGTTTATCCTTACTCCCATTTTTGAGCAAGTGTGTAACATTTGCAATTCTCCAGTCCTCTGGCATCAGCTCCATTTCTAAGGTGGATTGGAAGATTATGGCCAGTACCTCTGCAATTTCTTCCATCACTTCCCTCAGCATCCTTCAATTCAATTTAATTCAATTCAATTTTATTTGCCATATGTAACCAGTACAAGTACAAGTACAATGGAATGCTTACTCCCCGTAGGGACACATCAGCTATTCTTACAGCGCCATGTTCAGAAAGTCAGTTCAATGGCTTCCAGTGGCAGTGGGAGCACGATGTCCCTCAGCCGCTCCGTCCTCCCCGTCACCACGGCCTCCTCCTCACTGTTGCCAGCTCCACGTGTGGTGGCCTGCTTCTCCCGCTCACGATCCGACCTCTGGCCGCCATGCCCAGCTGCCCTCCTCCCAGTCAGACTGTGAGCTTCCCACAAGGGAGCTGCCAGCTGACGTGCTGCAGCGGGTCATCGTGGCAGCTGCTGCTGCTCGTTGCGCTGCGCTGCCTCCGCCCGACTCGCCGAACACATCGTCGGGATGTGATTGCTCCGGTCGCCGCGGCCTCCTCCTCACCATCGCACGGCTCCACGGTCCAAATGCCCGGGGCCTGCTTCTCCCGCTCATGGTCCGGCCTCTGGCCGCCATGCTCGGCTCCCCTCCTCCCAGTCGGAATGCCTTCCCGCCGAGGAGCTGCCGGCCGACGTGCCCCAGCGGATTGTCATGGCTGCTGCTGCTGCTCGCCGCGCTGCGCTGCCTCCGCCCGACTCACCAAACACTTCACTCCAGTTGCGGGAGCGAGCGGTGAGAGCGGGCCGCCTGATGCAGGGAGAGTGCGCTAGCACTGGACCATCTCGGCCGCCATCTTGACTATCCTAGGATGCATCTCATCCGGTCCTGGTGATTTATCTAATTTAAGTACAGCCAGCCTTTCCAGTAGCTCCTCTTTATCAATTTTTATCCCAACCAGTATCTCCTATACCTCCTTCACTATGTCTATGGCAGCATCTTCTTCCTGGTTAATACAGATGCAAAGTACTCATTTAGGACCTCAGCCATACCCTTTGCCTCCATGCATAGGTCTCCTTTCTGGTCCCTAATCAGCCCCACCCCTCCTCTTACTACCTGTTTACTATTTATATGCCTATAGAAGACTTTTGGATTACCTTTTTTGTTGGCTGCCATTCTATTCTCATACCCTCTTCTCTTTGCCCCTCTTATTTTCTTTTTCATTTCTCTGACCTGTTTATATTTAGTCTGATTCTCAGATATATTCTCAACCTGATATACCTTTGTAAAATTGACATCAAATGAAACACAGGAGACATGATTCTGTGTTGCAACCAGCTGAGGTAAATAAGAATTGCATAGATCACCCTGGTTGAAGAGTTTTAATTTACATGTCGTAAAAAGACACAAACAGAAGACCTTGGTAAAAATGACATCAAATAGATGCACCTGCTGGTTACACCATTTTTTATGATAAGCTTTGAACACCCAGGGTAGAGACATAATTCTTAATGCTACCAGCTGATCTAACTGAAAGAATAACAGGGGTCAGCAGAAAAATGACTAAAGATAATTAGCTTACATCAGCAGAAAACTTCAAAGGAAATACCACTGCAAAAGGGTATAAAAATTGAACTTTCAAATGGGATGATAGACTCGCTTGAAGGGGCAAAGTGATTCTCGGCTTCAGGGGCAGGCTCTGTAAGTCTACAACTCTTTGTATCTCAGGAGTCAATGGTATTGTATTTGATTTTGGTGGATATTCGGAGTAAACTAAGAATTGTAAAACTAGCAAAGTTAAGATTTGAGAATAAAGATCTCTGATAATAGAATTGTAAGCTTTTTGTATTTGGAACTGTTAATGTTGCGATTGAAGCACCTACTGTAATTACATGTCAGTTCTTTAATAAATCTATATATTTTTAGAATTGTCTCACATAATACTTCTGTATCAAACTCGCAAACTCAATCTTTGTACGCTCCTTGGTGAGGAGTTGCAGAATTCTGGGGGAGTTTTCCGGACCCTCATAATATCCGGAAGGTTACAGTCTAGCTAAACTTATTAAAAGTGCTATCTGGAGGATGGTAACATCTTCAGGTTGTTCCTTTCCTTTAGGGAGAGATAGTCTAGACCTTTAGACCCAATTAAGCGTCTTTAGGATTCAGCTACCTCAAACTTTAGTTGAAAGTGAACGCCTGGGGAATATGCCTGATCTGGGGTAGCCCTAAAGGGGCTAGGACTAGTAATAATCCTTTCAACCTTTCCCCCTAGTGGGAATGTACCTCGACTGTACCTGAACTATTTCCTCTTTAAAGACAGCCCATTGTTCCATTACAGTTTTGCCTGCCAATCTATGATTCCAATTTATCTGGGTCAGATCCGTTCTCCTCTCACTGAAATTGGCCCCCCTCCACTTAAGTATTTTTTACTCTAGATTGCTCCCTATCTTTTTCCATAGCTAATCTAAACCTTATAGATACTATGATCACTTTTCCCTAAATGTTCACCTACTGACACTTGCTCCACTTGACCTATCTCATTCCCCAGAACCAGATCCAGCAATGCCTCCTTCCTCGTTGGGCTGGAAACATACTGATCCAGAAAATTCTCCTGAACACACTTCTGAAATTCTTCCCTCTCTCTGCCCTTTACACTATTACTATCCCAGTTTATATTAGGGTAGTTGAAGTCCCCCATTATCACTACTCTATAGTTCTTGCATTTCTTTGTAATTTCTCTGCAAATTTGCTCCTCCATATCTTTCCCACTATTTGGTGTAAGTAGTGTAATGTCACCTCTATTATTCACCTCCAATAGATTCTGTCCTTGACCCCTCCAGGACATCCTATCTCTCCAGCACTGTAACATTCTCCTTAACCAATACTGCCACAGCACCTCCTATCTTTCCTCCCCTATCTTTCCTGAACACCTTATATCCAGGAATAATTAATATCTAATCCTGCCCTTTTTTGAGCCAGGTCTCCATTATTGCCACAACATCATATTCCCAAGTGGCTATTTGCACCTGCAGCTCACCAACCTTGTTTACAATGCTTTGTGCGTTCACATACATACACTGTAAACCTATCTTAGACCATCCTGTGTTCCCTCTTTGTCTGATCACACTGAATACCTTACTATTTCTTACTTTTGTGCTAACTGTTTCTCCCAATCCTTTGTGACCTTTGTTTTTCCTTTCTAATGCTACATCCCGGTGCCCATCCCCCTGTCAACTTAGTTTAAACCCTCCCCGTGAGGATATTGGTACAGGACATGGTATTTTCATTAGGGAGTGCCCTGTACCTGTGCTTTTAAAGAGGATGAACAGCTGGATGAGATTGGAAGAACTCAGGAAGAACCGGCTCATCAGGCATTATTTAGAGGCATCTGGCAGCCACTCGCAGGTACCCACATCCCTGTACTTACACACCAAGGTGGGAAGATCTCAACCTTTCCAATAGATACTTGGGTAGCACAGGTAGATACTTGAGACTATGATATTATAACTATTACAGAGACGTGGCTGAAAGAGGGGCAGGTATGGCAGCTCAACATTCCTGGTTACAGGATTTTCAGACGGGATAGAGAGGGAGGTAAAAAGGGAGGGGGGGTTAAAGAAACTAATTGATTAAAGAAACTATTACAGCTGTGAGGAGGGATGATATGTTGGAGGGATCATCAAATGAGGCCATATAGGTCGAATTGAAAAACAAAAAAGGGGCGATCACACTGTTGGGAGTGTACTACAGACTCCCAAACAGTGAGAGGGTGATAGAAGAACAAATATATAGACAAATTTCTGAGAAGCGCAAAAACTATAGGACAGTAATAGTAGAGGATTTCAACTATTCCAATATTAACTGGGATAAAATTAGTGTGATGGGTATAGAAGGTGCGGAATTCCTAAAATGCATCCAGTAGAACATTTTTAGCCAGTATGTAGCAAGCCCAACAAGGGAGGGGGCGGTTCTGGACTTAGTTTTAGGGAATGAAGCTGGGCAGGTAGAAGATGTATCAGTGGGGGAGCATTTTGGTGCTAGTGACCATAATTCTGTTAGATTGAAGGTAGTTATGGAAAAGGATAGACCAGGAATAAAAATTCTAAATTGGGGAAAAGCAAATTTTGCTAAGCTCAGTGGGAATTTAGCCATAGTGGACTGGAAACAACTACTTGAAGGTAAATCAGTGTCAGAGCAGTGGGAGTAATTCAAGGAGGAGATCCGGAGGGTTCAGACCAAACATGTGACCTTGAAGAAAAAAGGCGGGACTAACAAATCTAGAGCCCCCTGGATGTCTAGAGACATACAGGGTAGGATAAAGAAAAAAAGGGAGGCGTATGACAGATACCAGGGGCTAAATACTGCAGAATCTTTAGAGGAATACAGAAAGTGCAGGGGTGCAATTAAAAATGATATTAGGAAAGCAAAGAGAGAGCATGAAAAATTCTTGGCAAGTAAAATCAAGGAAAACCCAAAGATGTTTTATAAATATATTAAGAGTAAGAGGATAACTAAAGAAAGGGTAGGGCCTATTAGAGATCATGAGGGTAATCTGTGTGTGGAGGCAGGAGACATCGATAGGGTCCTTAATGAATACTTTGCGTTTGTTTTCACAAAGGAGAGGGGCGAAGCAGACATTGCTATGGGGGGGGAGGAGTGTGAAATATTAGACGAAATAAACATCATGAGAGAGGAAGTATTAAGGGGTTTAGCAGCTTTAAAAGTGGATAAATCCCCAGGCCTGGATGAAATGTATCCCAGGCTGTTAAGCAAAGCAAAAGAGGAAATAGCAGAGGCCCTGACCATCATTTTGCAATCCTCTCTGGTTTCAGGTGTGGTGCCGGAGGACTGCTAATGTGGTACCCTTGTTTAAAAAGGGAGAAAAGGATAGACTGAGTAATTACAGGCCAGTGAACCTAACTTCGGTGGTGGGAAAATTATTGGAAACAATTCTGAAGGACAGGATAGATTTTCATTTAGAAAGCCACGGATTAATCAAGGATAGTCAGCACGGATTTGTTAAGGGAAGGTCGTGTCTGACAAACTTGATTGAATTTTTTGAGGAGGTAACAAGGAGGGTAGATGAGGGTAGTGCATTCGATGTAGTGTATATGGACTTTAGCAAGGCTTTTGATAAGGTTCCACATGGCAGACTGGTCACGAAGTTAAATGCCCATGCGATCCAGGGCAAAGTGTCAAGTTGAATTCAAAACTGGCTCGGAGGCAGGAAGCAGAGGGTAATGGTTGATGGGTGCTTTTGTGACTGGAAGGCTGTTTCCAGTGGGGTTCTGCAGGGCTCAGCACTAGGTCCTTGCTTTATGTGGTATATATCAATAATCTTGACTTGAATATAGGGGGTATGATTAAGAAGTTTGCAGATCATACTAAAATCGGCTATGTGGTTGATACTGAGAAGGAAGCTGTAGACTGCAGGAAGATATCAATAAATTGGTCAGGTGGGCAGAACAGTGGCAAATGGAATTCAATCCGGAGAAGTTTGAGGTAATGCATTTGGGGAGGGCTAACAAGGAAAGTGATTACACATTAAATGGTAGAACACTGAGTAGTGCAGAGGAACAAAGGGACCTTGGAGTGCATGTCCACAGATCCCTGAAGGTAGCATACGAACATACATACGAACATACGAATTAGGAGCAGGAGTAGGCCACTCGGCCTTTTGAGCCTGCTCCGTCATTCAATAAGATCATGGCTGATCTGATTACTCCACATTCCCGCCTACCCCCAATAACTATTCACCCCCTTGCTTATCAAGAATCTATCTACCTCTGCCTTAAAAATATTCAAAGACTCTGCTTCCACCACCCTCTGAGGAAGAGAGTTCCAAAGACTTACGACCCTTTATGAGAAAAAAATTCTCCTCATCTCTGTCTTAAATGGGCGACCCCTTATTTTTAAACAGTGACCCCTAGTTCTAGATTCTCCCACAAGAGGAAACATCCTCTCCACATCCACCCTGTCCAGACCCCTCAGGATCTTATATGTTTCAATCAAGTCACCTCTTACTCTTCTAAACTCCAGTGGATACAAGCCTAGCCTGTCCAACCTTTCCTCATAAGACAACCCACCCATTCCAGGTATTAGTCTAGTAAACCTTCTCTGAACTGCTTCCAATGCATTTACATCCTTCCTTAAATAAGGAGACCAATACTGTACACAGTACTCCAGATGTGGTCTCACCAATGCCCTGTATAACTGAAGCATAACCTCCCTACTTTTGTATTCAATTCCCCTCACAATAAACGATAACATTCTATTAGCTTTCCTAATTACTTGCTGTACCTGCATACTACCCTTTTGTGATTCATGCACTAGGACACCCAGATCCCTCTGCATCTCAGAGCTCTGCAATCTCTCACCATTTAGATAATATGCTTCTTTTTTATTATTCCTGCCAAAATGGACAAATTCACATTTTCCCACGTTATACTCTATTTGCCAGATCTTTGCCCACTCACCTATCTATATCCCTTTATAGCCCCCTTATGCCCACTTCACAATTTACTTTCTTTGTGTCATCAGCAAATTTAGCAACCGTACCTTTGGTCCCTTCATCCAAGTCATTTATATAAATTGTAAAAAGTTGAGGCCCCAGCACCGATACCTGTGGTACACCACTTGTTACATCTTGCCAATCAGAAAATGAACCATTTATTCCTACTCTCTGTTTCCTGTTAGCCAGCCAATCTTCTATCCATGCCAATATGTTACCCCCTACACCATGAGATTTTATTTTCCACAATAACCTTTGATATGGCACCTTATCAAATGCCTTCTGTAAATCTAAGTACAGTACATCCACCGGTTCCCCTTTATCCACAGCACATGTTACTTCCTCAAATAACTCCAATAGCAGACCAAGTAGATAATCTGGTTAAGAAGGCATACGGAAAGCTTGTCTTTATTAGCCGTGGCATAGAATACAATAGCAGGGGGGTTATGAATTCAACTGTATAAAACACTAGTTAGGCCTCTGCTAGAGTACTGCATACAGTTCTGGTCACCACATTACAGGAAATATGTGATTGCACTAGAGGGGGTACAGAGGAGATTTACAAGGATGTTGCTGGGAGTAGAGAATCTTAGCTATGAGGAAAGACTGGATAGGCTGGGTCTGTTTTCCTTGGAACAGAGGAGGCTGAGGGGAGAACTTATTGAGGCGTATAAAATTATGAGGGGCATAGATAAAGTGGATAGAAAGGACCTAATTCCCTTAGCAGAGGGGTCAAAAACCAGGGGGCACAGATTTAAAATAATTGGTGGAAGGTTTAGAGGGGATCTGAGGGGAAATTTCTTCACCCAGAGGGTTGTGGGGGTCTGGAACTCACTGCCTGAAAGGGTGATAGAGGCAGGAACCCTAATCACATTTAAAAGGTACTTGGATGTGCACTTGGGATGCTCTAACCTGCAGGGCTATGGACCAAGAGCTGAGAAGTGGGATTAGGCTGGATAGCTCTTTGTTGGCCGGCGCAGACACGATGGGCTGAGATGACCTCCTTCCGTGCTGTAACTTTCTATGATTCTATGATTCTACAAGACTGCGCTTTCATTCAGAGATGATAGAGGATGCTGCCACCTGCTGGCCCGGGGCCTGGAACCCACCTCTACCAGAAGCACAGCACTGTTGGTGTCTGCCAAAGTCACTATGGCATGCAACATTTATGTTACAAATTCCATTCAAAATGCATCAAGCACATATTCAATAACAGCCGATCAGCTATCTACTGATGTGTGAAGCAGGTGGTGATCGATGCATTGTTTGCATGAGCTGCACAGTTACCTTTACAATGGACCTGGCTCAACAGCATAACTTTAACTGAATGGCAGAATTTCCCCAGCTGTAAGGTGCAAGCGAATGCATCAAATCTAGGAGCGCTATTAGAACTGCCAAAGGAATTATCATCCTGTCCAGATTGATTGATGTGAGCTAAATAGCAGCTGAAAGCAAGTGGGTATTAAGAAATGGATTTGAAAACAGAAGTCTTGAAATGCAAAAAATCAGGGCCAAAATTGAACACAGCAGTGCAGGGGTTAAATTGGACCTTGCTGTGCCCATTTTCCATGCAGAAAATGGGTGCAAAGTGGTCCAATTTAGGGGGCCAGCTCCCATGCCCAAACAGTGTCAGAAACACTTCTCACGCCATGCTGGATCGGGTGCCGTAGATGTAATGTATGTACCTTTAAGGGGGAACTACTTTGTACAGCTCATGTATACTGTAGTACTGGCAGTGACCATGTAATGTATGTACCTTTAAGAGAGGAACTATCTTTTGCCGCCCCTGTATACTGCAGTACCAGTAGTGACCACACCTGTATATAACACCGTGTAGTAATTTGTACAGTTAGTTCCAGCATACCCTCTGTTCAGTAAACACCTGTTATTACCGTTCTCCTGCAGTCCGTGTGTTATTTATACACGGACGCTACAGTGGCGATGAGCAGGTTCGAACTCACCTGCAGTACTGCATCACCTCACGGGGATCCATCCATAAAAAGAAGCTTCTTGGAGGTCGAAGCCAGAGCAACGGGCGTCGACTGCGGGCAACCGCACAGTGATCCATCGGAGTTCAGAGAATCGCAGGGGAGGCTGTGGAGAGCTGGGCTTGGTTCTCCAGTCAAGGTGTTCCAGCAAATCGGGCTGGTAGCAGGTAGTGTGCTGACCCTTCCTGGACTGCGGCGGGCTAGAGCTCGATCGAGTGGCTCTGCAAGGGGGCCGAGCAGCGTCGTCGGGAAGTAAAAGAGAGAGAGAGGGTGGAGCGCACAGGGTGCGGCCGGTGCTCAAGAGCCGGGCAGCGTTAAAGAAAATAAAAAAGGGGGAAGGAAAAGAGACGCGCAGTGGACAGCGTCGAAGAAGAATAAAACGAAGAAAATTAATTAACAAAAGAGAGACGCGCAAAATCCACAGGGTGCCGCCATTACTATTTAGAACGCTAGGAGCAGCGTTGGCAGCAGCGGGGGAAGAAGGAAAAGCGCGGGAGGCACCATTTTAAACCACCCAAGATGCCGAAGAGTGGCAGCATCATTGCTTTCGACAACGAAATAGAAGACTGGACCACGTATGTGGAAAGAATTGAAGTGTACTGCAAGGCAAATGAGGTGGCCGATGAAAAGAAGGCGTCGGTATTATTGAATTTGATGGGCACGAGAATGTACGGCCTATTGCGGAATTTAATTACCCCAGCTAAACCAATGGAGAAAAGCTTTGAAGAGATTGTCAATATCTTACAGGAACATCTAAACCCTACACCGCTGCTGATAACAGAAAGATTCAAGTTCCATAAAAGAAACCAGCACAAAGATGAAAGTAATGCTGACTATCTTACGGAACTACGCAACTTATCGAAACACTGCCAGTTCGGAGCAGGACTGGCAGATACCTTAAGGGATAAGTTTGTCTGTGGGCTCCAGAGTGAAGGAACCCAGAAACAACTACTTTTGGAAAAGGACCTTACGCTAGAAAAGGCTTTCAGCATTGCAGTATCCTACGAAGCAGCAGCATGGGGAGCTGCAGAAATACAACAGAAACCGCAAGAATATAGCACCAATGAAATGGCATATGGAGCAGAAAAGTGCTATCGCTGCGGCAGAACAACCCATGACCAGAAGGATTGCTGGTTTACGGACAAAGTATGCAGGCAATGTGGAAAAGCGGGACACATAGCACGAGTCTGCAGGTCGGGAAAGAAAACCAACACTAAAAGAACTACTAAGGAAAAGTACAAGAAAGTACAAAACATGACGGACAGTAGTTCAGAAGATCAGAAGAGTGATAATGACTCCGGGAGCAGGAGACTAAGTTGTCTAAAGTTACACAACATGATCGCAAAGGAGGATCACCGAACCATTTGGGTCACCCTCATGATAGCAGGGTCCCAAGTAAAGATGGAATTGGACACAGGATCAGCCCTAACAGTCATGAATCGACGAGACTACGAGCGGCTATTCTCACACATACCCTTGAAGGACACGTCCATTGTCTTGAAGACATATACGGGGCAAAAAGTCTACCCCAGAGGAAAAATAAGGGTGCCCGTTAAATACAACGGCAAGGAAACACAGAAACTGTATCTATATATACTACAAGATGGAGGACCACCATTATACGGACGTAAATGGATCCGAAAAATACAATTGGATTGGCATTCCATTCAGGCGCTAACTGTGACTGACAAAAAGGATGATGACGTCACACCTGGACGACTGTCAAAAATTCTAACTGACGCGAAAGAGGTGTTCCAGCAAGGACTTGGGACTCTAAAAGGCATAACGGCAATGATAAAAATTGAAGATAACGCAAACCCAAAATGTTATAAGGCCAGACCGGTACCGTATGCGATCCGCCCAGCCGTCGAAGCAGAGCTGGAGAGTCTGGAGCGTTTGGGTGTGCTGTCCAAGGTGGACTGGAGCGAGTGGGCCACACCCACCGTTCCTGTAATGAAGAAATCATTGAGCAGCACGCCTGGGGAGCCGAAGAAGGTTCGCATCTGTGGGGACTTTAAGGTAACTGTGAACCCAATCCTTCACACAATACAATATCCACTTCCGCGGATAGAAGATATTTTCGCCTCACTATCTGGAGGGAAACGCTTTACGAAGATTTATCTGGCCCAAGCGTATCTACAAATGGAGGTAGAAGAAGCATCTAGAAAATACCTCACGATAAACACTCACAAAGGTCTTTACCAGTACAACCGACTGGTATTTGGGGTAGCATCAGCTCCGGCTATTTGGCAGAGGGTGATGGAACAAGTCCTGCAAGGGATCCCGGGGACGCAGTGTTATTTGGACGACACCCTGGTTACAGGCGAAAATGACAGTGAACACCTTGCCAACCTGGAGCAGGTGCTCACTAGATTAAAAGAATATGGGCTATGAGCCAACTGCCCCAAATGCGAGTTTTTCAAGAAACAAATCTCGTATTGTGGCCACATGATTGATGAAGAGGGGTTGCATAAGTCCACAGACAAGATTGAGGCAGTAGTCAAGGCTCCAGCACCGGAAAATGTGTCGCAACTGAGGTCGTTCCTCGGGTTGGTGAACTACTACCATAAGTTCTTGCCAAATTTGTCTACAATTCTGCACCCACTGAAAGCCCTGCTGCAAACTGGAGTAGCATGGAAATGGAGTGATGAGTGTAAGCGTGCCTTTCAGAAATGTAAATGCCTAATCACTTCAAAAGAAGTATTGGCCCACTACAATCCAACACTACCAATTCGGTTGGCATGTGATGCGTCTCCCTACGGCATTGGAGCGGTGCTGTCGCACAAATTCCTTGACGGTTCAGAGAGGCCAGTACCCTTTGCGTCACGCTCGTTAACCTCAGCCGAGCGTAACTATGCCCAGATTGACAGGGAGGCCCTCAGCTTGGTGTGGGGGGTGAAGAAGTTCAATCACTATCTGCATGGGCAGAAATTCACCTTACTGACTGATCACCAGCCTCTTGTCTCCATTTTTAACCCAAAGAAGGGTGTTCCGGTGATGACGGCGCAACGGCTGCAAAGATGGCCCCTTTTTCTAGGGGCACATCATTACGAAATAGAGTATAAAGGCACGAAACAGCATGGAAACGCTGATGGGCTGTCGCGCCTGCCGTTGCCTATGGTGGAGGAAGCACCTGCACTGGACCCTGTTGAGACATTCCATTCGACCATAGTCGAATGTCTGCCTGTTACAAACTCAAGTATAGAGAAGGAAACCCGAAATGACCCGACACTCTCTCTGGTCTATGATTTGATGGTGAAGGGATGGCCAGCACATGGCGACTCACTGTTGCCAGCATTCTCGCCAAGGAGAGAACAGCTGTCAGTGTGCCGGGGGACCTTGCTGTATGGATCCCGAGTGGTAATTCCACCCAAGTTGAGAGATAGAGTGCTCAATGAGCTTCATGAGGGTCATCTGGGAGGGGTAAAAATGAAGAGCCTAGCCAGGGCATTTGTGTGGTGGCCGGGAATCGATAAAGAAATCGAGGAAATGACCAAGAGCTGCACAGGATGCCAGAAAGTCCAAAACACTCCACCACAGGCCCCGCTACACCCATGGGAGTGGCCCTCATCTCCATGGCAACGGGCACACATTGATTTTGCTGGTCCACTTATGGACTCAATGTTTTTAATTGCCGTGGATGCACATTCGAAATGGCCAGAGGTCATCAAAATGTCCTCCACCACCACGGAGAAAACTATTGCAGTCCTACGGACCATCTTTGCCAGGAATGGCTTGCCAGAACAGATTTGCTCCGACAATGGACCACAGTTTGTGTTGAGGATTTCCGGAGGTTTTTGAGGAATAATGGGGTAAAGCATTACACATCCGCCCTGTAATGATCAATAACATGTCATTCTATAGTGGACACTAGGTGGAGCCGTAGAGCTGTACATAGCTGTATGTATAAGACTACACTTCCCAGCTGTAGGTATATTAAGACTACATTACCCATGAGGCACTAGGCTACCCACAAGGCAGCAGTCAAGATGGAAGCCTCTACAGATACTGTACCTAGTCCACATGAGCTCAATAACGTGTCTAGCAAAAGCTAGCTGTGTTCATAATAAGAATGTCTATTTATTAATGAACATAAGACGCCCCATATCACCCAGCCACAAATGGATTGGCTGAGAGGTTTGTTCAAACCTTTAAAAAAGCAATAAAGGCAATGTATAACGACAACATACCACTGCAACACAAGGTGGATAACTTCTTGTTTGCTTACCGGAATGCGACACATGCAGTCACCAACAAAGCTCCAGCCATGATGTGCTTTAACCGAAGGTTAAGATGTTGCCTGGATTTGCTCAAACCAAACATAAGACGAGATGTTGAGAATAAGCAATTCCAGCACATCAATGAGAAGCCAACCAGGAGCTTCAAGATAGGGCAACCAGTCTTGGCCCGCGACTACCGAACAGAAAAATGGCAGCCAGGAACGATATGCACACGGCCGGGACCACTAATGTACACAGTGGACGTTGGAGAGAGCATCGTGAGATGCCATGCTGACCAGATTCTAGAGTCACAGGAACAAGTCAAACCCATGCCATGATCATACGCACCTGGTGATGAACCCGAAGTACAGATTGCGTCTACCTCAGAATCAGTGGTATTGGAAGCGGACGAACCAACCAATGACAATGAGACAGAATCGACTCCGCCGCAAGAACAGGATACTCGAGAAAGGCGCTATCCAGACAGGATCAGGAAGCCTCCTCAAAGACTGAATTTATAAATGATTACTTTCAGCTGATGTATATTGTACAAAGGAAATTGTAATTGTAATTAGTTATTATTTAATTGTTAAATGAATGTTATGTACTGTTTATCTAAAAGGGGAGGAATTGTAATGTATGTACCTTTAAGAGAGGAACTATCTTTTACAGCCCCTGTATACTGCAGTACCAGTAGTGACCACACCTGTATATAACACCGTGTAGTAATTTGTACAGTTAGTTCCAGCATACCCTCTGTTCAGTAAACACGTTCTCCTGCAGTCCGTGTGTTATTTATACGTGGACACTACAGACCACACCTGTATATAACGCTGAGTAGTAATCTGAACAGTTCAGTTGCAGTCTGAGCCACGTTGAGTAAACATCGTTTGTACCATTCTCCGCAGTCTGTGTCTGATTATACACGGACGTAACATTGGCGACGAGGCAGGTTCGAACCTACCTGCAACTCTGCATCTCCTCCCGGGGATTTGTTCCTGGAGATCAGTGGATTTAAGGTCAAGGCCAGAGACTCGGGCGTCGACGACGGGCAGCCGCCCAGTCATCCAGCAGAGACTCGAGAATTGCGGGGGAGGCTGTCGAGTGCCAGGTTTGGCTTTCCAGTCGAGGGGGTCCAGCGGAATGGGCTGGCAACAGGTAGTGCACAGGCCCTTCCCGGACAGATCCTTCCTGGCTAGAGACCGACTGAGCGGCACAGCAAAGGGCCGAGCTGCGTCAATGGGGGAGAGAGAGAGAGGGCAGAGCGCACAGGGCGCAGCCGGTGTTCAGGGGCCAAGCAGCATCGGAGAGAGGGAGAGAGAGGTGCGCAAAACCTACAGGGCACCGCCATTGCCACGAGAACCGCCAGGAGTGGCGTCGGCAGAAGCGGGGGAGGAAGGAAAGCGCGGGAGACGCCATTTTAAGCCATTGGGAGATGCCATTTTAAACCACACCCAAAATGCCGAAGAGTGGCAGTATCACCGCATTTGACAATGACGTCGAAGTTTGGACTACATATGTTGAATGAATGGAGGTGTACTGCAAGGCAAATGGGGTGTCAGATGACAAGAAAGCGTCGGTATTGTTGAATTTAATGGGTGCAAAGACGTATGGTTTATTGTGAAATTGTGTAACCCCAACGAAGCCAATGGAAAAGAGTTTTGAAGACATAATAACGATACTAAAGGAACATTTAAACCCCACACCGCTGCTGCAGAACGATTCAAGTTTCACAAACGGAACCAGCATAAGGATGAAAGCAATGCTGATTATTTAACAGAACTGCGCAAACTATCGAAACACTGTCAGTTTGGAGCGGGACTGGCAGATACCTTAAGGGACAAGTTTGTGTGTGGGCTTCAAAGTGAAGGAACCCAGAAACGGCTTTTATCTGAAAAGGACCTTAAGCTGGAAAAGGCTTTCAGCATTGCGGTATCATATGAAGCAGCAGCACGGGGCGCTGCAGAGATACAACAGAGACCGCAAGAATATGGCACAAACAAAATCTCATCTGGAACAGAGAAGTGCTATCGCTGCGGCAGAACAACACACGACCAGAATGACTGCTGGTTCAAAGACAAAGTGTGCAGACAGTGTGGAAAAGTAGGACACATAGCATGAGTCTGCAGGTCGGGAAAGAAAACCAGCAATAAGAAACCTACCAAAGGAAAGTACCAGAAGATACATAAGATGACGGAGAATAGTTCAGATGAACAAAAGAGTGATAACGACTCCAAAAGCAGGGAACTGAGTTGTCTGAAACTACATAATGTGATCACAACGGAGGATCACCGAACCATTTGGGTCACTCTCAAGATAGCAGGAGTCCAGGTAAAGATGGAATTGGACACAGGATCAGCCCTAACAGTCATAAACCGACGGGACTATGAGCAGCTATTCTCACACATACCCTTGAGAGACACAAAAATTATTTTGAAGACGTACACGGGGCAAAAAGTCTACCCCAAAGGAAAAATAAGGGTGACCGTTATATATAACGGTAAGGAAACACCAAAACTAGACCTGTATGTATTGCAAGATGGAGGACCACCATTACTGGGACGTGAATGGATCCGGAAAATACAACTGGATTGGCATTCCATACAGGCACTGACTGTGGCTGACAAAAAGGATGACGACGTCACACTTGAGCGACTGTCAAAGATCCTAACTGACGCGAAAGAAGTGTTCCAGCAAGGACTCGGAAATCTAAAAGGCATGACAGCGACGATTAAAATTGAAGAAAACGCAAGCCCAAAATTTTTTAAGGTACCTTATGCGATCCGCCCAGCCGTCGAAGCAGAGCTGGAGAGTCTGGAACGTTCAAGTGTACTGTCCAAGGTAGACTGGAGTGAGTGGGCTACCCCCATCGTCCCTGTGATGAAAAAGTAATTGAGCAGCACACCTGGGGAACCAAAGAAGGTTCGCATCTGTGGGGACTTTAAGGTAACAGTGAACCTGGTCCTTCACACCGTACAATATCCACTTCCGCGGATTGAAAATATTTTTGCCTCGCTATCTGGAGGGAAACGCTTCACTAAGATTGATCTGGCCCAGGCGTATCTGCAAATGGAGGTAGAAGAAGCATCAAAAAAAATACCTCACAATCAACACCCATAAAGGTCTCTACCTTTACAACCGGCTGGTATTCGGGGTAGCATCAGCTCCGGCTATTTGGCAGAGGGCAATGGAACAAGCCCTGCAAGGGATCCCAGGGACCCAGTGTTATTTGGATGACATCCTGGTCACAGGCGAAAATGACAGTGATCACCTTGCCAACCTGGAGCAGGTGCTCACTAGATTGCAGGAATATGGGCTCCGAGCTAACCGCCCCAAATGCGAGTTTTTTAGAAAACAAATCTCGTATTGTGGCCACGTTATCGATAAAGAGGGGTTACATAAGTCCCCAGAGAAGATTGAGGCAGTAGTCAAGGCTCCAGCACCGGAAAATGTGTCACAACTGAGGTCGTTCCTCGGGCTGGTAAACTGCTACCATAAGTTCTTGTCAAATTTGTCTACAATACTACACCCACTGAACACCCTACTGCAAACTGGGGTGCCATGGAAGTGGAGTGACGAATGTAGACGAGCTTTCCAGAAGAGCAAAACACTAATCACATCGAAAGGGGTATTGGCCCATTACAACCCAGCATCACCAATTCGGTTGGCATGTGATGCGTCACCCTACGGCATTGGAGCGGTGCTGTCGCACAAATTCTCGGACGGCTCAGTGAGGCCAATAGCCTTTGCGTCACGATCACTAACCTCAGCCGAGCGTAACTACGCCCAGATTGACAGGGAGGCTCTCAGCCTAGTGTGGGGAGTGAAAAAGTTCAATCACTATCTGCACGGGCAGAAATTCACCTTGCTGACTGATCACCAGCCTCTTGTCTCCATTTTTAATCTGAAGAAGGGCGTTCCGGTGATGACTGTGCAACGACTACAAAGATGGTCACTTTTTCTAGGGGCGCACCACTATGAGATTGAATATAAGGGCACGAAACAGCATGGAAATGCTGGTGGGCTATCACGCCTGCCACTGCCTACTGCGGAGGAAGCACCAGCAGTGGATCCTGTCGAAATATTCCATTCGACTATAGTTGAATACCTACCGGTAACTAACGCTTGTATCGAAAAGGAAACCCGAAATGACCCGACACTGTCTCGGGTATATGATTTGACGGTGAAGGGATGGCCAGCACATGGCGAGTCACTGTTGCCAGCATTCTCGACAAGGAGAGAACAGCTGTCAGTGTGCCGGGGGACCTTGATGTGTGGATCCCGAGTGGTAATTCCACCCAAGTTAAGGGATAGAGTGCTCAATGAGCTTCATGAGGGTCATCTGGGAGGGGTAAAAATGAAAAGCCTAGCCAGGGCTTATGTGTGGTAGCCGGGAATCGATAAACAAATCGAGGACCTGACCAAGAGCTGCTCAGGATGCCAGAGAGTCCAAAATGCACCACCACAGGCCCCTCTACACCCATGGGAGTGGCCCTCATCTCCATGGCAACGGGTGCATATTGATTTTGCTGGTCCATTCATGGACTCAATGTTTTTAATAGCCATGGATGCGCACTCGAAATGGCCTGAGGTTATCAAAATGTCCTCCACCACCACGGAGAAAACTATTGCAGTCCTATGGACCATTTTTGCCAGGAATGGCTTGCCAGAACAGATTTGCTCCGACAACGGACCACAGTTTGTGTCCGAAGAGTTCCGGAGGTTCTTGAAAAAGAATGGGGTAAGGCATTACACATCCGCCCCGTATCATCCAGCCACAAATGGATTGGCTGAGAGGTTCGTACAAACCTTTAAGAAGGCAATAAAGGCTATGTACAATGACAACATTCCGCTGCAGCACAAGGTGGACAATTTCCTGTTCCAATGCAACACATGCAGTCACCAACCAGGCCCCAGCCATGATGTTCTTTAACCGAAGGTTAAGATCTCGCCTGGATTTGCTCAGACCAAACGTACGAAGAGATGTTGAGAGCAAGCAATTCCAGCACATCCACGAGAAGCCAACAAGGAGCTTCAATGTAGGGCAACCAGTCTTGGCCCGCGACTACCGAACAGAAAAATGGCAGCCAGGAACGATATGCACACGGCAGGGCCCGCTAATGTACACAGTGGATGTTGGGGAGAGCATCATGAGACGCCATGCTGACCAGATCCTAGAGTCACAGGAACAAGTCAACCCCATGCCTTGCCCATATGTACCTGGTGATGAACCCAACGTACAGGTTGCATCTACCCCAGAAACAATAGCATCAGAAGCTGATGAACCAACCGACGACAGGGTGCCAGAATCGCCTCCGCAACAAGAGCAAGACACTCGGGAAAGGCGCTATCCAGAAAGGATCAGGAAGCCTCCCCAGAGATTGAATTTATAAATAGACTATTTTCAGCTAATGTTGCATGTTAAATGTGTTAATTGTAATTAGTTTGATATTTAATTGTTAAATGAGTGTTATGGTACTGTTAATCTAAAAGGGGAGGAATTGTAATGTATGTACCTTTAAGGGGGGAACTACTTTGTACAGCTCATGTATACTGTCGTACCGGCAGTGACCACACCTGTATATAACGCTGAGTAGTAATCTGTACAGTTCAGTTGCAGTCTGAGCCATGTTGAGTAAACATCGTTTGTACCGTTCTCCGCAGTCTGTGTCTGATTATACGCGGACGTAACAGTAGAGACATCCTCAAACAGGCCTGGGTGCCTTGAATATGCTAATAAGGGCCTAATGCCTGTTTTCAGACCCAAACCGGAAATTGGTTTACCCTGAACACAGCAGGTTTCGGGCCTGTTGCACTCAGGATTAACTGGTCTACATGTGGCTTAACCAGAGGTCCTTAAAGGGAAGGCTGGGGGGCCACCACCAAAAAGGTAATTTTAAAAAAGTGCTGAACTGAACGTGGAGTCCGGAGGATCTCTTCTGCTTTTCCAGGCTCCGCACTAAAACCGAGGGCCACTGCTGGCCACTGTGCAACCCCTTCTGATTGCCTCCCTCCACCCTGGACTCACCGGACTCTATGTGCCATCCGACCATATTTGCTCCTGTACTGCAAGCAGTGAGTTGTGTCTGGTAGGTGCCCACAGCTTGCCGGTGCTATCCTAATGAGGTCAGTGGCCCAATTTGCTGTCGTCCTGCCTCAGGCTGACTTAGGCACGGGCAGCAGGCAGCTCAAATCTGGGCGTGATCCAATTTCCAGTCTGGATAAAGCAAGATACTACGTCAAACAAATCCTAACTTCATAACCAAAACTTTTAGATGCCTTCTCCTACAGGCCAGGCCATGCACATATCATGGGGTGAACAATGCAGCTGCTGAGGAAGCAAAGAGAAAGCTGCAAGATCTATCGAGGCACCTTTTAACATCAAACTTGAAGCATTAATGTGGCTTCTGCTGGCCCTCTAAGAATCAGACACGCTAACCATGCTGTCAGCTAGTGGGGCTTCTTGGCATATCATAACATTAGCTGACTAATATCTCATTTGCTATGGGGTGCCCGGTGAGTAAAAGTTATTTGTGGCCTGATAGCGCAAGCAGTAAATTGCCTACTTTCCAAGCAGACGGTTGTAGATTTGGACACCAGGGCAACGTGTTATGATAAACATCTGTTGCGCTTTGACTGGATTTCATCAATTATCTGCTGGGATAAAAGTTTTAAAAAATCTACTGAGCCTGTGACCCCCAATAGAATTACTGCAGTAAATTGGTGACATTGTAAAGCTAAACGGCATCCTCGTAAAAATCAGTTACCTGCTTAGCAGCAACCTCATCAAAGTTTAGGATAAACATCGGCTGGAATTTTTTTCCTGGTATTTGTAAAAAAATCAAAAATGAATTCCTTCTACAACATTTACAATTTTGTTATAAATAATAAACAAAGTAAATCTTCCCTTATATTCTGTAAACGCTGCCAATGGGAGTGTACACATCCCTGCAGAGTAACATTATTATATCTCTCTGCAGAAGAGGTAATTGTCCTCCAATTTATCTCAGCTAATTATGATGGATGCTGTTTCTTTTAGTTAGTCATTGGTTACAGAATGCATTGCTGCTTTTTTCACCATTCCAAGACATCTTGAATTTGGCCATTTACTGATTTTAGTCAATTAATATGGCATAGAAAGTCATATATCCAAATTTGCCAATGACACAAAGGCAGCGTAGATGAAAGCATAAAATTACAACGAAAAATTGATAGATTAAGTTAATGCATTTCACTGTAAGCAATTGTGAGGTCATCCACTTTGGACCTAAAAAGGATAGAACAGGGTACTTTCTAAATGGTGAAAGGCGAAAAACAGTGGAGGTCCAAAGAGACTTGGGGGTCCAGGTACATCGATCATTAAAATGTTATGAACAGGTACAGAAAATAATCAAACAGGCTAATGGAATACTGGCCTTTATATCTAGAGGACTAGAATGCAAGGGGGTAGAAGTTATGCTGCAGCTGTACAAAACCCTGGTTAGACCACACCTGGAGTACTGTGAGCAGTTCTGGGCACCACACCTTAGGAAGGATATATTGGCCTTGGAGGGAGTGCAGCGTAGGTTTATTAGAATGATAGAATAATTCAAGGGTTAAATTACGAGGAGAGATTACACAAATTAGGGCTGTATTCCCTAGAATTTAGAAGGCTAAGGGGTGATCTGATCGAAATTTTCAAGATATTGGCCCAGAAATTTGTGTTGGGGGCTTCCCGCGGGTGCAAGCCCCCGACCTACACTTACCTAGCGTGCCGGCAGTTGAGGCCTGGCCCTGCGTGGATTTCCTGTCTGTGGCCCGGTCCAGCTCCCGGCGCGCTGTGCTTGCGTGATCCAGCGGTGTACTTAGTGCGATGCGTCTGCTGGGATCACGTGAGCCACGGGCAACCAATCGGAGGAGGGAAAAGCCCATTCATGAGATTGACAGAAAGAACTGTTAAACTTATGAAAACTCCGGGCGCCCAAAACAGTACTTAACCGTAAAATAAATTTGAAAAAAACATCACACTATTTAAATTAACTATAAATAACATTAAATAACTATTTTAAACAATAATTTAAATTTTTGAAACAAATAATTTTATAAAAAAAAGGGCAAAAAATACACTTGCCTTACTTTAAAGTATTTAAAAATAATAAACCTGTGGAAAAAATGTTCTAATTTTAATTAATTGACCACTTACCTTTTAAAATGAAGTCCTTACACCTGGTTTTTAAATGTGTAAAATGTAGAGGCCTTCACGCACGGAAAAACCTGAAAAAAAAAAGGAAGTTCAACGCGCACGCGCAGACTCCCGCGCACACGTTCGACCTCTGAACCCCTTCGTTCAGAGGATCGGAAATGCCGGTTTCCCGCACATGCGTAGTGCATGCAAGAAACCGGCACTTCCATCGGGTCCACGTGTGAGTACCCCGTGCGTACTCACGCGTTGGGACCCGAATTTCTGGGCCATTAAGGGGAACAGATAGGGTAGATAGTGAGAAACTATTTCCACTGGTTGGGGATTCTAGGACTGGGGGCAAAGTCTAAAAATTAGAGTCAGACCTTTCAGAAATGAAATTAGGAAACACTTCTACACACAAAGGGTGGTCGAAGTATTTTGTTAACCAAAGATATTAAGGGATATGGGCCAAAAGTGGGTATATGGAGTTAGGTCCCAGATCAGCCATAATCTCATTGAATGGTGGAACAGGCTCGAGGGGCTGAATGGCCTACCCCTGTTCCTATGCTCCTATTAATATTGGAGAGAGGGGCTGAGAAATTGTTTTGCGCCGCGCCTGTTTTTCAGCTGCAAAATGGATGCCTAAGCATCCAATATGGCAGGCGTGGCAGGCTTGGTGCGCGAGTGCTCTTACAAGCCAGAAGTACGCTGCCCGCCATATTGGTTGGGGCTGCTCCGTAGGCATCCAGGGCGCACACCAAAAATATTAAAATCGCGAATTAAGAAATTTAAAGGGTCCTAAGCTTGTTGTAGGACCCTGTTCTGATATTTGGCTACCCCAGCACGTGACTCGCTACGTGATCAAGCTGCTCAGCAACATGTGGCGCTAACAACAGGAAGGACCCTTCAGCAACGCTATGTAAATGGCTCATCCACGAAATAAATTAGTTGCTGGTTTGTAATTTGAGGCTGCTGGTTAACACCCGGGTATTTTTTGGCCTGTTTTCTCAATCTGACTGCTGCGAAGAAGATTTTCCTGATGCTGCACTGTTTTTGGCTGCCTTCACAACAGCTGTACTGCAGTCATTACTGTACAGTTCCTCAATAGAAATGTAAAAATTGTGCTGTAATTCAGTATAATTATTGAAGGGTGTTAGACGGTCATTTAAAATTTAGAAACTTGGGGGGAAAAATATGGTGGCGCCCCGAAAAAGTTAGCGCTCCTGCGCCGTAATTTAGTGGTAGCATCCCAAGGAGGCAGGGCACTCCTGGAAGCATTCCACCTCTTTCTTGGGTCGCTACCAGTGAATATCGTGGCACTACGTGCAGCAGCACCACGCGCACCGGCACGTAGCACCGTGTCATTGCAGGCCTCCCTCCACTGATTAAAGGGGAGGGGCCTAGCGCTGCGTGCACTGGAGCCCTGCTGGACCACCGGGGAGCGGGGTGCTGGGAAAACAGCCCGCACTCAAGAGGAGTGCCAGGCTGAGCAATCGCGGCCGGCACCCCGAGGATAAAAGGGGAAGGGGGCAGGTGCTGGCAGTCGGCTAAAAAAAATGGCCACCCGACACCTGCCCTTTAAGTAGCGCCGCCATG
Organism: Somniosus microcephalus; assembly: GCF_052327205.1. Lineage (NCBI taxonomy): Eukaryota > Metazoa > Chordata > Chondrichthyes > Squaliformes > Somniosidae > Somniosus > Somniosus microcephalus. The sequence continues at coordinate 40,467,100 of NC_141000.1, read as the reverse complement.
TCTGCAAAAACGCCCCTTGATCCTGTTGGACATATCGTCCAGTGATAGGCAAAGGGACACAACCCAAGTTTGCAGCTGGGGCGCAAGCGGGGTGCTGCGCAAATCAATTACATAATCGCCGGTGGTGCAGCGCCACAGAGCGCTACCGGCTACTGCCGCCACTAACCTCCCGCTGAATTTTGCGGGAGGCATTAGCGGCGCCGCGCCTGGGCTCTAGGAGGCCCGGAGGTGCTAACGGGAGGCGCAAAGCAACCAAATTTTTCCCCCTTGATATTTTGCACTTTCCTTTTGATATTTTGTTCTCAATGTTTGACCCTTACTCTGCTGAATGAACACAAATTTCTTACAGATAGCTGTGACCAGCACAATAAAGAAGCTATCTGACAAAGCTTGGAATATTAACAGAATTTGTAAGGCAACAATTTTGTTGGTCTTGTTTGGGGATACATTTATTCATGATTAGATGATTTATCTATTCCTCATAATCAATAATATTCTTGAAATGTCACGGACAAGCATTCACAGATTAGGAATGCCCTGCCTAATAGGATGGTGGATACAGATTTAATAGCAGCTTTCAAAAGGGAATTGGATAAATACTTGAAGCAGAACAAATTGCAGGGATATGGGAAAGAGCGGGGGAGTGGGACTAACTGGATTGCTCTTCGAAAGAGCCGGCACAGACCTGATTGGCTGAATTGGCTCCTTCTGTGTGGCACTATTCTATGAGTCTATGATTTGTTAAATATTTAGCAGATGCAATGGTATGTAAGAATAAAATGAATCATATAGTTTTACAACCACACCTAATGATTGTGGGATTCAATGTGTTACAGTTCTGAGCTCAGTATTCAGGTTGATCGAACCCTTCGATTTCAAATTCGTGTTATAATTCGTTGGTTTATATACTGATTTTAGTTACGTAATTAACATTGGAGACAGGGGCCTAGAAATTCGATTGCGCCGTGCCCGTTTTTCAGTCGCAAAACCCTCGCTCTGTCCCTGTCTACAACAATGACTTTAACATGGTTGAAGGTGACTCCCTTTCTCTAACTTCATGATTTCTACTTACTCAGGCTCTTATCTCCCTTTCCGAGGTCACCAGGCTATGCTTCCGTTAAGTATGGTTTCTCTCAGAGTCTGCAGCATGCAGGTGTTGTTTGCTTTGGGAAACCCACTTTAGCCTTTCAGTAGAGAAGGTAAATGGATCAGAAAATGTGAATTGCTAGACAAAAAATGACTTCATTTAGTTCGCCTTCCACCATCCTGGCAGTCGCATGATACAATGAAAAGAGAGCTGTTGACTAAGCATAGCAATCAATCTCTATCAATTAGCCTACAACAGACCCAAACATGACACAAGAAAAAACCCAGCTTTGGGAATGCAATGTTCCATTAAATTTTTTTTTGTGTGCGACCCAATCAAATTTCCGCGCATGTGCGGTCTTTCCATTCAAAAGCCAATGAGTCGGCTGCGTGAGACCTCCAGACCGCTGCACAGCAGTGCAGCTTAAAGCGAACATTGGTCAAAACTCTCCTTTTTCCTCCCAAACATGCTACATCTACCAGATTTAATTTCTCCAATTACTCATATACTGTATCACAAAATGTTATTTTCTGAAAGAAGGCTATTTAATTTGCGTTTGAATGAATCAATACTAACTGTTTCCGCCGCCTCCTGAAGAAGTCTGTTCCATAGATTGAGCATTTGCCCACTGTTCTGGACCGATGGACATTTTTACATGCAATAGCACCCTCTGGTGGCGGTTATTGTGTTAACAGTTTGTAAGCTGGAAAGGTCATCTGTTCCTTTCTTCCTGTGTGAGGTCATTTGACCTTTGTTCCTTTCTTCCTGTGAGTGGTCATTTGATCTTCTTACCTTTCTTCCTGTTGACCCCAGGAAGCAGTTTTACCAGGAAGAACCTGACTTGAGTAATGGAGAATTTGCTATGAGAGGTTCCACTTACAATCTAATGTAATCTGACTTCATATGTTAGGCCAAACCCAATATCTGTGAGTATCTTTAGTTCTTAGCATAATAGCAATGTTGTCAGAGTAATATTTTGATAATACTATGTTTATAAAAGGTTAATATTTAATAGTTACAGAAGTTAGTTCAAATGTTAGTTAGTTATACAATTAGTCTATTCTACTGTTGTAAATATGTTTGTATCTTGTGTAATATCGAATGTGTAGTACTCAGTTTATGTACAAAACATACTTTGTCTTTGTTTACAGTTTCACAAATTTGTTCAAGTAAAAGCTTCAAAACAGCAAACGGCTTCAGGAAGAATTATTTTGAATGAGTGTTTAACTTGTTGGATAGCTAGATAGGAGCACGTCTAGCGCGGCCAGTACACCCACAATGTTTCTGCAGATTCGTTTTGTATTTATGCCTCCTTCAAGTGTCCTCTGGTTCTACTGTTCTGGTCAAGGTGAAATAGCTTGTCATGGTCTACATTATAGAGTCACTTTTGAATCCTAGAAACAGCAGTCCTATCACCTTTCAACCTTCTCTTTTCCATTGAGAACATGCCCAATTTACATAATTGCTCTACATAATCCAATCCGTCCATCCCTTCAATCATTCTGGCTGATCTCTCCTGTATCCTTCTGCTGTTCTTTAAACTGCATATTAACCGGTTTCTACCCATGTCTTTTATTACTCGTGATAGAGTAAAAATGCCCCCTTTTTTTTCTTCTTTTCTACTTATCCCTCCTAGAACGCTCTCTCCTGTCGCCATGCCTCCTTTCATTTATCCCCTCTCGGGTGCTCTACCCTCCCAAATCCCTACCTCAACCCTTCAGCACTCCTTGACCTTCCTACTTTCCTGCTGCCGTCCCAGGCTTGACTCCCTCTTAAATAAGCATTCAGCTTCCCTCTGTGCCTCTCCTGGCATCCTCTGAAGGGCCCATCGAGGCACTCATTGCTGCCTCCTTGCGAGCAGCAACTCCAACTGCCCCATCCTTACTCTCTCGCCAACCTTACTGCCCAGCATGCCTGCTGGGAGCTAATCTTGCCAATCTCCTCCCTGTCCAACTCACCCCTCCCAGTGCTGACCCTGTGGACTCTGCCAATGGATCAGCTGTCACAGTCCCTCTCCACATCTCCCTCCAGAAAGTCCGTTCACTTGAGAACAAGGCCCTTGGCATCCATGAGCTTATTGTGGATAATTGCATTGACATCATGGCCTTGACGGAAACCTGGCTATGGTTGATGACCAATGCTCCCTCTAATTTGCTGTCTAAGTATGTGGTCCCTTTAAGTCATCATCCAGCGGCAGCGGCTGGTGAGCAGCCTTCATGGGACCTCCCGATTGGTGCACCGCAACATTGGTGCTGACTAAATGAAGCCTCCCCGCCTGGCTATACCTTCCACCACTTGCCCCGCCCAGACCATTGCGGTGGCGGTGTGGCTCTCATCACCAAGTCACAACTTGGTCTGTCCCCGTACTCCTCCAGCACTTTCTCCTCCTTTGAGCATCTCACTTTGTTCCACCGATATAGCCTCTCATTTAAAGTCCTCATTCTCTACCACCCACCCTAGTCCATAAAAATTTTCTCAATGTGATATCTTCACTGCTTTCCTCCTTCAGCCTCTGCACCAAGCAACTTCTCATCTTCAGTGATTTCAACCTCTATCTCAGTTCAGCATGCTCTCTCTCCTTTGAGTTCACTGCCCTTCTATCCTACCTTAATCTCTCCCTCCATGTGAACTCCCCTACCCATATTCACAGCCACCCTCTGACCGTGCCATCTCACGTTTTCACTCTACTCCTATCATGTCAATCTTAGGTAATGCCATCTCTGATCACTTCCTTGTATCGCTCTCCACCTACATCTCCCTTCCCCTGGAAAAAACTCTCTCCCAATTGACTTACAACTGCACTTTCAAAATCCCAACTGTCTAGCCTTTTGCCCTCCATACACAACAACATTTCTGCTCAACCACACCCTCACCTCCACCTTTGATGTCTTAGTCACAATTAAAACAATTACTCTCTCTCACCCTGGCCATTCCCCCTGGTACAGCCCTCATCTCCACTCCCTTAAGTCCAAGGGACACAGATTTGAACAGATATGGTGGACAACAAGTTGAGTCATTCACAGCCAGATCTTGCTGGACCACACAAAGCACTATCGGGTCCTGTCCTAGTCTGCCAAAAACCCCCAGCTTCTATTCTCTACTGCAAACCATCTTCTTAAACCCCTCTCCCCTGTCTCCTCTACCCTCACCTCCAATAACAAGTGTGAAGAGCTCATGGACTTTTTTGTCACTAAGATTGAAACCATCCAATCAGCTGCCTCTGCTGCTTCCCTCCCCCTCCCCTAGCCCACTAGGCCAAACTTCCTCTAAGGTTTTCCCCTGCCCTAGCCCTGCACTCGCACTTTTCTCCAGTTTCTATCGTATCTCCCCTCATGCCCTCTCCGATCTCATCTTGTCCACCTCCTGCTCCCTCGACCCTATTCCCGCTATAATGCTGATCACCCAACTTCCCTTCCTGGCTCCCATGTTAACTGATATTGTTATCAGTTCTCTCTCCTCAGGTACTGTCCCCCTCTCCATCAAATCTACCGTCATCACCACTCTCCTATTTGACCATATTTGACCCCGAGATGAGCTTCCGGCCACATATCCACGCCATCACTAAGACCGCCTATTTCCACCTCCATAACATCGCCCGACTCCGCCCGTGCCTCAACTCATCCACTGCTGAAACCCTCATGTTACCTCTAGACTTGACTATTCCAATGCACTCCTGGCTGGCCTTCCACATTCTACCCTACGTAAACTTGAGGTCATCCAAAACGCTGCTGCCTATTTTCTAACTCGAACCAAGTCCCGTTCATCCATCACCCCTGTGCTCGCTGACCTACACTGGCGACCAGTTCAGAAATGCCCGGATTTTAAAATTCTCATCCTTGTTTTCAAGTCCCTTCATGGTCTCGCCCCCTCCCTATCACTGTAATCTCCTCTAGCCTTAGAACCCTCTGAGATATCCAAACTCTAACACATTTTCCTCCTTAAAGATGCTCCTTAAAACCAACCTCTCTGCCCAAATATCTCCTTATGTGGCTCAATGTCAAATTTTGTTTGATAACGCTCCTATGAAGTGCCTTGTTCTGGTTGTTGTTACTGCCAAAAATACTTTCACAGTAGACAACAGGATGAGCAGGGTCAAAATATTTTAGTTTTCAAATTGAAAATGCACAAGCCTGGCAGTTCGCCGACATCACTTGCTTGCACAGAGAATGTGTGAGATGCTCAGCAGGCATCCAGATTTCATTCAAGTTAGGTACAATGGGGGGGGGGGGTTCTGTGAACCCACAATTTGGCTGTTTTTTTTCATCCCATTCCCACTCAGTGCTAAATTCACTTATTTAAAATGGGTGTTAACAGCCAGTGAGGTTATTGGCTGTCAGAAGAGGATCTTTCAACACTGTGATTATTTGCACAGTCTGCTGCCTCCTTCTGCGCATGCGCACCCACCTTCTGGGGATGGGCCGCAACACTGCCCTGCCACCACCGGAACCGCGCATGCGCACCCACCTTCTGGGGATGGGCGGCACCTCTGTCCTGCCCCCACCGGAACTGTGCATACACATTCGGCGTTGCGGCTGTGCATGTGCACCAGAGGGTCCTTGTCATCCTGTGTGGGGCAGGCTGGCGGGCGCAGGGCTGAGCAGTAGGCCGCGGCCTCGGGGTGGGGGTCTAGGTGCGGGGACCAGACTCAGGCTCTGCAGCCGTGGGGCTGGGGATTCAGCACGTCGGGCCGAAGTTTCGGCCTGTTTGTGCTGCACGTTTTTGGGGAGAAGATCAGGAGATCGGAGAGGGGAGAGGAAAGGACAGGGGATCAGATGGAGAGAGGAGAGGACAGGGGATTGGAGGGGAGCGAGTAGAGGACAGGAGATCAGAGCGGAGAGGGGAGAGGTCAGGGGGTCGCAGGGGGGAGAGGAGAGGGCAGGGGATCGGAGGGGACAGAGGAGAGGACAGGGGATCAGAGCGGAGAGAGGAGAGCTCAGGGGATCGGAGGGGGAAGAGGAGAGGACAGGGAATCGGAAGGAGAGAGGAGAGGACGGGATCGGAGGGGGAAGAGGAGAGGACAGGGGATCGGAGGGAGAGAGGAGAGGACAGGATATCGGAGGGGGGAGAGGAGAGGTCAGGGGATCAGAGTGGGGAGAGGAGAGGACAGGGGATCGGAGGGAGAGAGGAGAGGACAGGATATCGGAGGGGGGAGAGGAGAGGACAGGGGATCGGAGGGGGGTGAGGAAAGGACAAGGGATTGGAGGGAGAGAGCAGAGGACAGGGGATCGGAGGGGGGAGAGGAGAGGACAGGGGATCGGAGGGAGAGAGCAGAGGACAGGGGATCGGAGGGAGAGAGGAGAGGACAGGATATTGGAGGGGGGAGAGGAGAGGACAGGGGATCAGAGGGGGGCGAGGAAAGGACAAGGGATTGGAGGGAGAGAGCAGAGGACAGGGGATCGGAGGGGGGAGAGGAGAGGACAGGGGATTAGAGGGAGAGAGCAGAAGACAGGGGATCAGAGGGGAGAGAAGAGAGGACAGGGGATCGGAGGGAGAGAGGAGAGGACAGGGGATTGGAGGGGGGAGTGGTGTAGGGGGGTGGCGGGTGGCGTATGCGCCCAGTCAGTTATGCCCCTGACTGCCTGTGAGCGGTTTGAATCGCTCCCACACCCCTGGGTTCTAGACACCGGACTTAGGTGCAGGCGGCGATACAGAAAAAATCGAGTAGACAGGTGGTTTGGCGTAAGAAAAACCAAGATTTTATTAAAACAGAAATAAAACACAGTCTATGAGAAATTACTGGTAAACAATTACAGGCATAAACAAATAACTTATATACTTATACAGGGAATGGGGAACACACAGCACATCGAGGGAAAACAAACTACATTAACAATCCCCTTTTCCTTATCCCACCCCCATACCTAACTAGATTAAGCTATGAGGGGCCAGGAATTCATGCTTACCAATCCAAGGCCTGCTGCTTTAACAGTTGCGAGTTTTGAGGTTTGGTCTCCTGTCCTTTGGGGTACTCCGTCGCCACGTAGTCTCAGAGCGCGGTGCTGGAGCTGTTGCTGCGACACACCTTTCCTCTCCTCAGCTACCGTCGTCGTCTCATCGCGATGGGTTCTCTTCTTCTTCTCCCTCGGGCAGTCGTCGGCGGTAACGTTGCGGTAATGGGACGGTTGGCAGTCTTCACTGCTTAGATTTTTCTACCCATTCTTGGAACACTGGTATATTCGTTGCGGCATGGACACCTGCGTTTAACGCCAGCTCATTCGCAGTGTTCAATCGCCAACTTATTCTCACTGTCCATACATATATTTTCTTCCCCAAGCGCCAGCTTATAACTAGGCGCTCGGTCTTTATCAATGCGTCTTTTGCTGCCCTTCTCTGCTCTTGTCAGGTCTTTACCTTTTTCTTCGTCTCGCCTCGTTTCGTCTGCCCTTTTTCGTGGCCGGTGTGTCCTGTATGACTTTGGACTCGGGTCTCGTTCCCCTCTCCGCGATTGATATGGATGTCCTTGGTCACACCCAATACGGGGAGCGAGAAGAGAACCCGCCATGAGGCCAGGGCACGAGTACGAGCGGCAGCAGCCCAAGACCAGACAAGAGGTCAGAGTCAAGAGAAGAGAGCAAGAGCGAGCGATTGCTACTGAGGGCCTACAATTATACTCCTTCCAAAGGCCCTAATCTGCGTGCCAAATCAGGTCAGTCCATTGTTTAACTTTTGGTGGGCTGTTTTAAATGATTATACCAATCTAAACTAACTGGCTTTAGATGGCCATTTATCGCACCTGATGGCTCGATGTCCGAGTTGTATTGTCATTAATGCATTTTAATCGGCCTGTCCAGCCTTGGTGGCTTCCTTAAGCTGTTTCCGATTATTTATGTGGACAAACTAATGGCCTCATGCTTAGGCCTAATTGGGTTCGATCTGTTCCGATCTGAAGCAACGCATTTTCACTGTTTGCCTAGCTGTCTGGCTTTTCAAACACAAAGTTATTTTCACAGAAATGCATTTTAAGTTTCAATTTCCCAAAGCTGCCTGTTTTGTTCTACAGAGTCCAAGCTTCTAAAATCTTACAGGCTTTTGGTCACGAGGTGCGGACGCCATCTTTTGGGTACCCTTTTTAAAATTGTCCACCCAGGGCCCCCTTTTATTGAGAACCTTGGGGGGGAATGTGGGAATTTTGCGAATCTTACAGAGGAGAGGACAGGAGAGGACACACCCACCCCCCACACACGCACGCAACACACACCCATCCCATGCACCCGCACCCAACACACACCCACCCCACACACACGCACCCCACACAAACCCACCCCACAAACGCACACCCAACACGCACCCACCCCACACACACACATCCCACACACACGCACCCCACACACACCCACCCAACACACACACACTGCACACACACGCACCCCACACACACGCACCCCGCACACACCCACGCCACACAAACCCACCCCACACACACTTACCCCACATACATGCACCCCACACACACGCACCCCACACATGCACACCGCACACATCCACCCCACATACACGCACTGCACACACATGCACCCCACACACACCCACTCGACACACACCCACCCCACACACACACGTACCCCACACACACACACCCCACACACACACGTACTCCACACACACCCACCCCACACACACGTATCCCACACACACCCACCCCACAGACACTCATCCCACACACACCCACCCCAAACACACCCACCCCACACACACCCACCCCACACACACGCACCCCACACACACCCAGCCCACACATACGCAGCCACACACACCCACCCCACACACAGCCACCACACACACACCCACCCCACGCACACGCACCCCACACACACCCAACCCACACACAAACATCCCACACACACGCACCCCACACACACCCACCCAACACACACACACTGCACACACCCGCACCCCACACACACCCAACCCACACACAAACATCCCACACACACGCACCCCACACACACCCACCCAACACACACACACTGCACACACCCGCACCCCACACACACGCACCCCACACACACCCACGCCACACAAACCCACCCCACACACACTTACCCCACATACATGCACCCCACACACACGCACCCCACACATGCACACCGCACACATCCACCCCACGTACACGCACTGCACACACACCCACCCCACACACACACGTACCCCACACACACCCACCCCACACACACACATACTCCACACACACCCACCCCACACACACGTATCCCACACACACCCACCCCAAACACACCCACCCCACACACACCCACCCCACACACACCCACCCCACACACACCCACCCCAAACACACCCACCCCACACACACCCACCCCACACACACGTATCCCACACACACCCACCCCACAGACACTCACCCCACACACACCCACCCCAAACACACCCACCCCACACACACCCACCCCACACACACGCACCCCACACACACCCATCCCGCACACACGCATCCCACACACACGCAACCCACACACACCCACCCCACACACACCCACCCCATGCACACGCAACCCACAAACACGTACCCCACACACACCAATCCCACACACACCCACCCCACACACAGCAACCCCACACACAACCACCCCACACAAACCTGACCCACACACACTCACTCCACACACAACCACCCCACTCACACCCACTCCACACACACCAACCACACACACACCCACACAACACACACCTACCCCACACACATCAACCCACACACACCCAACCCACACACATACACCCCAAACAAACACACACCACACACACGCACCCCACACACACCCAGCCCACACACACACACAACACACAACCAACCCTCTCACATGCACCCCCCCACACACCCACCCCACACACACGCACCACAAACACACCCACCCCACACACACGCACGCCACACACATGCACAACGCACACACGCACCCCACACACACACACCGCACACTCACCCACCCCACACACATGCACACCACACTCACGCACCCCACATACACGCACCCCACACACACGCACTCCACACACACCCACCCCACGCACACGCACCCCACACACACCCACCCCACACACGCACCCCACACACACACCCCACACACGCACAACCCACAAACACCCACCCCACACACGCACAACACATAGCCAACCCACACACATGCACCTCACACACACCCACCCCACACACACGCACCCCACACACGCCCACACCACATACACACACCCCACACACACCCAACCCACACACGCACAACACACAGCCAACCCACACACATGCACCCCACACATACCCACCCCACACACACGCACCACAAACACACGCACCCCACCCACACGCACACCACACACGCGCACACCACACACGCGCAACCCACACACACACACCCCACACACACGCACACCACACACACGCACACCACACACGCGCAACCCACACACACACACCCCACACACACGCACCCCACACACACGCACACCACACACACGCACACCACTCACGCGCAACCCACACACACCCACCCCAAACACACCCACCCTGTAGTGTATGTACCTTTAAGAGAGAACTACTTTTACAGCTCCTGTATACTGTAGTACCGGCAGTGACCACACCTGTATATAAGCCTTGAGCAGGCATCTGTACTGTTAGTCTTTAGACTACCCTCCTCCAGTAAACACCTGTTGATTGTTAATTTACAGCCTCCGTCTAGTTATTGGAAAACACCATACTTTAAGAATCACGGATTCAACAGTGGCGACGAGGTCGATTCGAATCTACCTGCAACTCTGCGTTTCCTTTCAAGGATTCGCTCCGGGAGGACGGTGGAAGAAAGTCGAGGCCAGAGGCACGGGCGTCGGCCACGAGCAACCGCCCAGTCATCCGGCAGACAGTGAACATCGCAGGGGAGGCTGTTGAGAGCTGGGCTTGGGTCTCCAGCCATGACGATACAGCAACAGACTGGCAACAGGTACAGCACAGACCCCTCCCAGACAGCGGCGGCTGGAGCTGACCGACGGCACAGAAAAGGCCGAGCAGCGTCGACGGGGTAAGAGAGAGGGTAAAGCGCACAGGGCACAGCCGGGGGTTGAAGACCGAGCGGCGTCGACGGAAAACAAAAAGAGAGAGAGGTTAAAGCACAGCCGGGGTTCAGGACCGAGCGGCGGCAATGAGAGAGGCGCACAGGAGAATGCACAGAGCGCAGCCAGGGCTCAAGGGCTGAGCAGCGTCCGCAGGGAAAGAAAGGAAGCGCGGGAGATACCATTTGAGCCGCGGAGAAGAAGGGAGAGTGCGGGAGACGCCATTTTAGAAGCCGCAGCGGAGAAGAAGGGCGAGCGCGGGAAGAAAGGAAAGCGCAGGAGATGCCATTTTGAGCCAGCGGAGAAGAAGGGAGAGCGCGGGAGACGTCATTTTAGACAGTTTAACCACACCCAGGGATGCCGAAGAGTGGCAGTGTCACTGCATTTGGCAATGAAGTCGAAGATTGGGTGACATATGTGGAACGCATTGAGGTGTACTGCAAGGCGAATGAAGTGCCAGATGCTAGGAAAACACTGGTTTTGTTGAATTCCATGGGTGCAAAAACTTATGGTTTACTGCGAAACCTAATAACCCCAGAGAAGCCAGTGGATAAGGATTTCGAAAGCATAGTGGAAATCCTACAGGACCACTTAAACCCCACACCACTGCTGATAGCAGAAAGATTTAAGTTCCACAAAAGGAACCAGCATAAAGACGAAAGTAATGCTGAGTATTTAACGGAACTGCGCAAGCTATCGAAACACTGCCAGTTTGGAATGGGACTAGCAGATACGTTAAGGGACAAGTTTGTGTGTGGGCTTCAAAGTGAAGGAACCCAGAAGCGGCTTCTATCAGAAAAGGATCTTACGCTGGACAAGGCTTTCAGCATGGCAGTATCACACGAAGCAGCCGCACGGGGCACTGCAGAGATACAACGGAGACCGCAAGAATATGGCACCAATGAAATGTCATATGGAGCAGGGATGTGTTATCACTGCGGCAGAACAACACACGACCAAAAGGATTGTTGGTTCAAGGACCAAGTGTGCAGACAGTGTGGAAAAGCAGGACACATAGCAAGAGTCTGCAGGTCAGGGAAGAAAACCGACAGCAAGAAACCTCCACAGGAGAAGTACAAAAAGGTACATAAGGTGATGGACAGTAGTTCAGATGAACAGAAAAGTGATACAGACTCCGGAAGCAAGGAGCTGGGTTGTCTGAAACTACATAAGGTAGTCAAAATGGAGGATCACCAGACTATCTGGGTCACGCTCAAGATAGACGGAGTCCAAGTGAAAATGGAATTGGACACAGGATCAGCCCTAACAGTCATAAACCGAAGGGACTACAAGCGGCTATTCTCACACATACCCTTGAAAGCTACAGAGATTGTCTTGAAGACGTACACGGGGCAAAAAGTCTACCCCAAAGGAAAAATAAGGGTGAATGTGATATACAAAGGCCAGGAAATACCCAAAATTGACCTATATGTATTGCCAGATGGAGGACCACCACTACTAGGACGTAGAGTCATAGAGTCATAGAGTTATACAGCACGGATAGAGGCCCTTCGGCCCATCGTGTCCGCGCCGGCCATCACGCCCTGTCTAATCTAATCCCATATTCCAGCATTTGGTCCGTAGCCTTGTATGCTATGGCATTTCAAGTGCTCATCCAAATGCTTCTTGAATGTTGTGAGGGTTCCAGCCTCCACAACCCTTTCGGGCAGTGAGTTCCAGACTCCAACCACCCTCTGGGTGAAAAAGTTCTTTCTCAAATCCCCTCTAAACCTCCCGCCCTTTACCTTGAATCTATGCCCCCTAGTTATTGACCCTTCTACTAAGGGAAAAAGCTCCTTAGTATCCATCCTATCTATGCCCCTCATAATTTTGTACACCTCAATCATGTCCCCCCTCAGCCTCCTCTGCTCCAAGGAAAACAAACCCAATCTGCCCAGTCTCTCTTCATAGCTGAAGCGTTCCAGCCCTGGTAGCATCCTGGTGAATCTCCTCTGCACCCTCTCCAAAGCTATCACATCCTTCCTGTAGTGTGGCGACCAGAACTGCACACAGTATTCCAGCTGTGGCCTAACCAGTGTTTTATACAGCTCCATCATAACCTCCTTGCTCTTATATTCTATGCCTCGGCTAATGAAGGCAAGTATCCCATATGCCTTTTTTACCACCTTATCCACCTGTTCCGCCGCCTTCAGGGATCTGTGTACTTGCACACCCAGATCCCTCTGACCCTCTGTCTTGCCTAGGGTCTTACCATTCATTGTGTATTCCCTTGCCTTGTTAGTCCCCCCAAAGTGCATCACCTCGCACTTTTCCGGGTTAAATTCCATTTGCCACTGTTCCGCCCATCTGACCAACCCATCGATATCGTCCTGCAGACTGAGACTACCCTCCTCGCTATTTACCACCCTACCAATTTTTGTATCATCCGCGAACTTACTGATCATACCTTTTACATTCATATCCAAGTCATTAATATAGACCACAAACAGCAAGGGACCCAGCACCGATCCCTGTGGTACCCCACTGGCCACAGGCTTCCAGTCACAAAAACAACCTTCGACCAGCACCCTCCGCCTTCTGCCACTAAGCCAGTTTTTTTTCCAACGTGCCAAGGCACCCTGGATTCCATGGGCTCTTACCTTCTTGACCAGTCTCCTGTGCGGGACTTTATCGAAGGCCTTACTGAAATCCATGTATACCACATCCACTGCGTTGCCCTCATCCACACACCTAGTCACCCCCTCAAAAAATTCAATCAAATTAGTCAGACATGATCTTCCCTTGACAAAGCCATGTTGACTATCCTTGATTATTCCTTGCCTCTCCAAGTGGAGACTGATTTTGTCCCTCAGAATTTTTTCCAATAATTTTCCCACCACTGATGTTAGGCTCACTGGCCTGTAGTTCCCCGGTTTTTCCCTACTCCTCTTCTTGAATAATGGAACTACACTAGTGGTTCTCCAGTCCTCTGGCACATCCCCTGTGGCCAGAGAGGTTCTGAATATGTGTGTTAGAGCCCCCGCAATCTCTTCCTTTGCCTCACACAGCAGCCTGGGATACATTTCGTCCGGGCCTGGGGATTTATCCATTTTTAGGCCTGCTAAAACCGCCAATACGTGAATGGATCCGGAAGATACAATTAGATTGGCATTCCATACAGGCACTGAAGGTTGAGGCCAAAAAGGATGACGACGTCACACCTGGACGACTGTCAAAAATGCTAACTGACGCACAAGAAGTGTTCCAGGAGGGACTCGGAACACTAAAAGGCATAACAGCGACGATTAAAATAGAGGAAAATGCAAGCCCAAAGTTTTTTAAGGCCAGACCGGTGCCTTATGCGATCCGACCAGCCGTCAAAGCAGAGCTGGAAGGTTTGGAACGTTCAGGAGTACTGTCCAAAGTGGACTGGAGCGAGTGGGCTACACCCATCGTTCCTGTAATGAAGAGGTCGTTGAGTAATACGCCTGGGGAACCAAAGAAGGTCCGCATCTGTGGGGATTTTAAGGTGACAGTGAACCCAGTCCTTCACACGGTACAATATCCGCTTCCATGGATTGAAGATATTTTCGCCTCGCTATCTGGAGGTAAATGATATATCTGGCCCAGGCGTACCTGCAAATGGAGGTAGAAGAAGCCTCGAAACAATACCTCATGATCAACACTCATAAAGGTCTCTACCAATACAATCGGCTGGTGTTCGGGGTAGCATCGGCTCCGGCTATTTGGCAAAGGGCAATGGATCAAGTCCTGCAAGGGATTCCAGGGACCCAGTGTTATTTGGACGACATCCTGGTCACGGGCGAAAATGACAGTGATCACCTCGCCAACCTGGTGAAGGTGCTCACTAGATTAAAGGAATATGGGCTACGAGCTAATCGCCACAAGTGCGAGTTTTTTCAGAAGCAGATCTCGTATTGTGGCCATGTTATTGATGAAGAGGGGTTACATAAGTCCCCTGAAAAGATTGAGGCAGTAGTCAAGGCTCCAGCACCGGAAAATGTGTCACAACTGAGGTCGTTCCTCGGGCTGGTGAACTACAACCATAAGTTCTTACCAAATTTGTCTACAGTATTACACCCACTGAACACCTTACTGCAAACGGGGGTATCATGGAAGTGGAATGACGAATGTAAACGAGCTTTCCAGAAGTGCAATGAATTGATCACATCAAAAGAGGTGTTGGCCCATTTCAACCCAGCACTACCAATTCGGTTGGCGTGTGATGCATCACCCTATGGTATTGGAGCGGTGCTGTTGCACAAATTCCCAGACGGGTTGGAGAGCCTTTGCGTCTCGGTCACTAACCTCAGCCGAGCGCAACTACGCCCAGATTGACAGGGAGGCCCTCAGCCTAGTATGGGGAGTAAAAAAATTCAACCACTATCTGCATGGGCAGAAGTTCACCTTGCTGACTGATCACCAACCACTTGTCTCCATCTTTAATCCAAAGAAGGGCGTTTCGGTGATGACTGCACAATGGCTACAAAGATGGTCCCTTTTTCTAGGTGCGAACCAATATGAAATAGAGTATAAGGGCACGAAACAGCATGGAAACGCTGATGGGCTATCACGCCTGCCACTGCCTACTGTGGAGGTAGCACCAGCAGTGGACCCTATCGAAATATTTTATTCGTCGATAATTGAACGCTTGCCAGTAACTAACGCGGATATAGAGAAGGAGACCCGAAATGATCCGACACTGTCTCGGGTATATGATTTGACGGTGAAGGGATGGCCAACACATGGCGACTCACTGTTGCCAGCATTCTCATCCAGAAGAGAACAGCTGTCACTATGCCAGGGGACAGTGATGTGTGGATCCTGAGTGGTAATTCCACCCAAGTTAAGGGAGAGAGTGCTCAATGAGCTTCACGAAGGCCATCTGGGAGGGGTGAAAATGAAAAGCCTTGCTAGGGCTTATGTGTGGTGGCCGGGGATCGATCAACAAATCGAGGACCTAACAAAAAGCTGCTCAGGATGCCAGAAGGTCCAAAATGCACCACCACATGCCCCTCTACACCCATGGGAGTGGCTCTCCTCTCCATGGCAACGGGTGCATATTGATTTTGCTGGTCCATTCATGGACTCAATGTTCTTAATAGCAGTGGGTGCGCACTCAAAATGGCCTGAGGTGATCAAAATGTCCTCCACCACTACAGAGAAAACAATTGCAGTCCTACGGACCATATTTGCCAGGAACGGCTTGCCAGAGCAGATTTGCTCTGATAACAGACCACAGTTTGTGTCCGAAGAGTTTCAGAAATTTATGAGAAGGAATGGGGTAAGGCATTACACATCCGCCCCGTATCATCCAGCCACAAGTGGATTGGCTGAGAGGTTCGTACAAACCTTTAAAAAGGCGATAAGGGCCATGTGCGATGATGACATTCCACTACAGCATAAGGTGGACAATTTCCTGTTAGCCTACAGAAATGCGACACATGCAGTTACCAACCAGACCCCGACCATGATGTTCTTTAACTGAAGGTTGAGATCTCGTCTGGGTTTGCTTAGACCAAATGTGCGAAGAAATGTTGAGGATAAGCAATTCCAGCACATCAATGAAAAGCTGACAAGGAGCTTCAATGTAGGACAACCAGTCTTGGCCCGCGACTCCCGAACAGAGAAATGGCAACCCGGAACGATATGCACACGGCAGGGGCCACTAATGTACACAGTGGATGTCGGGGAGAACATTGTGAGATGCCACGTCGACCAGATCCTAGAGTCACAGGAACGAGTCAACCCCATGTCTCGCGTACTTGGGGATGAACCCAACATACCGGTAGCATTTACCCCAGAAACAGTAGCAGCGGAAACTGATAAACTAACCGACGAAAGGGGGCCAGAATCGCCTCCGCACCAAGAACAAGACACTCAGGAAAGACGCTATCCAGAAAGGATCAGGAAGCCGCCCCAAAGACTGAATCTATAAATGGACTATTTCAGTTAAATGTGCATGTTAATGTGTTAACTGTTATTTGAATGTTATGGGTACTGTTAATCTAAAAGGGGAGGAATTGTAGTGTATGTACCTTTAAGAGAGAACTACTTTTACAGCTCTTGTATACTGTAGTACCGGCAGTGACCACACCTGCATATAAGCCTTGAGCAGGCATCTGTACTGTTAGTCTTTAGACTACCCTCCTCCAGTAAACACCTGTTGATTGTTAATTTACAGCCTCCGTCTAGTTATTGGAAAACACCATACCTTAAGATTCACGGATTCAACACACCCCACACACACGCACCACACACACCCACCCCACACACACCCACCCCACACACAGTCACCCCACACGCACGCACCCCACACACACACACCCCACACACCCACCCCACACACACCCACACCACACACCCACCCCACACACCCACGCCACACACCCACCCCATACACACACACACCACACACACAGCCACCCCACACACACGCACACCACACACACGCACCCTACACGCAACCACCCCACACACACCCACCCCACACACACCCACCCCGCACACACACACCCCACACACACACACACCACATACGCACACCACACACATGCACCCCACACACACCCACCCCACACACACGCACCCCACACACACACATCCCACACACACCCACACCACACACAGGCACCCCACATACCCACACCCCACACAGACCCACACCACATACATGCACCCCACACACACCCACCCCACATATGCACAACACACAGCAAACCCACACACACACACCGCACACACACCCACCCCACACACATGCACCCCACACTCACGCACCCCACACACACGCACCCCACACACACGCACCCCACACACACCCACCCCATACATATGCACCCCACGCACACGCACCCCACGCACACACACCCCAGACACACACCCCACACACGCGCACACCACACACGCGCAACCCACACACACGCACCCCACACACACGCACCCCACACACACTCACCCCACACACATCCACACCACACACGCGCACACCACACACGCGCAACCCACACACACGCACCCCACACAGACACACCCCACACACACACTCACCACACAGGCGCAACCCACACACACACACCCCACACACACACACCCGACACACACCCACCTCACACACACCCCACACACACAGCAACCCCACAAAAACCCACCCCACACTCACGCACGCCACACACACGCACGCTACACACAGGAACCACACTCACCCGCACCCCACACACACACAACCCTCACACACCCAGCCCACACACACCCACCCCACACATATGCACCCCACACACAGGAACCACACACACCCGCACCCCAAATACACCCACCTCTCACACACACACCCCACATACAAGCACGCCACACACACGCACCCCACACACACAGCCACCCCACGCACACGCATCCCACACACACACACCCCACACACACCCACCCCACACACGCGCACCCCACACACACGCACCCCACACACACGCACCCCACACACACAGCCACCCCACACAAACACACCCCACACCCACCCCACACTCCTGCACCCCACACACACCCACCCCACACACACGCACCCCACACTCCCGCACCCCACACACACCCACCCCACACACACGCACCCCACACACACGCACCCCACACACACCCACCCCACACACATGCACCCCACACACACAGCCACCCCACACACACGCACCCCACACACACCCACCCCACACACACGCACCCAACACACACGCACCCCACACACCCACCCTACACACCCACCCCACACACACACACACCACACACCCACCCCAAACACCCACGCCACACACCCACCCCACACACACGCACACCACAAACACGCACCCTACACACAACCACCCCACACACAGCCACCCCACACACACCCACCCTGCACACACACCACACACACGCACACCACACACGCACACCACACACACGCACCCAACACACACCCACCCCGCACACATACGCACCCCACACACACACATCCCACACACACCCACACCACACACACGCACCCTACACACAACCACCCCACACACAGCCACCCCACACACACCCACCTGCACACACACACACCACACACACGCACACCACACACGCACACCACACACACGCACCCCACACACACCCACCCCACACACACCCACCCCACACACACACATCCCCCACACACCCACCCCACACACATGCACCCAACACACACCCACCCCACACACACGCACCCCACACACACCCACCCCACACATGCACAACACACAGCCAACCCACACACATGCACCCCACACACACGCACAACGCACACACGTACCCCCCACACACACACCGCACACACACCCACCCCTCACACCTGCACCCCACACTCACGCACCCCACACACACGCACCTCACACACACGCACCCCACATACACCCACCACATACATATGCAGCCCACACACACGCACCCCATGCACATGCATCCCACAAACACACACCCCACACACACACCCCACACACAATTCACAATTCACAATTCAAATCGCCTTATTGGCATGATAAGTTACATCTTATGTTGCCAAAGCATCAAAATACATTTATGGTTTAGCACATAAACGCAGTTCTATTCATACAGTGTATAAACAGGTATATCCCTGAGTGTATAAATTCGCATTGTTTATATATATTCTTTTCTTAGTTTACTGGTTGTCCCTCTGTTCATGGCAAGCTGTAACATAGTGTGCCGCCAGTGTTATACAGCTTCTCTCCTCTCCCAGTAGGAATGGGAGTTTTTGGTTGTCATTCAGATTTCTGAAATCAGGGCATATTTGTGAGAATTTTTGGTAGAAATTCTCCCTGATGCACTGATATTTTCCGCAGGCTGTGAGGAAGTGCATCTCTGTCTCCACTACTCCCTGACTGCAGTGAGAGCATATCCTGTCTTCTCTTGGTAGCCTGGTCTGCCTGTGTCTGCCTTTTTCGATCGCTAGGCTATGTTCGCTAAGTCTGTACCTTGTCAAGGTTCTTCTCAGTTTGTTATCCTTTACCATGGTCAGGTAATCAGCTATGTTGTATTGTCTGTTTAGGGTCAAGTAGCAATTGAGTTTGCTTTGGGTTTTTGTTGTTTCTGCCCAATATGTCAGATATTTTTCCTTTTGCTTAGCGACGATTGTGTTGGGTCGAATTCTTTGTGTTACCCTGTCACTGTACTGGGGCTGGTTATTGTTAGTATTGTTAGTAGTTGCTTCACTGAGTCCCAGGACTAGTTGACTGAGGGTATTCTTCTTTATGGTCAGCTCTTGGCATTTCAGGGCATCGTAGTGATAGCATTGGGGATTGCTCATTTGTAGGTGATTCCAAAATTTGGTGGCTCTTTTTCGGATAGTGATTATTAATGGATATTGGCCTAGTTCCGCCCTGCATGCATTGTTTACTGTTTTCCTTTGAGTCCGGAGGATACTTTTACAGAATTCTGCATGTAGGATCTCAATTGGGTGTTTGTCCCATTTTGCAATAGAGTACAATTGGTTCAGATTTGAAAATTTTGAGCCAAATGCTAATTGGGATTTCTATTTGGATTGATTTTTTGATGGCATAGAAAGCCCTTCTTGCTTTCTCTTTCAGTTCATTCACAGCCAGTTTGAAGTTTCCCGTAGAACTGATTTTTAAGCCCAAGTATGTGTAGTTAGTGGTTTGTTCAATTTTGGTTGTTCCTACTGTGAAATTTATTTTGGGTCCCTGATGTTTGGATCTTTGCTGGAACACAAGGACTTTGGTTTTTTGGGGATTTATTGTCAGGGCCCAAGTCTGGCAGTACGACTCCAGCAGGTCCAGGTTTTGCTGTAGCCCCTCTTTAGTAGGTGACAGCAGAACCAGGTCGTCTGCATAGAGGAGGAATTTAACCTTGGATTCATATAGGGTGAGGCCGGGTGCTGTAGATTGTTCAAGTAGTTTTGCCAATCCATTTATGTAAATATTAAAGAGTGTCGGTGAGATTGGCGAGCCCTGCATCACCCCCCGCCCCTGTGGGAAGTATTTTGTTTGTTTGTCTCCAATTTGAACTGCACATTTGTTGTTTGTATACATTGATTTAATTACATCATATGTTTTCCCTCCTACCCCGCTTTCGATAAGTTTCAGGAATAAACCGTCATGCCAGATGGAGTCGAAAGCCTTCTGGAAATCTACAAAGCATGCGTAGATTTTGCTTTTGTTATGGTGAACGTGTTTGTCAATTAGGGTCTGTAGGGTGAAGATATG
This sequence comes from Somniosus microcephalus, assembly GCF_052327205.1. NCBI lineage: Eukaryota > Metazoa > Chordata > Chondrichthyes > Squaliformes > Somniosidae > Somniosus > Somniosus microcephalus. The sequence continues at coordinate 40,445,767 of NC_141000.1, read as the reverse complement.
ATCGGATGTTCGATAGTTTGGCAGGAATCCAATTTGGCTTTTACTCAAGACATTGTGCTCCTCAAGGAAGTTTATAAGTCTTTTGTTTATGATGCTACAGAATACCTTCCCCAGGTTACTGTTTACACAGATGCCTCAATAGTTGTTTGGGTCGATTTTGTCCCCACTTTTGTATATGGGCATTATGAGTCCTTTGTTCCAGATATCAGGGAAATAACCGACACTCAGAACCAAGTTGAAGAGTTTTAGGATAGCCAGTTTCATTTTGTTGTCTGTGTGTTTAATCATCTCGTTTAGTATGCCGTCTGTCCCGCAGGCTTTTCCTGGTCGCAGGTCCTTGAGTTTTTCAAGAAGTTCTTTTTCTGTTATTATGGCGTCCAGCGGGTTTTGGTTATCTTTTATGGCCATTTCTAGCTTTTCCAGTTTTTTGCATATTTGGTGTTGCTCTGGTCTTAGTGTGTTTTTCTGGTATAATTTTTCAAAGTGGTTTACCCATGTGTCCCCGTTTTGAATGGCCAAATCGTCGTGTTGTTTTTTGTGTAGTGTTTTCAAGTTTTCCCAGAAACAATTGGAATCAATGGATTCCTCCATGGAGCTGAGTGTATTCTTAATATATTGCTCTTTTTTGGTTCTGAGTGTGTTTCTGTATTGTGTTAGTGTCTGACAATAAGTAAGGTGTAGTTCCTCGTTTTCTGGATGTCTGTGTTTTTGGTTTGATATTTTTCTAAGTTTTTTCCTCATGTTATGGCAATCTCGGTCAAACCATTTTTCATAGTTTTTTGTTTTGGGTTTGTTCTTGCGAGCTTTCAAGTTTGCATTTGTTGCCAAATTATCAAAAATATTGTTTAGATTACTAACTGCCTGGTTTACACCTTCTTTATTGTGAGTGTATATGTTATCCAGAAAGGTGTCTAAGAGAGCTTGAGTTGATGCATTGCTAATTGTTTTCTGGTATTTTTCCTTGTCGTTTTTGGCCCATCTGTACGATTTTTTGGTGTTGTACAGTTTACTGGGTTGTGTTTCTATGTTGTTTGTTTCTGTCTTTTTGAGGAACATAGTAATTTGACTGTGATCTGACAGTGTTGTTTGTGGTTTGACTGTGAATGCTCTGAAAGAGGATGGGTCCAAGTCTGTAATCATATAGTCTACTGTGCTGCAGCCAAGAGGTGAGCAATAGGTCGATCTTCCTAGGAGGTCTCCTATGAACCTACCATTGACAATGTACAGACCCAGGTTTCGACAGAGCTGTAGTAGCTGTTTTCCGTTGGTATTTGACTGCTTGTCGCAGTTATGCCTGTATGGGAGGGAAGGGATGTCAAAGTGGTTATTCCCGAAAACGTAATTGTTTCCCTGATTATTGGTGAAGTCTGGTTCTTCGCCCGTTCTTGAATTGAGGTCCCCACAGATCAACACGTTCCCCTGGGCCTGGTATTGGATAATTTCCCCCTCCATGTTGGAGAAGGTGTCCTCTTTAAAGTACGGGGAATCGATTGGAGGGATATAAAGTGCGCAAATGTAAACATCTTGGGTGTTTGAGATAATCTCCCTCTCAAGTTTGAGCCACATATGGTTTTCGCCCTTTTTTATAAATTTGATGTAGTTCTTAAGTTCTGTTTTAAACCAGATCAGTATGCCTCCGGAGTCTCTGCCTTGGGTTACACTTGGTAATTTATTGGAGGGGACCACCAGCTCAGTGTACCCTTGGGGACAGCCAGTGTGTCCTTTTCCTTTATACCAAGTTTCCTGTAAAATGATAATATCTAGGTCTTTAGTTTCACCTATGAACTCTGGGGTCCTACTTTTCACTTCTCGCAGTGAAGAGCGTAAACCTTGGATATTCCAGGTCGAAATATATAAGGATTTCATGTTAAGTTTGATCTTTTTCTATGATAGGTTAAAGAGTGGTACGTGTTTGTCGTGTCTAAGTGTGGGGAAAAAAAAGATCACATCAGTTGTCCATAAAAGTTAATACAATTTGGCTACAGTTCTTTCTATTAATTAGTCCTTGATCCATAAGGCGGAAGTAGATGCTGCTGCACATCTGTTTATTGTCTCTTAATGGATTGTTTCTGTCTAAGGTATTGCGTACATCCTGTGCATCTCTCCCTCTGTCTGGCTGGGAGCGGTCCTATTCCCCTGTGGGACAGGAGTGGTGCAGGCCTGATATTGTTGTTTTGCATGGGGATCCTCTCTGGTCTCAGTTGGTGTGTTGGTGGTCCTTGTAGTGTTCCTGATATGTACCCCGCTGGTCTCTGGTGGTCGGGGGGGGGGGTCCTCTTGGAGTCTGGGTATGGACCCGGTTAAAAGCGACGTCCTTCAGGGCTTTAGCAAAGATCGATATTCTTTGCCTTTGGATGTGGACATGGTCGTAAAGACATTCCTCATCGAGGGTGGGGTGTTGGGCCAGGTGTACGTTGTGGTTTGATTCGCAGTCTCTTGCTATGCTGGCATTTATCTCATGAATTGTGTTGTTGTTGAAGTCTGTTCTCGGCAATATTGTGGAAACAGTGATTCTAGTGTTTGGAAATGTACTGCTTGCTTTCCTAATCATTGCTCTGAGCGATGTTGGTACTTCTTTCTGTTGGGTCTTTAGGTCATTTGTGCCCGTGTGTATTATTATGTGTTGGGGGGAGCCTAATCTGGCTTTGGTCAGCCATCCCATGGCTCTGTTTGTTGTTGGGCACCAGATCTTTTCTACTTTACTTCTAGGGAATAGCTTTTTCTCCCATAGAAATTTCCCATTTGAGTCTATGAGTATTACGACGTCAGCCTTGTTTGTGTTTACTGTCTGGTGGCTTTCGCTTGGACTCATAGTGTGTGTGCTGGGCTGGGGTGTCTGGTGTGTGCGTACCTCTTGTGAGCGGCCCGCTTGTGGTTCCGCGGTGGTGGGGGAAGATTGCGAATCAGTATGCTGGTCGGTCTGTGTGGCACCCCTTGTATTGTGTGTCTGTTGCTTTTGTTCCGTGTGGGAGTGCAGCCGTTCCGTCCGGCTCTGTCTTGTCTTATCTCTAGCCTCTGGTTGCTGGTCTAATGGTGTTATCTCTCCTCTATGGCTCTCTTCTTTTTCCTGCAGCTCTTTCACCTGATTCCTAAGTAGATTCACCTGGTTCTCAAGTAGCTTCAGCTCTCTCTTGTGCCTCTCCCTCTCCTGATTTTGATCGTCATTCATTTTGAGGAAGTCCTCTCTAAGTTTAACCATCTCTATCTCTAATTGATTAAATTTATCTTTTGGTTGTATCTGGCTGTGTGATCCTGGGGTATGTGTCTGGTCGGCCCTGGAAGGCTCACTCACTTCCTGGCTAGGCTGGTCGGCCCTGGAGGGCTCACTCACTTCCTGGCTATGCTGCTCTTCTCTTGGTGAGCTGGGAATGGTAGGGGGACTATGTGTGGCTTCCTCCCTGGTAGTTATGCTGGGGTTTGTCAGTTGTATCGTGTGGCTGTGGTTCCCCGGGGTTAGTGTCTGGTTTGAACTGTGTGGCTCGTTCACCTCCTGACCAGGCAGATTTTCTCCTGGTAAGTTGTCAATGTTGGGGGGAGTGCGGGCCACTCTGGGGCTGTTCCTTCCCCCCTTAGTTAATTTTTTCAGTGTCCTGAAGGCCGTTGCAAATTTGTCGAGGTTGCCTTGCACTAATGTTGTTCCGGTATTGTACGCATTGACCGTCGTAGTTGAACTGTCTCCTGGTGTGTTAATTTTCATTATGGACCCATTTGCGGTATTTTCTAGCTTAACATTGGTATAGTGTGATTTTATTGCTGTGATCCAAGCCACTGGCTGATCTGAATAGAAAATGAGGTTACTTTTTGTCCCATTGTTGTAACAGTCAGCAAAAAGTGTTTCTGGTTTTTCTCTCATCTGCTCATGCTTGATCGCTTTTATAGCTTTTTTTGCGGTGTTGGGGGGAACCTGGAAGCGGGGCTGTTGTGGATCTTCTGATTCGCTTATTTTTGGTAAAGTATTGTTGATCTTAGAATAAGCTTTTCTGGGGCCCCGGGTTTGGTGTTTCCCTCTCCCTGTTCGCGAACTTTCCCGGTCCCCCTCTCCGACCCCGTGGTCCCTGGGCCTCGGCTTCTGGGTTCACCCTTCTCAGGTCTGGGTCTGTGAGCCGTTGTTTCCCGGTGCCTTCGGGCTGTTCCCCTCCCCCTCAGAGGTCTCTGTGCCTCTGTCTCGGCCTGGTTCCTCGGGCCTTTCCCTGGCTTCAGTCTCCCTCCCTGGGCCCTGTACTCACAGTCTTGGTTTGCTTCTGGAAGCCTTCTGGTTGCTCCCCTTCTCCTCAGAGGTCTCTGGGCCTGGCTCCTCGGGCCTTTCCCGGGCTTTCTAGCCCAGCTGCCGCTCGGGCTGTGCCTCGTTCGCCGTTCGGGTGCTGGACTGCGGTCGTCGCTCGGGTGCTGGACTGCGGCCGTCGCTCGGGTGCTGGACTGCGGTTGTCGCTCGGGTGCTGGACTGCGGCCGCCGATCGGGCCGTGTCTCGTTCAGCCGCTCGGGCTCCCCGAGTCACCTCGTTCCGGCTGCCGCTGCGTCTCCGTGCGGCCTCCCCGATATACCTCGTTTCCCGAAGCGGCCTCCTCGAGTCTCCTCGCTCCGGCTGCCGCTGCGTCTCCGTGCGGCCTTCGCGCCTCGGTTCCCGATGCGGCCGAGTCACCTCGCTTCTGCTGCTGATGTGGCCCCGTGTGGCTGCTGTTCTTTGGTTTGTATATTTCTTTTCTTCCCTTATTTCTTTTTTTTCTTTGGCTTTTTTTTTTCTAATTTCCTCTGTTTTTTTTTTCCTTTGGTGGTCTCTTTGGTGGTCTTTTCCTTCCTTACTTAATCTAGACTAAACTAAACTTAAACTTAACTAAACAAACTAAACTAACTTAACTAGAACTAAATTTAACTTTAAAACCTTTTTAAACTTGAAATGAACCTTTTTTTCCCCCACTTTAAACACTAAAAACACTAAAAATTCAGCAGCCCATCTTCAGCGTGTGTATTCACTCTGTCTGGCACACACCCACCCCAGACACACCCACCCCAAACACACGCACCCCACACACACCCACCCCACACACACCCACCACACACACACCCACCCCACACACACGCACCCCACACACACCCACCCCACACACACCCACCACACACACACCCACCACACACACACCCACCCCACACACACCCACCCCACACACACCCACCACACACACACCCACCCCACACACACGCACCCCACACACACCCACCCCACACACACCCACCACACACACACCCACCCCACACACACGCACCCCACACACACCCACCACACACACACCCACCCCACACACACGCACCCCACACACACGCACCCCACACACACCCACCCCACACACATGCACCCCACACTCACGCACCCCACACACACGCACCCCACACACACGCACCCCACACACACCCACCACACACACACCCACCACACACACACCCACCACACACACACCCACCCCACACACACCCACCCCACACACACCCACCCCACACACACCCACCACACACACACCCACCACACACACATGCACCCCACACTCACGCACCCCACACACACCCATCCCACACACCCGCATCCCACACACACCCACCCCACACACACGCACCCCACACACACCCACCACACACACACCCACCACACACACATGCACCCCACACTCACGCACCCCACACACACCCACCCCACACACACCCACCCCACACATACCCACCCCACACATACCCACCACGCACATACCCACCCCATACACACCCACCCCACATATACCCACCCCATACACACCCACCCCACACACACGCACCCCACTCACACCCACCCCACACACACCCACCACACACATACCCACCACGCACATACCCACCCCACACACACCCACCACACACTCACCAACCCCACACACGCCCACCTCACACACACCAACCCCACACACACCCACCCCACACACGCACCCCACACACACGCACCCCACACGCACGCACCCCACACACACGCACCCCACACACACGCACCCCACACACACGCACCCCACACACACGCACCCCCACACACACGCACCCCACACACATGCACCCCACGCACACCCACCCCTCACACACACCCACCCAACATACCTGCACCCCAAGCACACGCAGCCTACACAAACCCACCGCACACATCCTCACCCCAAATACAACAACCCCACACACCCGCACCCCACACACACCCACCCCACACACACCCACCCCACACACACCCACCCCACAGACATGCACCAGACACACCCGCAACCCACACACATGCACCTCACACACACCCACCACACACACACCCACACGACACCCACCCACCCCACAAACACACCCACCCCACACACACGCACCCCACACACACCCACCCCACACACAGCCACCTCACACATTCCCGCCCCACACACACCCAACCCACACAGACCCAACCCACACACACCCACCTCACACGCACCCACCCCACACACACGCACCCCACACACACCCACCCCACACACACGCACCCCACACACACGCACCCCACACACACGCACCCCACACACACGCACCCCACACACACGCACCCCACACACACGCACCCCACACACACGCACCTCACGCACACCCACCCCTCACACACACCCACCCAACATACCTGCACCCCAAGCACACGCAGCCTACACAAACCCACCGCACACAACCGCACTCCAAATACAACAACCCCACACACCCGCACCCCACACACACCCACCCCACACACACCCAACCCACACACACCCACCCCACACACACCCAACCCACACACACCCACCCCACACACATCCACCCCACATACACCCGTGTTTGCGTGGGTTTCCTCCGGGTGCTCCGGTTTCCTCCCACAGTCCAAAGATGTGCGGGTTAGGTTGATTGGCCATGATAAATTGACCCTTAGTGTTAGGGGGATTAAATACTTGGGTTTACGGGGATAGGGTGGGATATGTGTTGGTGTAGGGGTTATGGGGATTGGGTGGGATATGTGTCGGTGCAGGCTCGATGGGCCGAAATGGCCTCTATCTGCACTGTGGGGTTTCTGTGATTCTGTGATTCTGTGATACACGCACCCCACACACATACACCCCACACACACCCACCCCACACACATCCACCCCACACACACCCACCCCACACACATGCACCCCACACACACACACCACACACACCCGCACCCCACACACACCCACCCCACACACACGCTCCCCACACACACCCACCCCACACACACGCACCCCACACACACCCACCCCACACACACGCACCCCACACACACACACCACACACACCCGCACCCCACACACACCCACCCCACACACACGCTCCCCACACACACCCACCCCACACACACGCACCCCACACACACGCACCCCACACACATGCACCCCACACACACCCACCCCACACACACGCACCCCACACACACGCACCCCACACACACGCACCCCACACACACGCACCCCACACACACCCACCCCACACACACACACCCCACACACACGCACCCCACACACACCCATCCCACACACACCCACACTACATACACGCACCCCACACACACCCACCCCACACATGCACAACACACAGCCAACCCACACACATGCACCCCACACACACGCACAATGCACACACGCACCCCACACACACACACCGCACACACACCCACCCCACACACATGCACCCCACACTCACGCACCCCACACACACGCACCTCACACACACGCACCCCACATACACCCACCCCATACATATGCACCCCACACACACGCACCCCATGCACATGCACCCCACAAACACACACCACACACACACACACCCCACACACACACACACCACACACGCGCAACCCACACACACGCACCCGACACACACACACCCCACACACACCCACCGCACAGACACACATCCCACACACACACCCCAGACACAAGCACGCCACACACACGCACCCCACACACACAGCCACCCCACACACACGCACCCCACACACACGCACCCCACACACACCCACCCCACACACACCCACCCCACACACACGCACCCAACACACACGCACCCCACACACACCCACCCCACACACACGCACCCCACACACACAGCCACCCCACACACATCCACCCCACACACACGCACCCCACACACACAGCCACCCCACGCACACGCATCCCACACACACACACCCCATACACACCCACCACACACACACCCACCCCACACACACGCACCCCACACACACGCACCCCACACACACCCACCCGACACACACCCACCCCACACACACCCACCCCACACACACGCACACCACACACACGCATGCCACACACACGCACAATGCACACACGCACCTCACGCGCACGCACCCCACACACACGCACACCACACACACGCACAACACACAACCACCCCACAAACACTCACATCACTCACGCACCACACACACACACACCCCACACACGCACACCACAAACACACGCACCCCACACACACGCACGCCACACACACGCACAACGCACACACACACCCCACACACACACCGCACACACACCCACCCCACACACATGCACCCTACACTCACGCACCCCACACATACCCACCCCACATATACCCACCCCACACACACCCACCCCACATATACCCACCCCATACACACCCACCCCACACACACGCACCCCACTCACACCCACCCCACACACACCCACCCCACACACACCCACCCCACACATACCCACCCCACACATACCCACCACACATATACCCACCCCACATGCACCCACCCCACACGTACCCACCCCACACACACCCACCCCACACATACCCACCCCACATATACCCACCCCACACACACCCACCCCACATATACCCACCCCATACACACCCACCCCACACACACGCACCCCACTCACACCCACCCCACACACACCCACCCCACACATACCCACCCCACACATACCCACCACACATATACCCACCCCACACGCACCCACCCCACACATACCCACCCCACACATACCCACCACGCACATATCCACCCCACACACACCCACCCCACACATACCCACCACACACTCACCAACCCCACACACACCCACCTCACACACACCCACCCCACACACACCCACCTCACATGCACCCACCCCACACACACGCACCCCACACACACGCACCCCACACACACACACCCCACGCACACGCACACCACACGCACGCATCCCACACACGCGCACCCCACACACACGCACCCCCACGCACACGCACCCCACACACATGCACCCCACGCACACCCACCTCTCACACACACCCACCCAACATACCTGCACCCCAAGCACACGCAGCCTACACAAACCCACCGCACACAACCGCACCCCAAATACAACAACCCCACACACCCGCACCCCACACACACCCACCCCACACACACCCAAACCACACACATGCACCCCACACACACGCACCCCACACACACCCACCCCACACACACAACCACCTTACACACACCCACCCCACACATACCCACCCCACACATACCCACCACGCACATACCCACCCCACACGCACCCACCCCACACACACCCCACCCACACACACCCACCACACACACACCCACCCCACACACACCCCACCCACACACACCCACCACACACACACCCACCCCACACACACCCAACCCACACACACCCACCCCACACACACCCACCTGACACACACCCACACGACACCCACCCACCCCACACACACCCACACGACACACACCCACCCCACACACACCCACTGCACACACACCCACCACACACACACCCACACGACACCCACCCACCACACACACCCACCGCACACACACCCACCACACACACACCCACCACACACACGCCCACCCCACACACACCCACCCCAGACACACCCACCCCACACACACCCACCCCACACACCCACCCCACACACACCCACCCCACACACCCACCCCACACACACATACCCCACACACTCGCACCCCACACACACGCACCCCACACACATGCTTCCCAAAACCCACCCCACACACACGCACCCCACACGCATGCACACCACACACACACACCCCAAACACACGCACCCCACACACACACACCCCATGCACACGCACCCCACATGCCCCGTGCTTGCGCAACACACGCGCACACCCCACACACGTGCACCCCACAAACGCGCACCCCACAAAGGCGCACGCCTCCCACAGACACCCACACCCCAGGTACGCGCACCACACACGTGCATGCCACACACGCGCACCCTACAAACGCGCACACCACACACACGCGCACCAGGTACGGGCACCCCACACACCCCACACAACCCACACACCCACACCCCACACACCCCATGCACACGCACCCCACGTACAGGTACCCCACACTCATGCACAACACACACCCGCAACCCTCACACCCACACCCCACACACCCGCAGACCACACACCCGCACCCCGCACATACCCACCCCACACACGCAATCCACACACCCGCACACCAAACACACCCACCCCACACACATCCGCCACACACACACCCACCCCACAGACATGCACCAGACACACCCGCAACCCACACACATCCTCCCCACACACATCCTCCCCACACACACGTACCCCACACACATGCACCTCACACACTCCCACCACACACACACCCACACCACACACCCACCCCACACACACGCACCCCACACACTCGCACCCCACACACACGCACCCCACACACATGCATCCCAAAACCCACCCCACACACACACATCCCACACGCACGCACACCACACACACACACCCCAAACACACGCACCCCACACACACACACCCCATGCACACGCACCCCACATGCCCCGTGCATGCGCAACACACGCGCACACCCCACACACACGCACCCCACAAACGCGCACCCCACAAATGCGCATGCCACACACAGACACCCACACCCCAGGTACGCGTACCACACACGTGCATGCCACACACGTGCACCCCCCAAACGCGCACCACAGAAACGCGCACACCACACACACGCACACCAGGTATTGGCACCCCACACACCCCACACAACCCACAAACCCTCACCCCACACACCCCATGCAGACGCACCCCACGTACAGGTACCCCACACTGACGCACAACACACACCCGCAAACCTCACACCCACACCCCACACTCCCGCACCCCACACACCCGCACCCCATACATACCCACCCCACACACGCAATCCACACGCCCACACCCCAAACACACCCAGCCCACACACACACACCCCACACACACGTACCCCATACACACGCACCCCACACACACGTACCCCATACACACGCACCCCACACACCTGCATCCCAGAAGCACGCACACCAAACACACGCAACCCACACACACCCACCCCACACTCACGCACCCCACACAACTGCACACCACACGCACGCACGCCAAACACACGCAACCCACACACACGCACCCGACACACCCGCAACCCACACACATCCTCCCCACACACCCGCACTCCACACACATCCTCCCCACACACATCCTCCCCACACACACCCACCCCACACACAGCCACCTCACACATTCCCGCCCCACACACACCCAACCCACACAGACCCAACCCACACACACCCACCTCACACGCACCCACCCCACACACACGCACCCCACGCACACCCACCCCACACAGACGCACCAAACACACACGTACCCCACACACACGCACCCCACACACACCCACCCCACACAGACGCACCAAACACACACGTACCCCACACACACGCACCCCACACACACGCACCCCACACACACTCATTCCATACACAGGCAGCCCACACACACACACCCCACACACACCCACCCCACACACACGCACCCCACACACACGCACCCCACACACACGCACCCCACGCACACACACCCCACACACACGCACCCCCACACACATGCACTCCACACACATGCTCCCCACGCACACCCACCCCTCACACACACCCACCCAACATACCTGCACCCCAAGCACACGCAGCCTACACAAACCCACCGCACACAACCGCACTCCAAATACAACAACCCCACACACCCGCACCCCACACACACCCACCCCACACACATCCACCCCACATACACGCACCCCACACACACCCACCACACACACCCACTCCCCACACTCACCCACCCCACACACCCGCACCCCACACACACCCACCCCACACACATCCACCCCACATACACGCACCCCACACACACACACCACACACACCCGCACCCCACACACATGCACCCCACACATACCAACCCCACACACCCACCACACACACCCACTCCCCACACTCACCCACCCCACACACCCGCACCCCACACACATCCACCCCACATACACGCACCCCACACACACACACCCCACATGCACCCACCCCACACACACGCTCCCCACACATACCCACCCCACACACACACACCCCACATGCACCCACCCCACACACACGCTCCCCATACATACCCACCCCACACACACGCACCCCACACACATGCACCCCATACACCCACACCCCACATACACGCACCCCACACACACGTACCCCACACACATACACCTCACACACACACCCAACCCACACATCCGCATCCCACACACACCCACCCCACACACACCCACCCCACACACACGCACCCCACACACATGCACACCACACACACACACCCCATGCACACGCACCGCACAATCCCGTGCACGCGCACCACACACATACACCCCACACACGCGCAGCCCACAAACGCGCACCCCACAAACGCACACGCCACACACACACACACGCACCCCGAGTACGCACACCCCACACACACGCACCCCACACACATGCAATCCGCACACCCGCACCCAAAACACACACACCCCACACACACCCACCCGACACACACATGAACCACACACTCACCCACCCGACACACACCCAACTCACACACACCAACCCCACACACACACAACCCACACACACCCACACCACACACACCCACACCACACACACCCACCCGACACAGACCCACCCCACAGACACCCAACCCAGACATACGCACTACACACACACCCACCCCACACACACCCAACCCACGCACATCCACCCCACACAAACCCACCCGACACACACCCACATGACACACACCCACCCCACACACACCCACATGACACACACCCACCCCACACACACCCACCGCACACACACCCACCACACACACACCCACACGACACACACCCACCCCACACACACCCACCCCACACACACCCACCCCACACACCCACCCCACACACACATACCCCACACACTCGCACCCCACACACACGCACCCCACACACATGCATCCCAAAACCCACCCCACACACACGCACCCCACACACAGGCACCCCATACACACGCACCCCACACACCTGCATCCCAGAAGCACGCACCCCAAACACACGCAACCCACACACACCCACCTCACACTCACCCACTCTCCACACTCACGCACCCCACGCACACCCACCCCACACACACCCACCCCACACACACCCACTCTCCACACTCACGCACCCCACACACACCCACCCCACACACACCCACCCCACACTCACGCACCCCATGCACACCCACCCCACACACACCCACCCCACACTCACGCACCCCACACACACCCACCACACATACCCACCCCACACAAATGCACCCCACACACACACCCCACACACGCGCACCCCACACACACACACCCCACACACACACACCCCACACACACGCACCCCACACACACAGGCACCCCACACACACCCACCCCACACAAATGCACCCCACACACACACACCCCACACCCACCCACACCGCACACACACACCCCACACACACGCACCTCACACACACGCACCCCACACGCACGCACACCACACACACGCACCCCAAACACACGCACCACACACACACAACCCACGCACACTGAATTAAGCCCCCAAAGTGCAGACGAAGTGATATACAAGGTCGACATCACCGGCTTGTTGTAAGAAAGACAGACCAACTAATTGAAGTCACAACGGTTTATTCAAGCCTGGGGAGAACCTTTCAGATCGCTGTCTGAATCTGACTCCACCGTTATCCTAGCAACGTTCACAATTATACAAAAATCAAACCCCTGCCCTAGGGGCTGGTGCAAAGCTTATCAGCATATACAGAGTTATAGCTAATTGGCAATTATAAACCGTAACATTTAATCCTTCCTGCCGCCTACAAACTCGCAGTTCTGTTATCAATTGGTCCTGTCACTTTCTGTGACTGGGGCCTCATCTTAATTACTTTACAACCGTCCAGTTGTCTCTGACCAGGTGATTTGCTTGTTACATGTTTTCTTTAAGATAACAGTCCTCGTTAAATCTCTGCAAAGCACAGATTCTGACCTTGTCTTGGGTTGCTTCTGCAAAGCAAGCACATCCTGATTAGTCTCACCATACGTTGATGTAATGGAACCCTGTTGTGAGTTTACAACAAACAAATTCTTAGACATGTTATCTTGTAGATGTGCTGCTTCACCTGGCCGAGCAGACATCCTCCCCAATCTTCCCACGAGTTGCTCTGCAGTTTAATTTCTCAGCATTTGAAGTCACTTAATCATGTTTTTAAAGCTTAGCTGGGTAAATGCAATATACAGACCCATACATCGTTTAACTCAGGGTATGAATTAACTCATCACCTCCACCTTGTACATTGGTGCTACATTATACATATTCGAACATAAAAATTAAAGTATAATAGTAATTTGGTTACTTTAGTCCCCCCTTATGGCCCATTGGTCACTTTGACCCAATATGGCCAATATGCTATATTTTAAGATTGTTTGCTATGAGTACCGTCGCCCTGGTGGTACCAAGCCAGGGTGTCTAGTACTCATACTTCTGCAATCCTAAACACAGTTTTCATAATAATTCTTCTCACCCACCCCTTGTTTGTTGATGGTTAGCAACAGTGTTTCTTTAAGTCTTAAAATTTCCTTCGTTTCCTGCCGTAATTTCTTCCAAGCTTCCTCTTCCTCTAACTTAGGAATTGCCTTGGGCTCTGGTATGACATAAGTTTCAACCTCTTTATTAAGTCCCATATTATCAAGTGACCAGGTTTTTGTTTCCTGTGGTCTTGGTGGGTGTATATATTGGTGTCCGATCTGTGTAGATATCTTTGGATCAAAACAAAGGTTTGGTTGGGGAATGGGACAAGTCAGATCTTGATATTCATATTTCTGTTCAGTTGTGGTGACACAAAATGTCCCGTTGTTCTTTGGTGCTACCCTTGTTCGGTGCATCTCCCTTGGGTGTACCTCAAGGGTGCAATTGGTGGTTTTTGTAAATCCGCACTCGGATGTGTCTCCCTCGGTGGGGGGGGTGCCCTTGTCCTTCCCTTGTGGTGGCACCCGTCCATTACCACCCCCCTTAAGATTCCATTCTTCTGTTTATTATCTTCATCCCCTTCCCAAAGTGCCTTGGTAGGGACATCATGATATTTAACCCAACTCTCCCTTTGTACTTCTCCTATATTAATCACGTCATATAGGGGCTGTCCCTCTTCTGGGATTTGTGGGATGGCCAGTACAAAGCCAATCACCTTAGTCCATGGGGTCAGACAATTGCCTGCCCGGTATACTTGTCCCATTTTACGCCCCTTACATAGGCTTTTATTTGTGTCAATCCAAGGTTCCAGATCCTCATTAGTAATCCAATCAGGGATCTGTCCATTATTTATTTGCTTCATGTTTTGCTGAGCATTCAACAACAGCCATGAGCCATACATGGCACATATTAGTTGCCTTATGGGTTTGGCGAGAAGCATTATTAAGTCGATCAATAATTGTATTGATTGTTTCTGCATGGGGGGCTACTACCTCTTCCACCCCCAACAATTGCATTATTGTTTGTTTTCCTGCCAGTGCCAATTGCTGGCTATTTCCAGTAGCTTGTTTTAGTAACTTCTCTATTTTTGCCTGTAGTTCTTCTACTCCTTTGTTTGCTCCTTCTATGTCCAAGCTATTAACTGTTACTAACCCGGCCGCATACCCTGCTCCGGTCATTTCCAATACTCCCCGTTTCTTACATCTTTGTATGATAGATTTTTCCTGTGGACCCTCTAATTGTTTTACCCACAGGGAGTTCCATATTTGTTTTGTATGATTGTTACACATTGCGGGCATCTCAAAAGTACTCATATTAATGGCAAGCTTAATAACTCTACGTGCCACACTAAAATACACCTCATCCTGTGTTTTCCTTATTATTAATCCCCCTCGACAACGGCAATACTTATGTTCATCCCTAGGGTCAAGGCGAGGACGCTCCACCTCATTCCGGATATCCAGTGTTCCTGTAATTACAAAAAGGGGGCTGGTTGTCACTAGCCAATTAGAATTATTCTATTCTTATCCGTTCTATCAGTTCAAACTGCTGTACATCTTGTTCATTTCTTGGACTGTGGCTCTGTCTCCAGACATACCCGAAGATGCAAACTATGGCATGTAACATTATCATCATACACAGCCCTATCATTGATATATGTAGTAAGTCCCCTTCCCATTCTTTATACCTTCTAGCATACTCCTCACTCTGCTCAAAAGGCACCATCTCTGGCTTACTCATTGTCTTTGTTATATATTTTTAACTGAGTCCAGTGCTTCCACCTTCCTTTACCCGTTCCCGACTCATCTATACAAGCGCATGTGTCACTGTTCATTAATACTTCATAAGGTCCTGACCATCTGGGTGCTAGCCCTGGTTTGGCTGGTATTATTTTTGCCATCACCTTGCTACCTACAGCTGGGACCTTCTTCTGGTCATCCCGTGTATCCTGTTCTAGATCCCGTATAATCTGTTGGTCTTTGGCCTCATGTCCCTAACTATCTGTATAGATTTATCTTTGGGTAACAGGACAGCCTCCCAAGCAGCCTTCCGGCCATTTGAGACAGTGCTGCAATTAGTTTATAAGATAACTTCCATTTATCAAATCATAATTTTCCTTCTATCACTGTGGGGAAATATTAACTTAACATTAAGAAACTTAAATTTAATAATGTCCAATATCTTTAAATTCTATTCAGTAATACTGAAGTTGTTACTTGGTGGACTTAAACAGCTGTCAGTGGAAAGGGTTAACTCCTTTGCAGGCTTTTGAAGGTGGAGCAAAACATTCTTGCGTCACTTCACGCAACTTAAAAAAACATTCCTGACCGAAAGACAGTTGTAGTTTCACACTAACTAAACATGAACACTTGGGCTTCATTGGTCAGATTCCCTTTCTCAGCTGCTCGCTTAGCTGCCTCATCTGTCCATGCATTGCCCTGGTGGTGTCGGTCAGTAATCCTCTTGTGTGCTTTAATTTATTATTGCACACTCTTTGGGTAGGAGAGAGGCTCCTACAAATTCCTTGATTATATTCTCGTGTCTTATGGGTCCTCCTCCTGGTGTCATATATCCTCGCCTACTCCAGGCTACCATGTAATCAGACGCCACACCAAAGGCATACTGACTATCTGTATATGTTTACACTTTTTCCTTTGGCTAACCTCAGGGCTTCGGTGAGAGCCACCAAGTCTGCTACCTGAGCCGATAGGCTTTCTTCTAGCCAACTTTCCCTTTTAACCTGTTCATTGCCATTGTAATGATCCTTACTGTGGTAGTTATAGATGTGGAATGGCCTATTCTGGTCTGGTAATCCCAGGGCAGGAGCACTTACGAGGGCTTGTTTCACCTTACAAAAGCTGTTTCATGGTCGGGCCCCAGTCCACCAGCTCCTGGGATGGTTTCCCCCTTTTGATCAAATCCTGTATAGGTTGGG
Source organism: Somniosus microcephalus (assembly GCF_052327205.1). NCBI lineage: Eukaryota > Metazoa > Chordata > Chondrichthyes > Squaliformes > Somniosidae > Somniosus > Somniosus microcephalus. Next base: position 40,427,919 of record NC_141000.1, on the reverse strand, counting down.
CCATTTCTGCATATTCTGGGATAAAGTTCCGGCAATAATTAAATAGCCCTAATACCTGCCTGACCCCCTCCCCTCTCGGGCGCGGTCCCTTCCTGCTGCCATCTCTGAGGGCTTCCCCCTTTCATTTCACAAACCTTGCCCTTTGGCTTATTCATTACCCCGATATTCCTTTTATCTGTCTGGCGCACCTCAAAGCGCATGGTCATTTTCCTCACAACTTTAGCCTTTGTATTTACCCCATCTTCTGGATCAAAATCTGACCATAGCTGCTTGTAAATACGGGAGACTGTGAGAAATCAAAGTTTGCTGCTCCTGCTAGCTGTCCTCTTGATCCTAGTGCCCCTCCCATGTGGGCCACAGTCTGTCGGCATATGCTGCCGGAGTCTCATTTGCTCTACGTCTGCTATAGCTTTTAAAAGGATCCCCTCCTAGCCCCAACTTATTCATATTACTGGACAATTTCCTTAAATCCTCCGTATTACACAGAATCACAAACTCCCAATCGAGCAGCCCTAAGTCTCTAATCTGCTTCCTTCAATGGCCACACGTCACACTGATTCTGATTAGTTATCACCTGGCTCTCAAGGTACTGTTCTTTATTAACCCACCTTTCTGTCTTCGGGCATTTGTCTCTTCCCTTGTGTTATTATGTATCCTAGGTAGATTACTTCATCCTTCCCTACCTGTACCTTTCTAGGGTTTAACTCTAGTCCCACATTCTAGAGGGCTCCCAGTACCATAGTCAATTAAATATTGTAGAGGGACCTGCCACTATCGGATATTCTTGCAGAGTGGAGTTATCTTATTCAATTCAGACTACACCAATTTACACCAACCAGAATTTCACTGTGGCCACAATGAAAGTCTGGTTTTAATAGGTTAATTTACCTCATAACTCCAAGGTTAAATCTTAGACTGAAACTTAATCTTTTGTTAAACAAACTTTTTGTTGCTCTTCTCAATTTTTACACACCAGCTTAACTTAAATTGTAGTAGTTTTTTTTTTCATTCTGAGGGCACAATCTTATTTGCACATTCTTAAAACTTCCAAAATCCAAGACAAGACAAAAGTGTTAAATGCTTTTTTTAACACAGAGAAGTGGGTGGAGCTAAAACACAGAGCAGATATTTCTTTTTTTTAAAGGACAGACTTTCAGACAAAGGAATATTGTAACCTCTTAAACATTCCTAGTCAGGAAAACATTCACACTTTAACACACAATTTTATACAGCCTGAAAATCCAGCATACTTTTAAGGTTCCTTTCACTCAGCAAATCTTGTGTTTTACTTGTCTCGGTACAGATGCTAATAACTTCCATGTTGGTAAAGCTTTAAGTTTATCTTTTTCTTCCTTTTTAAATTGGTGACTCAGCAGCTTTCCCTGGCTTCCAAATCCCTGTTTATTTCTTTTTTTCCCCTTTGCTAAGTTTTCAAATTGGTTCGCCTGCAAATTAGATCATTTTCCTTCTTTATCTCTCCCTTCTGTTTCGATTCCTTACATTGTTTCTGGTAACAAGCTAACATTACCATTCCCTCTTTATTTTTGGTTTCTCCCCCCCCCACCAAGCCTTTTGGCTCTCTGCACTGTCTTTTTAATTTTTTTATCTACCAGGAATCGGGTTATAGAATCCAGGTCCCCCCACAGTGGGGAATCCTCCTTTCCATCTCCTTTTTTTCCCCATGATTCTAAATTCACTCGTCTTACTTTATATATCTCTTCTCAGATTTCCTTCTTTACTTCCTGTCAATCACTCCGTTTCATTAAACACACACACCAACCCTTTAGTCACAAGATTTTGATACTGTGGGGTCTGTGTCTCCCTACGTCCTACTTGATCCTGGCCATCACGTGGGACTACTGTCCTCTTAATTCCGGCTCAGGCTAGGCGTTTGGGACAGACCTCACCCTTGTCCGTTTTAACCTCTTTGTGACTATTGAGTTATTTCATTTACTCACGATTGTACAATCATTGATTCGTTTACTGAGGTTTCGCCGCCTCTCGGCTTATAAGGATATCCCACCTCTCGGGTTAGGGGACTTACCGCCCCTGTCGGTTTACTTTTTTGGCCAGAAGGACTCGCCCTTCACCAAGTGTTAAAACAACCCATTTAACTACTTCTTTTAAGAGCCGCACCTCGTGGGCCTACCAGGTTTCTAAACCCCTGTTTTCCGGTACCGCAGTCAGGCAGTTTTAATCGCCTTCAATTAAAGGTGTCTTTCTTTTTATAGTTCTTTTTGTACGTCGATCTTACTTGACGTCTCGCCAGCGATTAACCTCTAATTTTACAGGTGGTAATTTAAACATACTCACCCATCTTAGGTTATCATTGTCTGAGAGTTTTGTTCAGATCGCGTATCCCATCCTCGTCGCCAATTGAAGTAAGCCCCCAAAGTGTGGACCAAGTGATATACAAGGTCGACATCATCGGCTTGTTGTAAGAAAGACAGACCAACTAATTGAAGTCACAACGGTTTATTCAGGCCTGGGGAGAACCTTTCAGATTGCTGTCTGAATCCAACTCCACCGATATCCTAGCAACGTTCACAATTATACAAAAATCAAACCCCTGCCCTAGGGGCGGGTGCAAAGCTTATCAGCATATACAGAGTTATTATAGCTAAATGGCAATTATAAACCGTAAATTTAATCCTTCCTGCCGCCTACAAACTCGCAGTTCTGTTATCAGTTGGTCCTGTCACTTTCTGTGACAGTTCTTACTATCAAACTCATGAATGAAGTTTCCCCTCCCCTGCTTGGCTCACCTGATCCCAGCCGGCACATCGCACTAACTACGCCACTGGATCAGGCAAGCACATCGCGCCGACATCTGAACCGGGCCAGTGACAGGAATTCCAAGCAGGCCCAGGCTTCAGATGTCGGCACGCCGGGTGAGTGCACATCGGAGGCTGGCACGCGCGGCAAGCCCCCGATCCTAATTTCTGGCCCATTACCTCCACCTTGTACATTGGTGTTACATTATACATATTCTAACATAAAAATTCAAGTATAATAGTAATTTGGTTACTTCAACATGCACCACACAAGCCCCGCGCACGTGCACCACACACGCGCACCGCACACATGTGCACCCCACAAACACGCACGCCACACACACGCACCCCACACACACGCACCCCACACACATGCACCCCACACACGCGCACCCCACACACACGCACCCCACACACGCGCACCCCACAAACGCGCACCCAAGATATGCGCACCCCACACACACGCACCCCACACACCTACACCCCACACACACCCACCCCACACACCCACCTCACACACGAGCACCCCACACACACCCACCCCACACATATGAACCCCATACACACGCACCCCACCCACATGCATTCAACACACACGCACCCCACACACACCCACCCCACACACACCCACCCCACACATCCACTCACCACACACACCCACCCCACACACACGCACCCCACACACACCAACCCCACACATCCACTCACCACAAACACCCACCCCACACACCCGCACCCCAGACACACGCACCGCACATGCCCTGCGCACCCCACACATACCCACACCCGCACCACACACACATGCACCCCACACACACGCACCCCACACATACCGACACCCGCACCCCACACACACGCACCCCACACACACGCACCCCACACACCCGCACGCCACACAACCGCAGCCCACACACATGCACCCCACACACAAGCACCCCACACAGACACGCACCCCACACACACGTATCCCACACAAACGCACCCCAAGCACACGCATCCCACACACCCGCCCCGCACACACCAAACCCACACACACCCACCCCACACACCCGCAACCCACACACAGGCACCCCACACACACCCAGCACACACACAACCACCCCACACACCCACACCCCACACACACCCACCCCACACACCCAACACAGACACCAGCACCCCACACACACCCACCAAAAACATACAAACCACACACACACGCACTCCACACACACACATCCCACACACACGCACCCCACACACACACACTCCAAACACCCCCTCACACACACCCACCCCACACGCACCCACCCCACACACACGCACCCCACACACACCCACCCCACACACACACACCACGCACACACACACAGCACACACACCCACCCCATACACACCCACCGCACACACACGCACCCCGCTCAAACGCACCCCTCACACACGCACCCCACACACACCCACTCACACACACCCACCCACACACACCCACCCCACACACACACACCACGCACACCCACCCCACACACACACACCACGCACACCCACCCCACACACACCCACCCCACACACACCCACCCCACACACACACACAGCACACACACCCACCCCATACACACCCACCGCACACACACGCACCCCGCTCAAACGCACCCCTCACACACGCACCCCACACACACCCACTCACACACACCCACCCACACACACCCACTGCACAAACACGCACCCCGCACACACGCACCCCTCACACACGCACCCCTTACGCACGCACCCCACACACAACCACCCCACACACAGCCACCCCACACACAGCCACCCCACACACAGCCACCCCTCACACACACCCCACACACACCCACCCCACACACACCCACCCCGCACACATGCACCCCACACACACCCACCCCACACACACCCACCCCACACACACCCACCCCGCACACATGCACCCCACACACACCCACCCCAAACACATGCACCCCACACACACCCACCCACACACACGCACCCCTCACACCCACCCCACGCACACCCACCCCACACACCCACCCCACACACACGCACCCCACACACATGCACCCCACACACTCCCCACACACACCCACCCCACGCACATGCACCCCACACGCCCTGCACACACGCACCAAAGCCACGCGTACCACAACCGCATCGACCCCACCCATGCACGCGTTACCCATGTGCCCCACGCACCCCATGCACACGCAGCACACACGCACACCCCACATACGCGCACCCCACATAATCTCACCCCATACACATGCACCCCACACTCACACACACTCCACACACCCGCTCCCCACACACACGCACCCCACATACGCGCACCCCATAAACATGCACCCCACACACACCCACCCCACACACCCACTCCCCACACACACCCACCCCACGCACACCCACCCCACACACACCCACCCCACACACACCCACCCCACACACACCCACCCCACACACATGCACCCCACATACACACCCCACACACACCCATCCCACACACACCCACCCCACACACATGCACCCCACACACACCCACCCCAAACACATGCACCCCACACACGCACCCCACACACACCCACGTCACACACATGCACCTCACACACCCACCCCACGCACACCCACCCCACACACCCACCCCACACACACGCACCCCAGGCACTCCCCACACACACCCACCCCACGTACACGCACCCCGCACGCCCTGCGCACATGCACCAAAGCCACGCATACCACAACCACATCGACCCCACCCATGCACGCATTACCCATGTGCCCCACGCACCCCATGCACATGCAGCACACACGCACACCCCACATACGCGCACCCCACATAAGCTCACCCCATACACACGCACCCCACACACACACACACTCCACACACCCGCTCCCCACACACACGCACCCCACATACGCGCACCCCATAAACACGCACCCCACACACACACACTCCACACACATGCAACCCACATACGCATACCCCACACACACACACCCCACACACCCACACCCCACACACCCCATGCACACGCACCAAATGCACACGCACCCCACACACCCGCAACCCTCACACCCCATGCACACGCACCCCATGCACGCACACCCCACACACGCACACCCCACGCATATGCATCCCACACACATGCACCCAACACATACGCACCCCTCACACTCGGATCCCACACACAGTGACCCTTCATTCTGAATTAAAGAATTGTTATCAATTACAGAAGGAAAAAACAGTAACATTCCAAAGAATTAACTAACCCACTAATTAGAGTATAAAATCTTTGGCCTAGAAATTTGGTTGGTTGCGCCAGCAATTAGTGCCTAAAGAGCCCGAGATTTGGGGCGTTACCCAATATTCGGACGTGCGCAGTGATCCTAGCGCATCCGGCCATATTGAGTAGCCTGGTCGCACCGGCGCTAAGTCTTTGCGCCCACTCACGGACGCAGCCAGATAATGACATCATTCCATTGTGCAACGCCTTTTTGGCGCCCCGTACCGGAAATTCAGTGTCGCCCCCCCTTCGTTCCGCCTGGCGCTATTAGTGACAGTTGGATGGAATGTTACCAGGTCCTTCTCGGCCTCGGGGGGCGCTCTTTAAAGGGGACAGCACTAGTATAAAACCGGCAGCCATTTGGCCTGGCCATACTGCTCGCTGCTGGAGACAGTTGCAGACCTTCAGTGGCACAGACTTGTTCTTATTGAGCCAGAGGAGCCTTGGGACCTTCAGCTATGTCCAAAACAGTTGGATCCAGAAAGCTGACTGCGTCTTACTCGTCGGCCAGAATAATGGGAGCTGCTTTGGAGGGGAACGTCATCCTGGCTGAGCAACTGGCAAGGGCACAGAGACGGAGGGAGAGAGGGCCGGGATTGGCCAGAAGGAGGAGGGCCAATGGACGTCGCCAAATCCGACCATACGCTGCCAGGGTTTTCAGGCAGCAGGTCTCCTACTTTACCATGTCGGAGGAGCAGTGTCTGCGAAGGCTCAGATTTGGTAAGGATGTTGTCAGTGAGCTGTGCCACCTGCTTGCTGGGGATCTGCAGCCGCGGATACGGTGCAGGACCTCTCTGTCGGTGGTCGTGAAAGTCACTGTTGCGCTCAACTTTTACGCCAGCGGATCGTTTCAGGCAGCAGCTGGGGACATATCTAATATCTCTCAATTTGCGGTGCATTGCTGCATCCGGCAATTTACATCTGCCCTCTTCAAAAGGAGGCGCGAATTCATCACCTTCCCTGTGACACTGGAGAAGCAGGGGGAGCGCGCACAGGGCTTCGCGGCTATTGCAGACTTCCCCATGGTGCAGGGGGCCATTGATTGTACACACGTGGCTTTGCGGGCGCCATTGCAGAATCCGGAGGAGTTCCGTAACCGAAAGGGATTCCACTCCCTTAATGTGCAGCTGGTCTGTGATCACCGGCAGATGATCATGGCGGTGAACGCACAATTCCCTGGCAGCAGCCATGACGCCTTCATCCTGCGGCAGACCTCAGTGGCTGACCTTTTTGAAGCCCCGGCTCACCCACGAGGCTGGCTTCTGGGCGGCAAGGGCTATCCTCTCTGCCCATGGCTCATGACCCCGCTCCGTTTGCCCAGCACCCCGGCAGAAGAGCTTTACAACAGCAGTCATCAGGCCACCAGGAACATTGTGGAGCACACAATTGGTGTGCTGAAGCAGCGTTTCCGCTGTCTAGACCATTTGGGGGGCACCCTACAGTACTCGCCAGAGCATGTGGCGCGCATCGTTGTTGTCTGCTGCATGCTCCACAATCTGGTCATTCGACGCACCCAGCCAATGCCAGCCAACCCTCAAGGTCCAGCAGAGCAGGCAGACGAGGAGGTGGAGGTGGAGGAGGAGGAGGAGGAGCATGCGGGCGAGGAGGATCAGGAGGAGGAGGAGGAGCAGGAAGGTGGGAGGGCTCCAGAAACTGGAAGGGCCGTTCATCAGAGGCTCATAAGGACTCGGTTCTAGCCCCCTCAGACGGAATGGTGGCTGTGATTCGAACAGCACCCGCCGGGTCGCTGTAAGCCTATGAAGGCATCGATGAATGCAAATAGTGTACAGGTCGATTGTAAATAAAATGTTTTCTTTATTTTCAAACAAGTGCTTCCTTCCAGCATGACAACGTAATGGCAACAGAAATCATAACTAACAAACGAACAGATAACTGTGCGGCAACCCGACGAAACTAACCAAACCATAACAAACAAACACAACAGGTGTGGAGTGCATTAAAACCAGAAAAAGAGACGTCTTAGCACCTCCCTCTACTGGTGACCCCTTGATGGAGACCGACTCCTCTTACGAGGTCGTCCCCTTCCCTCCCTGCAGCTCCTCTGTAATTGTACCCCAGTGGCTGCGTCAAGGCTGGGGGACACCTGCTGAGTGTCTGGAAGCGCTGAAGCCCCTGAGGGACGGCCTGGATGACTTCTGGGCTTGGAGGTCCCACAAGCAGGCTGCTCCAACTGGGCATGTCTGCTAGCAGTGTGCCGCGCAGGTGGTGGCAGCTGCTCTGCTGACGTGCCAGTGGTGGCATCAGGACTGGTCACATGCAGAGAGAGGACACCTGCACCGTTGTCGGCCGACACACTGGCACTCTGACGGTGCCGCACCGGATCATCCGCCGCTATCGACTGCTCCACAGATTCATGGCCTGTTGTGGTGCTGCAAGGGCCTGGGGTGATCCTGCCTGATGCAGTTACGGTGGCAGCAGTGAGTGTTCGCGTGGCCTCAATCTGCGTGTGGACGAGGCCAGCAAGTGACTGCGTGGCAGCAGTGAGGACCTGCGTGGCAGGTGCCAGTGCTTCGGAGAAGCCATGAACAGTCCTTTCCACTGCTTCGAACACGGCCGGAACAGTCCTTTCCACTGCTTCGGACAAGGCCGGAACAGTCCTTGCCACTGCTTCGGACAGGCCCTGGACAGACCTTTCCATTGCTGCCCCGAAGCCCTGGACAGTCCTTTCCATTGCTGCCCCAAAATCCACCACACTGTTTGCCAGTGTGTCGATGGACTCAGGCATCCTCCCCACTGCAGCCATAAGCACAGTGTGCCTGAGCCGGGCCTGGGCGCTCATTTCGGCAAGGCTACGCACCTCCTCTGCACTCTGTGCAGCAGTCATGGTGGCCTGCCTCGCCCTCTGGGGAGACGGCCCCCGAGCGTCCCTACCCCCCGCGCGTTGCTGCAGGCCGCAGGTCCCTGCAACTGCCTCCTCATCAGGGCAGCCCCCCTCCCCTCAAGGGAACTACTATCACCAGTCTCCACATGTGGTGGCTCCCCTGAGGCTGGCACGGATGGTCCGGCTTCCTCCTGGTCGCCGCCTCCGGAGGCACTTGCACTGGCAGCTTGAGGGGCCGGCTCCCGAGCTGGTGATGCAGCATCTGAAAGCAGGGAGGTTGAAGAGTGGCTTTAGCAAAAGGACAGTTTGGCAGCAACAGTGTGGCAATGCTATGACATGGGTCCACATTGAGAAAGCATGCTGGCGGGGGAAACAACTGAAAGGTGACAGCTGTAATAGTTGAGAACCTTACCATCGCTGTGGACAATGGGGTCGACAGCTGCAGTGGTGACAGGACCACTCAGACGTCCTCCCACAATCTGGTGGACTCTCTCCTCGAGATCCGTCAGAGGCTCCACTTGAGGACGGCCTCCTCCAGTGCGAAGCTGCTCCTTTCGGTTCCGCGCCAGCTTGGCCTGCAGGGCAAAGGACGGGAAGTGATGTAACATGATGCCCTGAGTTATCATCTCATGCCCCCCATGGTGGAAGAGCCCTTACATGATGCCCTGAGTGATGTTCTCATGCCCCCCATGGTGGAACAGCCCTTACATAATGCCCTGAGTCAAATGTGGATGTGTGTGACCAGAAAGGGCCATGGGTGCTTGCTGACAGATGGCCATTGGGGTATCGTGCACCCTGTAGCCATAAAGTCAGGTGCTCATGGAGGGATGCATAAGTTTACATTAACTCCACTCACCCTGATGACCCGAGTGAGGTCATTGAATTTCTTCCTGCACTGGACAGGGCTCCTGGTCGCCATGCTGCTGGAGTTGACCCTCAGAGAAACATCCCTCCAAGCTCGTCGGTAGTCCTTATGATTAGGCCTCCTGCCATTGTCTGGGTATAGGACATCTCGCCGGCGCTCCACTGCGGACACCAATTCCTCCAGAGACTCAGTGCTGAAGCGCTCTGCTCTCTGCCTCACCCTCTCCATCTGATCCAAGTTTTTTGCACCAGAGAAGGGCCTGCGCCGATTTGCAGGCCTACAAGGCGCAGAGTGTGGATGCTGGAGCTGCCTGACCCATCCCTTTAAGAGCTGGCCGGCGCCTGCAAGTCTCGTGGTCATGGGTAATTGAGAGCACCTGCGCTGCAGCTGGACGCCCCAATATTGGGTTGCGCCGGCATGTTAGCGCCTTAGGTGCCCTGTGTAATGCCTGAACTCGCGCCTCAATCACCTTTGGGGCGCTGCAACCCAATATCGCACGAGGTGTCGATAAGTTGCGCCTGGCTATAAAATTTGCGCTCCGCCAATTCTAACGCCCCAAGCGGGGCTATACCCAATTTCTAGGCCTTTTACTTTACCAGCCAAGGGCAACTATAATTACAATTGCAGAACACTAAATGACAGAGGATCTTCACAAAGCTAACTACACTTCCACTTTCTGTAGGCTGTGTGACAAATCTAGATCATGTTACACATTGCAGACAAACTATTGGGTATGTCTTGTCCTCCAAGGGGACTAATCAGAAATCTGGCCCAACCCACTGGTGTTGCAAATAAACACAGCCATCTTTTAAAGGTTCACGGTAATGTTTCTTTCCTGCCATTGCATTGCCTTTAATGAGCCTGTGAAAATAATGCAAAAAATTGCTGTATTAGATCCATCCATTTCATTTTGTCACGGTGTCAAGCATGGCTCAATTGGTTGAACTCTCGCCTGTGTCACCCTGTTTGAACCCCTGGGTTCAAGCCTCACTCCAGAGACCTGAACACCAAATCTAGGCTGACACTCCAGTGCAGTACTGAGGGAGTGCGGCACTGTTGGAGGTGCCACATTTCAGATGAGACGTTGAATCGAGGCCCCGTCTGCCCTCAGGTGGATGTAAAAGATCCCCCAGCAAATATTCATCCGTCAACCAACAAATTATCTGGTCATTGTCACAGTGCTGGTTGAGTGACCTTGCTGTGTGCAAATTGGCTGCAGTGTTTCCTAAATTACAACCGTGACTACATTTCAAAAGTACTTAATTGGCTGTGAAGTGCTTTGGGACATCCTGAGGTTGTGATAGGCGCTATATAAATGTAAGTCAGTTTCTTGATTCCTGCCCACAATATACGCAGAGGGTTAATACTGCTTTCTGCTAGCAATTGGAAATTAATTACAGTCTAGGACGCAAACGGATCACTTCATACGTATTATTCCTTAGAATTGTTTCTGGACACTTTTCTGTTTAGATGTTATTCTACTCAATTTTGACATGGTAATCAAGTACAAATAAAAAGACTGAGAAATTCTTTTGACGTTCACTGTAATACCAGATGCACTTTTGTGAACAAATATCCAAGGTAATTGACCTGTGAATGGCTGTTAACCTAATGTAATTACGAATGATTCCGTTTTTCATAGCCTTTGTTCTGATATCTCCTCTTCCTCATCTGCATGCTGCCCCTTGGTGACATCATCCACAGAAATAGGTCTCAGCTTATGCATGTACGCTGATGACACCCAGCTTTAACTCTCCACCAGCTCTCTCAACCTCTCCACTGCCTCTGTGCTGTCAGACTGCTTGTTGAACATTGGGAAAACTGAAGCCATTGAATTCAGCCCCCACCACAAATCCCATAGGCTTTTCACTGATTTTGGCCACTGTCTCAGCTCATGCCAGAATGTTTGTAACCTCAGCATTTTATTCGACACCAAGCTGAGCTTCCGACATTATTAACCTCTCCATCACAAAGACCGCCTACTTCCACATCCGTAACATCACCCTCCCACTTTTACCTCAGCCTATCTGTGCTGAAGCCCTCTCCCATGCCTTTGTCACTTCCAGTCTCCGCTACTCTATTGCTCTCCCGGCTGGCCTCTGATCCTCCATCCTCTGTATACTTCAGCTCATCCAAAGTTCTGCTGCCTGTATCCAATCCCATACCAAGGCCGCCATTTTCTGCTTGGAGGCGGGTTGGCGTCGGGAATGTTAGTCGGCGGGTTCCGGTCCCGCTGCCAGCACCAGCCGGCCTGCTGACACAGTTTTACATTAATTGGGCTCGTTAAGCCCGCCGTGCGCATTACCCACCCTGATCACAAAGTGCGGGTCTGCTGAGCTGCTCTGCTGACATGTTTGCAGCCGATGTATTTCAGGAAGCCATTTCACAATTAGATCTCATATTGTTTCTGCTGCTCCTGAGTGCTGCTGCTCTCCACGATGTCTGCAGAGAGACCAAAGGCAGCTCCCTGCTTCAACGAAGACTCCCTCCATGTTCTTGTGGAGGGAGTCAGAGGACGTCGGGAGGTCCTATGCCCAGGTGATGGAAGAAGAAAACCTTCTCGGCAGACAAAGGCAGCCTGGCTGCGAATAGCTGAGGAGGTCCATGGTCAGACACACCTGGGCCCAATGCAGGAAAAGGTTCAATGATCTCCAGCAATCTGGAAAAATGAGTATAAAAGCACACTGACCTTAATTCTGCTGTGCCTGTCATCACATCCCCATCACTCTGCATTGCCAACCCTACTCCTGCACATCCTAACTCACCCCAATATCCCTTGCACCATCACCCATCCCTCTCTCCATGGCCTTCTTTGATCTCACAAAGGCTGTCAACCATGAGGGATTATGGAGTGTCCTCCTCAAATTCGGCTGCCCTCAAAAGTTTGTCACCATCCTTTGCCTGCTTCACGATGACATACAAGCCGTGAAACTGAACAACAGTTCCACCACAGATCCAATTCACATATGAACCGGGGTCAAGCAAGGCTGTGTCACCGCACCAATGCTCTTCTCAATCTTCCTTGCTGCAATGCTCCATCTCACCCTCAGTAAGCTCCCCACTGGAGTGGAGCTAATTTACAGAACAAACGGGAAACTGTTCAACCTCAGTCACCTCCAGTCCAGATCCAAGGTCATCCCATCCTCTGTCGTCGAATTACAGTATGTAGCCGACGCTTGTGACTGCGCTCACTTAGAGGTCGAACTCCAAACCATCGTCAACACCTTCACCGAAGCGTACGAGAGCATGGGCCTTACACTAAATATCCATAAGACAAAGGTCCTCTACCAACCTGCCCCCGCCACACAGTACTGTCCCCCGATTATCAAAATCCACGACAAAGCCTTGGACCATGTGGACCACTTTCCATACCTCGGGAGCCTACTGTCAACAAGGGCAGACATCGACAACGAAGTCCAACACCACCTTCAGTGTGCCAGTGCAGCCTTCGGTCGCCTGAGGAAGAGAGTGTTTGAAGACCAGGACCTCAAACCTGGCACTAAGCTCATCATCTACAGAGCAGCAGTGATACCCGCCCTGCTGTATGCCTCAGGGACATGGCCCATGTACAGCAGGCACCTCAAAGCACTGGAGAGGTACCACCAACGCTGCCTCCGCAAGATCCTGCAAATCCATTGGCAGGATAGGCGCACCAACCTCAGTGTTCTTGCTCAAGCCAACATCCCCAGCATCGAAGCTTTGACCACGCGCGATCAACTCCGATGGACAGGTCACATTGTCCGCTTGCCCGATACGAGATTCCCTAAACAAACGCTCTACTCGGAGCTCCGGCACGGCAAGAGAGCCACAGGTGGGCAGAGGAAATGCTTCAAGGACACCTGTTCTGGACCGATGGACATTATGTGACATTCTGGACATTTTTACATGCAATAGCACCCTCTGGTGGCAGTTATTGTGTTAACAGTTTGTAAGCTGGAAAGGTCATCTGTTCCTTTCTTCCTGTGTGAGGTCATTTGACCTTTGTTCCTTTCTTCCTGTGAGAGGTCATTTGACCTTCATACCTTTCATCCTGTTGACCCCAGGAAGCAGTTTTGCCAGGAAGAACCTGACTTGAGTAATGGAGAATTTGCTATGAGAGGTTCCATTTACAATCCAGTGTAATCTGACTTCATATGTTAGGCCAAGCGCAATATCTGTGAGTATCTTTAGTTCGTAGCATAATAGCAATGTTGTCAGAGTAATATTTTGATAATACTATGTTTATAAAAGGTTAATATTTAATAGTTACAGAAGTTAGTCCAAATGTTAGTTAGTTATACAATTAGTCTATTCTACTGTTGTAAATATGTTTATATCTTGTGTAATATCGAATGTGTAGTACTCAGTTTATGTACAAAACATACTTTGTCTTTGTTTACAGTTTCACAAATTTGTTCAAGTAAAAGCTTCAAAACAGCAAACGGCTTCAGAATAATTATTTTGAATGAGTGTTTAACTTGTTGGATAGCTAGATAGGAGCACATCTAGCGCGGCCAGTACAACACCCTCAATGCCTCCTTGAAAAAGTGTGACATCCCCACCGATACCTGGGAATCCCTGGCCCAAGACCGCACAAAGTGGAGGAGATGCATCCGGGAAGGCGCCGAACACCTCGAGTCACTTCGCCGGGAGCAAGCGGAAGCCAAGCACAGGCCAACCCAAGCATCCCACCCACCCGCCCCTTCAACCACCGTCTGCCCCACCTGTGACAGAGACTGTAGGTCCCGCATTGGTCTCATCAGTCACCTGCAAACTCATTTTTAATGTGGAAGCAAATCATCCTCGGTTCCGAGGGACTGCCTAAGTAAGTAAGTACAGAATCACTTCCCCATCTAACCATGCACCCCTCACACCCACCCTCAAGGTTATGCAATGACAACAACTAACAACTCAAAAGGAGGAAACTTGGTAATGGGAACCCACTCCATCATAGTCTCCCTCTAAACCTCTATTGTATCCATTCTTTACACTCATTCCAACATTCTCACTGAAACTCCACTTCTTTCCCTCATTGCAGGAAAAGAGAGGTCACAATAAGAGGGAGAGGGAGAGAACAGTTGGAGGACCACCATCCTTCTCACAGCTTACCCACGCTGAGGAGGCCGCCCTCGACATTGCGAGATCAGTGGAACAGCTTGAAGTGGGGGACGGAGAGACGGACTCAGTAGAACAACCTGATGACAGAATGCTTCTCCTTCCATCTTATTTGGCTTTCATGAGTGACACATATAGGATCTGATGTCAATCGAAATTGAATGCTCATCATGTGCATAATGGGATGTGTCTGCAATCTCATGTTTTTACCCTCCCACAGGACCATCAAGAGCCCCCCTCCCTAGGGTCAAGGAGGAAGAGCAGGGGGATGTTATGTATTTTGTTGTAGACAGTGTCTGAAACAAGGGACACAGCCGTGCCTGTGTCCACCTCCATCCGCACTGATTGTCCCTCCACCAGTGGTGACACCCAGTAGCCATTTGAATCACCTGCAACCGTCAGTATGTGCACCTCTTCCTCCTCAGAGGTGTCGCTCCCCTCTGTTTTGCTTGTTCCATCATACTGCACTGAATGAACACTCTTTTTCCTCTCTTGTCCAAATACAGACATTTTACTTCCATGCTTCCCAGCTCTGTCTGTTCTTTTTTTTTATCTCTACAGGCGCGTTCAATGTGACCCTTTTTGCAACAATTTCGGCATTCCAGCTCCGTACACCAGCAGTCATTAGGCCCGTTTTCCCACTACGGTAACATGTGCCATTCCGCGCACCTTTAGACTCAGACGACACCTTGTGAACTCTCCCTGTTGAACTCAACTGGTGAGCCTCCTTTTCCGCCATCTCCATGGAGACACTAACTTCAATGGCCTTTTCAAGAGTAAGGTTGTCCTCAGTAAAAAGGCGCTTCTGTGTGGCTGCATTTTGCAGACCACACACGAGTCTGTCTCTAATGGTGTCCTTCAGCACCTCCTTGAACTCACAGTGTTCTGATAACCTTTTTAAAGCAGCAATAAACATCATCACTGATTCCCCCTCCTCTTGATTCCATTTGTGAAATTTAAATCTCTCAGCAATAACTAGAGGTTTTGGTGAAAGATGCGCTCCAAGAATTTCCACTAGTTGCTTATATGTTTTAGTTCCTGCCTTATCTGGCTGCACGAGGCTGCGAAGTAAATTGAATGTCTTCAGCCCGATTACACTCAAAAAGGTAGGCACGACCTTTTCATTTGCCACCGCTGTGTGGAGTTTGCACATTCTCCCCGTGTTTGCGTGGGTTTTCTCCGGGTGCTCCGGTTTCCTCCCACAGTCCAAAGATGTGCAGGTTAGGTTGATTGGCTATGATAAATTGACCCTTAGTGTTAGGGGGATTAAATATGTGGGGTTACGGGGATAGGGTGGGATATGTGTTGGTGTAGGGGTTACGGGGATCGGGTGGGATATGTGTCGGTGCAGGCTCGATGGGCCGAAATGGCCTCTATCTGCACTGTTGTGATTCTGTGATTCTGTGATTCTGTATATGCGCTCCATTGCTACACATTTTCATCAAAATCACCGATGTTTCCTAATATAGTAGCCATCTCACGTTTCAAATTAAAATTTCTGTTTACTCACTGCACCCGTAACGTACACAGATTCATCCGCTCTTCGTTGCCACTTGTTGTGTCGGTACCTTTCTACCTGGACACAATTTAGGACTCAGAACTCAGAGATTCAAACATGAAGTGCTTTATTGGAAGGAAAGGAAGTTCTGGCAAGTTCCGAACAAAGAGAGCTAAACTTAACAGAGAACACCCAACCATTTATCTCCTGTGACAGCGCCACCACAGGTGGGAGGAGAACACAAAATACATAACATTTCCTCCCCTCTTAAATGGAAGGTCCACATTAGGGGACTCCTCCGAGAGAGCAGCATCAGCAGAAATGAGCGCACCCAACACGACCGCAGAGACGCACACCTCAGTTGGTCGTTGGCGAGATAGAGTAGTGTTGTTACCTGGTGTATCACAACTCACGAGTGAGCAAGAGCAGATGGTGGAGACAGGGACAGCAGTGGGGCGACCTCGTCGGAGGCTGCAGGATGCACCCAGCTCTGCTCAGCTGCATGTAGACGCTGAGCCTCAGGGGCCATCCAGAAAGAGTTGGAGTTTCAGGAACAAGTGCAGGAGGCTCTGACTGGGTTTGCAATCATGGTGACAGTGAGTGTGCAGAGAATGGAGGAGTCCATCTTCAAAAATGAGCAATGCCATGGTGCACGCAATGGCGAATGTAGGTGCCGCCATGGCAAGGATGGCAACCTCCATGGAGAACATAAATCACCAGACTCAAATGAACATGGTGACTGATGTAATAAAACTCACTACACACTTGGTTTGAGTATAAAGCAAGGCTTTAATCAACTTGTTTCAGAACATGGAGGTCTAGTTGTACTTCACTAGTTCCTGTCTTAGAAAATGTCCCTGGGCAAGCTGGGCCCATGCCCAAGTATTTATACTCCTTGGACAGCGCCACCAGCTGGCCGTCCAGTGTTATTTCATGAGTAGTTTCTTTATAATGATGAGATTTATAACAGTGACCCTTCTAAATAAATGATCAGCTATTGAGGATAGATGGGCATCTATCATGGAGAGGAACCAAATGTCCATGGACATCCCCGTTATGAGGACTGTCAGTACAGAGACGGGTCCTCGTGGCCCCACTGATGTGCAGCAAGGTGCTCTCCAACTACTTGCTAGCAGAGAAGTGTGGGTGGCCCATGAGAGAGATGAGGGTGGCAGGCGATATGCAAGTGGGGGCTCCTCTCCAAGCACTCCAACTTCCATCCCCTTGGCAACCCCTTGGTCAGAGCCCCAGATGACTCCCCGAGCAGTGATGGCCGAGTCTGACCCTGTGCAGCCGCAGGAGGAGCAGACTTTGGCAGGGCCTTCGCAGGCTCCAAAACCCAGAGGACGACCGCTAAAGGAGTGCAGCAGGGAAGTGAGCCAACTGTCTCTACATCTGCTGAAGCAACAGGGGTAGCACCATGTAGAAGCACGCGTAAGAGAAAGCTGACACATAAATAATCACAAGGGTACTCACTTGGGTGTTCTGATATAATTCAATGTTAAGTTTGTGTTCTTTTATTCTGTTGGAATAAATTAATGTGGTATGAATGTTTGACATCATTGATTTGAGGTGGCACAGTGAAGGGTGAGGGCGCCTTTTATGTCCAACAATGCAGGTGACAGGGATATAGAGTTAACACCACACACTTACAGCCTCAAGACTGAATCATGGAATCAGCAATCAGACATTTGAAATCGAGCAGATGTGAGAGTGCAGCTTTTAGACTGCAGTTGCAGCTGTGAAGTATGAATGTTTGACATCATTGTCATATGTGTGCTCACTTGGGTGTTCTGACAGAATTCAATGTTAAGTTTGTGTTCTTTTATTCTGTTGGAATAAATTAATGTGGCATGAATGTTTGACACCATTGCCATATGTGTGCTCACAATTTGAGGTGGCACAGTGAAGGGTGAGGGCACCTTTTATGTCCAGCAATGCAGGTGACAGTAGATATAGAGTTAACACCACACACTTACAGCCTCAAGACTGAATCGTGAAATCAGCATTCAGACATTTGAAATCGAGCAGATGTGAGAGTGCAGCTTTTAGACTGCAGTTGCTGCTTTGAAGTTTCCAGCTCATTGGTCCTCCAAACACTCTTACCTGGCGTGGTATCTTAACGTCGTGAAACCCGTTGAAAATGTTGGAAAATAGGAAAAGGCTGTCAAAATAACAGTTAGCAAGCACTTAACAAGGAGTTAAGTGCCTTAAATCCCTTACCCGCTGCTTGGTGTCAGGTCTGTTGTGAAATCGCAGACCTGACACTCTTGAAAGTCACATGGAGGCGGGTTCCTGGTGGGTTTCCAACCACGGTCAATCATTGCGACTTTAACAGCTGACCCGCTAAGGCAGCCCCAATTGAAACCTGATGGAGACAGATCACTAACGCAGCTGACCCCGCCAATCCACAGATACTGATAACGACCGCACATAAACCCTTTATACCAGGGGAAAAACAACTAATATTGGCGGATCACCCGGTTCTTAGGGTGGCCCATGGCAACCCCGAGTTTTGGCGGAGATTGGAGGAAATGATAGACATACACCGTATGCATCAAAAAGACATACATGTCCTGGGGAAGGCGACGTGCCCTAGTAATGTATGGGAGAGTTGTGCCCCGAATGTTCAGGACAGAACTTGGACAGAGGCACAGGGACAAACTGATGAACAAATATATCGGCCCAGTAATTCCTCTCTGAACGCGTGAGTACGGTCGGGGTACTCACGCGTCTGGCCGGAGGAAATGCCCGTGTTCCACATGCACAGCGCATGCGGAGAAAACCGGCATTTCCAGTCCTCTGAACGAAGGGGTTCAGAGGCACAGCGCGTGCGACTGCACAGGCAGCGCTTGCGCAGTGAACTTCGTCGATTTCATTCATGGATTCAGTGAGGGTAAGTCCTTACAAGTTACACTTGAAAAAAGCATGTGTAAAGTTGCTCCAAGGCTGCGGAGGAAGATATATTTTATCGTGGAGCTTCTGAAAGGCAATATTTTTGTTTGGGAAAGGGAGGTGTAGTGTATGTACCCGTTTACCTTTAAGGGAACTATTGAATGTAACCGTTCGCCTTTAAGAGCACTATTTTAGGTGTGGCACTATTTGTTGGCTCATGTATACTGTAATACCGATAGTGACCACACCAGTATATAAGGGCTGGGATATGTTAACTAGGGCAGGATTCGCCCGAACCTCTGAATAGTAAAGACCTGTTTTATTTGTTAATCTTGGAGTCTGTGTATTATTTGCAATACAACCCACAGACTTTACAATGGCGACGAGGATGATCGTACCCTGCGGCAACAGTACTTCCTAAGCTACTAAGGAGTGTCGAAGTGAGGCAACCGCCTTCGTCGTGCTGCTGGAAGAACACATGAGGCTGCAGCAACAGACAGGAAGCAGACTAGCAACAAAAGTTCATCAGCAACAGGCACAACTACCCTTTTACCATGGTGCGGAGTGCGTCGATCAACTAACAAAAGAAAGCAACCGGCGACCGCAACGACTGTGAGTAGGGGAAAGTGTGGAAAATATCCGGAGGATAAGGGCAGTGACCACCACGGTCGAGGGGGTGAAAAAGGCCGGACAGCGACCGGGATCACAAGGCGCGGTGGCGATAAATAAATAAATAACTAAATAACCCGCGAAGAATCAGCCGCAGCCGGGGAGGAAAGGGCTGGACTGCGGGAGGTCGGGGAGAGGTGTTTGAATCTGCTGAGCGAGAGCCCGAGAGGGAGCGAGCAAGAGCCGCGTGAGCGGGTGAGCCAGAGCCCGAGAGGGAGCGAGCAAGAGCCGCTTCGAGCGAGAGGCGCAGCGCGGGCCATCGATCGCATCCACTGATAAGGGCCGGGCCGCTTTGAAGTGAGGGGCGCAGCCGGGCCATCGATCGCAATCCCTGATAAGGGCCGCACTCGGGCTGGTAGGGCAGAGTCGGCAGACACTGAAGGCGCGAGAGCCGCGGTGAACAGCGCGGGCCATCGATCGCGGCGGAGATAAGGGCTGCACTCGGGCTGAAAGACAGCGTCGGGGGTCGGGTGAAGACCGCCAAGTGCGGGAAAACCACCATTGAAGTGGGCGGGGAGAGCGAGAAGCGCGGGAAAGCCGCCATTTTTCGCGGGGAAACCGCTGGGGAAGAAGACAGAAGCGGGAAACTGCCATCTTAGAAAATTAATAAGAATTTTCAGAAATGCTGGTGTGTTCTCAAGAAGAGAGGAAAAATAAGAATAAGTAAAGCAATACTTGTGTTGTTCTCAAGAAGAGAAGAAGATGCCTAAGCGAGGAAATATTAATGATTTTAATGCTGAAATAGAAGACTGGGCCACGTATGTGGAACGCATAGAAATATATTGCGTAGCCAACGAAATTGAGGATGACGACAAGGCAATAACTTTGTTAAATTCGATGGGAGCAAAAACATACGGGCTCTTGAAACATCTAATAGCACCAGTTAAACCAGTGGACCAGACCTTCGAAGAGATCGTAGCAGTGCTGAAGGATCACTTGAACCCCACACCGTTGATGCTGGCTGAACGATTTAAATTTTACGCAAGAACCCAGAGGAAAGATGAAAACAATGCGGAATACTTAGTCGAACTGCGTAAGCTAGCGAAATACTGCCAGTTTGGAGGGAATTTGACAGAGGCGCTGCGGGACAAGTTCCTATGCGGCTTGGCCAAAGAAGGAACGCAGAAGCGACTTCTGGAAGAAAACGACCTCACACTGGACAGGGCTGTCCTCATAGCTTCATCGCACGAAGCCGCAGCGAAAGGAACGGCGGAAATGCAGCTAAAGGCGGCGGCACTCGGGGTGGACCAAATTACTGCAAGCACTTCCAAATGCTACCGTTGTGGAAAGACAACGCACGACCAGAATCAGTGCTGGTTTAAGAACCAAGAGTGCAGGAAATGTGGCAAACTGGGTCACATCGCGAGGGTATGCAGGTCCGGAAAGAAGACCAACAAGCAAAGGAAGCCACCACCACAAGAAAAGTACAACAAGGTACATCAGGTGGCTGAAAAGAGTTCAGACGAACAAAATTCGGACTCAGACCCAAACAGCCAGGAGCTGGATAGTCTGAGAATCCACAATGTGGGTAAAGTAACTGATCTACAGACGATCTGGATCACACTAAAAATAGCTGGAGTCCAAGTACGAATGGAGCTGGACACGGGATCAGCTGTATCAGTCATCAACCAAAAGGACTACCACCGGCTATTCTCTCACATACCCTTAAGAAATACCAAGTTCGTATTACAGACATACACGGGGCATAACGTATACCCCATGGGGAAAATAAGAGTCAAGGTGAGAGATAGGGGTAAAGTACACCCAAGAATGAATTTGTACGTACTACCTGAGGGAGGACCACCACTTCTAGGACGGGAGTGGATCAGGAAAATAGACATGGAATGGCACTACCTACAAGCAATGACGAGTGAGGACTCGGTGCAGACAAGCAGCTCAGACTCCGAGCTGGAAGACGATAAGTCCAGCTTACATATGAAAAACAAGGTTAACATGAACTCACGGACTAAGGTTGGAAAATCGATGGCGTGCATAAAGACAGAGAATTCTGAGTCTGTTCAAGTTACAGACATATGCATTACGGAGGAACACCGGGCTCGAACTCAACGTTATTTCAAAGTACAACAACAATTAGAACAATTAAGTTACCGCCTCGTACAAGAGATGAAAACAATGAAAAAGTTCTATGACACCGAATGGGAGAGTCTGGAAAGACAACAGAACCTACTGGCTCAAGCAGAGAGCGACCATAGAGCCATCGTGACCAATTACCGATCACATCTCCCTTATGATGTTCAGGAGTTAGAATATTTGCATGATCTAGAGATACAGCAGAAGGGCAAACCACGCTACACTGAGGATTTTGTTCTGCAATTGGAGATGGAGCTAGTGCAGGCAAGGTTAAGAGAAGTTGAATCACAGTGTGCTCTTAAGGAGATGCAGAAACAAATCTTGGACATGGAAAAGAGAAACGCTTCTTTACCTGATGTGAATAATGTGGACATGTTGCGAGAGGGGATTATTGAGGCGAAACTGAAAGAAGCTAAGCAAAGGATGTTGGAACTTGAAACACAGAACCAAATCAGCAGAAATCAGCTATGTCGAGCAGAGAAGGAGTGCTATGGTCTACATGAGAAGGTGCAATATCTCTCAGCCCAGAATAAGGGGCTACTCACTCAGTTAAATGAGAGTAAATGGGAAATGGCTGAGATAGACTGCAAGAATAAAGAAGAATTGATGGCAGTGAGACTTCGAGAGGCAGATAGCATAGCAGCCTTGGCTGAACTCCAACAGGAAATTGCAAAAAAAACAATTGCAGAGGAATCTTCAGGAAGCCAGGATTTTATTCCAGTCCTTCTCTACGACTCCTTACAAGCAGAGTGTGAGAAGTTGAAAGAACAGTATGGACAGGCCCAGGCTACAATTCTGGAGGGGATTAACTCGGCAACCCCCGAAAAGCTAGTTTCAGTAGAAGCATATGAACAACTAAAGGTTGAACATGAGCAAGAAGTCCAAAGGCTGCAGGAAATGTTTGATGAGCTCCAGGCCAAGGCTGCCTCATCGGTAAAGATTCCATCCATAGATGAAACATTAGTGGTGGAAGAGGAGAGGGGTTTGGAGCTCTCAAAAGTTATTGAAATAGCTGAGGTTGCAACACAGACTGAGAAGATGGCAGCAGAGCAACCCTTGGATACCAAAAGTACGCTGACTCACGTCAATGTAGAACAACAGACCGCTGAAACAGCTGCTCCGGTAGAGGGATTGAATAGTCCGATCAATCAATCTCCAAAGGAAGTTGAAGTATTAAAATCACAAATGAGGTCATTAGTAAACGACTTGCTGAAAGCCCAGAAAAAGCTGGATGAAGAGGTACACATGAAGAAGTCTCATCAGGAAATATGTCTGGATTTGGAACAAGAGCTGGCTAACGTCCAGCTGGGTATGGAGGAAATAGACGACCCTCTCGCTGGCCTAGCTCAGGACGACACCGAATATTACCATGACCTGGTGGACTACACCGAATATTACGATGTCCTGTCCTGCCCAGCTTGTAACTTCGACTCCCAAAGTGCAGAAATCATGGAGGAGCACCAAAAGTCTACGGAACATCGGGAGAAGATGGCTCTACTACGGAAAAAGAAGGAAGAGAAGGAGGAACTGCGCATGCAGCTGGCAGCTGACAGTGGAGCCCAGAGAGTCTCCAAGAAGCAGAAAAGGAAAAGTCGAAACAGAAGATGACCCATCTGAACCATTATCACCTCTACCAGATCACACACGTGGTCCCTCCGAACGGAGCCAAATCAGTTCGGAAGTTCAAACTGTTAAATCCATGGAAGGACTATTGAATGAGTCACTCCAGCAATGTGAACCGACTACACCACAGAGACTGAATCTGTGAACTGTTTTCCGCAGAGACTGAATCTGTGATCTGTTTTGACATGAAGTTATATATGTTATTATGTTATGTTAAACATGAAGTTATATGACGTTGACTCCATCGAGAGTATATCTGTAAATTGTTATATGACGTTGACTCCATCGAGAGTATATCTGCAAACTGTTTATATAAAGTTGAAGATTGTATGTTTAACGGGATTCTGTAAGTAAAAAGCTAAAAAGGGAGGATTGTAGTGTATGTACCCGTTTACCTTTAAGGGAACTATTGAATGTAACCGTTCGCCTTTAAGAGCACTATTTTAGGTGTGGCACTATTTGTTGGCTCATGTATACTGTAATACCGATAGTGACCACACCAGTATATAAGGGCTGGGATATGTTAACTAGGGCAGGATTCGCCCGAACCTCTGAATAGTAAAGGCCTGTTTTATTTGTTAATCTTGGAGTCTGTGTATTATTTGCAATACAACCCACAGACTTTACAGGAAGAAAGTTATTTTAAGAAATGCTGAGGTAAGTTTTAAAGTTTAAATGGTTTTTTTTAAACAGGTTTTCAGTATGGTAGGTAGAAGGAGCAATTGTGGCTGTGTGAATTGAATGTGAGAATGAGTGTTCTAAAATGAGTAATGTAACATTTCCAACACTTTTAAGAAAGAAACTTTTCATCAGGAGTAAGTAATTATGTATGTATGTCCGCATATATTCCTTTATGTATATGTATGTATGTTTTATATTCCTTTACTTATGTGTATGAATGTATGTTTTTAATTATGATTTTCCAATAAGTTACTTTCTCTGAAAGTCATAATTAAATACATACATTCATACACATAAGTAAAGGAATATATACAGACATACATACATAATTACTTAAAAGAATATATTACTGATGAAAAGTTTCTTTCTTAAAAATGTTGGAGTCATTTTCACATTTAATAAACACAGCAAATTCAATTCACATAGCCACAATTGATCCTTCTACCTACAGTACTGAAAACCCGTTTTAAAAAACAAAAATAAACTTTAAAACTTACCTCAGCATTTCTTAAAATAACTTTCCTCCCTTTCCCAAACAAAAATATTGCCTTTCAGAAGCTCCACGAAAAGAAATATCTTCCTCCGCAGCCTCTGCAGCAACTGTGCTCATGCTTTTTTCATGTGTAAGTTGTAAGGACTTGACCTCACTGAAAGCATGAATGAAAGCTGCGAATTTTACTGCGCACATGCTGCCTGTACAGTCGCACGCGTTCTGCCTCTGAAGCCCTTCGTTCAGAGGACAGGAAATGCCGGTTTTCACCGCATGCGCTGTGCATGCTGAAAACCGGCATTTCCTCTGGCCAGACGCGTAAGTACCCTGACCGTACTCGCGTGTTTGGAAGGGAATTACTGGGCCAACATTTTACATGTCAATAAAATGAAAAATTTAACAATTGCACGATTTGCCCCCTCGCATCTGCGACTGAGGGTCCAAGGAGGTGCATTGCGCAAGAGGTCATCGCCATACGTATCCTCACACTGTTCCCTTTTGGGAACTGTATGAAGTGGTGGAAGGATTTCTGGCCACGTTAACACTCCTTCCGTGACCATAACCATCTTCATACCAGCCATTAGGGTGGTTAGTCCTATGGCGTGAGTGTTTTACGGGCTCCCACAACCCATCTGAGGGGGGAGGGCCACCCACACCCGCGGACGCAAGTATCCCACTGGATGTCCACCCAGAATTTATAGTTGGAGCTCAGGCTCCACTTGCCGGGACTGTCTGGAGCGGGGTTCGAAACCCTACTCCTTCTGGCCCAGCGGCGGGGATGCTTACCGCTACGCAAAAGGCCCACTCCGCGCAAAAGGTGACACCCATACGTTTCCTGCGCCTTTTCCCTCCCTGTGACTGGAGCCCTATGCTGCCAGTTGAAAGACCAAGCTATCATCTGTCCTTTTTGCGGTGCCTTTGACTTCTCATTACCAATGGTGAGCAGGCGCTGCGCCTCCACCTCGTTGAGGAGATTGCTGAGGTCATCATCAGTTCAATTGTGAGTTCTTTTAATGCTGTGAATTGTGCTCATTCCAGCCATTTCACGTTGCTAATCGGATTGGGCCTTTGGCGTAGCGGTAGGATCCCCACCGCTGGGCCAGACGGGGTAGGGTTTCGAACCCCGCTCCAGACAGTCCCGGCAAGTGGAGTCGGAGCTCCGGCTCTAAATTCTGGGTTGACATCCAGTGGGATATTTGCGTCCGTGGGTGTGAGTGGCCCCCCCTCCTTGTATAGCTTGTGGGAGCCCGTAAAACCCTCCCGCCATAGGACTAACCGCCCTAATGGCTGGTTCAAAGATGGTTACGGTCACGGAATGAGCGTTAATCACGGCCATAAATCCTTCCACCACTTCATACAGTTCCCCAAAGGGAACAGTGTGAAGACACGTATGACGACGACATTGCTAAATAAATAAATGGAATAAAAAACATTCTTTTAGGGCTTTTAAAAGTCTTTAAATTGCTTTAATTCTGTTTAAAACTACTTCAGATTCTTCAAAATAATGTAAACGTTTTTAAAAGTTTATAAAACTTACCAAAAGCTTCATTGAAATACCAAAAACCTATTTAAAATGCTGCTTTGCATGTAAAAATGCTTAGCAGCTTGTGAGAAACATTGGGGGCATGTCCTATTAAACTGAGACCTCAAGGGGCGTGTCTCAGTTGCACAGCGCGCTACAGGCTTCGCGCTGGCTGCACTCCTGGGCGGCGTGACGTCAGACGCTGCCCGGGAGTCAACATTTTAAAACAGGAATTCCAGGCGTCCCTGAAGCTCAATGGCTGGCGCGTCGCGTAAGTGCATATCGGGGGCTTGCATGCGCGTCAAGCCCCCGACCCGAATTTCTGGGCCATCAAGTTTTTAAAGCAGAAATATAGACGCGTTTAGGGGCGGGCCAGAGTCATTGGGGAAGTATTATCGGTGTTGCACAAGAGAATGAAGAGGCCGCTACGGAATATGCAGAAAGGAAGTTAAAGCATATGAGGAATTTTCAGGGTTGCCAAATCCTGGAAGAGATGACGCGGTATTCTTGAAAATGTTGAAGGAGGGTGTAACTGGTTTTTGCAGTGGCCAATTTCCTATGGCCCCTGCCGCAATCAGCAATCATTGTAAGTGGTTTCACCCCACCCGTAGCGAGCATGCAAACCCCCTTACTACAACTTCTGGACGATAGGGATTACTGTGGACTGATTTGAACAAGGACAGCGTTTTCAGGCTCACTCGTACAGTGTTTATTAAGGTTAACAAAAACCACTCCACTCACATACAGTACAAGCAGTGTGGACACAACAGTACAGTTTAAAACAGTACAACCCTGACTTGTCCAACAAGCCCCTGCCATGCTGACTTACCACGGCCTATAAACACCCTCCCGTGAACTAAACTATCACAGGACAGTTCCAACGCTAAACCCTCTCTGGTTTGGTAGGAACATACAGGCACCCCCTCACACAGCTAAGTGATCTTGTGGGTGTGTAGGCTTGGCAATGCTCACCTAGATTGCCCTTTTGATCTTGCTTGCTGCTTTCTCCCGTACATCTCGGCTAACTGGCTCCATACTGGCCTTGCGGCATACGAGTCCTAGCCTCAGTCGAAGTTTGTCTTGGTTGGAAGAGCAAGGTTCTGCTCCCCTTGATGTTCCCTTGTGTGGAGGGCAGGAGAGAGAGAGAGAGAGCTATCCAAACTGCTCTCTTTTATACCCCTCCAATACACAGACCGCAGCCTTTGGTATTAATGGCCACATCGCCTGGGGGAATGGTTTTCGATCTCTTGAATGGTTTGAAATGGTTTTTGATCTCTTTTCGATCTTCCTACCGATTAACTTAACGAGTTCATCTTGATTGGAAAAATGAAGACGTCAGCCTTGTTAATCAAGACTTGGGAGTGGGCCTCTCGGGCCATTGTTCCCAGGATGAAAGAGTCATCTCCAGCTTGAGTGGTTTTTCACTGCTCCCCCCCCCCCCCAAAAGAGCCTGTCCAGTTTTTAATAGGGGTTAAAAAGCCAAAAATCCATGAAGTTTGCGCCGACTGCTACAAGGCATTGAGCCCCGCACATCAACACATTTTAGAAATGGGAATCCCGGTCGGGAATACATATGCCGTGGTGGTGGGTTGGGCCGGTGACGTAGACAGGAAGGAAGGGAAGTAGCCACCATTGGAGGGCAAAAAGGCGAGTGGTTTAATTGCAGCAAGCTGGGCCACAGGGCTTCGGGAGTGTCCGCATGAGAGGGGTAATACAGAGCAGAGAAAGGGGTGGTGAAGATTGCGGGAAAGTGGGTTACACTAAACAACAATGTTATGTGAAGGGCGGGGGAAGCCAAGGACAGGCCCTGTAGGGGGTGGTGTGTGTAGTCAGCTTCACCTCTGACTCCTTTGAAATGTTCGAATCACTCCCACTCCCTTGTTCTAGACTTTGAACTTATTTAGGAATCGTAATAAAACTTGCAACAGACACCTGGGTTAGTCAAAAGAATTCAGATCTTTATTTTGAGACAGGAAAATATACAATGCAATAAAAACTTACACTTTAAAAGGGTGGGGAACACACGGAATAAGCGAGGGAGAATTACAAATCCCTTACCCTCCCAACCCCACTACACTAGCTAGGCTGGAATCCTGAGGACCAGGAAATGCTCACCAAAAACAACTTTCTTGACAGTTGTAGAGGTTCGCGATTTTGGGGTTCTCTTTAGTTGTGGTGGTTGGGGCCTGCCATACCTCAGACATGGTAGAAGACTGCACCTGCATTGGGTCTTCAGTTGGGTTGAACCCGCAGATGCGGTTAGCCGCTCGGTTGGATCTTACCGGGTAAGTACTCAAATTTCTTTGGTTAGGGCTAGTTTTAGGGTCTTTTTGTCCAAAATCGTACCCAGGGGTAAGTCAGACTAGCCTGTAGAGTGGAAACAAGTCTTTTTGGTTCGTGAGTTTTTCGGCGGTTGGTTCCTTGTTGGTCGCGGTGGCCCAATATTACCTGGTTGGTGGTACTATTGGCTGGTGTTGGTTTCTGTAGGACTTTGGTTGCCGCGATCTCTGTTTCTTCTTTCTTCCTTCGAGTCTCCGTTGATGGTCTCTCTCTTGAGCTGGTTGGCTGAACTTGAACTTGGACTTCTGAGCTGATTCGAACTGACCGTGTTGCGTTGTCTCGACTGTACTGTGTTCCGAACTGTACTTTTGAACTGCAAAGGCAGGCCTTAATTATACTAATTTGGGGCCTGGCTTATCTGACCACCAAATCTCTGTTTCCTTTGTAAAATTTGGCAGGCTCGTTATTTTTAATGTCCTTTATAACTTTATCGAGCTTCGGGGATGGCCCATCCAAACTTAACGAGTTTAGGGGATGGCTCACCCAAACTTAATCGGCTTTTAACTGGTTTCGAGATTGCCTTAAAACCAATTTAAAATGCTAAACGTTTTTCAATCTCTTTAAAAATTGAGTTTGGACTGTGGTTTGTTTATAGTATGACTGTGGACATGTCCTGTTTACCTGATACCTGGCTTGGTGGGAAAACAGGCTTCATTGTCCTTATGTAAAAGTGGGGCGGCCTTGACATTCCTCAGACAGTCCAATATCCAAACCTCGGGGGCCCACCCCGCCTCCCTGCTGTTCCAGCCTTTTGCAAGCCTGAACATGCCTTTTAAACCAACCAAATCTTCCTGGGATTTTTATTTTAAATCCCTTTTGCCCAATAACCTTGAAAACAGTGCAAAAATCTCTTCCTTAAATTAACTCTGTGAAAATCCTTCTGTTTGTGCCCAACCACCACAATTATCCTTTTTGCAGATTCCTACTGTAATGTTCCAAAATCATTTAAAAAATGACTTTCCTTCTGTTCTGGGGTTTGTAACATTTGCATGTTGAATTATCATTGGCCCGCAGGCATCTGTAAGGAATACCTATTATATTCACATGTGATTACATGCTGAGTTGTCATTGGCCTGCAGGCATCTGCAGGGTCCTAACTCCATCTTGTCCCCACTGTACTGCTGTGAGTAAGATCAGACCTGATGCTTCATAAAAGAGTTTAAACTGTAATACTCCATTGTCCTGCAATTTATTATTTTTGTACAAAGTGTGCAAAACAAGACATGGTGTCAGAACAGGGATTTGAAATGGACATCGTTGGAGCTCCCTTACCTCGAATGAATTGGGAATCTTTGAACTTACATAGAGAATGGCGCAAGTTCAAGCAACACGTGCAGTTGATATTCTCGGGTCCGTTGAAAAGCAAAGGGGAGGAAGAAAGATGCAGCTACCTACTCCTGTGGATCGGAGAAAAAGGAAGAGACATTTTTAACACATGGTCTCTCACCGCAGATGAAGCAAATGTACTGAAAATTTATTTTGACCGTTTTAAATCATATGTGATGCTCAAGACAAATACGATATTCGCTAGGTACAAGTTTCAGGAGAAAGTACAAGGAGCTAGTGAGTCATTTGAATAGTTCGTGACTGAGTTAAAACTGCTGGTAAAAGACTGCGAATATGCCGATAAAGATGAGATGGTCAGAGACCACATCGTGTTTGGAATACATTCGGCTAAAGTGAGAAAGAAACTTTTGAATGTTGGGTTTGGGCTAACGCTGGACAAAGCTATGGACATAGCTAGATCGCATGAGATAGCCCAAGCACAGTTGAAAACCATAACCGGCGCCATGAGCAGCTTGAGTGAACAGACAGTGCACGCAGTTAATAGACACACACCAAAGAACACCGCCCAGAGAGCGTGTTTCAGAACAGAAAGAACAGAGAGAGTTCTAAAAATGGGCGACACAGACATAAAACTCTTCAAAAACTGTGGATATTGTGGAAACAAGATGCATGGAGAAAAGGAGCATTGCCCTGCCAAAGGAAGGCAATGTGCTAAATGTGGTAAACGGAACCACTTTGCTAAAGTTTGCAGGACTGTTTTCGGAAAGCAGTGAGTGACAGCCAAATGCCAGATAGAGAGCCAAATGCAGAGGAACTGTTTATTGATTCTGTGTCACAGAAAAAACAGATTTCAGAGACTGAGCAAGCCTTTGCCGATATTGAGATAGGAAAACAGGGCAAAGAGCTTAAGTTTAAACTAGACACTGGAGCTCAGGTTAATGTAATTCCTCTGAGTGAGTATCACAGCTTGAAAACATAGAGATAGGAACAGGAGTAGGCCATTCGGCCCTTCGAGCCTGCTCCGCCATTCAATGAGATCATGGCTGATCTTCGTCTGAGATCATAGCTGATCTTACCAGTTCAGTACCCCGTCCCCGCCTTTTCTCCGTAACCCTTAATCCCCTTAGCCTTCAGAAATATATCCAATTCTCTCTTGAAAATATTTATTGAATTAGCCTTCACAGCCCTCTGTGGCAGGGAATTCCACAGGCTCACCACTCTTTGAGTGAAGAAATTCTTCCTCATCTCTGTTTTAAATGATTTGCCCGCTATTTTTAGACTGTGGCCCCTGGTTCTGTGCTCCCCGGCCATTGGAAACATTCTCTCTGAATTCAGCCTGTCCAGGCCTGCCATAATTTTATATGTTTCGATGAGATCCCCTCTCAATCTTCTAAACTCCAGTGAGTACAAGCCCAAACTATTTAATCTCTCTTCGTAGGTCATTCCCGCCATTCCAGGTATCAGCCTGGTGAATCGCCGTTGCACTCTTTCCATGGCAAGAACATCCTTCCGCAGATGGGGCGACCAAAACTGTACACAATACTCCAGATGCGGTCTCACCAGCACCTTGTACAGCTGTAGTAAGGTATCCCTATTCCTATACTCGAAACCCCTTGATATGAAGGCCAACATACCATTTGCCTTCTTAATCGCCTGTTGCACCTGCATGCTCTCCTTCAGTGACTGGTGCACAAGAACACCCAGGTCCCTCTGCACTTCCCCATCTCCCAATCTATTGCCATTTAGATAATAATCTACCCTCCTGTTTTTACCCCCAAAGTGGATAACCTCGCATTTATCCACATTATAGTGCATCTGCCACGTATCCGCCCATTCCCCCAACCTGTCCAAATCGCACTGTAGCCTCCTGACATCCTCATCAGAGCCCACCCCTCCTCCTAGTTTAGGATGAAGGATGAGTGTGAGCTACAGCCCACCTCATGCAGACTGACCAGCTATGGGGGTGAGCAGCTTATTGTAAAAGGCACATGCGTGATGAAATGGAAGTACAAAGAAAGTGACATGATGTTGGACATTTACATTGTTGACACTCGAGCACCTCCAGTGCTAGGTCTAAAGGCATGTTTGGGCATGGACCTCGTCAAGCTAGTGCTATCATTGACAGCACCAATTGAGAAGCAGGCAGTCATGGAGGAGTTTGCTGACATTTTCAAAGGAATCGGATTATTCCCAGGTGAATGCACTATTCACCTTGACCCAGCAGCAACCCCTGTGGTTTGCCCATCGAGAAGGATACCCCTTGCTCTACATAGTTGCCTGAAGGAGGAGCTGCAGAGCATGGAGAATACAGAAATCATCGTCTGGGAAACAGAACCGATAGAGTGGGCCAACGCGTTAGTAGTGGTTGAGAAACCACATACAGGCAAGCTCAGAGTCTGTCTCAATCCCAGAGATTTGAACAAGGCTATCAAAGGCCCTCACTACCCTCTACCAACACTAGATGACATCACACCCAAGCTAGTAGGAGCATGTTAATTCAGTGTAATGGACGCACGATCAGGATACTGGACTATCAAGCTCACGGAAGAGTCATCTAAGCTAACAACGTTCAACACACCATTTGGACGCTACCGATTTCTACGTTTACCATTTGGTCTTATCTCAGCTCAGGATGAATTCCAGCGGAAGATCGACGAAACCTATGAAGGCCTCGATGGAGTAGTCGCAATCGTAGATGACATCCTCATCTATGGCAGGAATAGAGAGGAACATGACAGGAACCTCCGTGCGATGCTACAAAGATCATGGGAGAAAGGTATCTGGCTCAACCCCGAGAAAAACATAATCAGATCCACCGAGATCAGTTATTTTGGGCATCGCCTCTCAACTGATGGCATTAAGCCGGATCCAGAGAAAATTTCCGCCATCAAGAAGATGGAGCTGCCGAAGAACCGCGCAGAGCTAGAGACAGAACTAGGCATGGTTAACTACTTAGCCAAGTTTGCCCCGAGCCTCTCCGAAATCAACGCACCCATGCGTCAGTTGCTCAAACAATCCAATGAGTTCTTGTGGGACAAACAACATGACACAGCATTTTAGAAAATGAAAGACCTAATCACCAGAGAACCAGGACCAGTTCTTGCCTACTTCGACCCGAACAAAGAGCTCAGACTACAAGTGGACGCGTCAAAGTACGGACTAGGCACAGTATTACTGCAAGAAGGAAAGCCCATCGGCTACGCTTCCAGATCTCTCTCAGACAATGAAATCAATTATGCTCAATTCGAGAAAGAGCTATATGCAATTCTGTTTGGATGTAAGCGTTTCCACCAGTACGTCTATGGCCGACAAGTCAGTGGAATCCGACCACAAGCCCCTCGAGTCAATCATGAGGAAACCACACGCCGCAGCCCCACCAAGGCTACAGAGAATGATCCTTCAGCTACAGAAGTACGACTTCACAATCATTCACCGTCCAGGCAAAGATATTCCTGTCGCAGACACGCTCTCCAGAAAGTCTATTAGCTACCAGGACAGCAGCCTCAGTGAAGGCATGGATGTGCAGGTGCACATGGTGTACAACAGCTTACCTGTGAGTGACTCAAAACTGAAGGAGATCCGAGTAGGAACAGAGAAAGATGCACAACTCACACTGTTGAGCAAAGTCATACATGAAGGATGCCCTCAGAGCATATCTGAATTCTAAAACCACAGAGACAAACTGTCACAAATCAACGGAATCATCTTCAAAGGGGAAAAAATCATCATTCCTACCTGTCTCAGAGAAGAGATGTTGACAAAAATTCATGCTGGACATATGGGCATGGAAAAATACAAACAAAGAGCACGTGACATTATGTTTTGGCCTGGAATGTGCAAACACATTGAGGACATTGTCGGAAAATGCTCCATTTGTCTAGAACACCGCCCATCAAATGTCAAAGAGCCCATGATACCTCACCATAACCCAGACAGGCCCTGGCAGGTCACAGCAATGGATCTGTTCACATGGAACAATGAGGACTACATAGTGACTGTTGATCACTACAGCAGATTTTTTGAATTGGACAAGCTTCACAGCACCACATCTCACATCTGCAGCTGTGATCCACAAACTAAAGGCAGCCTTCTCCAGGCATGGCATGGTAGAGACTTTAGTCTCAGACAATGGCCCCCAATACAAATCAAAAGAGTTCGAGTTGTTTGCCAAGGCATGGGATTTCACACATGTCACATCAAGCCCACATTACCCTCAAAGTAATGGCCTTGCTGAAAAAACTGTCCAGATTGCAAAAACACTCACGGACAAAGACAAAGCGGACAAAGGAGACCACTACGTCAGTCTCCTTGAGTACTGCAAGTCACCAGCACAGCTGTTGATGAGCCGCAGACTTCACTCAATCCTTCCAAGCACCAACCAGCAGCTGCAGCCAGAGGTTGTCAGCTGCAAGCAAGTGCATGCAAAACATGTACAGAGACAGCAACACCAAAAGAGTTACTATGACAGGTCAGCTAGCCTACTGCCGCCGCTGCACAATGGAGAATCCGTCAGAATCCAGGAGCATGACTACTGGAAGCCAGCAGTCATCATCCAGCCATCATGAGCGATCATATCACGTCCGCACCCCAGAAGGACAGGTGTACCGCCGCAATCACAGGCACCTCCTCAACAATGTAGGATTCGCAAAATTGGACTTTATATTAATAAGGATCAAATGGCAGAAGAGGTCATGATTTTAAAGTCCGTTTTAAAAGAAGCCCAGAAAAAGGGGCATACAAAATGGCCACCATACCATGTGACCAGCTTATTGGTACACTTTTAAATGGTTCCTGCACAACCTCAGGCAGATTTGTGGATTCAACCCACAGTAAGTTCTGGAAGCCGTTTCCGAGAGAACGAAACCAGACCCACACGTATGCATATGGATTAGATGCAGATCTAGTCAAGATCGGCCTGGAGACAAAGGCCATCAAAATGTTGCCCCAGACAAAAGGGGACAATTT
Organism: Somniosus microcephalus; assembly: GCF_052327205.1. Lineage (NCBI taxonomy): Eukaryota > Metazoa > Chordata > Chondrichthyes > Squaliformes > Somniosidae > Somniosus > Somniosus microcephalus. Next base: position 40,393,011 of record NC_141000.1, on the reverse strand, counting down.
CATATTCATGAGAACAGCACCCAGGACTAGATAACGAGATCAGCAGGCCATTAAAAACAATGAAGGAAATTCCAGACCTGAGATGGGCCTGTTACCAGCCGTTTAAGACATTTTAAAATATAATGGCTACCCGACTGTGCTCGCAGCCCGCCAAGATTAAAACAAAGACTAACCTGATTTTGGGCGGGAAGTGAAGCCTCTGAAGAAAGGGTATAACTGGAGTGACAGTTGGAAGGGGTTACGGAGGAGAACGGAGTTGAGCTGGAACACAGTTGCAAGCTTGGAGACCATGGCAGCTTGTGTCGAGTTTGAATCTGGACAGCCAGAAGGAGAAGCAGGCAATCGCAGGAGGAAGAAGAAAGCCAACATCGAGAAGGCAGTCTCGAAACCGGCGTTCCGCCCCGGTGAAACACATCGGGAGATCATCGCCCATCCCCGGGCCGCTACCGGAACGAGAGGCCATCGATCCAACTTGGGAGAAGAAACAAAAAAATAAAGGTCCTAAGCGAAGAAACCTTCCAGCCACCCCGGCTCGGGAAAAGAGAGAAAAGGAACCGGAAGAAGCGATGGGAGCCAGACCAAGGCTCCTCTAACCAGGGTCGAGCCGATGATCCCCGACCCCACCAACATCCAGGCCCGCCGGCGTCCAGCCGCCCCCGACCCCCACCTCAGGAGAGAGGTGTGGCACAGCTCGCAGGGGCTCCACGATCCAAGTGGAGGCGAAATGCCTGAAAGGACCAAACACAGACTCGATTTCAAAACCTTGCACTTCCTAGTGGGATTGGTGAGCATGTTTCTGGCCCTTCACAATCAGATCTAGAGAGGTTTAATAAGGGGGTGGCTTTTAAGGGTACAATTAACATGAGTTGTTGTCCCTCAATGTCCCGTGTGTTTCCTTATTTCATGATGATCTTTGTAGAGTATAAGATGGCTGTATTTGCCTTAGTTAGTACTGTGTCATTATGATTTGTTTGTGTGTTTTTCCCTCCCATGTACTCCCTTATCTGCTTGCATTTGATTTGATATTTTTCCTTATGCAATAAAATTTCATTTTGTTTCATCAAACTTGGTCTACAAGAGTCTTCTCTACATTGTAGTTCCTGCGCCTAAGTCCAGAGTACAGAATCTAAGGGGCGAGTGGGTCGAACCACTCAAGGTTTACTGTGCAAGAGAGAGAGGCCTCTAGAGAGAGAAACCTCAGGGAAATCTCTTGACAAAAAACCCCTTACAGAAAATGGCGACCGTGGCAGGACTCTGGCAGCAGGATTGCAATGTAGTAGATCCAAGTTTGAATGGTCGAAATGCAGTGGATGAGAGGATAGCGGATTATGTCTTTGGCAAGGTAAATCTCACTAAACAGTGGATTTCCGATCTCTTGCTGGATGGGCATCCGGTGGACGCAGCCATCAGGTGGACAGAGAGCAAAGAGCATAAGAAGTCAGTGGAGAAGGCAGTGTGGCTGATGTGTTACAAGAAGCAGGTCCAGATCTTGGACCAGGTCGTTGCAGCACAGGCAGCCAAGATCACAACCCAGGCAGCAGAGATAGAGGAAAAGGCCATGGGTGGGGAAAAACTCATCACAGCGCTTCACGCGCTGAATCAGGAATGCCAAGTGGTAGCTAGTCAACATCAGGCTAGGATAGAGTACCTGGAGCACCAGGTTACTGAAGCAAAGATTAATGAAACGAGGATACGGGAGGAAAGCGCCCGCCTCGCACAACAGCTAAGAGCGCAGGAGGAGAGAGTAGTGGAGGTTAAGGCAGCTTACAAGCTGGCCCTCGAGCATGGGTTTGATAGCACAAACCACGGCCCCTGCCAAAAGACCATAGAGGACCTAAGAATGGCCCTGGTTAAGGCAAGAGGCATGGTGTGTCTCGTCAGCCCGAAAGCCAGTCACATGGACTTTTTAATGGAATCTAAACGGCCGATTCCAGCTGAGGTAATTGTGGTACCAGCCACCGAGCCCTCAGCACCGCCAAGCTATAGTGAGACTTGGTCGGAAAAGGAGGGGGTAGCGAAAGAGGAGGTAGCCGAGGTGGAGTGTGTGGAAGAAGCACTGGTCGCAAAGCCGGGACCGGCACCGATGTGTCCCGCTCGGCACCAGAGGTTCGGTCCCAACGCTGTCGATGGCAGTGTCGGACCCCACCAGAACCAGCTCGTGCTGCCCTATGCTGGCCTGCAATTAAGGTCCATGCTGAGCCACCTCACACGACTCACAGTAAAGGGAGATCCCTCGATTCACTTCAGGGAGATAGAGGAAACAGCAGCCATTAATGACTGCGATGAACAGGAGCAGGTCAAACTGTTGCTTTTATCCCTGGATCCCACAATCCTTCAGTGCCTCTCAGAGGATGGTAAGAGGGGACGGAAAGGGTATGCGGATCTCAGGGAGGAAGTTTTAGAAGTAATGGGAGTGGACGACGGTAGTCCGTTCGACTGCGTAGAAGGGACCGTGCAGCTATCTGGAGAACCCCCACGGGTTTTTGCAGAAAGGCTGTGGCCAGTATATCGACGCAGCTGTCCGGGTATGCCTGAACGGGCTTTAATGAGCAATGAACAGCGGATTCATTGGCTCCGTTGCTTGGTCACCAACAGCTTGCCAGAGATATGGGCCCTAGCCAGATCATGGTTTGATCCCCAAGGTCCCGGCGTCACGGAGGAGATGGTGCTCCATCAGTTAAATGTAGCATACAAGAATTGCAGAGGTCAGGAAACACCACCCCAGAAGGGAAAGGTGCATGAGGCAAAACCCGCAGTCCCAAGCAAGCAGGAGTGGCGTGAGGAGGGGAATCGCCCTGTCCAAGCCAAGCTCAATTGCTATGGGTGTGGGAAGGATGGACATTGGCGCAAGGACTGTAGAAATCCGTGGAAGGGTAGTAAAGGGAGATTTTCCGCAGCCCAAGCCCAAGCCCAGACCGCCGCCCCAGCACCAGCCAAAATCCAAGCCACAGCCCCTGCCCCAGCACAAGGAGCTGGCGCGGTCATGAATCCCGCTGCGATTGAATCAATTTTAGAGACAATGCGGTCTCTGATGACTTCGCAGGGGAAAATAGTTGTCACCACCGGCCTTGTCGCTCCCGAAACCCCGATTGCTGTACCCAAGTGACTAGAGTCGGCGCAGCCTGTTTAGTTGTGTGCGCTGTGATATGATACATGGAGGCGACCCCTCATGGAGATGGAAGTGCAGGAGGTAAAAGGGACCTATTTGTTGGATACGGGGGCATCGTGCACCGTGATCCACACAGATAACCCCGCCACCTCGCCTCTGTCCACCGGGGTTCCATATATTCTGTCGGGCTTCACAGGCAAGGAACAGGCTGGCGCACATTCCATTCCCCTCTCCATTCATTTAGGACCACTCCGCACCAAGTGGAGGTGTATACTGATGAAGTGGGAGGTGGAGAATTGGAAAGGGATCCTCGGGTCTGATTTCTTGGTCGAACACAGGATCCTCGTGGACCTAAGAAATCATTGTCTTTGGGGAGCGGGTAAGGGTGAGCCAGGCCAGGTAGTCGTCAGCCCAGGGGAAGGAGAAAGAGGGACCCTGTGTACCGTGAAGCCAAAAGAGGGCTACGACCTCGAGCTTATGGTCACGGGCGTCCCACAAGATTTGCAGGCATTCGTGTGCGACCACCTGGCGACGTTTGCCACTCACAAGCACGATTGCGGGAGGGTCACTGGGTTTGAGGTTAGCGTAGAGGGGGACCCCATGGCCCGACCCCAAAAACAGTACAACTTCCCCCAGGAAGCGGAGCCCGACATGGAGACAGCAATATCTTCACTGGTGCAGCAGGGTGTGTTGAGACCGATAGCTGTAATGATCAATAACATGTCATTCTGGAGTGGTACACTAGATGGAGCCGTAGAGCTGTATAGAGCTGTATATTTAGTTGTATGTGTTTAAGACTACACTACCCACGATACACTCGGCTACCCAGAAGGCGGAAGTCAAGATGGAAGCCTGCACACAGAAGTACACATGGTGAATCTCTACAGATGTTGTACCTAGAGAACGTGTACTGAATAAATGTCTAGCTAGAAGCTAGCTGTTCATAATAAGAATGTTTAGTTATTAATGAACATAACATGGTACCAGGAGTTGTGAAAATTTGCTAAACATTGCGAAATGCGACATGGAGTCTTTGAAGCCACCAGGAGGTTTGAATCTCATGGGAAATGTCGACTACAATTGGCGGACTTTCAAACAACAATTCAAACTCTACATTGCTGCCATCGGGTTCGGTACGAAGCCAAGACACAAGGAAACTAGCATTGCTGCTCACGGTTGCAGGCCCACAGGCGATAGAGGTATTTAATACATTTGTATTTAATCCAGAGGAGAACAGAGAAAATTTAGACGATGTGCTAAAGAAATTTGATACACATTGTTCTCCCAAAAAGAATGTGACCTATGAAAGATTTGTGTTCTGTTCAAGGACACAGCAGCAAAATGAGACTTTTGATAGCTTTGTGACTGATCTGAAACTGAAAGCACAGACATGTAATTTCTCTGAGCTGAAAGCATCCATGATTCATGACCAAATTGTGTTTGGTATTCATGATACAAAGGTCAGGGAACGTCTGTTGAGATAAACCGAACTGACATTGGAAAATGCTGTGAAAATATGCCAAGCTAGTGAGCTAGCTCGACAGCACGCGAAGACTTTCAGTGAAATCAATAATGATGTGATTGTAGCAAGTGCTGCTGTCGGTGCTGTGTCCTACAAGGGGAAGAAACATAGGCAGAACAGAAATGAAAAGCAATCGGAGGAAGGAAATTTTAATTGTAAATGTTGTGGTTACAAGCACCAGTTAAAACAATGCCCAGCGTTTGGAAAAATGTGCACAAAATGTCATGGAAAGAATCACTTTGCCAAACAATGCTTTTCAAAAGTAAAAACAAAGAAAGGGCAACAAGTCCAAGTCAATGTGATTGAGGACACTGATTTAAGTGAGACATTTTTTGTAGGAATGGTGTCATGTGACAACATAGAAAAGGATACAGAAAACGTGCAGCCCTCAGGAATAAGCAATGCTGAACATAAAGTTAATGCAGTAAAAGAGGACAAATGGATGATCCCACTGCAGGTAAATGGAGCATTAGTTACATTGAAACTAGACACTGGGGCAAAAGCAAACTTAATCAGTATGAGTGACATTAAAAGCATGAAAGAAAAGCCCAAAATACAGAAAAAGTCAGTACTACTGAAGAGCTATAATGGACAGAAAATAGATAGCTTAGGTGTATGCAGACTTAAAGTGACAGTCAAAGACAAAGTGCATCATCTCATGTTTTCTATTGTGGCTGAAGGACTTGATTCACTACTGGGTGACAAAGCTTGTGAGGACTTAGAACTGGTCAAGAGAGTCTACCGTATAAACTGTGCCATAAGCAGACCAGATGACTCAATGGATTCTGTAGTGAGTAATTTCCAGGATGTGTTCAAAGGATTTGGAGTTCTACCATTCACTTACAAGATCCAGCTAAAGGAGGATGCTCAGCCAGTGGTACATGCTCCACGAAGAATTCCAGCACCCCTGCGTGACCGGCTCAAGAATGAACTGGACAGAATGACCACACTAGGAGTCATCAGGAAAGTCGAAGAGCCAACAGACTGGGTTAACTCCATGGTATGTGTAAAGAAAAAGAACAATGATCGAAGAATATGCATGGATCCAAAGGACTTAAATGCAAACATAAAACATGAACACTACCAGATTCCCAAGCGAGAAGAAATCACCAGTGAAATGTCAGGTGCCAGATAATTTACAAAGCTCGATGCCTCACAAGGATTTTGGCAACTAAAACTGGATGAAGGGAGCACCAAATACTGTACCTTCAACGCACCATTTGGCAGGTATTGTTTCCTCAGAATGCCTTTCGGGATAGTATCTGCATCTGAAATCTTTCATAGAGCGATGGAACACATAATTGAAGGTCTGGAAGGAGTTTGGGTCTATGTTGATGACATCATCATCTGGGGCTCCACACTGAAAGAACACAATGAGCGACTGACTAAAGTGCTACAGAGCATACGCCGGAATGGACTGAAGCTCAACAAAGCCAAGTGTCAGTTTGGCGTCCAGGAAGTCACTTTCCTAGGAGATAATCTAGATGGTAAAGGAATAGAGCCAGATATGGAAAAAGTAAACACCATACTCAATATACCCCGACCCACTGACAAAAAAGGAGTGCTACGCATCATGGGGATGATAAACTTCATTGGAAAGTTCATTCCTAACTTGTCAGCCAAGACAACCTGTCTGCAAGACCTGCTACATAAAACAAATGAGTTCACATGGACAGAAAGACATGAACAAGAGTGGATGAACCTCAAAACAGTGCTGACAACCACACCTGTACTCACTTTCTTTGACCCAACAAAGAGAATCAAAGTGTCAACGGATGCATCAAAGGATGGCCTAGGCGCGGTCTTGCTACAAGCAGAGGGTGAAGATTGGAAGCCTGTTGCCTATGCCTCCAGGTCTATGACTGATACTGAGTGTCGATACGCCCAGATTGAAAAGGAATGTCTAGGCTTGGTAGTTGGATTAGAAAAGTTCCATGGCTACATATATGGACTTCCCACCTTCACAGTTGAGACAGACCACAGCCCACTGGTTGCCATCATAAAAAAGAACCTGATTGAGATGTCTCCAAGGATTCAACGACTCATGATGAAGCTGCAAAGATATGACTTTGAACTGATCTACACACCAGGCAAATACATAATGTTAGCAGATGCACTATCCCGAGCACCCACAATGAGTCATGTGAGCTCTACTGAAGAAGACGTGGATGTTCATGTGAGTATGGTCACTGCTGCGCTGCCCGTGTCAGACACAAAATCAAAGCAAACAGCAGAAGAAACAGTAAAAGATACAGTGTTACAAACAGTAATAGAGAACATTCATCATGGTTGGCCAAAAGGTTCCTGTCCAAAATACTACCACATAAGGTCAGAGTTGAGTGTCGCAAGTGGACTATTACTAAAACAGAACAGAATAGTAATTCCACAGGCTCTGCGTCAAGACATGCTCAAAAGGATTCATGAGGGACACTTCGGAATTGAAAAATGCAAAAGGAGAGCAAGAGACACTGTTTATTGGCCTGGCATAAATAAGGACATTGAGAACATGATAGGTATATGTGAGACATGTCAGAAACTATCCACGAGCAGATTGATGACAATGCCATAACTGAATCTTGTCATTCACCACCAGAACAATCTCATGAAAACACATCAGACTTACCCGTGCTGAGAAGACCCACACGTGTAGTAAAAAAGCCTGATAGACTTAATCTTTGAGTACAAAGAAAAACTATATTGATAATGTATTGACTGTTGTGAAAATGTTTATGTTTATAGAGCACTAACAAAAGTGTTACTGATATCATCTTTACCATTTTTCTTGAAAGTTGATTGATATTGATTTTGTTAACCTCAAAGAAAGGGGATGTAATGATCAATAACATGTCATTCTGGAGTGGTACACTAGATGGAGCCATAGAGCTGTATAGAGCTGTATATTTAGTTGTATGTGTTTAAGACTACACTACCCACGATGCACTAGGCTACCCAGAAGGCGGTAGTCAAGATGGAAGCCTGCACACAGAAGTACACATGGTGAATCTCTACAGATGCTGTACCTAGAGAACGTGTACTGAATAAATGTCTAGCTAGAAGCTAGCTGTTCATAATAAGAATGCTGATGTGCCTCAATAATCCCGAGACTCGATGTTAGCGAAACAAAACAAGGCTTTTATTAACTTAGAAGATAACACGCAGTGGAGAGAGGTGTCTTCCATCTGGAGGTCAGCAGTACTGGATATGAGGCCAGACTGCTTGCTTACATAGAGGCCAGGTATGGGCGGAGCCCTACACACAGTACATTCCATACATTCCAATATACAATACAATGGTGAGGAGAAACCTGAAACCAACCACAGTCACAGGCAGTGATGATATACAATACAATGGTGAGGGGAAACCTGAAACCAACCACAGTCACAGGCAGTGATGAATGGAATATTTCATCACATTCACCCCTTCTATAGATGTAGTCTGTTCGGGGGTTTGGTAGTCCTCTGCGACCGACGTGGCTGCTGTGATGTCGCGGGTGTCGGCTGGGTGTCCCCGGTGGCCTCCTGGGTCTCTGCCGGGGGTGCCGCCAGGGTTGTTGAAGGGGTAGTTGGTGGGGGTGCCGTTGGTCGATGTTCTTCCGGGGGTGATGAAAGAGTAGTGGGTGGGTAAGAGTTGCTGTGGTCGTTGTTGCTGCTATTGCCGTGGTTGTTGTCGTTACCGGCTGGGGCGACGTCTTTTATTGACACGGTGTCCTCCCTTCCGTCGGCGTGCCGGACATACGCGTATTGGGGGTTGGCGTGGAGTAGGTGCACTGGCTCCACGAGAGGGTCCGTCTTATGGCCCATAGAAACATAGAAACATAGAGATAGGAACAGGAGTAGGCCATTCGGCCCTTCGAGCCTGCTCCGCCATTCAATGAGATCATGGCTGATCTTTGTCTGAGATCATAGCTGATCTTACCAGTTCAGTACCCCGTCCCCGCCTTTTCTCCGTAACCCTTAATCCCCTTAGCCTTCAGAAATATATCCAATTCTCTCTTGAAAATATTTATTGAATTAGCCTTCACAGCCCTCTGTGGCAGGGAATTCCACAGGCTCACCACTCTTTGAGTGAAGAAATTCTTCCTCATCTCTGTTTTAAATGATTTGCCCGCTATTTTTAGACTGTGGCCCCTGGTTCTGTGCTCCCCTGCCATTGGAAACATTCTCTCTGAATTCAGCCTGTCCAGGCCTGCCATAATTTTATATGTTTCGATGAGATCCCCTCTCAATCTTCTAAACTCCAGTGAGTACAAGCCCAAACTATTCAATCTCTCCTCGTAGGTCATTCCCGCCATTCCAGGTATCAGCCTGGTGAATCGCCGCTGCACTCTTTCCATGGCAAGAACATCCTTCCGCAGATGGGGCGACCAAAACTGTACACAATACTCCAGATGCGGTCTCACCAGCACCTTGTACAGCTGTAGTAAGGTATCCCTATTCCTATACTCGAACCCCCTTGATATGAAGGCCAACATACCATTTGCCTTCTTAATCGCCTGTTGCACCTGCATGCTCTCCTTCACTGACTGGTGCACAAGAACACCCAGGTCCCTCTGCACTTCCCCATCTCCCAATCTATTGCCATTTAGATAATAATCCACCCTCCTGTTTTTACCCCCAAAGTGGATAACCTCGCATTTATCCACATTATAGTGCATCTGCCACGTATCCGCCCATTCCCCCAACCTGTCCAAATCGCACTGTAGCCTCCTGACATCCTCATCAGAGCCCACCCCTCCTCCTAGTTTAGTGTCGTCAGCGAATTTGGAAATATTGCATCCAATTCCCTGATCCAGATCATTTATATATATTGTGAACAGCTGGGGTCCCAGGACAGATCCTTGCGGCACCCCGCTGGTCACTGCCTGCCACTCCGAAAACGAGCCGTTTATTCCAACTCTCTGTTTTCTATCCGCCAGCCAGTTCTCTATCCACGTTAATACTTTGCCCCCAATCCCATGAGCCTTAATTTTGCATGATAATCTTTTGTGTGGAACCTTATCGAAGGCTTTCTGGAAGTCAAGGTACACCACATCCACTGGCTCTCCCCCATCTATTTTACCAGTTACTTCCTCAAAAAACTCCAGCAGATTAGTCAAACACGATTTACCCTTTGTAAATCCATGTTGACTCTGTCCGATCCTTTCCCCATTTGTCAAGTGCTCCGCTATTTTATCCTTAATAATGGACTCTCGCATTTTGCCCACAACCGATGTAAGGCTTACTGGTCTATAATTCCCTGCTTTCTCTCTACCCCCCTTTTTAAATATTGGGGTAACATTAGCTACCCTCCAATCCACGGGTACTGTTCCCGAGTCAATGGAGTTCCGGAAGATGATCCTTAGAGCATCTGCTATCTCCAGGGCCACCTCCTTAAGTACCCTAGGATGTAGTTTATCAGGCCCCGGGGATTTGTCGGCCTTCAGTCCCCTCAACTTACCCAACACCATATCCCTAGAGATACTAATTTCTGTCAGCTCCTCCCTCTCATTAGTCCCTATGTTTGTCGATATTCCTGGGAGGTTATTTGTGTCCTCCTTTTGAATACAGAACCAAAGTATGAGTTTAATTGGTCTGCCATTTCCTTATTCTCCATTATATATTCTCCCGAATCGGACTGCAAGGGACCGACTTGGGATTTTACCAGTCTTTTCCTCCTGATATACCGATAAAAGCTTTTGCAGTCTGTCTTTATGTTTGCTGCAAGTTTACTTTCGTATTCTATTTTCCCCTTCCTGATTAATCCCTTTGTCCTCTTTTGCTGTATCCTGTACTGCCCCCAATCTTCCGGTCTGGTGCTTTTTTTTGCCCCTCACATGCCTTCGCACGAATACCGGACCTGGGGTGGAGAGCCATGACGGCATGGATACGCCTGAGGTGGATTTCCGGGGAAAGACAAACATTCGTTCATGAGGCGTGGCATTAGTGGCAGTACACAATAGCGACCGTATCGAATGGAGCACATCTGAGAGGACTTCCTGCCAGCGGGAGATAGGGAGGCCCTTGGTCCTTAGAGCTAGAGTGACTGCTTTCCATACTGGCCCGTTCTCTCGCTCCACTTGACCGTTACCCCGAGGGTTGTAGCTGGTGGTACGGCTCGTGGCGATACCCCTGGACAGCATGTACTGGCGTAGCTCTTCACTCATGAAGGACGCCCCCCTATCCGTGTGGATGTAGCTTGGCATACCGAACAGGCAGAACAGGCTGTTGAGGCATTTAATGACCGTGGCGCTGGTCATGTCTGGGCAGGGGAAGGCGAATGGGAACCGGGAGTATTCGTCCACAATCACAGAATCACAGAAACCCCACAGTGCAGATAGAGGCCATTTCAGCCCATCGAGCCTGCACCGACACATATCCCACCCGATCCCCATAACCCCTACACCAACACATATCCCACCCTATCCCCATAACCCCACGTATTTAATCCCCCCTAACACTAAGGGCCAATTTATCACAGCCAATCAACCTAACCTGAACATCTTTGGACTGTGGGAGGAAACCGGAGCACTCAGAGGAAACCCACGCAAACACGGGGAGAATGTGCAAACTCCACACAGACAGTTACCCGAGGCCGGATTCGAACCCGGGTTCCTGGCGCTGTGAGGCAACAGTGCTAACCACTATGCCACAATGTTCAGGAAGTAAACATTGCGGTCGACGGACGGGAGGGGGCCCTTGAAATCTAAGCTGAGCCGCTCAAAGGGCCGTGTAGCTTTGATTAAGTGGGCTCTATCAGGGTGGTAGAACCGAGGCTTGCACTCAGCGCAAGTGCGGCAGTTCCTGGTCAGAGACCGAACTTCCTCAATCGAGTAGGGTAAGTTGCGGGACTTTATGAAGTGGAACAGCCGCGTGACCCCTGGGTGGCAGAGGTCATTGTGGAGGGTCTGTAGCCGATCCCCGGTGGCGCTGGCATCTGGGATTCGTTAAGGGCCCCTGGCCGGTAAATGATGTCATACTCGAAGGTGGAGAGCTCGATCCACCACCTAAGAATCTTATCATTTTTAATCTTCCCCCTCTGTTTATTATTGAACATAAACGCTACCGACCGCTGGTCGGTAAGTAGGGTGAAGCGTTTGCCGGCTAGGTAGTGGCGCCAGTGGCGCACTGCCTCCACGATGGCTTGGGCCTCCTTTTCTACGGAGGAGTGTCTGATCTCGGGCCCTTGGAGGGTCCTCGAGAAGAAAGCTACGGGCTGCCCCACCTGGTTGAGGGTGGCCGCCAAGGCAAAGTCAGACGCATCACTTTCCACTTGAAATGGAGTGTTCTCGTCCACTGCCTGTAGCGTGGCCCGCTCAATATCCTGCTTAATGCTTTTGAAGGCGGCGTGGGCCTTAGCAGAGAGCGGAAAAGAGGATGCTTTCAAGAGGGGGCTGGCTTTGTCGGAGTAGTTGGGGACCCATTGGGAATAATAAGAAAATAACCCCAGGTACCTTTTCAGGGCTTTGGGAGTGTTGGGCAGGGGCAGCTCCCGTAGGGGGCGCAATCGGTCGGGGTCTGGTCCGATTTCCCCATTCTCCACCACGCTGCCTAGTATGCAGAGGTGCGTGGTGTTGAAAACGCACTTGTCCTCGTTGTGGGTGAGGTTGAGTTTTTGTGCGGTTTTCAGGAACCTCTCGAGGTTCGAGTCGTGATCCTGCTGGTTGTGACCGCAGATGGTGACGTTGTCGAGGTAGGGGAAGGTTGCCTGCAAGTGGTGGTCATCGACCATGCGATCCATCTCCCTCTGGAAGACCGAGACCCCATTCGTCACCCCAAAGGGGACTCTGAGGAATTGGTAGAGGCGTCCGTTCGCCTCGAAGGCGGTGTACGGGCGGTCCTCTGGTCTGATAGGGAGCTGGTGGTACGCTGACTTGAGGTCAATGGTGGAGAACACCTGGTATTGGGCGATTTGGTTCACCATTTCTGATATGCGGGGTAGCGGGTAGGCGTCTAGTTGGGTGTACCTGTTGATCGTTTGGCTATAGTCGATCACCATCCGTTTCTTCTCGCTACCCCTTACCACCACCACTTGGGCGCGCCACGGGCTATTGCTGCATTCAATAATGCGCTCTTTCAGGAGCCTGTCTACCTCGGTCGCGATAAACCGCCTGTCCTCCCAGCTGTACCTCCTGCTTTTGGTCGCTATTGGCCGGCAGTTAGGGGTAAGGTTCGCGAATAGCGAAGGCGGCTTTACCTTCAGGGTAGCCAGGCCGCACACTGTGAGATGCGGCTGGGACCCACCGTACTTGAGCGTGATGCTTTGGTGGTTGCACTGGAAATCCAGGCCCAAGATCAGGCTCGCGCATAGATTCTTCATGATTAATACTTTAAAATTATCGTATACCGTCCCGTTAACGGACAATTGTACCGTGCAGTAACCCAGAATGGTCGATGTCTGGGTTTTATCAGCCATAGAGATGGTACCCCGAGTAGGGACCACCTTTAGCGAGAGTTGTTGTGCCAGTTCAGGGTGGATAAAACTCTCCGTGCTTCCACTGTCAATTAAACATTTAACCCGGCACCCGTTTACCTCGATGTCCACCATTGATTTGGATAGCGGGTGGGGCCTGGTCTGGTCCACTGTGACCGATGCCACTGTAGGGCCCTGATCGAGACAAGATGGCGTCCACGCTGTCTGCTCACAAGATGGCGGACCACACGAGGTCGGGCAAGATGGCGTCCAAGATGGCCGCTCCCACGGCGCACACGCAGCGGTGGCGGGTTTTGGTTTTCCGGCGGGGTTCCCTCTGCACACTTTCCCGAAGTGCCCCTTCTTACCGCACTTAAAGCAGGTGGTGCCTTTCGCCGGGCACAGGTTTCTGGTGTGCTTTGGCTGCCCGCAGAAGTAGCAGTTGGGTCCCCGACGCGTCGCGGCTGTCGTAGGGCTTCTGGGGGGAGAGCGGGGCCCCGACGGTGTCGGGCTGCCGGGCGGGGGAGATGCCTTCCAAGATGGCGGCGCCCTTGGTGCACACGTGGCGGCGTGGACGGCGCGGGCTGAAGAGTAGGCGTCCGAGTTTCTCTGGGCCACATCCAGGGATCGCGCGGTGTCCGCAGCCTGTTTCAGGTCCAATCCCGTTTTTTCCAGCAGTCTTTGCCGGATGTAAGTGGAGCTGAGGCCTGTGATAAAGGCATCGCGAACAAGCTCGTCGGTGTACACTGCGGCTTTTACATCTCGGCACTTGCAGTCTTTGCCAAGCATTTTCAGGGTGCCTAGGAACTCCTCCACCGATTCCCCAGGTCGCTGTGCGCGAGTGGCGAGCAGATGCCTAGCATACACCTCATTCGTAGGCTGCTGGTAATGCGCCTTTACAATGTCGCAGGCGGCCAGGTACGTGTTGGCGTCTTGGATGAGGGGGTAAACCCGGTGGCTTACCCAATTCCGCAGAATTCCGAGTTTCATACTCGCAGCGTCCGTAGCATCTTTGACGGCTGCGGAATTGTCCAGGAAGAATTCCATACACATAAACCAGTGTCCGAAGCGTGCTGATGCGTCCGGAGCATGCTGATCTAAATCCAAACGTTCGGGTTTCAGGAGTTGATCCATTGTGATGAAAAATAAGTTCATAAAATTGATGTGCCTCAATAATCCCGAGACTCGATGTTAGCGAAACAAAACAAGGCTTTTATTAACTTAGAAGATAAGACGCAGTGGAGGGAGGTGTCTTCCATCTGGAGGTCAGCAGTACTGGATATGAGGCCAGACTGCTTGCTTACATAGAGGCCAGGTATGGGCGGAGCCCTACACACAGTACATTCCATACATTCCAATATACAATACAATGGTGAGGAGAAACCTGAAACCAACCACAGTCACAGGCAGTGATGATATACAATACAATGGTGAGGGGAAACCTGAAACCAACCACAGTCACAGGCAGTGATGAATGGAATATTTCATCACAAATGCCTAGTTATTAATGAACATAACAATAGCCACCCATGTGAACTCTCCGTTATGGCCGGTGAAGAAGCCGGACGATTCCTGGAGAGCCACGGTGGACTACAGACTCCTCAATAGCAACATCCCAGCCTGCGCGCCGACAGTAGCAGCAGTTGCCGACCTGATAGGAAGTATTCCAGCCTCCGTGACCACGTTCACGGTACTGGATATTTCTAATGGGTTTTGGTCCATCCCTTTAAGGAGGGAGGATCAGTACAAGTTTGCCTTTACGTTTAAAGGGCAACAGTACACCTGGAACTGCTTGCCACAGGGTTTCCACAACAGCCTCAGCATATTCCATCAATGCATGGCAGGGAGTTTAAAAGAGATCAGCCAGCCCAATCAGCTAGTGCAGGATGTGGACGACCTGCTCCTCTTCACAGACTCGAGAGAGGAGCATGGCCCACTATTGGCCGAGTTATTGGAGCTGTTAAGGAGAAATGGTTTCAAAGTAAACCCAAAGAAGGCACGGATCGGCCAGCAGGAAGTGAAATTCCTGGGTCTGACCATCCACGCCGGTGAGAGAGCCACAGATAAGGCCGGACAGGAATCGGTACAAGATCTATCGATCCCCACCACCGGAGCCCAGGAGTGGGAAGTAGGAGATAAGGTCATGGTAGGAGACTCTGCCCGAGTGGGGAGTTCAGAACCACTGTACCAGGGACCCTACAAAATTGTAGGCAAAACCAGCCCCGTGGTATATGCAGTGAAGTTGCCCCGGCGCACTAAATGGTTTCACATCAGTCAGTGCAAACTGTTTAAATCGAGTGCAAGAGCATCAGCAACCGAAGCCAGGTCTGAAGATAAAGATCCTCAGCCTGAGGCGCGTGATGAGTCACAGAGCACACAAGCTGGCGTTGTAGCCTGCTTGGCAGGAGAAGAGGTCCCACCCACCTGGGGGGAGCTTTCTCCGATGGCCTGGGACTCGGACGAAGAGGGGCCCGTACAACAAGGTCCCGCCCTCGGCACGATTCTGGAGGAGGTGGAGTCGGAGGACGGAGATCCCGCCCTCGACTCGAGCGTGGGGGAGGTAGAAATTAGGGGCAGAGATTCTCCACTTGTAGGGACAGGTGAGGAGGAGCTGTCTGCCACAGGCCCAATTCCCGAAGGGGCGGAGCCTGAGGGGAGGGAGCCGAAGCCCACAGTCGTGGAAGAGCCACGGGCTGTGAGAGCTGAAGTCCTACCCAAATGTCCACTCGCCAAGGGAGCCTGCCCAAATCCCAAAGGGGCGGAGCCTGAGGGAAGGGAGCCGAAGCCTACAGTCGTGGAAGAGCCACGGGCTGTGAGAGCTAAGGTCTCACCCGAAGGTCCACTCGCTAAGGGAGCCACGCCCAAAGTACCTTTTCGCAGGTCAACTCGAACGCCTCAGCCTGTAAAACCTTGGCCCGAGACCCCGTTGTCAGTAAACGGCGACTTCAGAAATCCATGAAAAAACATAGTTCCCGATTAACAGCAAAAGGCTGCGGGGAACCAGAACCACAGGTCACTGCTACCCCACCACAGGGAGCGGCGAGCTGCAGTCCAGAGCCACAGGTCACTGCAGCCCCGCCACTGGGAGCGGCAAGCTGCAGTCCAACCAGGGATTAGGCAAGTCGCCCGGGGACGGGTGGCGCTGTACATAAGTTTAGTTTAAGTTTAAGTTTAAGGTGTGTAAATATTAAAATGATTAGAGTTTAAGCAGTTTTAAATCTGCCCAGTATGTGTGTTGTTTTGGATTGAGGTCGAAAGACCCGATCATGCCGTCACCTAAGCCAGAATCTCTCGGGAGGCTGGCTGTATTGTTTGATTTATTGCAGGAATCAGAAGAAAGATGAGAAGGATCCTCGTCGCGTTCGTGATGGTTGGATGGAGCTGGGCCTATCGGGCCCAGCTCTACGGGCCACCTTCCACCCTCCACCCTCTACCCTCCACCCTCCACCCTCTACGGGTGCTCTGGAAATAGAGGCCCCATCGCGACTGATGGAACCGGCTCACGGGACGCTGAAGAGACTGGTACCTACTTCCATGAAGGGAGATGGCCAGGCTGGCTGGGGTCGAACTCTTCTGAATACTCCAGCCAGACGGGGTTTGCATACAGAGAAACGTCTCTGATGTGCCCCAGGGTGCGGATCATTGCGCCCAGAATCAGCGTCACGGTGGGCAAGAAGATTTGCTTAAAGTGTTTGGGACATGTACCTTTGGACCGCTGGTGGTGGCTGCGTAAGTTGAGCAGCACCATGAAGAACTCGACAGTGGAATTGGAAAGATTGGGTAATAACACCCATCGGACAATAACGGGAACACACGGGGGGTTGAGTGTCTGTTGGGACAAATGGTGGGAACCAGATGAGGGGATCTACATCTGTATGTGGGGTTCAGAACGCGCTTGCCCCACAGGCGTCTCCATCTTTTTCCAAAGGCAGTGGCAGGATGCTGGACAAGGAATGAGGTGGGACGTCAGCTCACGAGCGTGTGGAGTCCCATACTCTCAGATCCCAGTAAACGCCACCAAGCTAATCACAAGACCCCGCAAGCCCCTGCCCACAGTTCCGATAGCTAAAGCCCTCAAGGAAGGGTGCCCCACCACGACAAAGGGACCCGGGAACGGATTGGTATTGGTACCCACAGATCAGGTACTGTACCAAGGGGTCCACTACGCGGTGGCTTCAGTGATTTTAAATCTCACCGAGGTACGCTTGCCCGCGTGGTGCCCCAAGGAAACGGAGCAATTATACAAGGTCCTGTTAACAAACATGTTTAAACAGTTTTACGAATTCGACTTTGCCGAGGTCGACACAGCCGAATTGTACACCACACCACATGAGGTCTTGGACAGAGTAGGGAGGCAAAGAAGAGGTGCAGTAAATGATATTTTCACAGCTTTTAATACAGGAACTTCCGTCATCAACACACTGGATGACATGGAGCTGCAAACCCAGATCAATGGTTTAAAAACACAGCTAAGAAAGATACTGACTGATGAGAATAAGGTAGTGGGTTCTGAGTTACATGAGGACCATAGAAACATAGAAACATAGAAGATAGGAGCAGGAGCAGGCCATTCGGCCCTTCGAGCCTGCTCCGCCATTCAATGAGATCATGGCTGATCATTCAAATTCAGTACCCTGTCCCTGCCTTCTCCCCATATCCCTTGATCCCTTTAGCCTTAAGAAATATATCCAACTCTTTTTTGAATATATTTAATGAACTGGCCTCCACCGCCCTCTGTGGCAGAGAATTCCACAGGTTCACCACTCTCTGGGTGAAGAAATTCCTCCTCATTTCAGTCCTAAATGGCTTACCCCTTATCCTTAGACTATGACCCCTGGTTCTGGACTCCCCGGCCATCATAAGCATCCTTCCTGCATCTAGTCTGTCCAAGCCTGACAGAATTTTATAGGTTTCGATGAGATCCCCTCTCAATCTTCTAAACTCCAGTGAGTATAAGCCCAATCGTCACAATCTCTCCTCATACGTCATTCCTGCCATCCCAGGTATCAGCCTGGTGAATCTTCGCTGCACTCCTTCCATGGCAAGAACGTCCTTCCTCAGGTAATGCAACCAGAACTGCACACAATACTCAAGGTGCGGTCTCACCAAGGCCCTGTACAACTGTAGCAAGACATCCTTGTTCCTGTACTCGAACCCTCTTGCTACGAAGGCCAACATACCATTTGCCTTCTTAACCGCCTGCTGCACCTGCATGCTTACCTTCAGCGACTGGTGCACAAGAACACCCAGGTCTCTTTGCACTTCCCCTTCTCCCAATCTATTGCCATTCAAATAATAATCTGCCTTCCTGTTTTTGCCACCAAAATGGATAACCTCACATTTATCCACATTATAGTGCATTTGCCATGTTTCTGCCCAATCACCCAATCTGTCCAAATCGTACTGGAGTTTCACGACATCCTCCTCACAGCTTACCCTCCCACCCAGCTTTGTGTCGTCAGCAAATTTGGAGATATTACATCCAATTCCCTCGTCCAGATCATTAATATATATTGTGAACAGCTGGGGTCCTAGGACCGATCCTTGCGGTACCCCACTAGTCACTGCCTGCCACTCAGAAAACGACCCGTTTATTCCAACTCTTTGCTTTCTGTCCGCCAACCAGTTCTCTATCCAAGTCAATACCTTGCCCCCAATCCCATGTGCCTTAATTTTGCACGCTAATCTCTTATGTGGGACCTTATCGAAAGCCTTCTGAAAGTCCAAATACACCATCCACTGGTTCTCCCTTATCTATTTTACCAGTTACACCCTCAAAAAATTCCAGTAGATTACTCAAGCATGATTTACCTTTTGTAAATCCATGTTGACTTTGTCCGATCCTGTCACTGCTTACCAAGTGCTCTGCTATTACATCTTTTATAATAGATTCTAGCATTTTCCCCACTACTGATGTCAGGCTACAATTCCCCGCTTTTTCTCCACCACCTTTTTTGAATAATGGGGTAACATTAGCTACCCTCCAATCCATGGGTACTGTTCCAGATTCTATTGAGTTCTGGAATGCATCTACTATTTCTAGGGCCACTTCCTTAAGTACCCTGGGATGTAGATTATCAGGCCCTGGGGATTTATCGGCCTTCAGTCCCATCAATTTTCCTAACACCATTTCCCTACAAATACTGACCGGGCCATGATACTACACTTAAAAGAGATAATAGCTGAGCTGGAGAAACATGCCAGAACGGTAAATGCCCTCATTAGGGAGGATCGGAATGCGGCCGATCAGGCTGCGCAGAACGAAGCTTGTTTGCTATATGGGGCGTGGTTACTGGGCGAGGACCGCAGTAATCTGGAGGATTTAAAGCAAGGTTTAGTCCCCTCCTGGATCAGCAACCAGCACCTCGCAGCCCTCCACCCTTTTGAGAACGCATTAAGTCCGTGCCAGCTCAGACTAGCTTCAGAGGCCTACCCAGTCCCAGTGGACTGTGGACGGTCTAATCATACCATTATGTGTATAGTGGTAAGAATGCCGGTGATGGGAAAGACAGCTAAACCCGCCCCGGTATACAGGGTGGAGAACATTGGAGTCATTCAGGGGGGTGCGCACATTCGCTACACGGGGGTCCCACCTTACGTCATTCGATGGGAGCATGCAATGACAGGTACCGACCTCTCGGGGTGCCGGAGCCGGGCAGCACACATCATCCTGTGTTCCCAGCACTTGAATGCCCATTCAAAACCACAGTGCGGGTTCAGAACTGCTGGCGCGAAGCCTATAAATTGCACCATGGAGGCAATGGCACAAGGCCATGTGCCCCCGAAGGTGGCATATATAGGAGGTGGGACATACTGTGTCACCACTGCAGCGCCCCACTACCAACATGGACAGCACGGTTGGTGTCCGGTTAGTGACAGCAGCTTCTGGTTCAAGCCCAGCGCAGAAGTTCAAGTGGCCCAAGAGCGAATTGTCCCCATTCCTGAACCTTCCACTGTTCACATCACTGTGAAAGAGAATTTCACCAATTTGCAGCGTTTCGTTGCACATTTTCGATATATCATTCCCCCTCTCCCTGAACACATCACCAAGATATTAAAAGCCGTTGTTGTTTCACAGAAACACTTCTACACACTGGAGCAGAAGACTTTAGAGATAGGGGCAGACATATTGGATATAGTGATCCCACCGTGGTGGGACCTGTTCACTAATATAGAAATCCCTTCCTGGATTAGGATAGCCTCCCACATTCTTGTAGTGTGCCAGGTTGTCATTGTAGTTTATTTACTGTTTGTACACTGTAAAAGGGTCAAACATTCGCAAAAGTATGAGAATAGAGGGGAATGGAGGGAGCATTATGTGCGGGTAGAAGAAGAGACACCCGTTTAGATTTTTGCTGCTTTGTATAAAGTTAAAGTTTTCCCTCCCTCCTCTGTATTATTTTTGATATGTATTCATGTGCATTTTGAATTTTTCATGTGTGTACTTTATTTTCTTATTGCATTTGAATTAGATGTGATGTTATTATTAGAAGGTAATGTGTATGCACCAGGTGATGTAGGGGTATAAGGACCCCCTCCACGCCTGGAAGTAAGTTGTTAGATTTTTAACTCCAAGGTATTGCCATTTATAGATGCTCAATGTGCACTACATTTTTCTGAAATGGGAAATGCATGTGTCGCATGGTCATAGGTAGGTAAATACTGGGGATGGTTAGATTGTGGAAAGTCAGAAAATATTGCTCACCCAGAATTATGATACTTCAAGCAAGTTACAGTATCATCAGGGGGGAGTGTAGGATTTGCAAAATTGGACTTTATATTAATAAGGGTCAAATGGCAGAAGAGGTCATGATTTTAAAGACTGTTTTAAAAGAAGCCCAGAAAAAGGGCATACAAAATGGCCACCATACCATGTGACCAGCTTATTGGTACACTTTTAAATGGTTCCTGCGCAACCTCAGACAGATTTGTGGATTCAACCCACAGTAAGTTCTGGAAGCCGTTTCTGAGAGAACGAAACCAGACCAACACATATACATATGGATTAGATGCAGATCCAGTCAAGATCGGCCTGGAGACAGAGGCCATCTAAATGTTGACCCAGACAAAAGGGGACAATTTCATATTCATGAGAACAGCACCCAGGACTAGATGACGAGATCAGCAGGACATTAAAAACAATGAAGGTAATTCCAGACCAGAGATGGGCCTTTACCGGCCATTTAAAACATTTTAAAACATAATAACTACCCCGCTGTGCTCCCAGCCCACCAAAAGTTAAACAAAGACTAACCTGATTTTGGGCGGGAGACGGAAGTTTCTGGAAGAATGGTATATCTGGAAGACTTTTCGGCAGTTGGACACACGAGTTTGAATCCAGACATTGAGAAGAAGAAGCAGGCACTCGGAGGAGGAAGAAGAACCAAGCCAAAATCAAGAAGGCCGTCTCGAAGCCGGCGTCCCGCCCCGGGGAGAGACATCGGGAGATCATCGACCATCCCTGGGCCATTGCCGGAACAAGAGGCCATCGACCCAACTTGGGAGAAGAAACAAAAAAATAAAACCCCAAGAGAAGAAACCTTCCAACCACCCCGGCTGGGGAGAAGAGATAAAAACAAACTGAAGAAGCGATGGGAGCCAGCCCAAGGCTCCTCTAACCAGGGTCGAGCCAACGATCCTCGACCCCGCCGACATCCAGGCCCGCCGCCCCCGACCCCCACCTCAGGAGAGAGGTGTGGCATAGCTCGCAGGGGCTCCACGGTCCACGTGGAAACGGAGAGCCTGAAAAGATCAAAAACAGACTGGTTCAAAACCTTGCACTTCCTAGTGGGATTGGTGAGCATGTTTCTGGGCCTTCACAATCAGATTTAATAAGGGGGTGGATTTAAGGGTACAATTAACATGAGTGTTGTCCCTCGATGTTCCATGTGTTTCCTTATTTCATGATGATCTTTATAGAGTATAAGATGCCTGTATTTGCCTTAGTTAGTACTGTGTTGTTATGATTCGTTTGTGTGTTTTTCCCTCCCTTATCTGCTTGCATTTGATTTGATATTTTTCCTTATGCAATAAAATTTCATTTTGTTTCATCGAACTTGGTCTACAAGAGTTTTCTCTATATTGTTGTTCCTGTCCCTAAGTCCAGAGTATAGAATCTAAGGGGCGAGTGGGTCGAACCACTCAAGGTTTTACTGTGCAAGAGAGAGAGGCCTCTAGAGAGAGAAACCTCAGGGAAACCTCTCAAGGAAAACCCCTTACAGCTGCCAGAAGTGGGAAGAGAACGAAACCAGACCCACACGTATGCATATGGATTAGATGCAGATCTAGTCAAGATCAGCCTGGAGACAGAGGCCATCAAAATGTTGCCCCAGCCAAAAGGGGACAATTTCATATTCATGAGAACAGCACCCAGGACTAGATAATGAGATCAGCAGGCCATTAAAAACAATGAAGGTAATTCCAGACCAGAGATGGGCCTGTTACCAGCCGTTTAAGACATTTTGAAATATAATTGCTACCCCACAGTGCTCGCAGCCCGCCAAGATTAAAACAAAGACTAACCTGATTTTGGCCGGGAAGTGAAGCCTCTGAAGAAAGGCTATAACTGGAGTCACAGTTGCAGGGGGTTACGGAGGAGAACGGAGTCGAGCTGGAACACAGTTGCAAGCTTGGAGACCGTGGCAGCTTGTGTCGAGTTTGAATCCGGACAGCCAGAAGGAGAAGCAGGCAATCGCAGGAGGAAGAAGAAAGCCAACATCGAGAAGGCCATCTCGAAACCTGCGTTCCGCCCCGGGGAAACACATCGGGAGATCATCGCCCATCCCCGGGCCGCTACCGGAATGAGAGGCCATCGATCCAACTTGGGAGAAGAAACAAAAAAATAAAGGTCCCAAGCGAAGAAACCTTCCAGCCACCCCGGCTCGGGAAAAGAGAGAAAAGGAACCGGAAGAAGCGATGGGAGCCAGCCCAAGGCTCCTCTAACCAGGGTCGAGCCGACGATCCTCGACCCCGCCGGCATCCAGGCCCGCAGGCATCCAGCCGCCCCCGACCTCCACCTCAGGAGAGAGGTGTGGCGCAGCTTGCAGGGGCTCCATGATCCACGTGGAGGCGAAACACCTGAAAGGACCAAACACAGACTCGATTTCAAAACCTTGCACTTCCTAGTGGGATTGGTGAGCATGTTTCTGGCCCTTCACAATCAGATCTAGATAGGTTTAATAAGGGGGTGGATTTTAAGGGTACAATTAACATGAGTTGTTGTCCCTCGATGTTCCGTGTGTTTCCTTATTTCATGATGATCTTTGTAGAGTATAAGATGCCTGCGTTTGCCTTAGTTAGTACTGTGTCATTATGATTTGTTTGTGTGTTTTTCCCTCCCATGTACTCCCTTATCTGCTTGCATTTGATTTGATATTTTTCCTTATGCAATAAAATTTCATTTTGTTTCATCAAACTTGGTCTACAAGAGTTTTCTCTACATTGTAGTTCCTGCGCCTAAGTCCAGAGTACAAAATCTAAGGGGCGAGTGGGTCGAACCACTCAAGGTTTACTGTGCAAGAGAGAGAGGCCTCGAGAGAGAGAAACCTCAGGGAAATCTCTCGAGGAAAAACCCCTTACAACACCAAGGAACAACACCGTCATTCCGACGAGAGGATCAGTTCAATAGAGTGTGATGAACAGAGCAATACACAAAACACATCATACTTACCTGAACCTAAACCTGAACCTGATTTGTTGACCGATTCAGGAGCATGCTCAGTTCCATACCACACAAGGTCGGGATGAGAGGTCAAGCCTAGAGTTATCCTTGACTTGTGAACTGTCATAGATACATAGAAGATAGGAGCAGGAGTAGGCCATTCGGCCCTTCGTGCCTGCTCCGCCATTCGATGAGATCATGGCTGATCCTTTAATTCAGTATCCCGTCCCCGCCTTCTCTCCGTAACCCTTAACCCCTTTTGCCCGTAGAAATATATCTAATTCCCTCTTAAATATATTTAATGAGCTGGCGTACACTGCCCTCTGTGGCAATGAGTTCCACAGGTTCACCACTCTCTGAGTGAAGAAATTCCCCCTCATCTCTGTCCTAAATGGTTTAGCCCTTATCCTTAAATTATGTCCTCTAGTTCTGTTCTCACCCACCAAGGGAAACATTCCTTCTGCATCCAGTCTGTCTAGACCTGTCAGAATTTTATACACTTCTATGAGGTCCCCTCTCAATCTTCTAAACTCCAGTGTGTACATCCCTAAACTACATAGTCTCTCCTCATAGGTCATTCCCGCCATTCCTGGTATCAGCCTGGTGAATCGCCGCTGCACCCCCTCCATGGCAAGAACATCCTTCCTCAGATGAGGCGACCAAAACTGTACACAGTACTCGAGGTGTGGTCTCACCAGTGCCCTGTACAGCTGCAGCAAGGTATCCCTGTTCCTGTATTCTAACCCTTTTGCTATGAAGGCCAGCATTCCGTTTGCCTTCTTGACCGCCTGTTGCACCTGCATGCTCGCCTTCAGTGACTGGTGTACAAGAACACCCAGGTCTCTCTGTACTTCCCCCTCTCCCAATCTATTGCCATTTAAATAATAATTTGCCCTCCCGTTCCTGCACCCAAGGTGGATAACTTCGCACTTGTCCACATTATAGTGCATCTGCCATTTATCCGCCCAATCGCCCAGTCTGTCCAAATCGCTCTGGAGCTTCCTGGTCTCTTCCTCTGAGCCCACCCCCCCTCCTAGTTTAGTGTCGTCTGCAAATTTGGAAATGCTGCATCCGACTCCCTGATCCAGGTCATTAATGTAAATTGTGAACAGCTGGGGGCCCAGGACAGATCCCTGTGGTACCCCACTTGTTACTGCCTGCCATTCAGAAAATGAGCCGTTTATTCCAACTCTCTGTTTTCTATCTGACAGCCAGTTCCCTATCCACGCCAAAACTTTCCCCTTTATCCCATGAGCCTCAATTTTCCATGCTAATCTTTTATGTGGGACCTTATCGAAGGCCTTTTGGAAGTCCAGGTACACCACATCTACTGGCTCTCCCCCATCTATTCTACCAGTTACTCCCTCAAAAAATTCCAATAGATTAGTCAAGCACGATTTACCCTTTGTAAATCCATGTTGACTCTGTCCTATCCTGTCCCCATTTGCTAAGTGCTCCGCTATTTCATCCTTAATGATGGACTCCAGCATTTTGCCCACAACTGATGTAAGGCTTACAGGTCTGTAATTACCTGCTTTTTCCCTACCCCCCTTTTTGAATAGTGGGGTAACGTTAGCTACCCTCCAATCCATCGGCACTGTTCCCGAGTCTAATGAATTCTGAAAAATCATCCTTAGTGCATCCGCTATCTCTAGGGCCACCTCCTTCAGTACCCTAGGATGCATGTTATCAGGCCCTGGGGATTTGTCCACCTTCAATCCCTTTAGCTTCCTTAACACCATATCCTTAGAGATATTGATTTGCGTCAGTTCCTCCTTTGCCAATGTCCCTATTTTTCCCGATATCCCAGGGAGGTTTTTTGTGTCTTCCTTCGTAAAGACTGACCCAAAGTATGCATTTACCTGAACCTGATTTGTTGACCGATTCAGGAGCATGCTCAGTTCCATACCACACAAGGTCGGGATGAGAGGTCAAGCCTAGAGTTATCCTTGACTTGTGAACTGTCAAAGGGTGTAGGCGGATCACTGCCCTAAAATTTATTGAAACGTTGAGATGTTTTCAGTGTTAGTTAAATGCTGAGTTTACTTATATGTTTATGCTACCAAGAACATTATGTAGAAGAAAGGTTTAAAAGTAATGCATAACATTTTTCTTTTAAGAGAAAGGGGATGTAACATTTGCATATTGAATTATCATTGGCTCGCAGTCATCTGTAAGGAATACCTATTATATTCACATGTGATTACATGCTGAGTTGTCATTGGCCTGCAGGCATCTGCAGGGTCCTAACTCCATCTTGTCCCCACTGTACTGCTGTGAGTAAGATCAGACCTGATGCTTCATAAAAGAGTTTAAACTGTAATACTCCATTGTCCTGCAATTTATTATTTTTGTACAAAGTGTGCAAAACAAGACAGGGTTGTGCAGAAATTTTTGAACCTTACACCCCCCCCTGTGATACTTTATAACACTGTAGTATTATGCAGGTGTGAGCAAAATTTTCTGATCCTCGGGAGCCAACCTTCCCCTGTATTACCTAAACTAATAATACCCACAACAAAACACTCTCCCATTCCCTTAGGTGTAGTGTTTATCAAAATACACAAAGTACAAAACTTTTATTACATTCACATCCAAGCACGGAGGGGGTTCAACACCCCTGCACCACTTGGAAAACACACACAGGAAAAATAAATTGGCACACATACTTGTTCAACTTCATTTTTAATCACATTCACAGTTGGTGTTATACCTGGGCATAGCCTTTATTTTTGTTCTTGTCCCATGCTGAGAGTGGAGCATTTGGTCCCTTCGTTTGCACTTCGCACACAACAGATAGAAAACTATTCCCAGCTGGCACACCACTAAAATGTGGGAAGCCAGCCTAATCCAAGAGTGGATTTCTATATTTTCAAAAATGTCCCACCAGGGTGGAACCACAATATCCAATATCTTGGCCCCTATCTCTACTGTTTTCTGCTCCAACGTATAGAAATGTTTTTGTGAAACGACTACTGCTTTTAATAGGGCGGTAAGATGTTCTGGTAGAGGAGGAATCTCATAGCCAAAATGTGTTACATAACTTTGCAGGTTGGTGATGTTTTCCCTGACAGTGAGGTGAACAGTCGAGGGTTCAGGGATGGGTACAATCCATTCCTGGGCCACTTGAACTTCTGCCTCGGGTTTAAAACAAAAACTGCTGTCACTCACCGGGCACCAGATGTACTGTCCATGCAGGTAGTGGGGCGCACTTGTGGTGACACAATATGTCCCACCCCCTATGAATGCTACCTGAGGGGAAACATGGTCCTTTGCCATTACCTCCATGGTACAGTTCACAGGTTGTGCACCAGCAGCTTTAAACCCACACTGTGGTCTCGAATAGGCATTCAAGTGCTGGAGACACAGGATTATGTGTGCTCCCTGGCTCCGACACCCGGAGAGTTCTGTACCTGTCATAGTGTGCTCCCACTTTATGACATATGGTGGGACCTCTGCAAAACGAGCATGTGCACCCCCTTGAATGATCCCAATGTTCTCCACCCTGTATACCGGTGCGGGTCAGGCTGTCCCACCCATGACCGGCATCCTCACTACTATCCCCATGGTGTGATTGGAACGTCCACAATCCACTGGGACAGGGTAGGCCTCAGAAGCTAGACGGGCTCAGCAAATTACTAAACGGGTGGAGGGCTGCGAGGTGCTTGTTACTAATCCAGGAGGGGACTAAACCTTGTTTTAAATCCTCCAGGTTGCTGCAGCCCTCGCCCAACAACCATGCCCCGTATAGCACGCAAACCTCATTCTGTGCAGCTTGATCCAATGCATTCCTGTCCTCCCGTATAAGTGCATTTACTGTTTTGGCGTGTCTCTCCAGCTCAGCTATTATCTCCTTTAAATGGACCATCATGGCCTGGTCCTCATGCAGCTCTGAGCCCACCACTGTGTTCTCCTCTGTTAGGAGTTTTCTTAACTGGGTCTTTAAACCATTTATCTGTGTTTGCAGCTCTATGTCATCTAGGCTGTTTATCACTGTACTATAAGCTGTGAAAATATCATTCCATGTCCCCCTTCTTTGTCTCCCCACACCCATATTATGTTCAAGATGAAAACTGTACAGCTTCGCTTTGTCCACCATGGCAAAGTTGAACTCATAAAACTTTCTAAACATTTCCTTCAACAGGGCTTGGTACAACCATTCTGTCTCTTTAGGGCACCACTCAGGTAAGTGCACCTCGGTCAGGTTCAGGATCAGAGGCCACTGCATAGTGTACCCCCTGGTACAGCAGCTTATCTGTTGGTATTAGGGCTAAACCATTCCCTGGTCCCTTGGTGGTGGAAGGGCACCACTGGACTATAGTCCGTGATGCTGTGGTCGAGGGCAGGAGCTTTCGAGGGCGGGTCACAAGTTCAGTGGCATTCACTGGGATTGGGGAGTATGGGACTGCGCATGCATGCAGGCTGGAATCCCACTCCACCCCCTCCCTGGCATCTTGCCATTGCCGGTAGAAAATGATGGATACGCCTGTGGGGCAGACCTTCTCTGACCCTCACATTGTAGGGGGTTTCTCTTGCTTGCTCTGGTCTCCTGCCAGGCTTCTTGCAATAATTACCCGTGAGTGGTTCGACCCACTCGCCCCTACGGTTCTAAACCTTGGACTTAGGTGCAGGGAGCTGTAGTGCAGAAAAACTCAATAGACCAGGTCGAATAGCATGAAATGGATGCCTTTATTGAACAGTTTGCAGCATTATAAAATACATGTCATATGCACAGATTAAAGCAACTACAAGCATGCACACATCGATAAACTTAACTCTATAGAAATGGGGAACACACGGCACATCGTGAAAGGGGCAACACATTACAATTACCCTTAACCCCCTCCCCTAAACCTAACTAAGTTTCGATTTTGAGGGACTCGGGATTATGCTCACCACTTTAAGAATTGCGAAAAAGGCTTTGCAGCCTTTTGACACAGCTTTCCGTCATCACGTGGGTTTCGAAACTTCTGGCGCAGCTTGTATTCCTCTTGGTTCTCCTGCGATGGAGGCAGCCGATACAGCCTTAGTGAGCGCTCGCCACGGATGGATCCATTACCGATGTGATGTTGAAGAACTGGATGCACACTCCGGGACCTGAGTGTCTTCTTCTCCGGCCTGGGTCGTCGATGATCTCCCGACAAAAGTACCCGGGCCTCCCTCGTCGTCTTCCCGTCGTGGCCGGGCCTTGCCTGGCCGAACACCGAACACGTTCCGAACCGAAGTTGTTCCGAAGTTCCGAACCGAAGTGCTTTCGATGCTCCGAACCGAAGTGCTGTCTGAAGGTCTGTCCCGAAGCGTCCTGATGGACTTTACTCAATCCACAGTTATACCTTTTTGGAACATTCTTATCCCCCGCCAAATCATAGTCCTGTCATTGTAATAATTTTGGCGGGCAGAACTCTCTGCAGGGGTGTTTTGTCTTCATAACGGGAGTCGGTGATAGCTTAACTGGCCTTCCTGAGCCGATAATGTCTTTGCTTTGTTACCGTAACTTGGTTTGTATATTGATCGGTCTGGAGATTGCCCTGGATTGCTGTTAAACGGCTTCTCTTTGTACAGTGTAATGGGTTAAAGCGTTCGTTCAATTGTCCGCCCATTTCTTGATGGGTCTCATCCTGCCACCCAAATCTGTCCTGTACTTATAATCTAATCAATATGTATGCTCAGTTCCATAAATTTCGGCTTCCCAAAACTGGTTTTGCGGGCTTTTAATGCCCTCAATCCACAAGCCTGTCTGGCTTGCAGTAACAGAAATTCAAATGGTCCCAGAAGCTGGTCACGAGGTCTGGTGGCCATTTTGTGTGCCCTTTTGTCAAAGGTTTCTCTGTATAAGCTTCTTTTGGTCAATAAAGCTGTTTTATTAACCCTAATTTCCTACGTGATTATTTAATGAAAATTTCACGAATCTTACAGTCCCTCCTGTGATACTGATAGCTTGCTTAAAGTATCAATAACCCTTGGTGAGCAAATTTTCCCTGATTCCCCACATCCAAACATTCCTGGTAATTAACTATCTATGACCCCCACGTCACATGCAGTTCCCATTTCAGAAAAATTACATTGTGTACAGTTGGACAACCATAGGCAGTACTACCTCAAACTATAACACATTCATCTTTCAGATGTGAAGGGGCCGATACCCCTTACACCACCTGCATACACATTTTATTAATCAAAAATAGAAAACCGATCACCGGTTATAACACAACAGTATTCATACACTTAAATCATATCAGCTTAAGCGGGGGTCTCTTCGCCCACTCGTACATAGCGGTCTCTCCATTCTCCTGTGTTCTCGTGCCTCTGGAGGCGTTTGCCTCTCTTGCAATGCACGAACAGTATATATATTACAATCAAAATCTGACACACTACTAGGATGTGGGATGCTATTCTAATCCAGGGCGGGATCTCTATATTAGTGAACAGGTCCCACCATGGTGGGGTGACTATGTCCAATATGTCTTTCCCTATCTCCAATGTCTTCTGCTCTAGTGTGTAAAAATGCTTCTGTGAGACTATTACGGCTTTTGAAATCTTGGTGAGGTGTTCGGGGAGAGGGGGAATGATATAACCAAAATGCACAACGAATCGCTGAAAATCCGTGAAATTCTCTTTTACAGTGAGGTGAACGGTGGAAGGTACAGGAATGGGGACAATTCGCTGTTGTGCCACTTGAACTTCAGCCCTGGGTTTGAAACAGAAACTGCTGTCACTGACCGGACACCACCCGTGCTGTCCGTGGTGGTAGTGAGGTGCTGCAGTGGTAACACAGCATGTTCCACCTCCGATATATGCCAACTGCAGGGGCACATGGTTTTTTGCCATTGCCTCCATGGTGCAATTTACCGGCTTCGTGCTAACGGCTCTGAACCCGCACTGTGGTTTTAAAAAGGCATTCAAGTGCTGGGGACACAGGATGATGTGTGCTCCCCGGCTTTGACACCCCGAGAGGTCGGTGCCTGTCATCGTACGCTCCCATCTGATGACATAAGGCGGGACCACTGCGTAACGAATGTGCGCACCCCCCTGAATGACTCCAACGTTCTCCACCCTGTATACCGGGGCGGGTTTTGCTGTGGGACCCTACACCGGCATCCTCACCACTATTCCCATGATAGTATGATTCGAGCATCCGCAGTCCACTGGGACTGGGTACGCCTCTGCAGCTAGTCTGAGCTGGCACAGACTTAATGCGTTCTCAAAAGGGTGGAGCACTTGCAAGTTCTTATTGCTGATCCAGGACGGGACCAAACCTTGTTTTAAATCCTCCAGATTACTGCGGCCCTCACCCAGTAACCACGCCCCGTATACCACACAAGCCTCATTCTGTGCAGCCTGATCGGACGCATTCCGATCCTCCCTAATGAGTGCATTTACCGTTCTAGCGTGTTTCTCCAGCTCAGCGATTATTTCTTTTAAGTGTAGTGTCATGGCCTGGTCCTCATGTAGCTCAGAACCCACTACCTTATTTTCGTTTGTCCGTATGTTCCTTAACTGGGCCTTTAGACCATTAACCTGTGTCTGCAGCTCCATGTTGTCTAGAGCGTTGACAACAGATGTCCCGGTACTAAAAGCAGTGAAGATGTCATTTACAGTACCCCTTCTTTGCCTCCCTACCCGATCCAAAACTTCCTGTGGTGTGGTGTACAATTTGGCTTTGTCGATGTCGGCAAAGTCAAACTCATAAAATTGTCTGAACATCCTGGTTAACAGGACCTGGTACAATTGTTCCGTTTCCTTGGGACACCACTCCGGCAATCGCACCTCAGTGAGGTTTAAAATCACTGAGGCCACCGCGTAGTGTACCCCTTGGTACAGCATCTGACCGGTGGGTACCAATACTAAACCATTCCCGGGTCCCTTTGTGGTGGTGGGGCAGCCTTCCTTCTGGGCTAGTGCTACCGGAATCGTGGGCAGGGGCTTGCGTGGGCGGGTGATGAGTTCAGTGGCGTTTACCGGAATCGGGGAGAATGGGACTCCGCACACCTGGATGCTGACGTCCCACCTCATCCCTTTCCCGGCATCCTGCCACTGCCTCTGGAAAAAGATGGATATGCCTTTGGGGCAAACGTACTTCGAACCCCACATGCAGACATAATGGTTAGCACTGTTGCCTCACAGCGCCAGGGACCCGGGTTCGAATCTGGCCTCGGGTGACTGTCTGTGTGGAGTTTGCACATTCTCCCCGTGTTTGCGTGGGTTTCCTCCGGGTGCTCCGGTTTCCTCCCACAGTCCAAAGATGTGCGGGTTAGGTTGTGGGGTTTCTGTGATTCTGTGATCTGGTTCCCACCAGTTGTCCCAACACACACGTAATTATCCGTGAGTCCCCGTAATTGTCCGATGGGTATTGTTACCCAGTCGCTCCCACTCGATTGTAGAGTTCTTCATATTCTTTCCCAGCTTTTGAAGCCACCACCATCTACTTAGCGGTACGTTCCCATTACACACCAAACAGATCCTCTTTCCCACGGTAACGCTGACTCTGGGTGCAATGATCCTCACCCGAGGGCACAGTAATGAAGTCTCTTGGTAGCCAAACCCGGATTTGCTGGAGTATTCTGTAGAATTCGACCCCAGCCAACCTGGCCATCTCCCTTGGTGGAAGTAGGTGGCGGTTTCCTCAACCTCTCGCTTCCCCGTCCCATCCGTCGCGATGGGGGCTGTGTCCCCGGAGCATCCGAACACGACGACGTCCTTGGTGCGGCCTCGGTAGGCCAGCCCGCACCCGATCGCTGCGAGCACCACGAGAATCCTCTCCATTGTATTCCTGGTTTCTGTAACCGATAAGATGATGTAGCCAGACTCCGAATAGGCGCTGGCCTCATTAAACGGACGCTCTGGTCCCTTGACCCCGCTTCCAAACAAACACACATACTGGGCAGACTTCGAAAACTACCTTTTAAAACATCCCCATCATCTTAAACTTTACATGCCTTAAACTAACATTAAAATTACTTAACTTAACTTATCATTACCTAAATTTAACATACCTAAACTTATGTACAGCGCCGCCCTCCTTCGGGCGGCCAACCTAATTCCTGTGAGGGCTGCAGCGTGCCGCTCCCTGTGGCGGGGCTGCACTGACCTGTGGCTCTGGTTCCCCACAGCCTTTTGCTGTTAAACGGGGACTGTGTTTTCTCAAGGATTTCTGAAGTCGGCGTCTACTGGGAGTGGGTGACTCGGGCCAAGACTTTACAGGCTGAGGCGTTCGGGTCGACCTGCGAGAAGGTACTTTGGGCGTGGCTCCCTTAGCGAGTGGACCTTCGGGTGGGACCTCAGCTCTCACAGCCCGTGGCTTTTCCACGACTGTAGGCTACGGCCCCCTTCCCTCAGGCTCCGCCCCTTTGGGATTTGGGCAGGCTCCCTTGGTGAGTGGACCTTCGGGTGGGACTTCAGCTCTCACAGCCCGTGGCTCTTCCACGACTGTGGGCTTCGACTCCCTCCCCTCAGGCTCCGCCCCTTCGGGAATTGGGTCTGTGGCAGACGGCTCCTCCCCACCTGTCCTTACAGGTGGAGGATATCTGCCCCCAACTTCTACCTCCCCCACGCTCGAGTCAAAGGCGGGACCTCCGTCCTCCGACTCCTCCTCCTCCAGAATCGTGTCGAGGGCGGGACCTTGCTGTTCAGGTCCCTCCTCGTCCGAGTCCCAGGCCATCAGAGAAACCTCCCCCCAGGCGGGCGGGACCTCTTCTCCTTCCAAGCAGGCTACAACGCCAGCTTGTGTGGTCTGTGACTCATCGCACGCCTCAGGCTGAGGATCTTTATCCTCAGACCTGGCTTCGGTTGCTGATGCTTTTGCACCCGGTTCAAACAGTTTGCACTGGTCATAAACCATTTTACAAACCCTTAGCTGGTCCTCTAAACTGCCAGCCCTCACTGTTAACCTAGCGTTCTCCTCCCTTAAAGCCTGCTCAACTAACTTAGCCTCCGCAACCTGGCACCGCAGGTATTCCTCCATTTTACCGGAGGCCTCTTCCTGTGCATGTCTTTCTGGGGGACACAGGTCGACAGGCTGCGCTGGCTCTAGTCATTGGGGCACTGTGGTTGGGGCTGGGGGAGCAACAGGGCCATTGGCGACTGCCACCTTCCCCTGCGAGGTCATTAGAGACCGCATTGCCTCCAAAACTGACTCGATCGCAGCGGGATGGATCGACACATCGTCTCCTTTCTCCAGGATGGGCGTTTGGGCTGGGGCTGAGGGAGCTTTTCCCTTTAAATCCTTCCAGGGATTTTTACAGTCCCGGCGCCAGTGACCTTCCTTCCCACACCCGTAACAACTACTCTTGGCTTGGGGAGGGTGATTCCCCTCCTGATGCCACTCTCTTTTAACAGGAGCTGCAGGCCTCACCTCATGCGCCTTTCCCTTCGGGGGAGGCACTTCCTTACTCCTGCTGTTCCTGTAACCGATCGTGAGCTGATCAAGTACTATCTCCTCCGTGGAGCGGGGGTTATTGGGGTCAAACCATGTTTTGGCCTGCTCCCTCACCTGTGGCAAGCAATTGGTGACCAGGCACCGGAGCCAATGAGCCCTTTGACCAGCGTCCAGCCCGTCCCGGGCCGGCCGGCCCGGGCAGCTGCGCCGATACACTGGCCACAACCTTCCGGCGAAAACCCGTGGGGGCTCTCCCTCTAGCTGTACCGTCCTACCCAATCGGAGGAACGGACTTCCGTCATCTTCCCCCATAACCTCCAGGACCTCGTCCCGTAAATCCTCATACTCCCTGTGCCCTCTCTTGCTCTCTTCAGAGAGACACTGGAGGATCGAGCTGTCCAGGGAGGACAGCAGCATTCTGGACTGCTCTCCCCTGTCGCAGTCATTAACTGCTGCGGCCTGCTCCACGTCCCTAAAATGGACGGAGGGATCTCCTGACTCGGAGAGTTTTGGGATGTGGCTTATCATTGCCCTTAGCTGTTGTGCGCTGTGGGGCATTATGATCTGATTCATGAGGGGTCCGTCATCGCCATTCGCTTCGTCTGGACCGAGCCTCCGGTGTCGAGCGGGACACATCGGTGCCGGCTTCGACCCTCCTACCTGGGGTTGCTCTACCTCAGGAATCTTTTCATCTAACTCCACCGTTTCCTCCCCCGCAACCCAAGACTCATCATAGCTGGGAGGTGCCGAGGGCTCGGTGGTTGGTACCCCAACTGCCTCTCACGGAATCGTCTTTTGGATTCCCTGGCTAACTGTAGATGGCTCGCTGGTGGGTTTATGAGACACACCAAGCCGTTTGCCTTCGCTAGGGCCGTTCTCAGGCCCTCTAGCCCCCTTTGGCAAGCGCTATGGTCGGCGATCTCAGACCTATCCTCGATGGCCATCTTGTACGCTGCTCTAGCTCCCAGAATACTTTCCTCCTGTGCCTTTACCTGCTGAGCTAGGCGGACACACCTGTCTCTTATTCTTCCTTCACTGGACTTGGCCTCAGTGACCTGACACTCCAAGTAATCTATCTTGGCCTCATGGCAATTGGTTACGGAGTAGTGTTCCTGATTCAGCACGTTGAGCGATGCAATCAGTCTCTTTCCTCCCGCAACCTTTTCCTCTACTTCTGCTAGTAACCCTTTGAACTGGGCCGTCTGTGCTACAACGACTTGGTACAAAAGCTGGACTTGCTTCTTGTAGCACATCAGCCAGACCGCTTTTTCTACAGATCTTTTGTGCTCTTTGCTTTCTGTCCACTTGATGGCTGCGTCTAGCAGGTGCCTATCTCTTAATAGGTCAGATATCCACTGTTTTGTAAGGTTTACCTTCCCAAAAACATAATCCGCTATTCTCTCATCCATCACATTTTGTATATTCAGACCTTGATCTAAAACACTACATTCCTGCTGCCAAGGTCCTGCTGCGGTCGCCATCTCTGTAGGGGGTTTCTCTTGCTTGCTCTGGTCTCCTGCCAGGCTTCTTGCAATAATTACCCATGAGTGGTTCGACCCACTCGCCCCTACGGTTCTAGACCTTGGACTTAGGTGCAGGGAGCTGTAGTGCAGAAAAACTCAATAGACCAGGTCGAATAGCACGAAATGGATGCCTTTATTGAACAGTTTGCAGCATTATAAAATACATGTCATATGCACAGATTAAAGCAACTACAAGCATGCACACATCGATAAACTTAACTCTATAGAAATGGGGAACACACGGCACATCGTGAAAGGGGCAACACATTACAATTACCCTTAACCCCCTCCCCTAAACCTAACTAAGTTTCGATTTGAGGGACTCGGGATTATGCTCACCACTTTAAGAATTGCGAAAAAGGCTTTGCAGCCTTTTGACACAGCTTTCCGTCGTCACGTGGGTTTGGAAACTTCTGGCGCAGCTTGTATTCCTCTTGGTTCTCCTGCGATGGAGGCAGCCGATACAGCCTTGGTGAGCGCTCGCCACGGATGGATCCGTTACCGATGTGATGTTGAAGAACTGGATGCACACTCCGGGACCTGAGTGTCTTCTTCTCCGGTGTAAGATTCGCAATTTTCAGCAAAAATCACGCAAGAAAACTGGATAAAATAAGACTGTTTATTGACCAAAGTAAGCTTGCACAGAAAAACCTTTGACAAAAGGGCATACAAAATGGCCGCCAGGCCCCGTGATCAGTTTATGAACCATTTTATTTCTGTTACTGCAAGCCAGACAGGCTTGTGGATTGAAGACAGTGAGCCCGCGAAAGCCAGTATCTGGGAACCGAAACTCAGAGGAACAGCATACATATTCAATGGATTACAAGTACAGGATGGGGCCCATCAAGATATGGGCGGACAATGCAAAATCACTCATACCCATTTATTGTACAAAGGAAAAACCGTTTAGCAGCCATCAAGGAAAATCTCCGGACCGATCAATATGCGAACCGAGCCGCGGTGACAATGCAAAAGACATTAAAAGACATTATCGGCCAGGAAGGCCAGTTTAAGTTATCACCGGCTCCGTTACAAGACAAAGCGCCCCTGCAGAGATTTCTGCCCGCCAAAATTAATACAAAGACAGAACTATGATTTGGCGGGAGATAAGACTGTCCCAAAAGAGTATAACTATGGATTGAAAGTCCATCTAAGTTACTTCGGACTTCGGGTTACTTGAACAACTTCACTTGACTGGACGGCGGCTGCTTCTTCTTCTTGGACGACTTCAACTTCTTCGGACGGTGGCAGGATCGGCGCCTCTTCCACTTCGGCAGATGCAGAATCGATGAAAACGTTTTCGTCTTTTTAAAGACGGACGGTTTCGGTAAAAAGACAACGTGGTCGGTGTTCAGCCAAACAAGGCTCGGCCACGACGAGAAGACGACGAGGGTGGCCCGGGTACTGGGGTCGGGAGATCATCGACGACCCAGGCCGACGGAGAAGAAACCCTCTGGAGAACCGACCAGGCCGGAGACAAAAAGACAGTCCGGGCCTGACACTTCCGTGTCTCAACATCCCATTGGGTTGTTGTTCTACTCCACGAACAAAAATCCACAACAGGCTTAGTGGATCTCAGCCTTGACGAGCGCTCATCGAGGCTGTGTCTACCCCATCGCCTCGAGAGAGAGAGAGAGAGAGAATATCGACTGCGCCAGAAGTTTCCAAATCCACGTGACGACGGAAAGCGGTGCCAAAAGGGCTGCGAACCCCCCCTTTCTCGCGATTTCGAGAGTGGTGAGCATGATCCCAGTTTCCCCAGGTCGAAACTTAGTTTAGGTATAGGGGAGGGAGTTAAGGGAAATCGTAATGTGTTTCCCCTTTTACGATGTGCCGTGTGTTCCCCATTTCCATAGAGTCAAGTTCATAAATTTGTGCATGATTGTAGTTACTTTAATCTGTGCCTATGACATGTATTTTGTAATGCTTCAAACTGTTTAAAAATAAAAGCATCCATTTCGTGCTATTCAGCCTGGTCTATTGAGTCCTTTTCTCTGCACTACTGTTCTCTGCATCTAAGTCCAAGGTCTAGAACCGTAGGGGGAGTGGGTCGAACCACTCAAGGGTAATTCTTGCACGAAGCCTGGCAGGAGGCCAGAACGGGCAAGAGAGCAGGAAAAAGAACCCTACACCGGCCTGGGTCGTCGATGATCTCCCGACAAAAGTACCCGGGCCTCCCTCGTCGTCTTCCCGTCGTGGCCGGGCCTTGCCTGGCCGAACACCGAACACGTTCCGAACCGAAGTTGTTCCGAAGGTCCGAACCGAAGTGCTTTCGATGCTCCGAACCGAAGTGCTGTCTGAAGGTCTGTCCCGAAGCGTCCTGATGGACTTTACCCAATCCACAGTTATACCTTTTTGGAACATTCTTATCTCCCGCCAAATCATAGTCCTGTCATTGTAATAATTTTGGCGGGCAGAACTCTCTGCAGGGGTGTTTTGTCTTCATAACGGGAGTTGGTGATAGCTTAACTGGCCTTCCTGGGCCGATAATGTCTTTGCTTTGTTACCGTAACTTGGTTTGTATATTGATCAGTCTGGAGATTGCCCTGGATGGCTGTTAAACGGCTTCTCTTTGTACAGTGTAATGGGTTAAAGCGTTCGTTCAATTGTCCGCCCATTTCTTGATGGGTCTCATCCTGCCACCCAAATCTGTCCTGTACTTATAATCTAATCAATATGTATGCTCAGTTCCATAAGTTTCGGCTTCCCGAAACTGGTTTTCGCGGGCTTTTAATGCCCTCAATCCACAAGCCTGTCTGGCTTGCAGTAACAGAAATTCAAATGGTCCCAGAAGCTGGTCACGAGGTCTGGTGGCCATTTTGTGTGCCCTTTTGTCAAAGGTTTCTCTGTATAAGCTTCTTTTGGTCAATAAAGCTGTTTTATTAACCCTATTTTCCTACGTGATTATTTAATGAAAATTTCGCGAATCTTACAACATACAGACATAAATCCCCTGATCCGGTTCCCACCACTTGTCCCAGCACACACTCAACCCCCCTTGGGTTCCTGTAATCGCCCGATGGGTATTATTCCGCAATCGTTCCCAATTGACTGCAGGGTTTCCTATATCCTTGCTCAGCTTTCTGACCCACCACCACCTATCCAAAGGAATCTGTCCCTTGCATGTCAAACATACACGTTTCCCCATGGTGACGCTGACCCTTGTGGCAATGACCTGTACCCTGGGGCACAGGAGGGACGCCTCCCCGTACGTGAACCCGGTCTGACTGGAGTACTGAGTCGAATTGGACCCCAGCCACCCTGGCCACCTTCCCTCGTGGAAGTAAATGGCGAGCTCCTCCAAGCCCGTTCGCCACCCCCTGTGGTAATGATCGATGCTCTCTCTCCTGAACACCCGTAGATATGGGAATTCTCCTCGTCTCCTCGATCGCTGATGCTCACCCCTACCAGGGCGAGCAGGAGCAGAACCTTCCTCATCCCGACTTCCTCTCTGTAGGGACACACAAACAAAATAGCCATGTCCCGAATGTTCTCTGGCCTGACAGTTATCAAAATTCAAAACTTAAACTTATTGCCCACTAAAATTAAACCACTAAAATCCCAAACTTCCAAACTGTAAAAGCACACTTAAAATACTTCAGAAAGTTATATACATCTGCCGCCCATCTTCGGGCGGCCAGGCTAATTCCTGATTGGCCTGTACCTTTTGTGGAATCTGGGCAGCTTGTACACCTGGGCGTAAGGTGACCTGTGCCACCGGACTCGGAGAGTCCTTCTTAAAACGGGAGATTCCCTGTCTCCCAGTTAACCAGGTAGTGTGTCCTCCGGTGCTGCAACACACTACTCCCTTCTTGGTGGCTGCCGAATCCCTATCCTGTCCTGTGGGTTCCCCGCAGCCTGATGTCGCAGGCTGGGGACCCTTCTCTCTCTCTTTTCCCAACACTACCTCTCCTGTGAGTCCCTCACCTTTGGAGGCTGTAGGCTGGGGATCCGTATCCCTAGACTTATCCCTAACCTTTGGTTTTCCTTTCCTGCTAAGGGTTCTCCTGGGGCTGGACCGTACTCTAAAATGACACTCAGGTGACTAAGGTAGCTTAGGCTGTGGTGTGCGAGGAGACCTTCTCAAGGCTCCGACTACTGGGAGTGTACCTGAATCCCACTTAATTGGTGGGAGGGCCTCTCCAGTCACACAACTCACTGCCCCCACCTTTGCGGTCTGTGAATCAGCAACAGCTGCAGGCGGCTGCTCCCTAGCCTGAATGCGGTTAACCCTTGCTGACTATTCTCCACTCTCTGCATTAAACAGCTTGCACTGATTAATGTGGAACCACTTTGTGCGGCGGGGCATCTTGATGGCATACACCATGGGACTTTCCTTGTCCACAATGCTGTATGGACCCATATACAATGGTTTGAAAGTTCCCATCCGGGCGAAGTTTCTCACCATGACCTGATCCCCTATCTCCCACTCGTGGTGCCTGCTGGGTTCCAGCAGCAATCGGTTACTCCGATGCTGCTTTCCCATGTTACTAGCAGCCTGCCAGTGAATCTGTTTGAGGTGTTCAAACAGATTTCTGACACAACTGTCCCGGTTCACCTCTCTGAGCTGACCTTCTGTCAGCACCAGTGCTAGCACATGGGTGGGGGTCCGCATAACCCTGCCAGTCATCAGCTCGTGTGGGGAATACCCCGTGCTCTTTAACTGGCTGGCTCGGATCCCCATCAAGACTAATGGTAAGGCTTCCACCCACTTCTTGGGCGAGTCTCCCGTTTCCTTTCTCAGCTTTTCCTTGGTGATACGGTTTAAATGCTCTACAGGACCTGATGACTGCGGATTGTAGGCGACGTGCCATTTTCCTTTAATGCCGAGCACCATGAGGGTCTCCTGCATGACCTCTCCGGTGAAGTGACTCCCTTGGTCAGACTCCACATACTGTGGGAGTCCCCATCGTGAGAACACTTCCCTGATCAGGTTCTTGGCTGTACCCAACGCGGTAGCTGTACAGCAGGGAAAAGCTTCTATCCACTTTGAGAACACATCCACCAGGACTAGGCAATACTTGTAGCCTCCCTGGGCGGTGGGTAGGGGCCCGATATAATCGATCTAGATCGACTGCCATGGTCCCTCTACCCTCCTGGTGTGTCCCAAAGATACCTTCCTTTTCTGGGGGTCAGGGTTATTGGCAGCACACACCAGACAGTAGGCACAGAACTCGCGGACCTGTTCCCTCAGTCCTGGCTACCATCCTGCCTGTTCCACCCTTTGCCAGGTGGCTTCAGACCCGGGCTGCCCCACTCCTGGACCCTCATGGGCCAGTTGGAGGAATTCCCTTCTGTGCTGTTGCGGCACTACCCATTGCCCCCCCCTGAACAGCATGCCTTCCTTGACGGTGATGGCTGCTGTACCGTACGGGCCCTCTACTTTTTCCCCTTTTGTGAGCGCGTCCAGGATGGCTCTAAGGATGGGATCCCCTACCTGGGCCTGCTTTAGGTCCGGGACCAAGGCTACCCCTTGTGTGCCTCCCTTGTCCCGGATTGCGGCTACCGTCCCAAAACTCTCCTACCCTAGCTCCCTGCTTGGCTAGTCCATCTGCCCTTTGATTTCCCTCTCTCAAGGGCTCTGTCTTTGAATGGGCCTTAACCTTGTGGATGAAGACCTTCCCTTCTTTCCCTACTCGTACAGCCAGCCCTAGGAACTTTACTTCCTTTTGGCCGTTCTGTACCTTCTTGGAGTTTACCTTAAACCCTTCCTGCTTCAGCAACTCCAGCAGTTCAGCCAGTAGTGGACCGTGTTCCACTCCTTAATCAGTGAATAGGAGCAGGTCATCCACATACTGGACTAACTGTTGGGGTCGGCTGAAGCCCTTTAAGCAATCTGCCATACACTGATGGAAGATGCTGGGGCTGTTGTGGAACCCCTGTGGTAGGCAGTTCCAAGTATACTGCTGGCCCTTAAACGTAAAGGCAAACTTGTACTGGTCCTCTCTCCTTAGAGGGATGGACCAAAACCCGTTGGAAATATCCAGCACCGTGAAGGTGGTCGCGGAGGCTGGAATACTCCCTATGAGGTCGGCGACTGCTGCTACCGTGGGTGCACAGGCGGGGATGTTCCTATTGAGCGCTTGATAGTCCACCGTGGCTCTCCAGGAGTTGTCCGGTTTCCTAACCGGCCACAACGGAGAGTTTACATGGGTGGCTATTGGTCTCAATACCCCCTGTTTGACCAGAGAGGTCATGGCCATTTCCATGACCTTCTCCGCCTCTTTCGGGAAATTATACTGCTTTTGTGGTCGGGTCATGGGGTCCCCATCTACACTCACTTCTACCCCGTTCACCCTCCCACAATCATGCTTGTGGATGGCAAATGCGTCGAGGTGTGCTCGCACAAATGCCTGGTACTCCACTGGAGTGTTACTGACCATTTGCTCGAGGTCGTAACCCTCCTTGGGTTTTAGGGTGTTCAGGGTCCCCTTGCCCTGCTTCCCTGGCATAACTGCCACTTCACTCTCTTTGCATGCACCCCACAGACAGTGGTTCCTAAGATCCACTAGGATCCGATGGCCTGTGATAAAATCAGCCCCCAGGATGCCTTTCCCTTCCTGCTCCCACTTTATTAAAACACAAGTCCACTTGGTGTAGAGTGCTCCTAAATGAATGGACAGCGGGACAGAGAACGAGCCAACCTGCTCATTACCTGTGAACCCCACTAAGCTGTATGGGACCCCGTTAGACAGAGGTGAGGCAGCGGGGTTATCTGAGTAGACTATGGTGCTTGAAACTCCCGTGTCCAACAGATAGGTCCCTTTTACCTTTTCCACCTCCATCTTAACAAGCGGTCTTTTCCATACATTGTACTCAAGGGGACACAGATAGACAGGCTGCGCTGGCTCTAGTCATAAGTCTATGTTAACTGGGGGGGCAGATGGAGTTAAAGCACCTGTGGCTGTGGCTACCTTCCCTGGGCCAGCCAACAAAACCTGAAGTGCATCTACTATCGAATCTACTGTGGGGGTAGAGGCCTGTGTTTCTGCCTTTGGGGCGGGAGCTGGGGCATTCTTTCCTGCACTATCCTTCCAAGGATTTTTACAGTCCCCTCTCCAATGCCCACTCTTTCCGCACCCGAAGCAGTTACGCCTCACATTGGAAGGGTTACCCCCTTCCTGGTGCCATTCCTTCTTACCCTGGCTGGGTTTAAACTCATGCACTTTCCCTTTTGTCTGTGGTTCGTCTGCCCCCCCTACTGTTATGGTAAGCCAGGGTCAGTTGTCTGACCACTGTCTCCTCGGTGACCTGGGGGCCCTTTGGGGCGAACCACAGCTCGGCCTTGGCTCTGATCCGTGGCAAGCTGTTTGCCACCAGACTTCGAAGCCAGTGAGCCAGTTCATCCTGGTTTAAGTTAGCCCGGTCAAGATCCCCATTACAGGCACTCCTGTACACAGGCCACAGCCTGTCTGCAAAAGCCTGTGGGGTCTCCCCTGCTAACTGTATAGTCTTCTCCACCCGGGAGAACAGACTACCAGCATTCATTCCCATCGCCTCCAGCACTTGATCCCGAAGGGCAGCGTACCCTCCCTGTCCCTTCTTGCACTCAGCAGAGAGGGACTGGTACAGCTTGCCATCCAAGGTGAATAGGAGCATCTTGGCCATTTCTGAGTCGTCGCACTCATTAATACCTGCTGCTTGTTCCACTTCCAAAAACTGAACTGAGGGATCTCCCTTGTGGGTGAGCTTACTCAAGTGGCTTACCATAGCCCTAAGCTGTTGAGTCCCATGGGGAACCACAAACTGGCTTTCAAGGGGCCCCTAGCCCCCACCTAACCCCGGTGGGCCAAACTTTTGCTGTTGAGTCGGGCACATCGGCCCCGGCTCCCGACATTTCCTGCAATTGTTTGCCCACTTCTGCCTGCTGCCAAACCGAGTCAAAACCCGGCACCACAGGTGGCGGTGGTGTGCACTCCTCCCTGTCTTCCCTACAGATTGCTTGTCCCTCCTGCTGCCCAACCGAGTTGCTCCCCGGCGCCACAGGTGATGTCTGCACAGTTTCAACTTCTACTTCCAGGCCTACCCGGGCCGCACCCGGGCTTACTAGGCATAACATGCCTTTTGCCCTGGACAGAGCAAGTTTTAAACTCTCTATCCGCTTTTGACAGGGGCCATGATCTCCCGCTTCGAACTCCCTACTGCATGCTACTTGATAAGCTGCCTTTATATTCTTATACTGCTCCTCCTGTTCCCTTAACTGTCTGGTTAGGCGAGCGTTCTCTTCTTTCAGCACCAGCTCATTTCCCTTTGCTTCGGTGACTTGACACCGAAAATACTCATGTCTGTTTCTGTGTTTCTCTACTAATTGCAATTTCTCTTGATTCTGCGCTTGTAATTCCTGCAATAGTTCCACCCCTGCTACAGCTCTTGCTTTGGAGAGTTTGGCCGCCTCTTGCAGCTCTGCTGTCAAAGCTTTCACCTGCTGGT
This sequence comes from Somniosus microcephalus, assembly GCF_052327205.1. Classification (NCBI taxonomy): domain Eukaryota; kingdom Metazoa; phylum Chordata; class Chondrichthyes; order Squaliformes; family Somniosidae; genus Somniosus; species Somniosus microcephalus. The sequence goes on along the minus strand of NC_141000.1, from coordinate 40,349,004 downwards.
CTAACAGCTGGATCTGTCGTATGGCACAGACCAACCAGATGACCTTCTATACCGACTTTTTATGATCCTGGCTCTCAGTCAATTTAGCTGCAGCGTCTACAGGATGCCCAGCACATGGTTACCCACTTCTTGGTGATATTCACCTTCTCAAAAACATAAGAGGAAATCCTCTCTTCCATCTTTGTCCTTTCATCAAACACAGGGTCTACTGCATTACTTCCCTTTTTCCAAAGTCCTGCCGCGGTCGTCATGCTTTAGGGGGTGGTGTGTATAGTCAGCTTCACCTCTGACTCCTTTGAGCAGTTTGAATCACTCCCACTCCCTTGTTCTAGACATTGGAATTATTTAGGGGTCGTAATAAAACTTGCAACAGACACCTGGGTTAGTCAAAAGAATTCAGATCTTTATTTTGAGACAGGAAAATATACAATACAATAAAAACTTACACTTTAAAAGGATGGGGAACACACAGAATAAGCAAGGGAGAATTACAATGTACCAAATCCCTTACCCTCCCAACCCCACTACACTAGCTAGGCTGGAATCCAGAGGACCAGGAAATGCTCACCAAAAACGACTTTCTTGACAGTTGTAGAGATTCGCGATTTTGGGGTTCTCTTTAGTTGTGGAGGTTGGGGCCTGCCGTACCTCAGACGTGGTAGAAGACTGCACCTGCGTTGGGTCTTCAGTTGGGTTGAGTCCGCAGATGCGGTTAGTCACTCGGTTGGATCTTACCGGGTAAGTACTCAAATTTCTTTGGTTAGGGCTACTTTTAGGGTCTTTTTGTCCAAAATCTTACCCAGGGGTAAGTCAGACTAGCCTGTAGAGTGGGAACAAGTCTTTTTGGTTTGTGAGTTTTTTGGCGGTTGGTTCCTTGTTGGTTGCGGTGGCCCAATATTACCTGGTTGGTGGTAATATTGGCTGGTGTTAGTTTCTGTAGGCCTTTGGTTGCCGCGATCTCTGTTTCTTCTTTCTTCCTTCGAGTCTCCGTTGATGGTCTCTCTCTTGAGCTGGTTGGCTGAACTTGAACTCGGACTTCTGAGCTGACTCGAACTGACCGTGTTGCATTGTCTCGACTGTACTGTGTTCCAAACTTTACTGTTGAACTGCAAAAGACAGGCCTCAATTATACTAATTTGGGGCCTGGCTTATCTGACCGCCAAATCTCTGTTTCCTTTGTAAAATTTGGCGGGCTCGTTATTTTTAATGTCCTTTAAAACTTTAACGAGCTTCGGGGATGGCCCATCCAGACTTAACGAGTTTAGGGGATGGCTCACCAAAACTTAATCGGCTTTTAACTGGTTTTGGGATTGCCTTGAAACCAATTTAAAATGCTAAACGTTTTTCAATCTCTTTAAAAATTGACTTTGAACTGTGGTTTGTTTATAGTAACTGTAGGGCTGATGTTCTTTCTTTTGTATGGCTGGGGACATGTCCTGTTTACCTGATACCTGGCTTGGCAGGAAAACAGGCTTCATTGTCCTTATGTAAAACTGGGGCGGCCTTGACATTCCTCAGAGAGTCCAATATCCAAACCTCGGGGGCCCACCCCGCCTCCCTGCTGTTCCAGCATTTTGCAAGCCTGAACATGCCTTTTAAACCAACCAAATCTTCCTGGGATTTTTATTTTAAATCCCTTTTGTCCAATAACCTTGAAAACAGTCCAAAAAGTCTCTTCCTTAAATTAACTCTTTAACAATCCTTCTGTTTGTGCCCAACCACCACAATTATCCTTTTTGCAGATTCAAAATCAAAATTATTTTAAAAATGACTTTCCTTCTGTTCTGGGGTTGTGCAGAAATTTTCGAACCTTACAGCCCTTGGCGGCAGGCAGGGACAGTGCCAACAGCACCCTCCCTCACCCCGGATCAGAATTTAGAAATAATTAAACTGGCCTCTAAGGCCAATAAATAGGTGGCCTCGGCCCCCTCAGGTGGTTCAGGCGACCCCCGGATATACACCACAGCATTTTTAGGGGGCCAGCAGTGTGAGATGTTGATGGGCACGGGAGCGCCTGTATCGATAACCAACCAACCTTTACCAACTTCGAATAAAACAATGTATATAACTGGAGTAAGAGGAAAATCAGTTAAGGCAAGGAGTGAGTCACAATTGTTGGAATTTGGAGGAATTTTAATACCGGTCCACTTCTGGGTTTGTCCGAATAACGAGGGAACAATATTGGGGATTGACATATTAAGAGAAGTGGGGGCAATAATTGATTCAGGATGGGGGGAGGTCGCGTGGCGGATTGGCCGAGGAACCAGAAAGCACAGCCACGGACCGAGAGCCATGACCCAATATACCACCTGGGTGGCCTCCGCCACCCCTATCACATGGGACTGGGCGTCTGAGGGCATCTTTGGGCTTGTGTGTTCCCAATTCCCGGAGGTATGGGCTAGACATAAACAGGATTGCGGGAGGGTCGATATAACACCCGTCATGGTCGAGGGGGAAACTCACAAACCACATAAACAATATTCTATTAAACCAGAGGCGAGATCAGCGGTGCAGGCAATAGTTCAGGAACTACTGGAGGAGGGTATATTAAAAAAGACCACTTCAATGATGAACTCCCCGATATGGCCGGTTAGGAAACCCGATGATTATACTGCGCTAAATAAATGCATCCCGAGACTGCACCCAATTGTAGCGAGCCCGGCAACAATTTTCAATGGTCTAAGCCCAGAACATAACATTTTTACGGTATTGGATGTTTCCAATGGATTTTGGAGTCTGCCTTTGGCTCCAGAGTCACAAAGCAAGTTTGCGTTCACTGTGGCAGACCAGCAGTATACTTGGACCCGGCTGCCACCAGGATTCCACAATAGCCCCGCTATATTCCACAAAGCAATGGCCCAAGCTTTGGCCGGAGTGGAATTGACCCCGTACGGGAGTACAGTGCTCCAGTATGTGGACGATTTACTGATCGCGTCTACCTCAAAAAAGGGGCACTGTGGTGCCTTGGTGTGCATACTAGAGGCCCTTCAGAAACAAGGATTGAAGATTAGTCTGAAGAAAGCACAAATTGGGCAAGGGACAGTGCAGTACCTCGGATACACAATTATGTCGGAAGATCAGAGACTGGCAATTAGTGAGGCGCCTCGTCCGATTAATGTATGGGGTGTCCAGAAGGTAATGGGTTTGTTCAACTACTGCAGGAATTTTATACCTAATTTTGCAGTGATTACAGCACCAATACAGAATTTGATAAAAGAGGGTAAGGCCCCGCTAGAATCAGCGGACTAGAAACAGGAACAAGAAAAGGCATACAGAATGATTAAACTCACTATAACCTCGGCGCCAGCACTGGGTCTCCCGGATATGTCAAAACCCTTTCACATTCATTGCGATGGGAGGGGGGATTTTATAATGCAGTAGTGACTCAAACCCACAGTGACCGCTGGTGGCCCATGGCCTATTACTCAACACGGCAATCCGCGGTAACGGCGGGATTCCCCCGCTGCGTGGCAGCACTGGACTGTGCCGCCTGGGTGGTCCAGGTGAGTGAACCGGTGGTGATGGCCGGACAATTGATCTTGCACACCCAACACACTCTGGTAGAGCTACTTAATACTGGAAAGTTAAGAGCAGTATCAGATAGTCGAAGAGCAGCGTGGGAAGCGGTACTTATCCCAAAGGATAAGTCCGTACAGATTGTTAAAGACTGGATTAAACACTGCAGGCGGCATATTAACGGAAGGAGAAGAACATCAGTGTGAACTAGTGGTAGAGGAAGAGGAAAAGATAGCCCACTTGAAGGGGAGGGTGAAGTAATGTCTGTCGATGGTTCTAGGAAATTTATAAGTGCTATACACCCCATACGGGATGGGCAGTCGTGAGGAATGATGGTTGGGTGGTCCAACAAGGGGCTCTGGAAGGAGGGGACTCCACCCAGGTAGCAGAACTGGTAGCTCTTATTGAAGCATTACGGGCTTGTCAAGGGAAATGAGTAAATATTTACGCCGATAGTTGGTACGCATTCGGCGTAGTCCACGATTATATGGCCTCATGGGCCTGAAGGGGGTTTATAACATCCTCAGGGGGTCACATTAAACATGAAGTGCTAGTAAAGGCACTGGTGGAGGCTGCAGGGCTCACACTGGAGGCAGCAGTAGTCAAGGTAAAAGCACATCAGAAGGGGGACGATTGGATACAGAAAGGAAACAAATCGGCTGATATGGAGGCTAAAGAGGCCGCTGAAAATATGCCCCCTTCTCCGGCACCAGTGGCAGCTTGCGCCATCGGACCAGAGGAAGTAAATATGATGCAGCTGCCCAAAGATACGTCAAAGGAAGAGAGAGAGGTATGGGAGAGTCACGGGGCAAAGGGAGATATGACTAGGGTATGGGAGAGTCATGAGGCAAAGGAAGATGTGACTGGGGTATGGGAGAGTCATGGGACAAAGGAAGATGTGACTGGGGTATGGGAGAGTCACGGGGCAAAGGAAGATGTGACTGGGGTATGGGAGAGTCATGGGGCAAAGGAAGATGTGACTGGGGTATGGGAGAGTCACAGGGCAAAGGAAGATGTGACTGGGGTATGGGAGAGTCACGGGGCAAAGGAAGATGTGACTGGGGTATGGGAGAGTCACGGGACAAAGGAAGATGTGACTGGGGTATGGGAGGGTCACGGGGCAAAGGAAGATGTGACTGGGGTATGGAAGAGACACGGGGCAAAGGAAGATGTGACTGAGGTATGGGTGAGTCACGAGGCAAAGGAAGATGTGACTGGGGTATGGGAGAGTCACGGGGCAAAGGAAGATGTGACTGGGGTATGGGAAAGTCACGGGACAAAGGAAGATGTGACTGGGGTATGGGAGAGTCACGGGGCAAAGGAAGATGTGACTGGGGTATGGGAGAGTCATGGGGCAAAGGAAGATGTGACTGGGGTTTGGGAGAGTCACGGGACAAAGGAAGATGTGACTGGGGTATGGGAGAGTCATGGGGCAAAGGAAGATGTGACTGGGGTATGGGAGAGTCACGGGGCAAAGGAAAGTGTGATTGGGGTATGGGAGAGTCACGGGGCAAAGGAAGATGTGACTGGGGTATGGGAGAGTCACGGGGCAAAGGAAGATGTGACTGGGGTATGGGAGAGTCACGGGGCAAAGGAAGATGTGACTGGGGTATGGGAGAGTCACGGGGCAAAGGAAGATGTGACTGGGGTATGGGAGAGTCACGGGACAAAGGAAGATGTGACTGGGGTATGGGAGAGTCACGGGGCAAAGGAAGATGTGACTGGGGTATGGGAGAGTCACGGGGCAAAGGAAGATGTGACTGGGGTATGAGAGAGTCACGGGGCAAAGGAAGATGTGACTGAGGTATGGGAGAGTCACAGGGCAAAGGAAGATGTGACTGAGGTATGGGAGAGTCACGGGGCAAAGGAAGATGTGACTGGGGTATGGGAGAGTCACGGGGCAAAGGAAGATGTGACTGGGGTATGGGAGAGTCACGGGGCAAAGGAAGATGTGACTGGGGTATGGGAGAGTCACGGGGCAAAGGAAGATGTGACTGGGGTATGGGAGAGTCACAGGGCAAAGGAAGATGTGACTGGGGTATCGGAGAGTCACGGGGCAAAGGAAGATGTGACTGAGGTATGGGAGAGTCACGGGGCAAAGTAAGATGTGACTGTGGTATGGAAGTTAGAAGGGGCAGACCAGTTGGTAGCCCCCGAGTGTATCAGGCAAAGTTTACTCAAAATCTATCACGGGGATATACATCAGGGAAAGCATGGGATGCTGCACTCACTAAGAAGATGCTGGTGGTGGCCAGGCATTGGCAGGGACGTGACAATGCACGGCCAGAGGTGCCTGATCTGTGCGCAGTATAACCCAGGAAAAGGGATAAAGGTTTGTATGGGAAATCAACTGAGACCGAAGGGACCATGGGAAAACCTACAAATCGATTTCACGGGTCCCCTTCCAAAGAGTAGGGGAATGACCTACTGCCTGGTGATAATGGATCACTTCACTCGCTTGGTAGAGGCCTTCCCAACATGAAATTGCACCGCCGATACGGCCGCAAGAATCTTGGCAGAGGAGGTGATACCCCGGTGGGGGGGTCCCCCTACAAATAGATTCTGACCAGGGGACCCACTTTACAGGTAGGGTCATGAAGATGGCATGTCAGTTATTGGGGGTAAAGCAGAGGTTCCACATACCTTACCACCCTCAGAGTTCCGGAATGGTGGAACGTATGAATAGAACCCTGAAAACGGCTATAGCAAAAACAATTGCGAGCATGGGTAAGAACTGGGTGGATGTCCTCCCGACCATATTAATGAGGTTGCACCAGACAATAGGACTAGCTCCGTATGAATGAATGACTGGGAGGGCTATGAGATTACCAGAAGGGGTGATAGAAGGGTGTAATGAAACAGGGCCGCTGAGGGATAGAATTATACGGCATGTAGCGGAGCTATGTAAACAGCTTCAAGGAATGAAAGTGGAAGTAAAGCAGCAGCAAGAAGCGGCAGATCGACACGGGCATGGACCTGAACCCGAATCATCGGGGCTCCCAACGGTGGGAGATGTTACGTCCGTGTATAAGAAGACACAGACTGCGGAGAACGGTAAAATAGGTGTTTACTCAACGTGGCTCAGACTGCAACTGATCTGTACAGATTACTACTCAGGGCTATATACAGGTGTGGTCACTGCCAGTACTACAGTATACATGAGCTGTAAAAAGTAGTTCCCCCCCTTAAAGGTACATACATTACAATTCCTCCCCTTTTAGATTAACAGTACCATAACGCTCATTTAACAATTAAATATCAAACTAATTACAATTAACACTTTTAACATGCAACATTAGCTGAAAATAGTCTATTTATAAATTCAGTCTTTGGGGGCTTATGTAACCCCTCTTTATCAATAATGTGGCCACAATACGAGATTTGTTTTCTAAAAAACTCGCATTTGGGGCGGTTAGCTAGGAGCCCATATTCCTGCAATCTAGTGAGCACCTGCTCCAGGTTGGCAAGGTGATCACTGTCATTTTCGCCCGTGACCAGGATGTCATCCAAATAACACTGGGTCCCTGGGATCCCTTGCAGGACTTGTTCCATTGCCCTCTGCCAAATAGCCGGAGCTGATGCTACCCCGAATACCAGCCGGTTGTATTGGTAGAGACCTTTGTGGGTGTTGATTGTGAGGTATTTCTTTGATGCTTCTTCTACCTCCATTTGCAGATACGCCTGGGCCAGATCAATCTTAGTGAAGTGTTTCCCTCCAGATAGCGAGGCAAAAATATCTTCAATCCGCGGAAGTAGATATTGTACGGTGTGAAGGATCGGGTTCACTGTTACCTTAAAGTCCCCACAGAAGCGAACCTTCTTTGGTTCCCCAGGCATGCTGCTCAACGACTTTTTCATCACAGGGACGATGGGTGTAGCCCACTCGCTCCAGTCTACCTTGGACAGTACACCTGAATGTTCCAGACTCTCCAGCTCTGCTTCGACGGCTGGGTGGATCGCATCTGGCCTTAAAACATTTTGGGCTTGCGTTTCCTTCAATTTTAATCATCGCTGTCATGCCTTTTAGTGTTCCGAGTCCTTGCTGGAACACTTCTTTCGCGTCAGTTAGGATCTTTGACAGTCGCCCAGGTGTGATGTCATCATCCTTTTTGTCAGCCACAGTCAGTGCCTGTATGGAATGCCAATCCAGTTGTATTTTCCGGATCCATTCACGTCCCAGTAATGGTGGTCCTCCATCTTGCAATACATACAGGTCTAGTTTTGGTGTTTTCTTACCGTTATATATAACGGTCACCCTTATTTTTCCTTTGGGGTAGACTTTTTGCCCCGTGTACGTCTTCAAAATAATTTTTGTGTCTCTCAAGGGTATGTGTGAGAATAGCCATTCGTAGTCCCGTCGGTTTATGACTGTTAGGGCTGATCCGGTGTCCAATTCCATCTTTACCTGGACTCCTGCTATCTTGAGAGTGACCCAAATGGTTCGGTGATCCTCCGTTGTGATCACATTATGTATTTTCAGACAACTCAGTTCCCTGCTTTCGGAGTCGTTATCACTCTTTTGTTCATCTGAACTATTCTCCGTCATCTTATGTACCTTCTGGTACTTTCCTTTGGTAGGTTTCTTATTGCTGGTTTTCTTTCCTGACCTGCAGACTTGTGCTATGTGTCCTACTTTTCCACACTGTCTGCACACTTTGTCTTTGAACCAGCAATCATTCTGGTCATGTGTTGTTCTGCCGCAATGATAGCACTTCTCTGTTCCATATGACATTTCGTTTGTGCCATATTCTTGCGGACTCTGTTGTATCTCTGCAGCGCCCCGTGCTGCTACTTCATATGATACCGCAATGCTGAAAGCCTTTTCCAGCGTAAGGTCCTTTTCAGATAAAAGCCGTTTCTGGGTTCCTTCACTTTGAAGCCCACACACAAACTTGTCCCTTAAGGTATCTGCCAGTCCTGCTCCAAACTGGCAGTGTTTCGATAGTTTGCGCAATTCTGTTAAATAATCAGCATTGCTTTCATCCTTATGCTGGTTCCATTTGTGAAACTTGAATCTTTCTCCTATCAGCAGCGGTGTGGGGTTTAAATGTTCCTTTAGTACCGTTACTATGTCTTCAAAACTCTTTTCCATTGGCTTCGTTGGGGTAACTAGATTTCGTAATAAACCATACGTCTTTGCACCCATTAAATTTAACAATACTGACACTTTCTTGTCATCTGACACCTCATTTGCCTTGCAGTACACATCTATTCGTTCGACATATGTAGTCCAATCTTCGACTTCATTGTCAAATGCGGTGATACTGCCACTCTGCGGCATTCTGGGTGTGGTTTAAAATGGCGTCTCCCAATGGCTTAAAATGGCATCTCCCGCGCTTTCCTTCCTCCCCCGCTGCTGCCGACGCCGCTCTCGGCGGTCCTCGTGGCAATGGCGGTGCCTCGCGGGTTTCTGTGCGTCTCTCTCTCCCTCTCTCCGATGCTGCTCAGCCCCTGAACACCGGCTACGCCCTGTGCGCTCTGCCCTCTCTCTCTCTCCCCTGTCGACGCTGCTCGGCCCTTTGCTGTGCCGCTCGGTCGGGCTCTAGCCCGCCGCTGTCCGGGAAGGGTCTGCGCACTACCTGTTGCCAGCCCGTTTCACTGGACCACCTCGACTGGAAAGCCAAGCCTGGCTCTCGACAGCCTCCCCCGCAATTCTCGAGTCTCTGCTGGATGACTGGGCGGTTGCCCGTGGTCGATGCCCGAGTCTCTGGCCTTGAACTCCAATCCACTGATCTCCAGGAACGAATCCCCGGGAGGTGATGCAGAGTTGCAGGTAGGTTTGAACCTGCCTCATCACCAATGTTGCGTCCGTTTATAATGAGACACAGACTGCGGAGAATGATACAACAGGTGTTTACTCAACGTAGCTCAGACTGCAACTGATCTGTACAGATTACTACTCAGTGTTATTTACAGGTGTGGTCACTGCCGGTACTGCAGTATATATGAGCTGTAAAACATAGTTCCCCCCTTAAAGGTATATACATTACAATTTGCTTTGAATTAACAATATGTGGATATCAAAAGCCACCGCGATGTCCTACCATGGTGCCACCTCCAACAGATGGCATGATCAGGGTCGGGGGCCCGAAGGCACTCTTACATGATGTAACTATGGTCACTTTAGAAGTAACCTATAACCTGAGCAGTACAGTGCCGGTGTTAGAGGCCAATTGTGGTGATCACCCAGCATCAATTACTTGGGCAAAGCATAAATTGCAGCGAGTACTTAGTGATTATAAGGACCGCACAGCCCCCGAAGTAGGGGCCTCTAAGGGGTGGCGGAGACGGGGTATATTAGGGAAAGTGCCAACTTGGTCTTAAATTCATGGCAAATCACAGACCTGAATAGCTATGCCTCCCGGGTGGCGCAGGAAAGCACCAAGGGCCTGCGGTTCACAGCTCAGGGTATGCACTTACGGCAGTAGAAGTGCAGGGAACCGGGTTACAGTGAGGTATAGAGGTCCTAGGGAAAGCCGTAATAAAGGCGACTGATTTACAGTCCAAGGGCCGAGCATGTGACATGCTGGCTTGGGACTTGATTGACAGCGTTGAATCAGACATTGAAGACATCAGGTTTGGGATGGTGCTCGGCATGCGCAGAAGGAAGTCAGCAGTCTCAATCTGATTAACTGGGAGGAAGATAGACAGGAGCTCTTGGTAACCTGACCAGCAGGCTGGGGGCCAGCGGATGCATTTAGATTTCTAATGATGATGCCACAAGGGCACAAGAATGGAACATATCAGGGGGGATGTAAAGTAGAGTCTCTGGGAGTGGTCAGAGGTGAATCGGCACATGGGTGGGTACCCGGGGATACGTAGCACCTGGCAAGAATGGTACCCTCCTGATGACCACGGATGAGTGCTGTACTGAGTCGGAGCACTACATAGTGTGTACCTGTAACACCCTGAAACTGATAGATGAGGGCTCAGCAGTGGTGGTGATGGTAGAGCCTCTGGAAGGAGCCATTAGGGTGATTCAGGCATCTGTGACTCAGTGGTGTTTTCTGAGCGACGAGAAGAACTACCTCTACGGAGGATTGGTGTGTGCAAATAATAATAGGTTTTGCCTTCAAGTTTCAGACTTTCTCGCCTTGGGAGGTTTCCATCTACCAGGCAGAACCCTCGCCGGCTTGGTCTTCAGCTCATGGTGGGATGATGAGTTGAGTTTTGATGATACACCAGGGTGGTGGTGGAACAGGCCTTGAAAACCACAATGGAATACAATGCGTGGAGTAAACAGGCCCTCACGGGGAAGAGTGGAGGTGGACTTGACCAAAAGAATGGCTAGAAGGCTGGAAGCTAAAAGGCAGGGAGCTTCAGTGGTAGGCCCAGGCCAAAGACACCCTGATTGGTGGGACATAGATAGAATGGCAGCCGCCATCGCCTCCACGCTCATCCTTATCATCAGTATATGCATCTGTTGCTATCTAAAATGGATGATATCCCAAGTGGTGAAGATGTCAAATAGGGGATATACCCCGGTGTCAGAAGCCAAGTTGCCATTCTCAGAGACTGGGGAAAAGTGGGACGTGTATGCGATATTAATCTGGCAGACTGGGTCGCAAGCACAGCCAATGTCACTAGGACATTGGTGAGGCTGTAAGAGGACCATGTAATTTATGGATTTGACACTCACGGGAGTCCAGTTGGATCCCTGGACAATCCAGCAAGTAGAGAATTCAGGGATTTAGGTATGTCCTACCTGGATCAGACTAGGTCTGACCAGGGGCCAACAGGAGGGACTGATAGGGTAACCTGTAGGTTTGGATAACCTTTAAATGTGTATTATAGTTGCGTTAGAAGCTATGCTATTAAAATGTAACCGTAACTGCAAGGTATGATGGGAAGCTTGACCAAAATCAGACCAGAGCGTAGTGTCAGCATTTAACAGTAGCAGTAGTTGTAATAAAGTTTCTCCACGAAACCTTAAATCAAGAACAATGAACAAAGATAATGGTAACTGGAGACTGGATAAGATAAACAAAACTGCAGAAAGGCAGATGTAAGGGCCTTGGGTCCGGGACAGTTGAGATAGCGGGAAGCATCTGCCAAAGCCTATGTAACTAGTAATTAATGGTTGAACAATTATCGGTAGCAGATTGATTATGTATAAATATACTGCGACAACCATTGTAAATTTGAGAGACTTTGGTGCACTGAAGGCTCTCCCCTGCAAGCTTGTAATAAAGTTTCTCTCATATCGCAGCCTACCTGTGACTCCGAGTGGTTTCTTTCCACAATCACTTTGCAACGTTGCCCTCTCTCTCTCTCTCACACATGACAGCCGTTCTGACTCCGTATTGTTCGAGATCCCTGATAGTCCGAGGGACCGCTCCATGCCCACAGACCTAACTACTGGGTGGTATAAATTAACGTACTCACCCCACTTTGTCTGTTGGTCCTGGAACGGTGCCCTGGTTTCGGTACCAGCAGCGGATCCTGCCAACTATGCCAAGCTGTTGTGGAAAGAAACCACTTGGAGTCACGGGGCAGTCTCAGAATAAGGGGTCGGCCATATAGGACTGAGATGAGGTGAAATTTCTTCACTCAAAGGGTGGTGAATCTTTGGAATTCTCTGCCTTAGAGGGTTGTGAATGCTCTGTCGTCGAATATATTCAAGACAGAGATCGATAGATTTTTGGATACGAAGGGAACCAAAGGATATGGGGATAGGGCGGGAGTTGATATAGAAGATCAGCCATGATCTTATTGAATGGCGGAACAGGCTTGAAGGACCGAATGACCTACTCCTGCTCCTAATTCTTAAGTTCTTATGGTGGAGAGTAGTTGCTCATAATGGTGCCACTTCATGGGTTCCCTGCAGTTTTGATGATTCCTTGATGTAATGCCAGTACCTCTTTCCCTTTCTGTTTGACAGACAATGATGAACTCAGAAAGGTACCAAAATTATTTTGCCTTGGTATAGAATAGATAGGGCTTGATGGCCGGTGCAGACACGATGGGCCAAAGGGCCTCTTTGTGTGCTGTATAAATCTATGACTCTATAGGCCTAGAAATTCGGTGGGCTGCGTCACCAGTTAGTGCCTAAAGAGGGCACTCAGTGGCTTTAGCGCCACTGGCTACGCCTCCCGTGATATTTAGCTGGGGCGCTAATGGCAGCGTTAACCTGTTGCGCTGCATCGCCACCGATGATGTCATCGGTGTATGCAGCACCCCGCTACTGCCCCGATCTCAATATTTGGTAGCGCCCGCCTCTGTAGCGCCGTTCGCAAATCGCGCCTGGTTCATGGGGCCTTCCTGTGGCGGCAGTGGCGCAAATTAAGGTGGAGGTGCGGGGCGGCCGGTTTTTTCAGCGGCCGCCTGCCAGCACCTCCGTCCCCAGCCTCCTGTTCTCCCCCCGTGGCAGTGCTGGCTGTTTTCCGAAAGCCCGGCACTTCTCCTCAGTGCCGGGCTCTTTTGCCGGCACTCGTGATCTCTGATCGCGCTGGTGCAGGCCCCCCCCCTTAAGAATGGGAGGAAGGCCTGCAGTACCGCAGCGCGCCGTGCTGTAGCATGTGGCGCTGCGGCACGTTGCGCTGTGATATTCAGTTTCAGCGCCCTAAGAGGGACGCGGAGCGCCTCGAGCCTCGCCCCGTGTCCCTCTTGGGGCGTTCAAGCTGAATTTCTGCTGGTCGCAACTGCTCTGATCGCTGCGCTAATTCCGGCGCCCAGGCGAGTTTGGTGCCCCGTTTGCGGCTCCACCGAATTTCTCCCATGACTCTAATTTAGTCACAGCTAATTACTCATAGCAGCTTCACTAACAGTGAATGAATTAAGACAGCTCGCTTGGGATAAATTTGACTTTGGGAGATAGTGTACAATGGGCGATAATGATTCAGCTGCCCGTTATACATCTCTATTGATTTTCATTTCCCTTGAAATCTTTGAAACTGGCAGAAGGAGGGCCCTGAGGAAAGTTTCAGTCGGTTAGTGGAAAGATGTGGCAGGGTAGTTGTTAAGTCTGTGTGTTCTAGTTATTGTTAATAAGAATCACTGCACACAGACCACAAGAGTAAATTCAGCAGGTCTTTTCTAGTTGGAGGTCAGGCTGAACTGCCCAATAAATCATTACACAGCACTTATATACCGGTGTGGTCACCACCGGTATTACAGTATACAGCAGCCAAGATAAAGCAGTGCATCTCTTAAAATAGTTCTCTTAAAGGTGGAACGGTTACATACACCACAATCCTCCCTTTTTAGCTTAACAGTATATATTCCCCATTAAACATAACATAATAACATATATACACAACTTCATGTAAAAACAGTTCACAGATTCAGTCTCTGAGGAGGCCTCCTGATCCGAGACGGATAACGCCTTTCAGGGGTCTCTGGTTCTCGTTGCTGGGGTGACTCATCTAGTTGATCCCCTATGGATAGGACATCATCATCAGGTATATTCACTTCTGAGGTAGATGCTTCAGGTTCACTAACTTCCTCCACGGTTGTCTCTGTCGTAACCATGGGCTCGACCCTTGTTCTCGATCCCACCAGTTGGTCAGCATGACGCCGTATTACATTTTCACCAACATCTACCGTGTACATCAGGGGTCCTTGTCTGGCCCGAATTGTTCCAGATTGCCATTTCTCGTTTTTATAGTCCCTGGCTAACACCGGTTGTCCTATTTCAAAACTCCGAGTGGGCTTGTCATTGATATGCTGGAACTGTTTGTTTTCGACTTCCCTCCGCACATTTGGTTTTAACAAGTCCAAACTGGACCGCAACCTCCTGTTATAGAACATCATGGCAGGACTTTGGTTTGTTGTTGCATGGGTGGCGTTTCGATATGCCAGTAGGAAATTGTCCACCTTGTGTTGCAGTGGAATCTGATCTTCGCTCATGGCCTTTATTGCCTTTTTGAACGTCTGTACAAACCTCTCGGCCAGCCCATTCGTAGCTGGATGATATGGGGCAGAGGTATAATGTTTCACCCCATTCTTCTTCAGGAATTTCTGGAATTCCTCTGACACGAACTGTGGTCCGTTGTCTGAACATATTTGCTCTGGCAATCCATTTCTTGCAAATATCGTTCTTAGCACCGCGATCGTCTTCTCCGAGGCAGTGGTAGTCATTTTAATTACTTCTGGCCATTTAGAATGTGCATCCACCGCAATTAAAAACATGGAATCCATGAATGGACCAGCAAAGTCAATATGTACACGTTGCCATGGGGTTGAAGGCCATTCCCATGGATGCAGCGGTGCAATTGGAGGTGCATTTTGGACTTTTTGGCACCCTGAGCAGCTTTTCGTCAGATCCTCTATCTGTTGGTCGATACCCGGCCACCACACATAAGCCCTAGCAAGGCTTTTCATCTTGACTCCCCCCAGATGACCTTCATGTAGTTCTTTTAGAACTCTCTCTCTTAACTTAGGAGGGATAATCACCCTTGTTCCATACATCAACGTTCCCTGACAGATGGGCAGCTGTTCTCGTCTTGCTGAGAATGCCGGTAACAGTGGATCACCATGGGCTGGCCATCCCTTTACTGTCAATTCGTAGACCCGGGACAGTGTCGGGTCATTCCTAGTCTCCCTTTCAATATTTGCATTGGTGACAGGTAAACATTCGATGATGGTCGAGTGAAATAACTCCACCGGGTCAACCGTCGGTGCCTCCTCCTCAGTAGGTAGTGGCAGGCGCGACAGCCCATCAGCATTACCATGCTGCTTTGTACCTTTGAATTCTATCTGATATTGATGTGCCCCTAGGAAAAGGGACCATCTCTGGAGCCTCTGTGCTGTCATCACCGAAACACCCTTCTTAGGGTTAAAAATGGATACCAACGGCTGGTGGTCTGTCAGCAGTGTAAACTTCTGGCCCTGCAGGTAGTGATTAAACTTCTTTACTCCCCACACAAGGCTGAGAGCCTCCCTATCTATCTGAGCATAGTTGCACTCAGCGGAGGTCAATGATCTGGATGCAAATGCGACTGGCCTTTCCAAGCCATTTGGCAACTTGTGTGAGAGTACTGCTCCAATACCATAAGGAGAAGCATCACAAGCTAAACGAATAGGTAGCGTTGGGTTGAAGTGAGCCAACACTTCCTCTGAGGTGATCAATGCCTTGCTTTTGCGAAAGGCCTTCTTACAGTCCTCGCTCCACTTCCATGGTACTTCTTTCTGCAAAAGAGCGTTCAGCGGGTGCAGCACCGTGGATAGATTTGGCAGAAACTTATGGTAATAGCTAATCAACCCTAGGAACGACCTCAACTGGGATACATTTTCCGGAGCGGGAGCCTTCACAACAGCTTCGATCTTGTCAGGTGACTTGTGCAGCCCCTCCTGGTCAATGACATGACCACAGTACGAGATCCGTTTCTGAAAGAACTCACATTTTTGGCGATTAACTCGAAGTCCATATTCCTTCAATCTGGTGAGCACCAGTTTCAAATTTGCAAGGTGTTCCTCATCGTCATCTCCTGTAATCAGGATATCGTCCAAGTAACATTGAGTGCTTGGAACTCCCTGTAATACCTGCTCCATGGCCCTCTGCCAAATTGCTGGAGCCGAAGCCACTCCAAAAACCAGTCTATTATATCGATACAAGCCTCTGTGCGTGTTGATTGTGAGATACTGGCGTGACTCTTCCTCAACTTCCATCTGTAAGTACGCTTGCGCCAGGTCTATCTTGGTGAAGTGTTTCCCGCCAGACAATGAAGCAAAGATATCCTCAATCCGCGGAAGCAGATATTGCACCGTGTGAAGCACCGGATTAACCGTGATCTTGAAGTCTCCACAGATGCGGACCTTCCCCGGTTCCCCTGGCTTGTTACTCGATGAACGCTTCATGACGGGAACAATGGGCGTGGCCCACTCACTCCAGTCCACCTTAGACAGTACTCCTGAACGTTCTAGCCCTTCCAGCTCAGCTTCCACAGCAGGTCGTATCGCATAAGGTACCGGTCTGGCTTTGAAAAATTTTGGGTTTGCATGTTCTGCAATCTTGATTTTTGCCGTAATTCCTCTCAGTGTTCCCAGTCCCTGTTGGAACACCTCTTTAGCCTCATCCAATATTCTGGACAATCGTTCAGGTTTGACATCTTTTTTTTCCGGAATCTACCGTTATTGCTTTTAGGGAGTGCCAGTCCATATTTATTTTCCTGATCCACTCCCGTCCCAGAAGTGGTGGACCTCCCTCAGGTAGTACATATATGTCCATTCCTTGGTGTTCTTTGCCCTTGTGTACCACCTTGACTTTTATCTTTCCGATGGGGTATACTCTTTGCCCCGTGTATGTCTGCAATACTATCTCCGTATCTCGTAGGGGAATATGTGTGAATAACCTTTTGTAATCTTGCTTATTCATGACCGTCAACGCCGATCCGGTGTCCAATTCCATCTTCACTTGGACTCCTGCTATCTGAAGTGTGACCCAGATAGTTTGTAGGTCAGCTTCCTTACTCACATTGTGAATTCTCAGACTACCCAGTTCCTTGCTGTTGGAGTCCGAATCCGAATTCTGTTCATCCAAACTCTTCTCAGCCACCTTATGTACCTTTCTGCACTTTTCCTGCGGTGACTTTTTGTTGCTGGTCTACTTTCCTGACCGGCATACTTTAGCTATGTGACCAAGCTTGCCACATTTTCTACATTCCTGATTTTTAAACCAGCATTGGTTCTGATCGTGTGTTGTCTTTCCACAACGATAACATTTCGCTGTACCCAAAGCCATTTGATCTACGCTGAGTACCGCTGCCTTCAGCTGCATTTCCGCAGTGCCTCTCGCTGCGGCTTCGTGCGATGCTGCAATAGTGACAGCCTTATCAAGTGTAAGATCATTCTCTTCAAGCAGCCGCTTTTGTGTTCCTTCTTTCGACAATCCACACACGAATTTGTCTCTCAGTGCCTCTGTCAGTCGTTCCCCAAACTGACAGTATTTCGCTAGCTTACGCAGTTCAATTAAATACTCCGCGTTGCTTTCCTCTTTCAGTTGCGTTCTCGCATAAAATTTAAATTGTTCCGTTAACATCAGCGGTGTGGGGTTCAAATGATTTCTCAGGACAGCAACAATGTTAGCGAAAGCCTGATCTGCCGGTTTAGCTGGTGATAGAAGATGCTTCAATAGCCCGTATGTCTTCGCACCCATTAAGTTTAGTAAGGTTAGTGCTTTATCTTCATCTGATATTTTATTTGCCTTACAATAAATCTCTATGCGTTCTACATACGTGGCCCAATCTTCAACATCGGGATCGAAATCATTGATGTTACCACGCTTAGGCATCCTCGCAATCTTCTTGAGAAACAAAAATAAATTTTTCTTTTATTTTTTTTCAAAATGGCGGTTTCCCGCGCTTGTCTTCTTCCCCCGCCTATGAAAATGGCGGCTTCCCACGTTTGCCTTTCTCCCCCGCTGGCTGTAATGGTGATTGCCGTATTGCTGCGTTCGCCCTCCCCAGCGGTTCTCAAATCGTGCCTCCCAGCCCCTCTTGCAGTCCGGTCCTTTCCCCCGGCTGCGGCTGAGTTCTCCGCGGTTTTTTAATTTTATTTTATCCCGCGCCTCGCGGCCTTGGTAGCTGCCCGGCCTTTTTCCCCGGTCACAGTCGAGCTCTCTCTCGACGCTGTTGCGTCTCCCAGCCCGCTTGCAGCCCGGTCTTTTACACCGGCTGCATTTGCATTCACCGCGGCTCCCGTGCCTTACGCTGCTCCAGTCTCAGCTCCTCTGGCCCCGACTTCTGTCCGGCTCTTTTCCCCCGGCCGTGGTCGAGTTCTCCACCCTTATATCCTCCGTTTTTTCCTCCCCTACTTCACAGCCAACGTGGCCGACTTGCTGCTCGTCGCTGATCGGCTTACCCACCACTGTGATAGAAGGGATGATCACTGCCTGTTGCTGATGGAAGGCTTCGTGTCAGGATTCTTCCTTGCTCTTCAGACCCGAGTCTTTTCTCAGCAGGATGATGAGGGCGGATGCCTCTTCTCGATGCCCGTTAAACTGCCTTGGATATATCTCTGCCGCAGGGTAAGATCATCATCGTCGCCACTGTTAAGTCTGTGTGTTCTAGTTATTGTTAATAAGAATCACTGCACACAGACCACAAGAGTAAATTCAACAGGTCTTTACTAGTCGGAGGTCAGGCTGAACTGCCCAATAAATCATTACACAGCACTTATATACCGGTGTGGTCACCACCGGTATTACAGTATACAGCAGCCAAGATAAAGTAGTGCATCTCTTAAAATAGTTCTCTTAAAGGTGGAACGGTTACATACACCACAGTAGTGAGTGCCAATTCAACACCTCTTGTGCGGCTACTCAGTGCTGGAAAACTTTAATAACCTTTCCCAGGTCAGGCAAGGCAAGAGGACACAGCTACAACTTTTGAGAATGCATGGGGAAGAAATAAATCCACATCCGTTTCCGGACGCCAAATTAGCACTGCGCATGCTTGAAGACGTGAGTGCTGTTAAGTAGCGAGATTGGTTCCTGTGCCTCATTAACATTGAATAGGTGGGCTGCCACTGCTGCTCATACTGTTCATTGGCAGCTCATCTATTCGGGTGCCTGAAAATTATGTGTCCGTGATGCTATTTAAAGGCAGCCTGTACCTCTTAAAGGGAGGTACACTTTGAATGATGGACATTGGAATCTGCTATGGACACTTCAGATATGCCAGAAATAGCTGCTGTGAGGCCCCCAGGTTCTCAGATGCTGCATTGAGGCTCCTTGTGGAGGCGGTCCACCAGAGGAGTGAGGTGCTGTTCTCACCAGGGTGTCAAAGAGTCTCCAGACAAGTGGCAGGCAGCAGTGGCAAGAGATGGGAGAGGAGGTCAATGCCAGGAGCATTGCACCCAGAACGTGTCTGCAGTGCTGCAAGAAGAACAATGATCTCATCAGAATTACTGAGGTAGGAGTCCTAACTCAGATCTCGCATTACTCTCTCCTCAACTCTGCACCACTTATAGCCCCTCTAACAAGCCTTCCCTCACCTGCTTCTCTTCACTCTCCTAAAATCACTGCACCACATTTCACTCCACCTCCTTCTAAAAAGAAAAGAAAGATTTGCACATAGTGCCTTTCATGACCTCAGAACGTCCCAAAGTGCTTTACAGCCAATTAAGCACTTTTGAAATGTAGTCACTGTTATTACTCACACACTCACCTGCTACTCTCCTCACTATTACTTCCCTCACCTCTCTACACCTCTGCCACTTTTCACACAACATCCACACTCTTCGACCATGACATGCACATCCTCAAAACATCTCACTAGGCTATCACACAGTTCGAGAGTATGGCAGCGGGGCGTGCAGTGGGTAACAAACAGAGCACAAGTGAGCAAGAGCAGCACGTCAGGAGGATGATGCTGTTGGACAGGGGATGAGGAGGCATCATCTGTAAGCTGAAGAAACTGGCAATCTACAACTCATGAGTTCGCATTTAAAAGAATAATGCTGGCAGAGGATCAGAAATTAGTGCAAGCACTGGAAAACATTGAAATGGTAGCTCATTGGAGGAGGTATGTGCAGCACATCAAATAACAATTTGCCGCCTCATACGTCACATGGTGGCACCAAGAGGAAGTATGACGGGAAGCAATGTTCCCTTTAAGCTGCATGGCTGCGCGGCTCTGCAGCCCACTGGAGCTCCTGCGCAGCAGGCGCACCATTTTTTAAATGGAAAAAACGCGCATGTGCGGAATTTTAAATGGGCCGCACAGCCCGTTAAAGGGGCCATGTGGCACAAAAAATTAGAGGAAATATTGGTGGTAAAAAGCACTAGCACTTACATACATACAGTAGAGATTGACAATAAAATTACAGAGGTACTAAAGTTGTTGTGCGTGCAGACTCTACTTTTGGAAAGGACTGGATGTTGCCCTCATGAGGTAGCATGAATGGGACCTTAGAGAATTATTGGGCATAGAGAATGAGCTGCAGATGATGGCTTCTTTGTGAAGGCAAGGGGAAAGATGTAGAAATAACTGTATATATATTGACCAGATGTGAAGTTAAGAGAAGGCTTCCTGCATAAGAGTACCATGCATGTCTTTTGGAACTGACAAGTGGTTCCCTTCTGCATCCTCTTTGGGCTGCTGATACTCCTCTATATGATCCTTCTGTTACCCTTGGATGCCTTTCTCCTTCCGAGACTAGGCCTCAAATAATCTCTCGGGTAAATTGGTGCTGCTCACTCTCACAAGTGGTTTGAACATAATGGCCCAGATTTTGCATTAAGAATAGCAGTGAGGCTATCAGCGCTCACTGTTATTAGGGAGTAAATCGAACAGCAGGTTCTGGCATCCGCACATGTGCAGTTAAACGTGGAAATCAGGAAGCTTCTGTCCGATTTACCCTGCTCCTCTAAAATGTTTGCTACACCGGTACCTCGCTAATAGATTCGCCAATAAAATGCATGAAAGGCATGAAGTTGCTGTACTTACCCACTAAACACACCAGAAAAAGTTAGCGCTCGTCCATCCAAGTAAAAGTGAATTTTTAACTGCATGATAAATCTTAATTACTGCCAAACAACCTCTCTGGCACTGAAAATTAACATTTAAAAGTGTGGAGTCTCATTCCTTCAGATTTTAATTATTGTTAGTAATTTAAAAAAAGATTTAAATAATTTTTTTAACTTTTTCTTTCTGTCTCTTTTATCTCCCTTTCTTAATCCATTTTTCTTTCCTTGTCTTTATTTCGCTTTCTGTACATGAGTTTACATTCTAATTGATAATTCCTGGTTTAGTCACTGCGTGGCTCCGTGAGGAGTCTTCAATCTGATTGGTTGAAAAGACACACTGTCGCTTGACCTGCTCACACACACCACAGGGAAATTATTGGAAAAAATTCTGAGGGACAGAATTAGTCTCCACTTGGAGAGGCAAGGGTTAATCAAGGATAGTCAGCATGGCTTTGTCAGGGGGAGATCATGTCTAACTAATTTGATTGAATTTTTAGAGGGGGTGACTAGGTGTGTGGATGAGGGTAGTGCAGTTGATGAAGTCTACATGGACTTCATTAAAGCTTTTGACAAAGTCCCACATGGGAGACTGGTCAAGAAGGTAAGAGCCCATGGGATCCAGGGCAATTTGGCACATTGGATCCAAAATTGGCTTAGTGGCAGGCGGCAGAGGGTGATGGTCGAATGTTGTTTTTGTGACTGGAAGCCTGTGTCCAGTGGTGTACCACAGGGATCGGTGCTGGGTCCTTTGGTGTTTGTAGTGTACATTAATGATTTAGATATGAATGTAGGAGGTATGATCAGTAAGTTCGCAGGTGACATGAAAATTGGTGGAGTGGTAAATAGCAAGGAGGGAAGCCTCAGGCTACAGGAGATATAGACGGGTTGGTCAGATGGCCAGAACAGTGGCAAATGGAATTTAACCCTGAAAAGTGTGAGGTGATGCATTTTGGAAGGACAAACAAGGCAAGGGAATACACAATGAATGGTAAGACCCTAGGAAGGACAGAGGATCAGAGGGACCTTGCTGTGCATGTACATAGATCCCTGAAGGCAGCAGGACACATAGATAAGTTGGTTAAAAAGGCATATGGGATACTTGCCTTCATTAGCTGAGGCATAGAATATAAGAGCAGGGAGGTTATGATGGAGCTGTACAAAACACTAGTTAGGCCACAGCTGGAATACTGTGTGCAGTTCTGGTCACCACACTATAGGAAGGATGTGATTGCATTGGAGAGGGTGCAGAGGAGATTCACCAGGATGTTACCTGGGCTGGAGCAATTCAGCTATGAAGAGAGACTGGACAGGCTGGGGTTGTTTTCCTTAGAGCGGAGAAGGCTGAGGCGAGACCAGATTGAGGTGTACAAAATTATGAGGGGCATGGATAGGTTAGATAGAAAGGAACTTTTCCCCTTAGTAGAGGGTTCAATAACCAAGGGGCATAGTTTCAAGGCAAGGGGCAGGAGGTTTAGAGGTGATTTGAGGAAAAACTTTTTCACCCAGAGGGTTGTTGGAATCTGGAACTCACTGCCTGAAAGGGTGGTAGAGGCAGGAACCCTCACACCATTCAAGAAGCATTTAGATGGGCACTTGAAACACCATAGCATACAAGGCTACGGACCAAGTGCTGGAAAATGGGATTAGAATAGACAGGGCTTGATGGCTGGAGCAGACATGATGGGCCGAAGGGCCTCTTTCTGTGCTATATAACTCTATGGGCTCGAATTTCCAAGCCCCGTGGAGGTGGGTTTGGAGGCAGGAGTGGTGGAAAATTGCAAAATCGGGGGGCACGAACCAATCCCGCCCCCAACCCACCTCAGTGCCAATGTCCCAGGAGGCGGGTATCCGACCTGTGCTGGGAGCCGCCTCCCCGAGGCGGGAAGGGGATTAGTGCCAATTAACTGCCTGTTAACAGGTAGTTAACAGGCAGTTTTTTGCCTAATCCTTATTTTTAGCCCTGAATTCTGGGTTTCCCGAAGGCTCCGAACCACGCCAAGCTAGCGAGACGGGCCGTCGGTCTGAAGCAGTTGGAGGGGTCGAGATGTCCATTGTGCAGGTGAGTGATGGGTGCATGTGTGCAGAGGTAAGTGTGTGAGGTAAGTGTTAAGTGTTTTAATAAGTTTTACTTACCTTTACTTTCTCCTGCAGTCTTCCTTCCTTCAGTTCTCGGGAGTCCCTCAGTTCACCGGCACAGAAAGCAGAATAGCCGCTGAAAAGTAAAAAGCTGCAGCATTCTGCTTTCTGGTCTGGAGAGATCTCTAACTGAGTCTGAGTAGAAGGACTCAAGTTAGAAGACAGATTGTCAGTGTTTGACAGCTTCACAGAGCTGTCAAACACTGATTTTTCATCTGTCAAAAGCTCTTGACAGATGAAATGTCAATCACTGATGTCACCAGTAACCAGGTATCCCTTAATTGGCCTGCTGAGCCTGCTGGGTGGGCTTAATAAGGTCAATCAAGGGAAAATAGCGTGGGTTGGCCACAAGTCGATGGAGGCGGGACTACAACCCAAAAAGTGGGAGTCCCGCCTCAATCATGTCCCCATTGACAAAATCCAGCCCTATGACTCTATGAGATCACCTGCAGAGGGCGCTGCATTGAAAAGGTTCTCCAGTAACCATAAGTTGCTGCTCAAAAGCCCACGAAAAATCTGTGGGCAGCTATAAGCCTGATGAACGGCAAGCACTTTTACTTCGTTGCTGACTGCAAAACCCAGGCCGTTATATTTAGAGGTGTGCCTATACTGCTCAATAGCTAACTATATGATAGTCTGGCCCAGGAGCATAACAATAGTATCTCCTTGTGATCTGAACTAGATATTTGTGTCTGCTGCACATGTCCAATCTTTTCAAAGGTGGACCAAGAAAACACCTGGTAAGGAAAGGCCAGGTATGAATCATTGTGGTACTTTATTTTACAGAGCAACTGTTAAGGTCAGGTGCACTTAATTCAAGCAGTGCAACTTGCACTGAGCATGCTACACTTCCCCAGACCAGTGGGTTATCTTGCTCAGCATAAACAAAGTACCACCTAAGTATGCTGCTGCATTCTCCTTCTGTGCCCGGGAAAATGTTGTCCTTGTAGCTTTCTGTTAAAAACCTGACTGGCTTGCAGTCATTGTTGGACCTGACTTATGTCTTTGTCTGTATTTTTATCGATTTGTGTTCACAGCCAGAAGGAAGGGCGAACCAGAGAGCTCCCCTGCTAAGCGCGCAGGACCAGAGATTTTTCAACACAATGGGTATGAGGTGCTTACCGATTACTGAGGCAGATAATAAATTGCTTAATATTTACAATCTTTTGGAAACATAAATGCCATTAGCATATTAACCATCTTTCATCTGGGAGCTTGTGTAAATGCACTTTGTTTTTAAATCTCAGCATTTAAAAATAATGTTTTTGAAATCCTTTATATGTTCAAAAATATGGAAATGTCACAGGCCTCATTGTAGGGCAAAATTGCACAGCTGGCAGCACACAACTATGATCCTTAAGAGCCGGGCCGAGCCAACCTGTATTGTGGAGCGCCTCCATATTGACTCTGGCTCCTGAAACGTGGCTTAAGCATGTTCAATTATATCTCTGATAGCTGCATCGGACACCATTATATTGATGCTCATCTCGTATCTCGGGATTGCCGCACATGTATCCTCATTCATGGATGCAAATGATAGCCTCTCAGGAGCCACCCCAGTATATCCCTTTCAAGTTGGTAGAGTGCTGGCCTGCCGAAATGCCTTATAATGAAAGTATCGTGGTAGCTACCAGGGAAGTGAGCATTCAATTCAAAGCATGATGTGATGCTTCTGGTCTCAAATGAGCGGCTGATTGGCTTATATTAATGTTGTCCCCAGCGACCCCTCTTTTTCCAAAAAGAAAAGATACTGGGGAATTTCTAATGGGCAACGCTTCTGCCTTGTTTGAAAAGTGAAGGGTTAATGGAATCTCTTTATGTTGACAAAGTGGTGCCATTGATCACATGAACACATATGGCCATGTGAATGCAGTCTCTGAGCCCCCAGACCTTTGGGAATCCTGCCACGCTGTAAATTTGCAGTGTCCTTTTATGCTGTTGTGGTGGTCTATGCGGAGGTGGGTGAAATTACCCGTGCTATCAACTAATGCATCCATAACATGCTTAATGTATCTCTGTCCAGCTGATTGGCTTATATTAGTGTTGTCCTCAGCGACCCCTCTTTTTCCAGGGGAATTCCTAATGGGCAATGCTTCCGACTTGTTTGAAAAGTGAAGGGTTAATGGAAGCCCCACAGTTTATGGCACAGAAGCAAATGGGAAAGTATTTGGGACCAGTAAAAAAAAAGGAAATGATCAACCAAATCAGAAAGAAAGAGTTGCATTTATATAGCACCTTTCACAACCACCAGACGGCTCAAAGTGCTTTACAGCCAATGAAGTACTATTTGAAGTGCAGTCACTGTTGTAATGTGGGATACGCAGCAGCCAACCTGCACACAACAAACTCCCACAAGCAGCAATGTGATAATGACCAGATAATCTGTTTTTGTTATGTTGATTGAGGGATAAATATTGGCCAGGACACTGGGAAAAATTCCCCTCCTCTTCTTTGAAATAGTGCCTTGGGATCTTTTATGTCCAGCTGAGAGCAGATGGGGCCTCAGTTTAATGTCTCATCTGAAAGACTGCACCTCCGACAGTGCAGCACTCCCTCAGCATTGCACTGGCGTGGCAGCCTAGCTTTATGTGCTCAAGTCCCTGGAGTGTAATTGAAACCCACAACCTTCTGCCTCAGAGACGAGAGTGCTACCCACTTTTTTTTTAATAAACTTTATTGAACATTAAGAGCATTTACAACATCGTGATCATTTCATTGTATGATACAAATCAATTCTGCCGCTGTGCTGCCTTCCTTTAGGAATTTATGTTAGTTTTCAAGTTAATTCAGGGGTTTGAGTAATTTGGGTCGATTTCCATTGTGTGCCACCACCTAGTGGATATTTGGTACCTAGCAAGTGCAGTAAAGCGCAGTAAAGTGCAGTAAAGTAAACTGCTGTATAGCACAAGACCTGCAGCTCGACACATGGTCTTGCAGTTATTTTCTTGTTACGCTCCGGCCTTGGACACTATTTGTCTGTAAGTACTTGAGAATGTTATAGATGATTAGTGTACACTATATTTTGCAGAAAATATTTAGTTTGTAACCTTTCTCTGTAAGGAAACCTGCACAGCTAGCCATGAAGTGCTTGCTCTCTGTGTCTAGCTGGTTAACTTGTAGCTGTATTTTGATGCACTATGTACAGGGCTAATTTAAAGTGAATGTACGAGAATGCCTTTCAGTTTGCTAAATGTATATTCACAGTAGGCTGTGTTTCTACTTGTTTTGGTAAGTTACATGCCAAATGTACTGTGTTGCTCAGGCTTACCTGAATTTGTGTATGCATATCAGTTATGTGCTTCCATTTCTGTATTGTATTTCAGTTTCACAATAAGAATCTTTCAGTAAAGTTTACAAGAAAAGTCAAGCCTTGTGATTTTTAAGGGAAGATATCAAGTTGTTAGTTACCTGTCTAGCTCTGCATAGGAATGCGCTGCAAGGGCAGAATAGCCGCTCTGCACAGCCATTCCGCCAACACATTTTAACATCAAAACCTAAAGTTTAATTTGTCTCCTGTAACATATATTAGTTGATTGTACTTTAAAAAATGGTTGTAAAATACTATCTTTAAATTCTTTTCTGAATAAAACTTCCACAGAGCCTTATAATGATCTTTTAGCTTATATTTAAAATACTCTTTTAGATTGATTCTCCTCCCCTTAAAAAACAGAGCATTCCTTCTTTGCACAATCACAAATCTAGCCAAACTGAACATTAAATTAATTGCCGCTCCGCTAGACTCAGGCAGACTCTCCTGCAATCCCCATCCCACGGGATTCCCATTCTCGCTCTTTGGTCCCCACCCAGCAAAAATACTTCACACAACTGTTGAACATAGTACTTAAAATCATTTAACTGTGGACCTAACACCAGTAAATGGGACAGAGTCTCATCCCGTGTCCCACACACTGGGCAAGTTGCCCCCTCCACTCGTCCAATCTTGCACAAGACCGTCATGGTAAAGATCCGGTTATGAGCCAATTTGAAATCCAGTTCAATCCATTCTGGACATTTAAAATTCACCCACACTCCCTTCCAAATCCTGCTAAAGTCCAGCTGTGGGTATATATCACAGAATCACAGAAATCACAGAAACCCCACAGTGCAGATAGAGGCCATTTCGGCCCATCGAGCCTGCATCGACACATATCCCACCCGATCCCCGTAACCCCTACACCAACACATATCCCACCCTATCCCTGTAACCCCACGTATTTAATCCCCCTAACACTAAGGGTCAATTTATCATAGCCAATCAACCTAACCCGCACATCTTTGGACTGTGGGAGGAAACCGGAGCACCCGGAGAAAACCCACGCAAACACGGGGAGAATGTGCAAACTCCACACAGACAGTCGCCCGAGGCCGGATTCGAACCCGGGTCTCTGGCGCTGTGAGACAACAGTGCTAACCACTATGCCAAAACTCCTGACCAGTGGGTGTCTTGATTCTCCATTCTCTAAAACCTCATAGAAATCTCGAGTATTACAGTTGTCAAATTGGACCAACTCTCCCCCTTTCTCCAGCAGAAAGCTTGGACAATCAGGATGCATTTTACTTCCTTTGGAGATTTCTGCATTTATTTCTTCCATCCAATCCTGTGGCATTGCCCTCACAATCTTCTCATACATGATCCCTATTGCTTTTTCCTCTACCTCCTGATCCTCCTCCCACACCATGTCCCTCACTATCGCTTCCGACAACCAACCTGGAATTACCTTGTATAATACATCTTTCACACATATAATACCAGCTTTTATAAAAGCTTGATTAAATAAAACCTCTCCTTCAATGTTGACCCACCTGTTCAAAAATAAGGGCGGTTCTAAAAATTCCTCAGCCCCCTTGGGCATTAACTGCACACTTTTTAAAATTGGGCCCAAGTCTCTACAACCCCCTTATAAAACCTAGGGAGAAGTTTAATCGATTTCAAAAATATATTATTGTATTCCATATACAATATCCCTTGCCCTCCTATCCCACTTCATTTAAAAAAATGCTCAAAACAACTCTTCCAAAAACTTTTATTTGACTTCTGAAGAAATCTCTTCACTCATTTGATTCTAGAGGATTTTTTCTTCAAATCAATATCTGGGAAGTTGAGTCCTCCCTGATTTCTCCGTCCAATGATGGTATTGTAAGCCACCAAGGCTGGTTTCCCTTCCCATAAAAACCTCACACAAGCCTCTCGGATGGACTTTTCCGCCCACTCAGGAATATCCTCCACCGTCAATAAGTACCATAGCTTAGATAGCAGGAGAACAAACACCACTGTCGCTCTTCCTTGCACTTTCAACCACCTTCTTTCCCATCTTCCCAAAATCTTTTTAATTTTCATAACCTTCGGTTCCCAATTTGATCGATCCGCTTCATCCCTGTCTTTCTTGCATCCCATATGCACCCCCAGAACTTCCAAAACCTCCACCACCTTAAAGGGACTTCCCCCAACCCCTTCCTGCAACCAGGCATTGGGACTTACTATAATTCACTCTGGCTACTGAAGCTCTACAATATTCCTCCACTACATCCATAGCTTTCCTCCCTGACTCCCCATTTCTCAATGTTAAGGTTGTGTCATCTGCATGTTGGTGTATCACCGACACCAGCCCAGAACTGGGAACCACAATCCCAACTACACCTTGTTTCTTTCGCATCATGTAACCTAATGGTTCTGCTACCAATGTGTACAACAATGGGGACAGGGGATAACCCTGTCTCACTGATCTCTGTATCGGAAAATACTTGGATAAAAAACCATTTCATTTAACACAGCTAAATATGTTTGAATAAAAAATCCTTATCCACTGAATTAAATTTTCCCTGAAACCAAATGCTTCCAAAACCTTCAATAAAAACTCATGAGAGACCCTATCAAAGGCTTTCTCTTGATCTATCTTTAATACATAAGCCTCCCTCCCACTCTCTTCCATGAGCTCTATCGCATCTCGGATTGAGACCACAGAGTCTGCGGTGTCCCGGCCTATGACTCCATAGGACTGAGAGAGCAAAACTATCTGTGGTAACACCTCCTTCAAACGATTTGCCATAACCCTCGCCAAGATCTTATAATCCACATTTAATAATGTGATGGGCCTCCAATTCTTCAGATCCCATCTATCCCCTTTATTTTTATAATAAGCTAAGCTTATGATACCGCTCCTCATAGATGGGGCCAGGCTTCCCTCAATTTTAATTTCCTTAAAAACTTCTAAGAGCAATGGACTTAAAATCTCAAAAAATTCTTTATAAAATTCTGCACTTAGTCCATCGGACCCTGGGCTTTCCCCCACTTCATTATACTTATTGCTACTTTTATTTCCGCTAATCCTACTTCTTTGTCACACATGCTTCTCTCATCCTCCTTTAAACCCTCTTCAATAAAAGCAGTAACCTCCTCCATCGCCAAATTGGAAATGTCTTCTTTTGTATATAACTCTTGATAAAAGCTGCTAGCCGCCTCTAAAATCTCCCCACTTTCATGAATGATCTTCTCCCGAACTTTCAACTCTTCAATTAATGATAATCTCTGTCACAGCTTCTCTTGCTCTAGAAAATATCTAGTGCATCTTTCACCCTCCAATGCATCTCTAGCCTTTGCATGGAGAATGGCCCCATTGCATTTTCCAGCTGGCAATAATTCCCACTCTTCCTTTAGCACCCAGTCTCAGCTCCCTTATCCCCTCCGTCAACTGCTTTACAGGCATCCGTAAACCTTCTGTTTATATTCTCTTCTCGACGCCGGTTAGCTGCCGCTCTCTTTTTCCCATAACGTACCGAAAAAACTTTTACCTCATATTTGAAATTGTCCCACCAAACTCTTCTTTCTTTCAAGAACAAAGGTTCCTTCTGAGCATTCTTTATTATATTTAAAATCCCTTCTTTAAAAGCAATTTCTTTCAGGTATTGATTGTTTAAAATCCACACCCCTGACCTGATCTTAACTGTGCTGTTCCTAATTCTAAGAACCAAAGCTGAGTGATCACTAAAAAATACTTTTTTATAATAAATCTCCATCACCTCACAGAATCACAGAATCACAGAACCACAGTGCAGATAGAGGCCATTTCGGCCCATCGAGCCTGCACCGACACATATCCCACCCGATCCCCGTAACCCCTACACCAACACATATCCCACTCTATCCCCGTATTTAATCCCCCTAACACTAAGGGTCAATTTATCATAGCCAATCAACCTAACCCGCACATCTTTGGACTGTGGGAGGAAACCGGAGCACCCGGAGGAAACCCACGCAAACACGGGGAGAATGTGCAAACTCCACACAGACAGTCACCCAAGGCCGGATTCGAACCCGGGTCCCTGGCGCTGTGAGGCAACAGTGCTAACCACTATGCCACCATGCTGCCCTCAGAACTTAACCCTTCCCGCATTAACACAAAATCTATTCGGCTCTGTTTTAAAACATCACCCACCCAACCTGACCTGGAGAAATCCCTTTTTATGGGGTTCCGGTCCCTCCATAAGTCTCTCAAATTAAAATTTGCCATCATTTTTACAATCATCCCTCTGGAGTTATCATCCTTAAAGGTCATCTGGGCTGAAATGTCCATCCGAGATAAAAATACATTAAAATCCCCCACTATACCAGGATTTTCCACCTCTGCCGCTTCAGTGACTAACCCCCCAAAAAACTCACGATGCTTGCAATGGTCGTTCGGTGCATAGATATTAAAGAGATCGCAATTAAATTACTCCATTTTTACCCTTAGCTGTAAAAATCTCCCCTCAGTGTCCTTGTCCACCAAGGCAATGTTTTCTTTTATGGACGGACTCACCAAAACAGCCACTCCTCTACGATTATTGTTTGCACAACTTGCAAACACCTTTGCACAACTTGCAAAACTTTTCGGTCAGCTGCTGCTTTTTCCTGCAGCCTCCGACTCTTTTTCACCTCCTGTTTGAACCTTCCCTGCTGTTTCAGCCTCTTCCTTGCATTAAGTTTGGGCCCAGGAGCTGCCCTTTCTCCCTCCTTCTGCCCCTCACTAACCTTTCCCTTTCCACATGATGCCACCCCAACCCCACTTTCATGTCTCTGTCCCCCTCTAATTCCTCACTCTCAAGCTCTTCTGTAACCCTCTGTGCCTGCTCCCCGTCAGATACATAATCCTGCTCCCCGTCAGATACATAATCTCCCATAGAGAGTCTTCCTGCTATCGCAGTTTCTCCAATAGTGCCGCTCCCTTCGACCTCATCTCCACATCTGACCCTTGCTCCCTGATCCTTCTCTCTCTGGGACAATGGCGCACCTATATTGTTCCCTTCTGGCGTCTTTGTCTCGCCGATCCCGTCCTGCTGCCCCTTTAAGGCTCCTGCCTCTTGCACCCTCTCCTTGTCTTGCCCCCTCCTGCTCACCAAGATGTCCGACTCCCCATCTTTCTTTGGAGTACTTACATTTACAACGCACCCCGCTCCCGCCTCCTCTCCCCCCGCGGACACCAGATTCTTTAGGGAGAGCTGAACTGTATTAAGGCTCGAGTTTGCACTTGACCCTTGCTGCCCGCTGCTGTCTTTGTTCTTTTCCACTGTACTTAGTGTGTTTTCCACCATCTCCATCCTGTTCTCTGCTCCGCAATTTTCTGCCTCTTCCTGTGCTCTTTTCTCCTTCAAATTGCCAGCTGTGTCCATCGACTCCTCCGCTCCTCCAGCCATTCCACTCACACCTCCTGCTCCTTCTCCCATCTCCTCATCACTCATAGAGCTTCCTTCTGCCTCACACTCACAGCGGGTGGGGCCTTTGTGACACACCCCACAGCTTGCTGCCTTGCAGCTCTGAGCGATGTGTCCAGACTCGCCGCAATTATAACAGTACAAGTCTGGACAGTTTCTTACAAGATGGTCGTGTCCAAGACAATAATAACAAACCTTAATTTGGTTATCATGCAGTACTCAAAAGTACTGCACTCCTTCCAGTGTCTCAAATTTCATGCTGTACGGTAATGACTTCACCTCCTCTGGGAACCGTACCTTTATGTAACGGGTTCCATCTGCTACCCGTGTTCCTGGATAGTACCTCCTCTTTATTGCTGAGCAAATTTTAATGTCCCACGACTCCAACTTTTTGATTAGCACATCATCCTCAATATAAACTGGCAAGTTTAAGAATGAGACCACCACCTCTTCCAAATATAGCAGAGATACCTCCAAGAACTTATCGCCAAATTTCAGACTGAGTAAAAGTCTTTCCACCTCCTCTCGGCCACTGACCGTCACCTCAAACCCAACATTTGGCTTTGGTCGGCAGGCAAAGCAGCTTCCCTTGCCACAGTCCTCATGGATAATATCCCAAACTCGTATCTCCTTATCCTCACACTGAACCACCACCGTGTTTTCTTTTCCAAACCTCCTGGGGTCCCGGCCCAAATCTTTGAGCCTTGTTCTTTCCCTTCCAACCACAGTTTCTTCCCTAATTAAATTAATCTTGGGAACGCTGTCCTCTGAGGGGCCCAGTGCTCCGGACCCCTCAGCAGCCATCTGGCTGTTTTTTATGGGCCAAAAAGGCCCTAAAACCTGAAAACAAAAACCCCAAAACCCACCACCAACTTTTTACAAACTCACTCCAACTCCCTGCTGCAATCAGGCAATCAGTAACCTGGCTCACTCCTAGCCCCTCCCACCTAGAGAGTTCTACCCACTGAGCCACAGCTGACACTGAAATCAGGTCAGAAATCACTTCTGGAAATCTTCCCACTCTGGCTGCTGGGCTTTTTAAATTCACTTCCACCATTTTAACATGGAAATTCTTACAAGTTACAACACGGAAACAGGTTATTCGTCCCAACCAGTCCATGTTAGCATTCACCCTCCATTGCAATAAAATGACTCTAATCATATTTACCTACTCTGTTTCCATATCCCTTCAACCCTTTTCACTTTGTCCACCTATCCAATCTAATCTTGATTGTTGACATTGTTTCTGCCTCAACCATTAACCCTGGAAGTGAATTCCACAGCCTCACAACTCTGTGTGAAGAGTTTCCCCTGCCCTCTGTTCGAAATCTCTTGTATCAATGGCACCTCATTTGTGACCCCATAACAACTGGATGCACTCTGCTTCTATCTACCTTGTCCCATCCTTGCATAATTTAAAATATTTATATTATATTTCCTGACAATCTACATTGTTCCAATGAAAAAAGTCCCAACATTTCAACTCTTTCTTCACATTTGTATTTCCTCACACCATGTGAATCTGGGTTGTACCCTCTCTGATGTCTCAATATTCTTCCTATAGTGTGGAGCCCAATACTGTATACCTACTCTAACTGAGGTCCTGAGGTTTTATATAGGCTCATTAATATTTTTTACCTCTTTTTATATTCTGTACCGCTTGAGATAAAACCTGGAGGGAAAAATTTGGTACCTTAGCACTTCCCGTTAGCGCCAGCAGATGGCAGTAGCGGGGCACAGAAGCAGTAGCACCGGGGCAAGGTGAATCCAGCTACGTACAGCAAATCCACTCCACCCCCCCTCTGTTGCACCGCCAGTACGAGTTACCGCTGGGGACTTCAACGCCAGGCAGATCATGACGTCAGTGTGCAAAATTCATTGTCACCATTTATCTTAGCACCTCGACCAGACAGTGACAGGGAGAGCTGGCGTGCAGCTGCAGGAAGCCGGCTCCAGTGACATTATTTAAAGGTATCAGCATTAATAACTCCCAGCTGTCAGGGCAGGTTAGTTTCAATGGATTGTTGTCAGTTTCACCCACTAGAACAGATCCTATGAGTAATTTCAAGCTTCTTTTGTATCAGCAGTCTTCTGCAATTACGAAGTGGCTACATTATTGTTCAAAGATTCAAACTGCTACACTTGGTAACTTTAATGGGGGCTGTACTGGAATGTCACCTCACCCTCCAGGATCTATGGTGGAGGGAGCGTAGGCAGCGAGAAATACAGAAACATATGTGCAGAGGGATGAGGAGGGACATCAGGAGGCCTTACCCTCTGAGGGTTCTCACCAGGAGGCCTTACCCTCTGAGGGTATTCCGACAGCACTTCTCCTACCTTCAATTAAGCAAGGAGTGACGTAATAAAACTCACTACGCACTTGGTTGAGCATAAAGCAAGGCTTTAATCAACTTGTTTCAGAACATGGAAGTCTAGTTGTATTTCACTAGCTCCTTGTCTTACAAAATGTCCCTGGCTAGCTGGGGCCCACGCCCGAGTATTTATACTCCTTGGACGGCGCCACCAGCTGGCCGTCCAGCGTTATTTCATAAGTAGTTTCTTGATGATGGGATTTATAACATTCTTCCTGCCTAAAAGATTTGGAAGTCTGACAACTTCCTCTTAATGGATTAGGTGGACCACGAATAGCCGCAGTCTTTTAGATTTTTGTTTATGGCCAGAGGGCACATCTTCCCGGACCATGTCTTGGTCCCTGGGCCGCTTGATCTGTACCGATGGATCGACAGGGCCCGTGTTGCTCTGATCGACCCGAGGGAGGCTGAGGAGGTCGTGATTCCGGGTGCGGGTCCCCACAGGCGCAGAACTGGCTTCGTCCCGTTGGTTAGCCGGGGATTGACCGGCGTCCGGGCCCCTCGATGTCCCAGGTAGGGCGTCATCCTCGGGGGAGCGCAGAGTGTCGGCTTTATCCCCGCGGGTCCCTCCATCAGTTGGATCCGCGGAACCGGCCAGACAGGGAGCCAGGTCCTGGAGTGAAACAGTGGACTCCCGGCCATCCGGGTACCGCACATGTGTGTACATGGGGTTGACGTCTGTAAGTTCTACCTCATCGACCAGAGGATCAGTTTTCGATGATCGGACGAATCTTCGGAGCAGCACGGGGCCAGGAGCTGCCAACCATGACGGTAGAGACATCCCATGGGTGGAGTGACGCTGGAAGCTGAAGAATCACTCGTGAGTCATAGAGTCATAGAGTCATAGAGTTTTACAGCACGGATAGAGGCCCTTCGGCCCATCGTGTCCGCGTCGGCCATCACGCCCTGTCTAATCTAATCCCATATTCCAGCATTTGGTCCGTAGCCTTGTATGCTATGGCATTTCAAGTGCTCATCCAAATGCTTCTTGAATGTTGTGAGGGTTCCAGCCTCCACAACCCTTTCGGGCAGTGAGTTCCAGACTCCAACCACCCTCTGGGTGAAAGAGTTCTTTCTCAAATCCCCTCTAAACCTCCCACCCTTTACCTTGAATCTATGCCCCCTAGTTATTGACCCTTCTACCAAGGGAAAAAGCTCCTTAGTATCCATCCTATCTATGCCCCTCATAATTTTCTACACCTCAATCATGTCCCCCCTCAGCCTCCTCTGCTCCAAGGAAAACAAACCCAATCTGCCCAGTGAGGAGTGATATTGGTAGAAGTAGAAAGGAGAGACCTGATGGAATGCAAAGCGTCAGGGAGCATAGTTTCCCACTGCTGGTCTGGTAGATTGCGTGACCTCAGTGCAAGATGAACAGCGTTCCAAATGATAGCATTGTATCTCTCAACCTGTCCGTTACCAATGGGATGGTATGGTGTTGTTTTACTTGTGGCGATTCCCTGTTGGGAAAGATAACTTTTGAGTTCGCTTGACATGAAGGAGGGACCCCGATCAGAGTGGATGAAATTGGCCGTACCGCAAAGGAAAAAGACTTGATCAAGGCATTTGATCACTGTGGAAGTAAGCATATTGGGACAGGGGAAAGCAAAGGGAAAGCATGAATATTCGTCCACCATAGTCAGTAAAGAGGTGTTCTGCATTGAGGAAGGCAATGGCCCTTTAAAGTCAATGCTGAGTCGCTGCATAGGCTGCATAGCGTGTATGAGCGAGCCATCCGATGGACGGAAGTATTGCAGTTTTAACTCCACGCAAATTCTACAGGAGGAGAATGTTCTTTTCACATCTACACATAGAAAATGGGAGATTTTTAGATCGCACAAAGCGCAACATACGGGTAATGCCAGGATGGCATAAGTCAGTATGAAGATCCGCCAGAGTCGAAGTTGATATAGAAGAGCAGAATGCCCGCGTGAGGGTATCCGGTGCCAAATTATCTTTGCCATGTTGATAATGTATGGTGTATCCAAAGGCAGCCAATTCCATCCTCCAGAGTTGTATTTTGTTATTCTTGATCTTAGTGTGTTTCCGGTTATCCAGCATAAAGGCCACAGAGCGCTGATCGGTTATAAGTGTGAAATGGCGACGAGCGAGATAAATGACTCCATTTACGTACCGCTTCGATGATGGCTGTAGCCTCCTTCTCGACAGGAGGATAATGGAGCTCGCTACCCTGCAAAGTTCTGGACAGAAATGCAATGGGTCGACCACCTTGATTCAAGGTAGCAGAGATCGCCACATCCGATGCATCGCACTCGACCACGAAAGGAAGATTTTCATCAATGGAACGAAGCGTGGCTTTTTCCAGTTGTCGCTTGAGGAGGTTGAAAGCTGAAATAGCCGTTGCCTCCAATGGAAATAACTTAGCGTGAAGCAGGGGCTGGATCTTGTCGGAGAAGTGGGGTATCCATTTCGCATAATAGGCGAACATGCCGAGTGCCCGACGAAGAGAGCCGAGATTCGTAGGGGGTGGGAGCTCCTGAAGCGGACAAAGTTGCTCCGGATCTGGTTTGATGACACCGTTGCCCACCCAGTAGCCAAGGATGCTGACTGATGGTACTGATTTCACAGATTTGGACTCATTAAGGTTAAGTTGTGATGACGGAGAACGTCAAAAAATTTCTGGAGGTTGGCATCATGCTCCTTCTGGCCATGACCAGCAATGGTGATATTATCCAGATGTGGAAAAGTGTCCGTTAAGTTCTCCTGTTTGACTAGGCTATCCATTGCCCATTGAAAGACGGCCACCCCATTGGTGACCTCTAATGGAAGGTGACAAAACTGGTAAAGCCGACCATTGGCTTCAAAGGCTGTATACTTTTTGTCAGAGTCCTTTAACGGTACTTGATGATATGCGCTCTTTAAATCAAAAGTTGAAAATACCTTGTAGTTGACAAGGTTATTGACCATGTCATCGATGCGTGGAAGTGGGCAGGCATCCAGGTCAGTATATTGGTTAATAGTTTGCGAGTAATCGATGCAAAGACGTTTCTTGTGTTGCTTCAGAGGATTTTTAACAATGACGACTTGAGCCCGCCAAGAAGATGAACATGGCTCAGCGATACCGTCAGCTAGAAGGCGAGAGATTTCTGCCTCGATAAAGGCTCGATCATCTTGGCTGAAATGTCATGATTTAGTGACTATGGCCTTACATCGGGGGGAAAGATTGGCAAACAAGAAGGGCTCGTCGAGCGACACCGCCGAAAGCACACAAAATGGTACTTTGGAAATAGTACGCTCTGGCTTTGACCCTCCAAACTCGAAAGTGAGTCTTTTGTGTTGTTTCTGGAAATCCTGTCCCAGGAGCACATCACTGCATAGGTTCTTGAGCACCCCGAGCTGGGTGGAGAAATAAGTGCGGCCATTGAGAATAAGGTCGACAAAGCAAAAGCCGGAAGAATTGGTGGTCAGTGTCATCAGAGCCATTGCAATTTCCCTGTCCGAGGGGTAAATACGCAGTTTTAACTTACTGACAGCCCACTCACTAATGAAGCTGTCAGAGCTGCATGAGTCGATTAGTGCACTCAAAATGTGTCCATTTACCGAAACCTTTGTGGCTGCATGGGACAGACGTTGGGGAAAAACAGCTGTGATGGGAGGAGGGGCAGTGTTACCCTTGACAGCTGTAACCTTAGTAGTGGTTTTTGGGGGAGGAGCAGTTTTATAGATTGCAGCTGTAACCTTAGTAGTGGCTCTTGGGGGAGTAGCAGTTTTATAGATAGTAGCTGCAAAAACTAACAAGAGCTTTCGACCGGTATACCTTAGAAAAGTGGCCTTTCTTACTAACAGTGGCTCTTGACTGGCATACCTTAGAAAAGTGACCTTTCTTGCTGCAATGATTGCAGGTTGCGTGACGAGCAGGACAAAATTTCCTATAATGGAATGCACCTCCACAGAAGAAACACTTCCTTCTGGATTGCCAAGATGCTGCTAGGGCAGGGTCGCCATCAGTGTAGGTTTCTAGGGTAGGGTTGCCATCAGCCAGGTTGGAGTCGTCATCCGTGAGGGCTTCCGCCTCAGGCCTATCGAAGGAGTCACGGGCAGCACGGTGGCATAGTGGTTAGCACTGTTGCCTCACAGCGCCAGGGACCCGGGTTCGAATCCAGCCTCGGGTGACTGTCTGTGTGGAGTTTGCACATTCTCCCCGTGTTTGCGTGGGTTTCCTCCGGGTGCTCCGGTTTCCTCCCACAGTCCAAAGATGTGCGGGTTAGGTTGATTGGCTATGATAAATTGACCCTTAGTGTTAGTGGGGTTACGGGGATAGGGTGGGATATGTGTTGATGTAGGGGTTACGGGGATCGGGTGGGATATGTGTCGGTGCAGGCTCGATGGGCCAAAATGGCCTCTATCTGCACTGTGGGGTTTCTGTGATTTCTGTGATTCTGTGAAGTGATAGTAGCAGCCCGTGCATGTGGTGAAAGATAGTTATCTGCATTCCTCTTTGCTAAGTCCAGAGAACATGCCTGGTCATAGGCAGCCTGTAACTTGAGGGTTTTATTCTCCAACAGACGCTGACATATGAAGGGAGACGCAATCCCATTAATAAAGGAATCATGAATTAACTCCTCCTGGTACTGCTCAGCTGTAACAGCTTTAAGATTACAATCCTTGCTGAGCCTGCAAAGTTTCTGAAGGAACTCGTCAAGTGATTCCCCGGGTTGTTGTCGAATTGTGGCCAGTAGATGCCAAGCAAAAATTTCATTTGGGGACTTTGTAGTATTTGTATAGCAGCGTCATAGTCTACACAGTCTTCGATATAATCAAACACATGAGGGAATACATAATTCGCAAGTATCTCTAATTTATCAGGAACATTTTCACCACACACCCTGAGGAAGTTGCTGAAAGTACGATACCAGTGTTTCCATACCTTAGCAGCTGTAAGTGAATTCGGGTCCAGGTCGAGATGGGCGGGGCTGAGTAGTTTCTCCATGATGGATCGATTACTTGTCTGAGTTCCCTTCTATGGTTCGAGTCATAGCTGGCTGTTCCTGAAATCACCCAAAGCGTGGAGTCGATATCAAGTTGATTAAATTGATGTAATAAAACTCACTACGCACTTGGTTTGAGCATAAAGCAAGGCTTTAATCAACTTGTTTCAGAACATGGAAGTCTAGTTGTATTTCACTAGTTCCTTGTCTTACAAAATGTCCCTGGAAAGCTGGGGCCCACGCCCGAGTATTTATACTCCTTGGACGGTGCCACCAGCTGGCCGTCCAGCGTTATTTCATAAGTAGTTTCTTGATGATGAGATTTATAACAAGGAGTAGCGTATTAGATGGCACCGCATCACCAAGGTGGTGGTCACAGAACTCTGCCACCTCCTCCAAACAGATTTCCAGCCTCACACCAGGATGATAATTAGGAAGGCTAATGAAATGTTGGTCTTTATTGCAAGGGGTATGGAGTATAAAAGTAAGTTTTGATGCACCTTTACAGGTTGCTGGTGAGACCGCACCTTGAGTACTGCGTACAGTTTTGGTCTCCATGTTTAAGGAAGGATATACTTGCTTTGGAGGCGGTGCAGAGAAGGTTCACTAGGTTGATTCCTGGGATGAAGGGGTTGATGTATGACCAAAGGTTGAGCAGGTTGGGCCTATACTCATTGGAGTTTAGAAGAATGAGAGGTGATCTCATTGAAACATCGAAGATTCTGAGGGGGATTGACAGTGTGGATGCTGAGAGGATGGTTCCCCTAGTGGGGGTATCTAGAACTAGGGGGCATAGTTTCAGAATAAGGGGTCACCCATTTAAGATGGAGATGAGGAGAAATTTCTTCTCTAAGCGGGTCGTGAATCTTTGGAATTCTCTACCCCAGAGAGCTGTGGAGGCGGAGTCATTGAATATATTCAAGGCGGAGATTGACAGACATTTGAACTACAAGGGAGTCAAGGGGTATGGGGAGAGAGCGGGAAAGTGGTGTTGAGGCCAAGATTGGAACAGCCATGATCTTATTGAATGGTGGAGCAGGCTCGATGGGCCGATTGGCCTACTCCTGCTCCTGTTTCTTATGTTCTTATGTTCTTATGACTTAAACCCCAGATTCCTTTTGCTCATCACATCCCCATCATACCATCCCTGTGTCATGCCATATCACAGTGTCCTCCTGGGTGCAAAGGTGAAATGAGAGAGACCACAAAATATTGCATCTCCATTAATAAATGCATGCATAAGCACATCACACACATCACATTCATTCTAATAACTAATGACCCTTGCGCCTCCCATAGTTGAGTAGCTGTCATTGTGTGCAAGGTGTGAGATGTGGGTGTGAGTGTTGGTAGGTACAGATTGTTGGTGGGTGAGTGCTGGGGGTGTGATGCTTTGGGCAATGTGTGAAGCTTGTGGTACAGATGGTGGTATGTAGCATTTGTTGAAGCATTCAATCACCCTGACCACCTGACTGTGATGGATCTGCCATGAGCACACCTGCTTCAGTCCTCTGGCTCCTTCTCCTTGCTGAGGTAGCTGCACAACCAGTAATGCTGAGTATGAGGTGCTACAACATCAATGAACCTCCCCTTTAAGTACTGGGAAAATCCTGTGGCAATGATGACTTGCGATTAGAATGCACCCGATATTGGTTCACCCTTTGAGTGTAATGCCATTGAGCTAGGCCTTTAAGACTTGAATTAGCGCCCCAATCATTTCTTTGAGCAGTGAGAATGAATTTTGAGTGCAGTCTAAAGCATTAGCGCCTGGCGCTAAATCTCAAACTTTTGTAATTATGCCGCTCATTCCTGGGCTATAATGAATTTCTAGCCACTAGAATTTTAGTTTTAGAGCCTTATCAACCTGAGGTGCTGTCTTCAATGTTCTGTGAATCCCTGCCCCGAAATTCTTCTGCTCTTCTCCAGCACCTAGTCAATTCCATAATTAGTGGCAGGGAGAAGGAGGTTGTTCTAATTACTTTTAACTATTACTTGTAGAATAGTACAGCATAGAAGGAGGCCAGTCGGTCCATCGAGTCTGCACTGGAATTATAATTGCTACTGTTATTTTTTTACCAAAATGCATCACCTCACACTTACTGATGTTCAATTCCATCTGGCACTTTTGAGCCCACTTCCCCCACCTTATCTACATCTTTTTGCAATTTCCTTTGGTCTTCTAAAGAATTAACTAAACCTCCTATTTTGGTATCATCTCCAAATTTCAACACCACTTCCTCTGGGCCTATATCCAATTCATTGATATACACCTCCTCAAAGAATGCAATGAAATTTGTCAAGCACAAAATCTCTGCTGTCTACTTTTGTCTCTTTATCGAGATGCATGGTAATTTCCTCCATAATTAAAGACTCCAAAATTGTCCCTACCACAGATGTTAAGCTAACTGGCCTGCAATTACCCGGATTAGTTCTGTCTCCCTTTTTAACAAATAGGTACTACATTCGCGACTCTCCAGTCCTTTAGCACACATCAACACTCAGTAGAACCCTAAAATACAATTTCTGCAATTTCTCTCACAGTTTTTGGGACCCTAGAATGTATCCTGTTGGGTCCTGATGCTTTGTCTTCCTTAGCTTAACTAACTGTCAGGATGTTTGTACCCTGTCCCAAATGTTTGATGTGACTCCAATACGGTACTGTGGTATTTTATTATGTATTACACAAAGGTCAGTATTTATATGTGCCTTAGCAGTAGTTTACAGTATAGAACGAGAATTATATCAGCCGTGCTGTCCTGGGTAGAGTTTCTACCCTCTTGATAGGAGTCTTGAAGGAAGCTTCCACCCCACCTAGGGTCTTTTCCACCTCACCCCACCTGGGGTATCCTCTGTTCATTGGCCCTTGTCTTGGCCTCACCCTGCCTGGGGTAACCTCTGTTCATTGGCCCTTGTCTTGGCCTCACCCTGCCTGGGGTAACCTCTGTTCATTGGCCCTTGTCTTGGCCTCACCCTGCCTGGCGTATCCTCTGTTCATTGGCCCTTGTTTTGGCCTCACCCTGCCTGGGGTATCCTCTGTTCATTGGCCCTTGTCTTGGCCTCACCCTGCCTGGGGTATCCTCTGTTGTTGTATCTCATTGAAACTTATAAAATTCTGACAGGAATGGACAGACTAGATGCAGGAAGGATGTTTCCGATGGTCGGGGAGTCCAGAACCAGGGGACACAGTCTAAGGATAAAGGGTAGGCCATTTAGGAGAGAAATGAGGAGGAATTTCTTCACCCAGAGAGTGGTGAACCTGTGGAATTCTCCACCACAGAAGGCGGTGGAGGCCAGTTCATTAAATATATTCAAGAAGGAGTTGGATATATTTCTTAAGGCTAAAGGGATCAAGGGTTAATGGGGAGAAAGCAGGGACAGGGTACTGAATTTGGATGATCAGCCATGATCGCATTGAATGGCAGAGCAGGCTCGAGGGGCCGAATGGCCTACTCCTGCTCCTATCTTCTATGTTTCTATGTTTCTATGTTTCATTGGCCCTTGTCTTGGCCTCAACCCGGCTGAGGTAACCTCTGTATGGATCCGGATCCTCCTCTCGTGGGCCACTGCTGCCTCGTGCCTCTCCAGGGTCAGCCTTTGCTCCTGGTGCTCTACAGCCTAACTCTAGTAATTGGTTCCCCTTTTATGCCACTTTAGAGGGCAGTTACAGGGATCGATATTGACACAGGTATCCACCCTAATGGGGTCTTTCCAAAGGGTGGAGTGGCCAATAGGGTGTCAAGTTTCTTTCAGACAAAGGAAAGAAGAGTCAGCCTACTCCCCATCCCTACCTTTAATGGACATGGGGTGATTGACTGGTCCTCAAGATGTCATACCTTTATGGCTGACCAATCATCGGCCTACAACAGAGGAAGAGGGCTGGTCTTCCATCATATCTGGCTCTTGCTTTTTCTCAAGGCTTTAGCCAACAACTTCAGGTCCTGTTATCTCCTGTTCTACAGACATTGTCCCAGGCCTGGGAATTTTAAGACCCTATTGTAAAGACTATGGGCGGGAAATTCCCCTTGAGCCCCATTTGGGGTGCTAAATCAGAAAAGCTGAAAAAGTTAGCGCCAGGTGCTAACTTCTTCCAGTCTTTCTAAAATTCCCACTTTTTGCTCCAAGAGGGAAGTAGAGCGCTAAATCAAGCGCTCCACTTCCTTCTTGGAGCCCAAGAGGGGAGTGCGGTTGGTGACCCGGGTCACACGGCTCAGCAGCGCCACACACTGGGCCACATGGCACTGACATGTTGCAGGGGCTCTTCCCTGAATTAAATTTACCTGCAGCGTGTCAGGCTGACCGATCACAGCACGGACTCCGCGTCCGGAGCAAGGAAAACATTTTTCCAAAAAGCCAACGTTTTTTCAGGGCGACCGGCCACCTCACCTTTAACATCCGCCCCGCTAGCGGCCGGCCGCCCTGCTCGCGTCCCCTGCAACAGTCGCTGCAATCGCCCAGCGCTGCTGCAGGGGGCGAAGGGGAATTTTTCTGCCCGGGTGCTACCGGGGCGATGCGCCCGGAGATGATGTCATGATCTCTGGGCGCATGAGATCGGTTCGCAACCCAGCAGCGCCACCGTTAACCTCCCGCGGAATTTGGCAGGAGGCGCGGCCAGGTGAAAAGGCCTTTGCGCCTCGTTAGCGCCCCCCATGGAAGGCACAAAGGAGGGGAATTTCTCCCCCAGTGTCTTATCTGGTCCCAAGGCCAATTAGTTGATTCTCACACTGTGTTAATTTCGGGAAGGCAGAATGCGTCTTTTTCTCACAGTTTTGCAAAGCTTGACAAATTTTAGGTTTTATGACTATTGTATACTTGATTGATTAATATGTAAAAGGTGATCATATAAAGAACTGTAAAAGTTACATATCGAAAATACATGTGGTATAATGACTCAAGGTGCATGTGTGAGGTTATAATAAGTGCTCACAATTTGTTAGTAGTCATCAGGTACATTTTTGGTTAATACAAAGGTGATTTTACAAAATACCTATCCAACACAGATTTAACATGTAGTGGGATAGTCTTTCATAACTTATCTAAAATTTTCCTTTTTTGCGTCATAGTATCACTCACCTCACTCTCAACCACTTCATGACTCATCCCCTCTCCGATATCCTTCTCTTTAGTGAAGAGCGCATAGCAGCCCTTGAGGCCCATTTATACATGAATGGATGTTTATTGAGACAGACATGAGGGAAAATGGTACATATGAGCTCTGAAATTCTTGGCCCCTAGTTGTACAAAGTTACCATTATCTGGGGAAGGTCACAGTTATGCCGGGTCTCCACCCTTTTTGTGTGCACTTCGCCATAAGTCATTTTAGTCGTAGAGTAGTGTAGTTTTGTTTTAGTCGTGGTGTAGTGTAGTTTTGTTTTAGTCGTGGTGTAGTGTCGTTTTGTTTTAGTCGTGGTGTAGTGTAGTTTTGTTTTAGTCATGGTGTAGTGTAGTTTTGTTTTAGTCGTGGTGTAGTGTAGTTTTGTTTTAGTCGTGGTGTAGTGTAGTT
Organism: Somniosus microcephalus; assembly: GCF_052327205.1. Lineage (NCBI taxonomy): Eukaryota > Metazoa > Chordata > Chondrichthyes > Squaliformes > Somniosidae > Somniosus > Somniosus microcephalus. Next base: position 40,304,436 of record NC_141000.1, on the reverse strand, counting down.
TTGTTTTAGTCGTGGTGTAGTGTAGTTCTGTTTTAGTCATGGTGTAGTGTAGTTTTGTTTTAGTAGTGGTATAGTGGTGTAGTGGTTTACAACATTTGCTTTTTGTTATTTTCTGTGGTTTCATTTGGCTTTTTTCTTTATACTTCCTCTTAAATAAAAAAGAAAGACTTGTATTTATATGGCGCCTTTCAGAACCTCAAGACATCCCAAAGCGCTTTACAGCCAATGAAGTACTTTTGGAGTGTAGTCACTGTTGTAATGTAGGAAACATGGCAGACAATTTGCACACAGCAAACTCGCACAAACAGCAATGTGATAATCTGTTTTAGTAATGTTGATTTAGGGATAAATATTGACCAGGACACCGTGGATAACTCCCCTGCTCTTCTTCAAAATAGTGTCATGGGATCTTTTACATCCACTTGAGAGGGCAGACGGGGCCTCGGTTAACATCTCATCCAAAAGGCAGCACATCCAATAATGCGGCACTCCCTCAGTACTGCACTGGAATGTCAGCCTAGATTATTGTGCGCATGTCTCTGGAGTGGGACTCTGAACCCACAACCTACTGACTCAGAGGCAAGGGTGCTGTCCATTGAGCCACAGCTGACACTAAATGAAAATGGAAAATGGTGGAAAAATACACAGCAAATCCCAAGCATCTGAAAAGAAAAGGTTAGCATTTTGTGTGTAGCCTCCTTGTTAGAAATGACCAGTTTTAATTGTTTTCTTCTTATACCTTTTTCTTGTTCTATCAGATCAAGGGCAACATTATTGACTTAATATTTGCTGTAGTAATATCAGCAAATGTGAAATTCTTACACTTTACATGCCCTTAAGCAGTTAAGTAATCTGATCAATATGTGACCTGGTCTTTCACCTGGTACAAATTCAGCTAGTTATACATATAAACGTATATATAGTTGTACCTACGCTAAGGGGCATGGGTCAGAATAACCCTATCAGAAGCCCGGAGGAGAGGAGGCCCAAGATTTCCTCGTTGGGCCAAGAGGAGCACACTTGCTCCTCCTATGCCACAAGGAACCTTTAAATAAAACTTACTGGGACTCTTCTGGCCCAATGCTGCTTGCATCTCACAGTTAAAATTTCATTAGGGTCTGACTTGTGCCATCAGATGCCAAAATTCTAATACTTATGCTCCCGAAAACCCAGGAGTTAAAATAGCTGGGGAGTGGGGGTGGTTGCGGGAATTCAGCAGTCGCCATTTAAACCCCACTCGCACTGTTCCCACAAGGTGGGCAGAGTTAAAGTTGTGACTCCTGACTTTATCTAGGCCAAGCTATGTACCTCATATATAATGCTGCAGAGCATTATTTAAACAGCTACACATCAGAACTGTCTCACCGGCCTGGTTTAATCAAAGGTGCAATGGTACCATGCAGAATTGGCCAAAAACAGAAGTTCATTGGCAGATGGAGAAGAGAAAACAATCAAAACGACAAAGATATCTCTATCTTGGCAATTGCACTCCTCCTAAATCTGCTCGGACAGCATAATTTTCAGCCAAACTGCAAGTACTAATGAAAGATGCATAACTCTGTCCAATCTCACCATCCTCTTGAGAAGAACAGTCAGCTGCCACACATTACAGATGAGGTGGCATAATTGAACATCATGTTTGTCTAAAATACATTTGAAATTGCAAGACTAGGGGCTAGATTTTCAGTTGCTTGCGCCAGCAGTTAGCGCCTTAAGAGAAGTGATTTTTGGGCGCTATTCGTGTAGCGCCCGGGCGCAGCGCAGTTTGCGCCCCGCCCCAAATTAAGTTGGCCGTTAGCGCCGGCGCAAAGTTTAGCGGCCGCCCGGATGCGTGCGCAGAAAATGGTGTCACATCCTCGTGCAACGCCCTTTGGCCGCCCCGATTCCAAACTTCAATCGGACCGCCCCATTGTGCGGCTGGCGTCCAGAGCATTTGTAAAATGGAACGCAACACACCCTGGGGAGCGCAAATTAAAGGGCACTCCTCCTGCACTATAAACGGCAGTCTGCATGTGTTGTGTGGAAGGATCCAGTGTGTTGTTGTGAACGGTGTATTTATGTTTCCGGCCACCACCACCACCACCTCCTCCTCCTCCTCCTCCTCCTCCTCCTCCTCCTCAAAAAACACATGCACCCTTCCCCTTTAAGAGCTCACTGGCACCAGAGTGTCTGCCGTGCGCTGCGCCCGAGCTCGGGCGCTGCGCTCTGCACCGCCGGCTTAGCGCCTAAAGATAGTAGTGGAACGCCTCTTTTAGCGCTCCACCAACCTCTTAGGGCGAAGCCACTGAATTTCCGGCAACGGGGCGCTACTTTGGGGTGGGCGCTAACGTTAGCGCCCCAAAACTGTCTATACTGAAAATCTAGCCCTAGATTTCAAACTTTCAACAAATTGCAACAGTGCATTCACCCAAATCAAGATCAGTTACAAAATAGTTATGTAGCTTCTTCAAGGAGGGATCAAAGTCAGACTAGGACGCTGCAGATAAAACAACCTCCCTCTCCCTGCCATTGGATGGTGGTGATAATGGCAGTGACAGTGGTGATGGTTTCGGTGATGGTGTTGGGTGATGGTAGCAGTGTTGATGGTTGTGATAATGGCAGTGACAGTGGTGACGGTGATTGCGGTGATGGTGTTGGGTGATGGTAGCAGTGTTGATGGTTGTGATAATGGCAGTGACAGTGGTGACGGTGATTGCGGTGATGGTGTTGGGTGATGGTAGCAGTGTTGATGGTTGTGATAATAGCAGTGACAGTGGTGACGGTGATTGTGGTGATGGTGTTGGGTGATGGTAGCAATGTTGATGGTTGTGATAATGGCAGTGACAGTGGTGATGGTGATGGTGATTGCAGTGGTGGTGTTGGGTGATGGTAACGGTGGCAATGGTGGTGATAATGGCAGTGATAGTGGTGGTGGTAACGGTGATTGCGGTGGTGGTGTTAGGTGATGGTAGCGGTGACGATGGTGGTGATAATGGCAGTGACTGTGGAGGTTGTGACGGTGATTGCGGTGGTGGTGTTGGGTGATGGTAGCAGTGGCGATGGTGGTGATAACGGCAGCGACAGTGGTGGTGGTGACGATGATTGCGGTGGTGGTGTTGGGTGATGGTAACAGTGGCGATGGTGGTGATAATGGCAGTGACAGTGGCGGTGGTGACGGTTGCGGTGGTGGTGTTGGCTGATGGTAGCAGTGGCAATGGTGGTGATAACGGCAGTGACAGTGGTGGTGGTGACGGCGATTGCGGTGATGGTGTTGGGTGATGGTAGCAGTGGCGATGGTGGTGATAACGGCAGTGACAGTGGTGGTGGTGATGATTGCGGTGGCGGTGCTAATATATTTTAATTAGGTGCATGGGGATCAGCTAACCCAGCCGGATGGCCAGGAAATCTTCTTGCCCCAATTTAAAGCTGCAGATCTGCAGAAAACAGCATGGAAATTTAGGGCCATAATTTTGTTACCTTCAAATTTTCTCCCCCTCCTCTAGGCTCTGGCTCTTACTAATGGGTACAATTACATGATTGCCATCAACCTCCAGTATGCCTAAGTAGCCGCTGTTCATGGATGAGCCTAGAGCGTGAATGTTGCCAGGATATTTGTTCATGGAGGGAGATTTTCAATCAGCCAAGGCCAATCCTGTTTTTATCCAGAGTCCACTCAGGAGGAGAAACCAGACTGATTCTTCTCCCTCCTAGCCCAGGAATGCAGAGAAAGACTTGCATTTATATAATGCCTTATCATACTCAGAAACATCTCAAAACTCCGCATACCATGAATTAATTTTTGAAGGCAGTAACTGTTGTTATGTAGGCAAATGTGAAAGTTATTTTGCACACAACAAGCTCCGACAAACAGCAATGAGATGAATGACCAATTATGCTACTTTTGGTGATGTTAGTTGAGGGAGGATTGTTGGCTAGGACACCAGGAGAGCTCCCTTTACTTCCTTGATGATTAATGTCTACCTGAACCACCAGAATAGACAGACAGGACTTCAGTTTAATATCTCATCCAAATGACAGCACCTCTGACAATGCAGCACCCACTCTTAACTGCAATGAGGGAGCCACCCAAGATTATGTGCTCAAGTCTTGGTGTGGAGTTTGAACCACCTTATTCTGCTGATCAGGGTTACCCTCTGAGCCAAGCTGTCAATTGGCCAATTGAGGCCTACTGTAGCACTCCAACTGCAACTTTGGTTGACGTAAGAGAACTCCCCACAGACTATAAATTGGACCTGGGATCCTCTTTATAGCTTAATGCTTCATTGAGTGGCTCTTCTACCCACTTGGCCTCCAGGGTGCTGCTATGCCATCTAATAGCACAATCCAGATGAACTACTCGACACCTGTTCGCATTATTTTTACTTGACCTGCACATGTGTTTAGAAATGTTTAAATGTTTATTATGACACTTGTGATAATTTCTGATGCTCAATCCTAAATGCTTCCAGCCATCTTAATATGCATTTAGAAAGAGTTCTGCCAAAATTTGTGGGAAAAGGTTTTTTATAAAACTAGTAATTCCACTTAACACAAACACAGGGTGGATTTTGACTTTTGTGCGACCGTCTGAGGGAAACAGGGGGCTGGTTGCCCGCTCGAGCAGGGTAGAGGCCCCTGGTATTTTGAGGCCTTGGCTTCATTTAAGTTTGGCAGGGTGCTACAGGGCACCAAACAGGCATGTTGATACAGCTCGCCGGATTGAGTCCTCAGGATCGTGCCGGGACAGCTGTCATCAAGGTAGGTTACGGTGCGGGGGGGGTCGAGAAAGTGGTGGGTGTGGGTCCCGGGCCGGCAGCGGCCCAGATTATTTTTGTGGACCTCGGATGTGCACTCCTGCTCCTCCAGGGCCCACACAATTAATTTGACACTTAACATTGGCTGAGCCTCTTAGGTTCCATCGCCTGTGGAATTGGTTGAAATGTGCACGGAGCAGGCTCCGACCAGTTCTGACCTAAAATGGCAATCGAGGTCCGATTTACATCAGAGGACCCTGATTTCCATATTAAAAGAGGCCCATTAACTGCTACAGGCAGGTGCTTTGGACACCCGCTGGTAGGTCCCCTCCAAAATGGAGCCAGCCGCATCCCATTTTGAGGCTGTTACTGCCCCATTAATGCCAGGTGAAGGCAGTCAAAATCAACCCCAACCAGTTTACTTTGCTCCTTTTGGAAAGTTTGGTAACATCTTTTGCAGTTGCGAATAAAGCATTATATTTCAATGAAAAGGTCATCACTCGTGGGTAAGAAATTGAGGAGTAATTACTATGTGTAGTCTAACTGCATTGTAAGTTTGCAGCTTACATTTTGTTCTCAAGGTTAGTTTTGCTAACTCATGCGAAAAGGTTATTAATTAGGTACTTAATCTACTGGCCAGGATGACAGAAACCACCACAATTGTCTTTTTACCCTCTGTAAGCTTAATAAACATGTTCAAACTAATTTATTATATTCCACCCACATTAAGGTCATTAAATAATTCTATTGTATGTCTACATTAATTACCCATGCAGTGTTTATACTTGGAATTTACTATATGGCCTTTGGGAGAAAGACTTGTTTTGAGTCACTGATTATTATTATGCATTCAGACTGGCTGTTTGTGCTGATCAGTATATTTTTGGCACCAGCATGTTTCATCCTTAATGGAAAAGAGAATGCAGAATATTTTTCTTGTACGTCTTCTTTGTCACCTCTGTGTTTATTATGAGTGAGAGAGAAGTTCTGAGCCCTGCTTTTACCAGGCTCCTCCAGTGGCACAGCGTCTCACTGTGGGCAGGCAAGATTGAGTACATGACTTTGTACCATTCTGAAATTTGCAGCCTTGGAATTTGCTGGGTGAGAAGAGACTGCTCTTCATTTTGAAAGGATCGTTACTAGTCCTAGCCCCTTTCGGGCTACCCTGGATCAGGCCTATTCCCCAGACGTTCACTCTCAACTAAAGTTAGAGGTAGCCAAATCCTAAAGACGCTTAATTGGGTCTAAAGGCCCAGACTATCTCTCCCTAAAGGAAAGGAATGGCCTGAAGATGTTATCGTCCTCCAGATAGCACTTTTAATAAGATTAACTAGACTATAACCTTCCGGATATTATGAGGGTGCGGAAAACTCCCCCAGAATTCTGCAACTCCTCACCAAAGAGTGTATAGAGATTGAGTTTGCGGGTTTGATACTATGTGAGACAATTCTAAAAAAATATATAGATTTATTAAAGAACCAACGTGTAATTACAGTAGGTGTTTCAATCGCAACATTAACAGTTCCAAATACAGAAAACTTACAATTCTATTATCAGAGATCCTTATTCTCAAATCTTAACTTCGTTACATTTTTACATTTCTTAGTCTTATTCCAGGATATCCACCAAAATCAAATACAAGTACCTTGATCCCCGAGATACAAAGAGTTGAAGACTTGCAGAGCTTGCCTCTGAAGCCTGAGAATCACTTTGTCCCTTTACAGCGAATCTATCTTCCCATTTGAAAGTCCAATTTTTATACTCTTTCTCAGTGGTATATCCTTTGAAGTTTTCTGCTGATGTAAGCTAATTATCTCTAGTCATTTTCCTGTTGACCCCTTCTATTCTTACTGTTAGATCAGCTTGTAGCAAGCAGACTTGTGTCTGTTGTGTAGGTGTCTCAAGCTTAACACAAAAACAACATAACAGCAGTGCATCTATTTGATGTCATTCTTACGAAGGCCTTCTGTTTGTAACTTTTGCATTTAGAACACCTCGGGTGGTTGCACCATTGTTTTTTTAGTTACCTCAGTTGGTTGTATTACAGACTCGTGTCTCCGTGTTTCATTTGATGTTACTTTTACGAAGGCATATGTTTCTTTAATGTTCTATGTTTCTTTCCGAAGTGTTGGTTTAAGACAATTTAACTGGGTATTCCATTGTGTTCTTTCCAAGGCTTCAGACTTTCAGGAACCTCTAACCTTCTGTTTCAATAAGGCTATTGTCTCAGTGTCAACAATTTATCTGATCTCAAAAGACTGTATGTTGTTCGCAGCTTTAGATTGTTGAGGCTTCCAGATTTTCAAACCCAGTTTGTCATGTTTTAAAGCCAGAATGTTTCATAGAATGGTGTATTTTTCTGAATATGGCATATTGCTTATTCCTTCACAATTTCAATGGAATAATTATGTTCAGTAGGTCCCATGCAATTTTCACACCTTTTTGGCAAACTCCACCCCCGGCATGTAACTTGCCCATATAAACTAGCGCCTCTAGGAACATAGGAATGCGAGTGGGGGGTAGGGGAGGGGGGATAGGGGGGTGGGAGGAGCGGAAGGGGGTGGGGGGAGAGGGGGTGGGGGGAGGGGTTTGGGGGTGGGGGAGGGGGTGGAGTGGGGTGGGGGTGGAGGAGGAGGGGGTTGGGGGAGGGGGTAAGGGGAGTAGGGAGGGGGAGGGGGTTGGGGCGGAGGTGGGGTGGGGGGGAGTGGTGTGGGGGGAGGGAGAGGAGGTGGGGTGGAGTGGGGGGAAGGGGTGGGGTGTGGTGGGGTGGAGGCAGAGGGGGTTGGGGGAGGGGGTGGTGGGGCGGAGGTGGGGTGGGGGAGTGGTTTGGGGGGAGGGAGAGGGGTTTGGGGGAGGGGGAGGGGTGCGGTGGAGTGGGGGGAGGGGGTGGGGTGGGGGTGGAGGCAGAGGGGGTTGGGGGAGGGGGTGGGGTGGTGGGAGGGAGAGGGGGTTGGGGGGAGGGGGAGGGGGTGGGGTGGAGTGGGGGGAGGGGGTGGGGGTGGAGGCGGAGGGGGTGGGGGGAGGGGGTGGGGTGGGGGGGAGGGGGAGGGGTTTGGGGGGGCGGAGGTGGGGTGGAATGGGGGAGGGGGAGGGCTGGGGCGAGTGCGGGTTGTCATGTGGGGGAGGGGGGTTGGGGGGAGGGGGGTGGGGGAGGTGGAGAACATGCTCCTGGCATGCACAGGCTCCAGTTAAATGAAGAAAATTTGCAACATGGTCTCTCGCTGAACTTCATCAGTTTGGACAAGGGCCCACCACAGTGTTAACCTCACCCATAAAAGGGGGAGCGGACCAAGCCGGGAACCGGAGCAGAGGCCAGTAAATAAGGAGCGGGGTCGGAGAGGGGCCTGAACTCACTGCGAGAAGCCGAGGAGGAGCTGACCTAGCCGGGAACCGGAGCAGAGGCCAGTAAATAAGGAGTGGTGTCGGAGAGAGGCCTGAACTCACTGCGAGCAGCCGAGGAGGAGCGGACCTAGCCGGGAACCGGAGCAGAGGCTAGTAAATAAGGAGCAGGGTCGGAGAGGGGCCTGAACTCACTGCGAGCAGCGGAGGAGTAGCGGACCATGCCGGGAACTGGAGCAGAGAGGAAAAATTCCAGGAGTCCAAAAAACAAGGTGTGACGTCACAGGAAAGCAGGGAAGTAATTGGTTGGCCAGTATGTCTCTCTTTATCTTGGGCTTTGGTTTAAATTAAGAACCGGGATTAAAAACTAAATGTTCAAAAAGAGGGAGCTGATTGGTGAGTATCAGGTAAGTGTTTTTACTTGGCTCTCTTAAAGTTTTTAAGTTTATTCCAGGTAGGTTAGTAAATAGTCTGTTAATTAGAGGTATGGCAGTGCAGCTCACACCCATGGAATGCACATCCTGTGCCATGTGGGAAGTCCTGGACACCTCCCGTGGTCTGGACGACCACATGTGTGGGAAGTGTCGCCAGCTACAGTAGCTCGAGCACCGGGTTACGGCTGTGCATCCGTGAGGCTGAGAGCTATGTGGATAGCATGTTTCGGGAAGTGGTCACCCCGCAGCTCAAGAGTGTACAGGCAGAGAGGGAATGGGTGACCGTCAGACAGAAGAGGAGGACCAGACAGGTAGCGCAGGAGTCCCCTGAGCCCATCTTGCTCACCAGCCAGTATTCGGTGCTGAATACTGGTGAGGACGATGGTTCCTCTGGGGGGTGCAGCCAGAGCCAAGTCCACAGCACCATGGAAGGCTCAGCTGCACAGGTGTGGGGGAAGAGGAGAGGGAGAGCAATATAGATAGGGGATTCAATAGTTAGGGGAGCAGACAGGCATTTCTGCAGCTGCAGACGTGACTCCAGGATGGTATGTTGCCTCCCTGGTTCCAGGGTCATGGATGTCACTGAACGGCTGCAGGGCATTCTGAGGGGGGAGGGTGAACAGCCAGAGGTCGTGGTCCATATCGCTACCAACGACATAGGTAGGAAGAGGGATGAGGTCCTGCAGGCAGTGTTTAGAGAGCTAGGAAAGAGGTTAAAAAGCAGGACCTCAAAAATAGTAATCTCCAGATTACTACGAGTGCCACGTGCACGTGAGTACAGAAATAGGAAGATAGAGCAGATGAATGCGTGGCTGCAGAGATGGTGTAGGAGGGAATTGATTGGTGAAGTCAAGCATAGGTCCCTTGCAGTCAGAATCAGGGGAATTTATAATGGGGAACAAAGAAATGGCAGACCAATTAAATACATATTTTGGTTCTGTCTTCACAAAGGAGGACACAAATAACCTCCCAGAGATGTCGGGGAACATAGGGTCTGATGAAAGGGAGGAACTGAAAAAAATCAGTATTTGTAGGGAAATGGTGTTGGGGAAATTGATGGGATTGAAGGCCGATAAATCCCCAGGGCCTGATAATTGTAGGGGGTGGCGTGTGCCCAGTCAGCTTCACCTCTGACTGTCTTTGAGCGGTTCGAATCGCTTCCACACCCCTGGGTTCTAGACACCGGACTTAGGTACAGGCGGCGATACAGAAAATCGATTTGACAAGTGGTTTGGTGCAAGAAAATCAACATTTTATTAAAAGCAGAATAAAACACAATCTTATGAGAATTACTGATATGAATACAGGCATAAACAATTACACTTATATGGGAATGGGGAACACACGGCACATCAAGGGAAGCAAATACATTAAAAATCCCCTTATCCTTATCCTACCCCCTATACCTAACTAGGTTAAGCTATGAGGGGCCAGGAATTCATGCTCGCCAATCCAAAACCTGTTGCTTTAACTGGTGGGGTTTAGAGGTCCGTCCTTGCTGTCCTTTGGGGTATCCCATCACCACGTGGTCTCAGGGCGTGGCGCTGAAGTTGTTTATGCGAAGCACCCTCCTTTTCCTCAGTTAACGTCGTTGTCGAGTTGCAATGGGTCTTCTTCTTCTTCCTCGGGCGGTTGTCGACGGTATTGCTGCGGTTGAGGATCGGTTGGCGGTCTTTACCGTTTAATGATTTTCCTACCCAAGCTTCGAACACCAGCTTATTCTTAAACTGGGCTATTATTGTCCATTGATTTTGCTACCCATTCTTTGAACGCCAGCTTATTCTTCAACCTGGGCTATGACTCTGGGGTTTTACTGTCCATGCATGTAAATGCCAACTTATTTCTCCAAACGCCAGCTTATAACTAGGCGTTTGTCCCCCAACGCGTCTTTCCGCTGCCCTTCTCTGCTCTTATCGGTTTACCGTATTCTTCATCTTGTCTCATAGAAACATAGAAACACAGAAGATAGGAGCAGGAGTAGGCCATTCGGCCCTTCGAGCCTGCTCCGCCATTCAACGAGATCATGGCTGATCATCCAAACCCTAGCACCCGGTCCCTACACCGACAGCCATCCCACCCAAGCCCTATCCCCGTAACCCTGCAACCCCTCGTATTTAATCCCCCCTAATACTAAGGGCCAATTTTTATCATGGCCAATCAACCTAACCCGCACATCATCTCGTCTGCCCGTTTGTGGCCTGTGTGTCCTGTGTGCTTTCGAATTGGGTCCATTCTCCTCCCGTGTTTGGCCCCAGTGTAATGGGCGTCCTTGGTGTTGAGCAGCGCTGGGAGCGAGAAGAGAGCCCGCCACGAGGCCAGGGCACGAGAATGAGAGGCAGGAGCCCAAGAGTCAAGAGCCAGAGATAAGAGTCAAGAAAGTGATCGCCACTGATGGGCCTACAATAATACCTGGTTCCTCATTCCTTATCTGCACGCCAAATCAGGTCAGTCCTTTGTCTAACTTTTGGCGGGCTCGTTTAAAATGATTACAGCCATTTACTTTAACGACTTCTGGAGTGGTTGTCTCCAGGTCTAATGGCCTCGATGTCCTGGTTGCTTGTCATTTATAAAACTTAATTGTCCCCATCCTGACTCGATGGCTACTGTGAGCTGTTACCGATTAAATATGCAGAAACCTAATGGCCTCGATTTAGGCCCATTCTAACTTGATCTGTTTCAAGGCGAATGAATGCATATTCTGTGTTTGCTTTAGCTGTCTGGCTCCACAAAGTCTCTTCACAGATTCCTGCATTTTAAGTTTCATCTCAGGGCCTGCCTGTTTGCAGGGCCATGCTTTTAAAATCCTGTCGGTTTTGGTCACGAGGTTACAGAAGCCATTTTGGGTACCCTGTTTTTAATAACTTGTCCAAACAGCGTCCCTTTATCCATAACTTTGGGGAATGCGGGAATTTTGAGAACCCTACACTCCCCCCTGTTGATACTAAACTCGCTTTAAGTATCATCCTGATGAGGTGAGCAAAATTTCCGACCCTCCACAGTCAATCTTCCCCTGTAATTACTTATCTAATATACCCACGACACATGCATTTCCCATTCTGTAAAAATGTAGTGAACATAAGCATACATAGAATAATTACAGTCGTTTACATACACATCCAAGCATGGAGGGGTCCAACACACCTGCACCACTTAGTACACATACATCTTTATTACAACAACACGTCGAGAATCTTTATTAAAAACAACAAAACACAAAAAGACAACGATCTTTAATCAGAAATACAAAAAACTCAAACAGGTGTATCTCCCTCCACCTTAACGCAATGTTCCTTCCAGGTCCTCTGGTTTCAGAATTCTAGTATTTGACCCTTTCCCTTGCACTGAGTGCATACTAGGTACAATACTATCCCCAGCTGGCAAACCATGAGTATGTGGGAAGCCAGCGTAATCCACGAAGGAACCTCTATATTATTGAAAATGTTCCACCAGGGTGGGATCACAATGTCCAATATCTTAGCCCCCATCTCTACCGTTTTCTGCTCTAGCGTGTAGAAATGTTTCTGCTAGGCTATTACGGCTTTGAGTATCTTGGTAAGGTGTTCTGGGAGAGGGGGGCATTTCGTAGCTGAAATGCGCTCCATACTTTTGCAGGTTGGTAAAATTCTCCTTTTACAGTGAGGTGAACAGTGGAGGGTTCAGGAATGGGGACAATTCGTTCCTGGGCCACTTAAACTTCTGCCTCGATTAAAGCAGAAACTGCTGTCACTTACCGGCTATGCTGTCCATGCTGGTAGTGGGGCGCCCCTGTGGTGACACAATCTGTCCCACCTCCTATATATGCTACCTGTGGGGGAACATGGCCTTGTGCCATTGCCTCCATGGTATAGTTTATAGGTTTTGCGCCAGCAGCTTTAAACCCGCACTGTGGTTTTGAATAGGCGTTCAAGTGCTGGGGACACAGTATTATGTGTGCTCCCCGGCTCTAACACTCTTGAGAGGTCAGTACCTGCCATAGCGTGCTCCCACTTTATGACGTAAGGTGGGACTGCTGTGAAACAAATGTGTGCACCCCCTTGAATGACTGCAATGTTCTCTACCCTGTATAGCGGCATGGGTCGGGCTGTCCTACCCATGACCGGCATTCTCACTACTACCCCCATGATGGTGTGGTTGGACCGCCCACAATCCACTGGGACTGGGTAGGCCTCGGAAGCTAGCCGGAGTTGACACGGGCTTAATGCATTCTCAAACAGATGAAGGGCTGCGAGGTGTTTGTTGCTGATCCAGGAGGGGACTAAACCCTGTTTTAAATCCTCCACATTACTGCGGCCCTCACCCAGCAACCACGCCCCATACAGCACGCACACCTCGTTCTGCGCAGCCTGGTCAGAAGCATTTCTGTCCTCTCTTATGAGGGCATTTACAGTCTTTGCATGCTTCTCCAGCTCTGCTATAATCTCTTTTAAATGGACCGTCATGGCCTGGTCCTCATGTAACTCCGAGCCTACTACCTTATTCTTGTCCATTAATATCTTCCTTAACTATGTTTTTAAACTGTTTACCTGGGTCTGCAGCTCTATGTCATCCAGACAGTTGATGACAGAGGATCCTGTGTTAAATGCAGTAAAAACATCATTCCATACTCCCCTGCTTTGTCTCTCTGTATCACCAAAGTAGTCGCGGTGTGTGGCGTACAGTTCGGTTTTGTCTACATTAGCGAAATCGAACTCGTAAAACTTTCTAAACATGTCATTTAACAGGGCCTGGTATAGCTGCTCTGTCTCTTTGGGACACCACTCCGGTAAGTGTACCTCGGTTGTTGTGTATGTACCTTTAAGAGAATAACTGGTCTCAGACTGCAGTACCGGCAGTGACCACCCCTGTATAAAAGGCGCTAGAGAGCCTCTGTTGTTTAGATTCATTATGGACTTCCACCAGTAAACATCTGTTTGTTTTCACTCCTGCTAGTCCGTGTCTAAATCATTCACGGACTTAACACTGGCGACGAGTAAAGAAACGAACTTACCTGCAACTCAGCAGCAGCTCCGACGACGTTGTTGAAGGTCGGAGCCGGAAGAAAGAAAAAAAATAGAGGCCATTGAAACTCGAGAAACGGGCGTCGACCATCAATCATCGGGTTCAAGGCTTTGCAGGAGCGACTTTCCAGAGCCAGGCTGGGTTCCTCGGTCCGTGGTTTCCCAGCTAATCGGGCTGGTGGCAGGTAGTGCTCTGATCCTTCCTGGGCTGCGGCGGGCTGAAGCTCGATCGGGTGGCCTTTCAACGGGGCCGGGCAGCGAGTCGGGAAGCAAGGAGAGAGAGAGAGGGTGGAGCACACAGGGCGCGGCTGGTGTTTCAAAGCTGGGCAGCGTTCGGACCTCAGAAGAGGGAGGGAAGTGTCCCAGAGGGTCCGCTCCACAACGGGAAAATAATAAAAGAAAAAGAATACGCGCAAGAAACCGTGGAAAGCAGCGCTAACAACAGCGGGGAAGAAGACAAAGCGCGGGAGGCGCCATTTTGTTAAATTGGAGAAGAAGGCGCCATTTTAGATTTGCAAGATGCCGAAGACTGGCTGTATCACTGCTTTTTGATAATACATTAGAGGACTGGACCACGTATGTAGAAAGAGTAGAGATATATTTCGAGGCAAACGATATAGCGGAGGGAAAAAAGGCATCGATATTGTTAAACTTAATGGGCGCTAGAACGTACGGCCTATTGCGGGATCTGATTACTCCAGCCAAACCGAAGGCGAAGAGTTTTAATGAAATTGTTGCTGTTCTACAGGAGCACTTAAACCCTGCAACGCTGTTGATAGCAGAAAGATTTAAATTCCACAGGAGAACTCAGCACAAAGATGAAAGCAATGCTGAGTATCTTACGGAACTGCACAAGCTATCAAAGCACTGCCAGTTCGGAGCAGGACTGGCAGATACCCTACGGGACAAATTTGTCTGTGGACTCCTGAGTGAAGGAACACAGAAGAAGTTACTCGCAGAAAAAGAGCTGACGCTGGATTGGGCTTTCAGCGTGGCAGTATGGTATGAAGCAGCAGCCAGGGAAGCTGCAGAAATTCAACAAAAACCACAGGAATATGGCACCCACGAAATGACACGGGGATTTGCAAAATGTTATCGCTGCGGCAGAACTAACCATGACCAGATGGACTGCTGGTCCAAAGACAAAATATGCAGACAATGCGGGAAGATTGGACACATTGCATGAGTTTGTAGGTCTGGGAAGAAGACCAGCGACAACAAAAAGGCTACTGAGGAACCGTACAAGAAAGTACAAAAGATGACAGACAGTAGTTCCAAAGACCAGATGAGCGATAGTGAATCCGGAAACAGGAGACTAAGCTGTCTCAAACTTCACAATGTAATCGCAAAAGAGGATCACCGAACCATTTGGGTCACTCCCACGATAGCAGGGTCCCAAGTTAAAATGGAATTGGATACAGGATCAGCGCTAACCGTCATGAATCGACGAGACTACGAGCGGCTATTTTCACACATACCCTTGAGAGAGACATCCATCGTCTTGACGACGTATACGGGGCAAAAAGTATACCCCAGAGGAAAAATAAGGGTGCCTGTCGAATACAATGGCAAGAAAATACGGAAATTGTATCTCTGCATACTGCCAAATGGTGGACCACCGTTATTGGGATGGGAATGGATCAGGAAGATAAACTTGGATTGGCATTCCATTCATGCAATGACGGTGGACGGTAAAAAAGATGACGACGTCACTCCTGGACGATTGTCAACAATCTTAGCTAACGCCAAAGAGGTATTTCAACAAGAACTGGGCACGCTTAAAGGCGTAACCGCCTCATTAAAAATAGAAGAGAATGCAGTTCCCAAGTTTTTCAAAGCGAGACCGGTACCATATGCAATTCGCCCAGCCGTCGAGGTAGAGCTGGAGAATCTGGAGAAGGCGGGTGTGTTGTCTAAGGTCGACTGGAGCGAGTGGGCGACACCCATCGTTCCTGTCATGAAGAAAACGTTAAGCAATAAGTCCGGAGAGCCAAGGAAGATTTGCATCTGTGGGGATTTCAAGGTGACGGTGAACCCTGTCCTTCACACAGTACAATATCCTCTTCCAAGGATAGAAGACATCTTCGCCTCACTGTCTGGAGGGAAGCGTTTTACAAAAATTGACCAAGCACAAGCATATTTGCAGATGGAGGTTGAAGAGTCCTCTAGGAAGTATCTCACGATAAACACTCACAAAGGTCTTTACCAGTATCATCGATTGGTATTCGGAGTAGCATCGGCTCCGGCGATATGGCAAAGAGCGATGGAACAAGTCCTGCAAGGGATTCCGGGGACTCAGTGTTACTTGGACGACATCCTTGTAACAGGTGAAGATGACAGTGAACACCTTAACAACCTTGAACAGGTGCTCACTAGACTACGGGAACATGGGTTGCGAGCCAACCGTCCCAAGTGCGAATTTTTTAAGAAACAGATATCATATTGTGGCCACGTGATTGATGAAGAGGGGTTACATAAGTCCCCTGACAAAATTGAAGCGGTTGTTAAGGCCCCAGCACCTGAAAATGTGTCGCAACTGAGGTCATTCCTCGGGTTGGTGAATTACTATCATAAGTTTTTGCCGAATTTGTCGACAATTCTGCACCCACTGAACGCCCTGCTACGAACGGGGGTAGCATGGAAATGGAGCGATGATTGTAAACGTGCTTTTCAGAAGAGTAAGGACTTAATCACTTTGAAGGAAGTATTGGCTCACTACAACCCAGCACTGCCAATCAGGCTGGCGTGTGATGCATATCCCTACGGCATTGGGGCGGTACTGTCACATAAATTCCTTGATGGTTTGGAGAGGCCGATAGCTTTTGCGTCACGCTCGTTAACTTCTGCCGAGCGTAACTACGCCCAGATTGACAGAGAGGCCCTCAGCCTAGTGTGGGGGGTGAAGAAGTTCAATCACTATCTGCACGGTCAAAAATTTACTCTACTAACCGATCATCAACCTCTTGTCTCCATTTTCAACACTCAGAAGGGCGTACCGATAATGACGGCACAACGGCTGCAGAGATGGTCCCTTTTCCTAGGGGCACACCAATATGACATCGAGTACAAAGGAACTAAGCAGCATGGAAATTCTGATGGATTGTCACGTCTACTGTTGCCGACGGTGGAAGAAGAAGACCTTGCAGTGGATCCAATGGAGTTATTCCACTCGACCATAGTCGAATGTCTCCTTGTGACGAATGCAAACATAGAAAAGGAAACACGGAATGACCCGACACTATCACGGGTCTATGATTTAACGGTGAAGGGATGGCCAGCACATGGCGAACCACTGCTGCCAGCATTCTCGCCGAGAAGAGAACAGCTGTCAGTGTGCAGAGGAACCTTGATGTGTGGATCCAGAATAGTAATTCCACCTAAGTTGACGGTTAGAGTGCTCAATGAGCTTCATGAGGGTCATCTGGGTGGGGTAAAAATGAAGAGCTTAGCCAGAGCATTTGTGTGGTGGAAGGGAATCGATAGAGAAATCGAAGAGATGACCAAGAGCTGTGCAGGATGCCAGAAGGTCCAAAACACCCCACCACAAGCTCCTCTGCATCCATGGGAGTGTCTCTCATCTCCATGGCAAAGGGTGCACATTGATTTTGCTGGTCCCTTCATGGACTCGATGTTTTTAATTGCGGTGGATGCACATTCAAAGTGGCCAGAGGTAATAAAAATGTCCTCAACCACCACGGAAAAAACTATCACAGTTTTACGAACAATATTCGCCAGGAATGGGCTGCCTGAGCAGATTTGCTCTGACAATGGACCACAGTTTGTGTCTGAAGAGTTCCGGAGGTTCTTAAAGAACAATGGTGTTAAGCATTACACATCTGCCCCATATCATCCAGCCACTAATGGATTGGCTGAGAGGTTTGTCCAAACATTCAAGAAGGCTATCAAGGCAATGTGTAATGAAGATATACCCCTACAACACAAGGTGGACAACTTCTTTTTTGCCTCGGAATGCGACACGTGCGGTTACCAACCAAACTCCAGCCATGATGTTCTTCAATCGAAGACTACGATGCCGCTTGGATTTGGTTAAGCCAAATGTCCGAAGAGATGTGGAGAACAGGCAGTTTCAGAATATGAATGAAAAGCCGACCAAGAGTTTTAAGATAGGTCAACCAGTTTTGGCCCGGGACTACCGCACTGAGAAATGGCAGCCAGGAACGATTTATACACGACAAGGACCTTTCATGTATACCGTGGACGTTGGGGAGAGCATTGTAA
The DNA here is from genome assembly GCF_052327205.1 of Somniosus microcephalus. Classification (NCBI taxonomy): domain Eukaryota; kingdom Metazoa; phylum Chordata; class Chondrichthyes; order Squaliformes; family Somniosidae; genus Somniosus; species Somniosus microcephalus. The sequence continues at coordinate 40,286,694 of NC_141000.1, read as the reverse complement.
GACGCCATGCTGACCAGATTCTAGAGTCACTGGAAAACGTCAGCTCCACACCACGATCTGATACACCTGGTAATGAAATCGACGTTCCAATTGCAGCTACCGCAGAACCGGTAATATTGGAAGCAGATGAACCAAACAACGACATTGATTCCGACTCAACATTGCCAGAAGAACCTGTTACCCCAAAGAGGCGTTATCCAGAGAGAATCAGGAAGCCTCCTCAAAGACTGAACTTATAATTGCTTAAACTTAACCACTGTATCTAGTAACCGTAATTGTGATTGTAATTCGTCATCATTTAGTTGTTAAATGAATGTTATGTACTGTTTATCTAAAAGGGGAGGAATTGTTGTGTATGTACCTTTAAGAGAATAACTGGTCTCAGACTGCAGTACCGGCAGTGACCACCCCTATATAAAAGGCGCTAGTGAGCCTCTGTTGTTTAGATTCGTTATGGACTTCCACCAGTAAACATCTGTTTGTTTTCACTCCTGCTAGTCCGTGTCTAAATCATTCACGGACTTAACATCGGTGAGGTTTAAAATCACGGAGGCTACCGCGTAGTGTACCCCCTGGTATAGTACCTGATCCATAGGCACTAGTACCAGCCCATTCCCTGGTCCCTTGGTGGTGGTGGGGCACCCCTCCCTGCGTGTCCTTGCTGCCTGGGTCGTGGGCAGGGGCTTTCGGGGGCGTCTCACAAGCTCAGTGGCGTTCACTGGGATCGGGGAGTATGGGACTGTGCACGCCTTCAGGCTGGAATCCCACTCCACCCCCTCCCTGGCATCTTGCCATTGCCGGTAGCAAATGATGGATATGCCTGAGGGGCAGGCCTTCTCTGACCCCCATATACAGGCATAAATCCCCTGATCCGGTTCCCTCCACTTGTCCCAGCACACATTCAATCCCCCGTGAGTCCCTGTAATCATCTGATGGGTGTTGTTCCCCAATCGTTCCCACCTGACTGCGGGGTTTCCCCCTTCAGTACCTTCAGTATCCTGAGCCACCACCACCTATCCAGAGGAATTCTTCCCTTGCATGTCAAACATACACGTTTCCCTACGGTGACGCTGACCCTTGTGGCAATGACCTGTACCCTGGGGCACAGGAGGGAGGCCTCCCCGTATGTGAACCCGGTCTGGCTGGAGTACTGAGTCGAATTGGACCCCAGCCACCCTGGCCACCTTCCCTCGTGGAAGTAAACGGCGAGCTCCTCTGCATCCTGTTCGCCACTTCCGTCGGTAACTATAGGTGCTCTCTCTCCCGAGCACCCGTAGACGTGGGAGTCCTCCACGTCACCTCGCTTTCCAACGCTCATCCCTATCAGGGCAAGTAGGAGTATGCCCCCCTTCATCCTCAATCCTTTCCTGCAAAGTGACATAAGAGCATTGTGATGAAATATTTCCATTCATCACTGCCTGTGACTGAGATCGGTTTCAGTGTCATTTCCCTTCCCCCAGACCTCATTGTATTGTGTACTGGAATGTGCTGTATTGTATACTGGAATGTGCTGGAATGTGCTGTGTGTAGGGCTCCACCCATACCTGGCCCCGTTTGTAAGCTAGCTTCAGTCTAGCCCCAATCTCCAGAAGGACGACGTCTCTCTCGCTTACGTGTTTCGTTCTAAGTTAATAAAAGCCTTGTTTTGTTCTGCTACCTTCGAGTCTCGGAATTATTGAGGCACATCAATTTTATTAACTTATTTTTTCAACACTATGGATCAACTCCTGAAACCCGAACGTTTGGATTTGGATCAACATGCTCCGGACGCATCAGCACGCTTCGGACACTGGTTTGAGTGTATGGAATTCTTCCTGGACAATTCCGCAGCCGTCAAAGACGCTACGGACGCTGCAAGGATGAGACTCGGAATTCTGCGGAATTGGGTAAGCCACCGGGTTTACCCCCTCATCCAAGATGCCGAGACGTACCTGGCCGCCTGCGACATCTTAAAGGCGCATTACCAGCAGCCTACGAATGAGGTGTATGCTAGGCACCTGCTCGCCACCCGCGCACAGCGACCTGGGGAATCGGTGGAGGAGTTCCTAAGCACCCTGAAAATGCTTGGCAAAGACTGCAAGTGCCGAGATGTAAAAGCCGCAGTGTACACTGACGAGCTTGTTCGCGATGCCTTTATCACAGGCCTCAGCTCCACTTACATCCGGCAAACACTGCTGGAAAAAACGGGATTGGACCTGAAACAGGCTGCGGACACCGCGCGATCCCTGGATGTGGCCCAGAGAAACTCGGACGCCTACTCTTCAGCCCGCGCCGTCCACGCCGCCACGTGTGCACCGAGGGCGCCGCAATCTTGGAAGGCATCTTCCCCGCCTGACAGCCCGACACCGGCAGGGCCCCGCTCTCCCCCCAGAAGCCCTACGACAGCCGCGACGCGTCAGGGACACAACTGCTACTTCTGCGGGCAGCCAAAGCACACCAGAAACCTGTGCCCGGCGAAAGGCACCACCTGCTTTAAGTGCGGTAAGAAGGGGCACTTCGGGAAGGTGTGCAGAGGGAACCCCGCCGGAAAACCAACTGCCGGAAAACCCGCCACCGCCGCGTGTGCGCCGTGGGAGCGGCCATCTTGGACGCCATCTTGCCCGACCTCGTGGGGTCCGCCATCTTGTGAGCAGACAGCGTGGACGCCATCTTGTATCGATCAGGGCCCTACAGTGGCATCGGTCACAGTGGACCAGACCAGGCCACACCCGCTATCCAGATCAATGGTGGACATCGAGGTAAACGGGTGCTGGGTTAAATGCTTAATTGACAGTGGAAGCACGGAGAGCTTTATCCACCCAGAGCTGGCACAACAACTCTCCCTAAAGGTAGTCCCTACTCAGGGTACCATCTCTATGGCTGACAAAACCCAGACATCGACCATTCTGGGTTACTGCACGGTACAATTGTGCGTTAACGGAACTGTATATGATAATTTTAAAGTATTAATCATGAAGAACCTATGTGCGAGCGTGATCTTGGGCCTGGATTTCCAGTGCAACCACCAAAGCATCACGCTCAAGTACGGTGGGTCCCAGCCGCCCCTCACAGTGTGCGGTCTGGCTACCCTGAAGGTAAAGCCGCCTTTGCTATTCGCGAACCTTACCCCTAACTGCCGGCCAATAGCGACCAAAAGCAAGAGGTACAGCTGGGAGGACAGGCGGTTTATCGCGACCGAGGTAGACAGGCTCCTGAAAGAGCGCATTATTGAACGCAGCAACAGCCCGTGGCGCACCCAAGTGGTAGTGGTAAGGGGTAGCGAGAAGAAACGGATGGTGATCGACTATAGTCAAACGATCAACAGGTACACCCTACTAGACGCCTACCCGCTACCCCGCATATCAGAAATGGTGAACCAAATCGCCCAATACCGGGTGTTCTCCACCATCGACCTCAAGTCAGCGTACCACCAGCTCCCTATCAGACCAGAGGACCGCCCGTACACCGCCTTCGAGGCGAACGGACGCCTCTACCAATTCCTCAGAGTCCCCTTTGGGGTGACGAATGGGGTCTCGGTCTTCCAGAGGGAGATGGACCGCATGGTCGATGACCACCACTTGCAGGCAACCTTCCCCTACCTCGACAACGTCACCATCTGCGGTCACAACCAGCAGGATCACGACTCGAACCTCGAGAGGTTCCTGAAAACCGCACAAAAACTCAACCTCACCTACAACGAGGACAAGTGCGTTTACAACACCACGCGCCTCTGCATACTAGGCAGCGTGGTGGAGAATGGGGAAATCGGACCAGACCCCGACCGATTGCGCCCCCTACGGGAGCTGCCCCTGCCCAACACTCCCAAAGCCCTGAAAAGATGCCTGGGGTTATTTTCTTATTATTCCCAATGGGTCCCCAACTACTCCGACAAAGCCCGCCCCCTCTTGAAAGCATCCTCTTTCCCGCTCTCTGCTGAGGCCCATGCCGCCTTCAAAAGCATTAAGCAGGATATTGAGCGGGCCACGCTACAGGCAGTGGACGAGAACACTCCATTTCAAGTGGAAAGTGATGCGTCTGACTTCGCCTTGGTGGCCACCCTCAACCAGGCGGGGCGGCCCGTAGCTTTCTTCTCAAGGACCCTCCAAGGGCCCGAGATCAGACACTCCTCCGTGGAAAAGGAGGCCCAAGCCATCGTGGAGGCAGCGCGCCACTGGCGCCACTACCTAGCCGGCAAACGCTTCACCCTACTTACCGACCAGCGGTCGGTAGCGTTTATGTTCAATAATAAACAGAGGGGGAAGATTAAAAATGATAGGATTCTTAGGTGGCGGATCGAGCTCTCCACCTTCGAGTACGACATCATTTACCGGCCAGGGTCCCTTAACGAATCCCCTGATGCCCTCTCACGAGGGATGTGTGCCAGCGCCACCGGGGATCGGCTACAGACCCTCCACAACGACCTCTGCCACCCAGGGGTCACGCGGCTGTTCCACTTCATAAAGTCCCGTAACTTACCCTACTCGATTGAGGAAGTTCGGTCCCTGACCAGGAACTGCCGCACTTGCGCTGAGTGCAAGCCTCGGTTCTACCGCCCAGATAGAGCCCACTTAATCAAAGCTACACGGCCCTTTGAGCGGCTCAGCTTAGATTTCAAGGGCCCCCTCCCGTCCGTCGACCGCAATGTTTACTTCCTGAACATTCTGGACGAATACTCCCGGTTCCCATTCGCCTTCCCCTGCCCAGACATGACCAGCGCCACGGTCATTAAATGCCTCAACAGCCTGTTCTGCCTGTTCGGTATGCCGAGCTACATCCATACCGATAGAGGGGCATCCTTCATGAGTGAAGAGCTACGCCAGTACATGCTGTCCAGGGGGATCGCCACGAGCCGTACCACCAGCTACAACCCCCGGGGTAACGGCCAAGTGGAGCGAGAGAACGGGACAGTATGGAAAGCAGTCACTCTAGCTCTAAGGACCAAGGGCCTCCCTATCTCCCGCTGGCAGGAAGTCCTCTCGGATGTGCTCCATTCGATACGGTCGCTATTGTGTACGGCCACTAATACCACGCCTCATGAACGAATGTTTGTCTTTCCCCGGAAATCTACCTCAGGCGTATCCATGCCATCATGGCTCTCCACCCCAGGTCCGGTACTCGTGCGAAGGCATGTGAGGGGCCACAAGACGGACCCTCTCATGGAGCCAGTACACCTACTCCACGCCAACCCCCAATACGCATATGTCCGGCACGCCGACGGAAGGGAGGACATCGTGTCCATAAAAGATGTCGCCCCAGCCGGCATCGACAACAACCACGGCAATAGCGGCAACGACGATCACAGCAACTCTTACCCACCCACTACTCTTTCATCACCCCCGGAAGAACACCGACCAACGGCACCCCCACCAACTACCCCTTCAACAAACCTGGTGGCACCCCCGGCAGAGACCCAGGAGGCTACCGGGGACACCCAGCTGACACCCGCGGCACCGCAACAGCCACGTCGGTCGCAGAGGACTATCAAACCCCCGAACAGACTAAATCTATAGAAGGGGTGAATGTGATGAAATATTTCCATTCATCACTGCCTGTGACTGAGATCGGTTTCAGTGTCATTTCCCTTCCCCCAGACCTCATTGTATTGTGTACTGGAATGTGCTGTATTGTATACTGGAATGTGCTGGAATGTGCTGTGTGTAGGGCTCCGCCCATACCTGGCCCCGTTTGTAAGCTAGCTTCAGTCTAGCCCCAATCTCCAGAAGGACGACATCTCTCTCGCTTACGTGTTTCGTTCTAAGTTAATAAAAGCCTTGTTTTGTTCTGCTACCTTCGAGTCTCGGAATTATTGAGGCACATCAAGCATATAGCCAGGTCCCGAGGAGATTCTCTGGCTTGGGTGAAACATAGTCGAGTCTTGCGACCTCGACTTAAATGCAAACATTCTTAACAATACTGCTACTATTAAAACTACCCATCACCTTATTTAAACTTAAACTAAACACCTAAACTTAACAATATCAAACTCAAAATTTACGTAAAATTATGTACATCCACCGCCCGTCTCCGGGCGGCCAGGCTAATCTCTGTTTGGACTGCGGCACACCAGTCCCTTCGGCGTGGCCACACTGTCCTGTATTTTGGGTCCCTCGCAGCCTGTGGCTGCCGGCTGGGGACCTCTGCCCTTGGACTTCCCCCTAACTCGAGAGGCTGTCCCGTTGAAATGGGGAGCTGGTGACCATGGTTTCCTTGGCTGGGGCGTCTGTGGGGGCCTCCTGAGGACATTGGCGGGTGGGGTTTTCTTGGCTGGTGGACCTTTAACCCGAGTCGCTGCCCCTTCCGGTGCAGTCTGTGGGCTTACTACTGCCGCTGGCTGGGGATCCTCGCCCTCAGGTCCCAAACCTGGGTCCAGGGCGGGGTTTTCGAACTCAGGTCCCTCCTCCTCTAAACCTGGGTTAGAGGCGGGGTCTTCGCCCTCAGGTCCCTCCTCATCTGGAGCCCAGAAGAGTGGGGGAATGTCCCAATTGGCGGGCGGGTTGGCCCCTCCCCTTAAGCAAGCCACAGCGCCTGCCCGTGCAGTCTGTGAACTCGCTCCCGCTGCAGGCTGAGGATTTCTATCCTCAGACCCTACCCCAACTGGCTGTTTTCTCTTTTCAGGTTTAAACAGTTTACACTGATTAATATGGAACCAGTTGGTGCGCCGAGGCATCTTAATGGTGTATACCATGGGGCTGGCCTTGTCTACAATGCTGTAGGGCCCCATATATAATGGTTCCAGACTCCCTACTCGGGCATAGTCCTCACCATGACCTAATCCCCTACCTCCCACTCGTGGTGTTTTCGGGGTTCTAACAGCAATCGGTTACTCCGATGCTGCTTTCCCATGTTCCCAGCCGTCTGCTCGTGGACCTGTTTAAGGTGCTCGAAGAGGTTTTGGGCGAACCTGTCCCGGTTTACCTCTCTGAGCTGACCTTCTGTGAGCACCGGGGCTAGTAGATGGGTGGGGGTCTGCATAACCCTGCCAGTCATCAGCTCGTAAGGGGAGTACCCCGTGCTTTTTGACTGGCTGGCCCGGATCCCCATCAGAACCAACGGTAGGACCTCGGCCCATTTTCGAGGCGAGTCTACCGTCTCCTTCCTCAACCTTTCCTTTAGGGTCCTATTCATTCTTTCCACAATCCCCGATGACTGTGGGTTGTGGGACACGTGCCACTTCCCCTCGATGCCCAGCAGCATAAGAGTATTCTGCATTACCTGTCCGGTAAAGTGACTCCCTTGGTCGGACTCCACATACTGTGGTAGCCCCCACCACGAGAACACCTCCCGGACCAGGATCCTGGCTGTACCCAGAGCTGTGACTGTTCTGCAGGGGAAGGCTTCTACCCATTTCATGAGCACATCTACCAGGATTAGGCAGTACTTATAGCCTCCCTGGGCGGTGGCAGGGACCCGATGTAGTAGACCTGTATCGACTGCCATGGTCCCTCTACCCTCCTGATGTGTCCCATAGGTGCCTTCCTTTTGTGGGGGTCAGGGTTGTTAACAGCGCACACCAGACAGCCGGCGCAGAACTCGCGGAGATCTTCCCTGAGTCCTGGCCACCATCCTGCCTGTTCCACCCACTGCCAGGTGGTCTCAGGCCTGGGGTGTCCCGCTCCTGGACCCTCATGGGCCAGTTGAAGGAATTCCCTCCGGTGCTGCTGCGGCACAACCCACTGTTCCCCCTGGAACAGCGTGCCCTCTTTGAAGGAGAGGGTTGCTGTGCCGTATGGACCCTCTACCCTTTTCCCCTCAGTCACTGCACTGAGGACTGCCTTGAGGACGGGGTCTTGAGCTTGGACCGTCTTAAGGTCCGGGGCTAAATCTACCCCTGTACTCCCTTGTGTCCCGTCCCTACCTCTGACTGCTGCCATGGGTCTGGACCCATATGGGTCCCAGAAAGTGTCTGTGCGGGCACTCTCCTTGGCGAGCATGTCAGCCTGCTGGTTGTCCTGGCTATGGGGTTCTGTGGAGGAATGGGCTTTCACTTTGTGGATGAAAACCTCCCCTTCCTCCCCCACTGCTACTAGGATCTTTTCCAGCAGGGGTTTCACTGTGAGGGGTCTCCCGTCGGCAGAGGAGTATCCGCGGCGGGAGCAGATGGTCAGGTACTCCGTACATGAATTGCACGTAAACATGCTGTCCAAGCAAATCGTGTATGGGGTGGGGAAGATTTCGGGGTTTGTAACAAGGTACACTGCCACGGACAGTTCAGCCTGCTGGGCGCTCATGGTGCTGGGGAGCTTAATTGCCAGGGCAATGTTTGCCGCTGGGTCAGACTGTATGGGACCCCGTTAGATAGAGGTGAGGTGGTGGGGTTAGCTGAATGGACCACGATGCATGATGCCCCCGTATCCAACAGATAGGTCCCCTTCACCTTTTCTACCTCCATCTCCACGAGGGGTCTTTTCCATTCATCGTACCGAAGGGAACACAAGTAAACAGGCTACGCTGGCTCTAGTCAGGGCTGATGGGGTCAGAGCACCGGTAGCGGCTGCTACTCTCCCGTGGCCAGTCAATAAGGACCTCATGGTGACCAAAAATGACTCGACCACGGTGGGAGGGATTCCTGCCTCTGCCTTTTGGGCGGCGGCTGTGGAATTCTTTCCCTTGTTATCCTTCCAAGGGTTTTTGCACTCCTTTCACCAGTGACCATCCTTCCCACACCTGTAACAATTCGTCTTTGTGTTGGGGGGGGGTTATTCCCTTCCTGATTCCACTCTTTCCTACCCTGTCTGGGTTTTAGCTCATGCATCTTCCCCTTAGGTGGGTGTGCATCGGTTCCCCTACCGTTCTTATAGGCTAGGGTCAACTGTCTGATCACTAAGTTCGGTGGTTTGGGGATTCTTGGGGTCGAACCAGACTTCCGCCTTGGCCCGGACCTGTGGCAAGCTGTTTGCCACCAGGCAACGGAGCCAATGGGCCAGTCGATCCCCGTTCAGGAATGCCCGGTTAGGTGCCCCCGGACAGGCACTCCGGTACACCGGCCATAACCTGTCCGCGAAAGCCTGCGGGGTTTCCCCTGCGAGCTGCACCGTCTTCTCCACATGGGAGAAAGGACTTCCCTCATTCATCCCCATGGGCTCCAGAACTTCATCCCTGAGCTCTTCATACCTGCACTGCCCCTTCTTACACTTCTCAAAGAGGGATTGGAGGAGCCTACTCTCCAGGGAGAACAGCAGCATTTTGGCCTGCTCAGCGCCATCGAAGTCGTTGATGCTGGCTGCCTGCTCTACTTCCCTGAAGTGGATCGAGGGGTCCCCCTTTTCAGAGAGCTTTGGGATATGGCTCACCATAGCCCTAAGCTGTTGGGTACTATAGGGTAATACGAACTGGTTTTGGAGGGGTCCCTCATCGTCACCATTAACGGGTGGGCCGAACCTCCAATGCCGGGCTGGGCACATCGGTCCTGGCTCCGGCCTCTCTGGTGGGGGTTGCTCCACCTCCGCTCCCAGCTCTGACTCCACCTCCCCTTGCTGCCAGACCTCGCTGAAACCTGGCGCTATGGGTGGTGGTCGTGAGACCTCCTGTTCCTCAACCGGGTCGTCCCTGGGCACTACCAGTGATGTTTGACCTGTCCTCCCCTCGTTCCCCATAAAATCCGCCTGACCTGCCTTCGGGCTTATGAGGCACACCATGGGCTGGATTTTGCTACGGGGGCGGGTTGGATGTGGGAAACCCACATTCGGGCTTGTTGTCCCGCCTCCATGGAAATGTGGCCAGCCCACTGGATTTTCCTCTGATTGACCTTGTTGAGCCCGCCCTGTGGGCTCAGCAGGCCAATTAAGGGCCACCCGGCAACAGGTGACGTCAGAGATTGACATTTCATCTGTCAAAAGCTTTTGGCAGATGAAATATCAGTGTTTAACAGCTGTTTGAAGCTGTCAAGCACTGAAAAACTGCTAATTCAGCCTCAGTCCTTTCTCAGGATAACTTTAAAATCATTTTGCTGCAGAAACCAAGAAGCTGATCATTTTTTTAAAAATCGGAGCTTCTGTGGTTCTTGCAGCCGACTCCCGACACCAGAATGCAGGACTCCTGTAAAGGTAAGTAAGAGTAAGTTAAACTTATTTAAACACTTTAAACACTTGCAAAACACTTACCTTTGCACTCCTGCACCCCTCACTCACCTGAACACTGGGCATCTCGACCCCTCCAAGACCTCAGACCCACGTCCCGCCTCAAAAACTTTTCATGGTTTGGAGCTGTCGGGAAGCCCACAAACCAGCAATAAAAATCACGAATAGGCAAAAAACTACCTGTTAACTACCTGTTAACAGGCAGTTTAATTGCCTTTAATCCCTTCCCGCCTCTGGGAGTCGGGTTCCAGCACTTGTCGGCAACCCGAATCCTATGAAATTGACATGGAGGTGGGTTGGAGGCAGGATGGGGTCGGGACCCCCGGATCTCTGATTTTTATCGCCCGCACGCCTCCAACCCGACTCCAGGGGCTTAGGAAAATCCAGCCCCATGCCTTTTGCCTTCCTCAGGGCCAGGCTCAGATTTTCTATCTGCTCCTTGCAAGGGCCATGATCTGCATCTTCAAACCCCTGTTCGCTCGCTAACTTGTAAGCTGCCTTTACCGCTTTTACTTTCTCCTCCTGTTCTCTTACTTGTCTTGCTAGGCGGGCATTCTTTTCCCGCAACCTCAACTCATTACCCTTGGCTTCGGTGACCTGGCACTGTAGATATTCCAACTTGGCCTTATGTTCTCCCATTATGTCCCAAATGTACCCTTTCCTGATTCAGGGCCTGCAATGCTACCAGTAACTTTTTCCCTGCTAGAGCCTTGTCCTGGATCTCCAGGGCTGACTCCTTTAACTCGGCTGCCTGTGCTGCAACGAGCCTGTCCAAAAGCTGGACCTGCTTTTTGAAGCACATCAGCCAGACTGCCTTCTCTAGGGATTTCTTGTGCTCCCTCCCTTCTGTCCACTTAGCTGTGACATCTACCGGACGCCCAGCCCATAACAGATTGGTGATCCACTTCTTCGTGATACTCACCTTACTAAACACATAATCAGAAATCCTTTCCTCCATCATGGTTTGCTCATCCGAACCATTGTCTACTGTATTGCACCCCTGTTGCAGGAGTCCTGCCGCAGTCGCCATTTCTGTAGGGGGTGGCGTGTGCCCAGTCAGTTTCACCTCTGACTGTCTTTGAGCGGTTAGAATCGCTCCCACACCCCTGGGTTCTAGACACCGGACTTAGCTACAGGCGGCGATACAGAAAATCGAGTAGACAAGTGGTTTGGTGCAAGAAAAGCAGAATAAAACACAATCTTATGAGAATTACTGATATGAATACAGGCATAAACAATTACACTTATATGGGTATGGGGAACACACGGCACATCGAGGGAAACAAATACATTAAAAATCCCCTTATTCTTATCCTACCCCATATACCTAACTAGATTAAGCGGAGGGGCCAGGAATTCATGCTCACCAATGCGAAACCTGTTGCTTTTAACTGGTGGGGTTTTGAGGTCTGCTCTTGCTGTTCTTTGGGGTATCTCGTCACCACATGGTCTCAGGGCGTGGCGCTGAAGTTGTTTATGCGAAGCACCCTCCTTTTCCTCAGCTAACGTTGTTGTCGAGTCGCGATGGGTCTTCTTCTTCTTCCTCGGCTGGTTGTTGACGGTATTGCTGCGGTTGGGGGTCGGTTGGCAGTCTTTACCGTTTAATGATTTTGCTATCCAAGCTTCGAACGCCAGTTTATTCTTATACTGGGCTATTATTGTCCATCGATTTTGCTACCCATTCTTTCAACACCAGCTTATTCTTCAACCTGGGTTATGACTCTGGGGTTTTACTGTCCATGCATGTAAACGCCAACTTATTTCTCCAAACGCCAGCTTATAACTAGGCGTTTGTCCCCAACGCATCTTTCTGCTGCCCGTCTCTGCTCTTATCGGTTTACCTTATTCTCCATCTCGTCTCGTCTGCCCGTTTGTGGCCTGTGTGTCCTGTGTGCTTTTGAATCGGTTCCGTTCTCCTCTCGCGTTTGGCCCCAGTGTAATGGGCGTCCTTGGTGTTGAGTGGCACGGGGAGCGAGAAGAGAGCCCACCACGAGGCCAGGGCACGAGAATGAGAGGCAGGAGCCCAAGAGTCAAGAGCCAGAGATAAGAGCCAAGAGAGCGATCGCCACTGATGGGCCTACAATAATATCCGGTTCCTCATTCCTTATCTGCGCGCCAAATCAGGTCAGTCCTTTGTCTAACTTTTGGCGGGCTCGTTTAAAATGATTACAGCCATTTACTTTAACGACTTCTGGAGTGGTTATCTCCAGGTCTAATGGCCTCGATGTCCTGGTTGTTTGTCATTTGTAAAACTTAATTGTCCCCATCCTGACTCGATGGCTACTGTGAGCTGTTACCGATTAAATATGCAGAAACCTAATGGCCTCGATTTAGGCCCATTCTAACTTGATCTGTTTCAAGGTGAATGAATGCATATTCTGTGTTTGCTGTAGCTGTCTGGCTCCACAAAGTCTCTTCACAGATTCCTGCATTTTAAATTTCATCTCAGGGCCTGCCTGTTTGCAGGGCCATACTTTTAAAATCCTGTCGGCTTTGGTCACGAGGTTACAGAAGCCATTTTGGGTACCCTGTTTTTAATAACTTGTCCAAACAGGGTCCCTTTATCCATAACTTTGGGGAATGTGGGAATTTTGAGAACCCTACATAATCTGCATCCTAGGGTACTTAAGAAAGTGGCCCTAGAAATAGTAGATGCATTGCTGATCATCTTCCAACATTCGATGGAATCTGGAACAGTACCAATGGATTGGAGGGTAGCTAATGTTACCCCACTATTCAAAAAAGGTGGTAGAGAGAAAACGGTAAGCCTGACATCGGTAGTGGGGAAAATGCTAGAGTCCATTATAAAAGATGTAATAGCAGAGCACTTGGAAAACAGTGACAGGATCGGACAAAGTCAACATGGATTTACAAAAGGTAAATCATGCTTGACTAATCTACTGGAATTTTGTTAGGATGTAACTGGTAAAATAGATAAGGGAGAACCAGTGAATGTGGTGTATTTGGACTTTCAGAATGCTTTCCATAATGTCCCGCATTAGAGATTAACGAATAAAGTTAAGGCACATGGGATTGGGGGTAAGGTATTGACTTGGATAGAGAATTGGTTGGCAGACAGAAAGCAAAGAGTTGGAATAAACGGGTCTTTTTCCGAGTGGCAGGCAGTGACTAGTGGGGTCCTGCAGGGATCGGTCCTTGGACCCCAGCTATTCACAATATATATTAATGACCTAGACAAGGGAACTAGATGTAATATCTCCAAATTTGCAGATGACACAAAGCTGGGTGGGCATGTGTGCTGTGAGGAGGATGCCGAGAACTCCAGGATGATTTGGACAGGTTGGGTGATTGGGCAGAAGCATGGCAGATGCAATATCATGTGGATAAATGTGAGGTTATCCACTTTGGTGGCAAAAACAGGAAGGCAGATTATTATCTGAATGGCAATAGATTGGGAGAAGGGGAAGTGCAACGAGACCTGGGTGTCCTTGTGCACCAGTCGCTGAAGGTAAGCATGCAGGTACAGCAGGCAGTTAAGAAGGCAAATGATATTTTGGCCTTCATAGTGAGAGGGTTTGAGTACAGGAACAAGGATGTCTTGCTGCAGTTGTACAGGGCCTTGGTGAGACCACATCTTGAGTATTGCGTGCAGTTTTGGTCACCTTATCTGAGGAAGGATGTTCTTGCCAAGGAAGGAGTTAAGCGAAGATTCACCAGGCTGATACCTGGGATGGCAGGAATGACGTTTGTGGAGAGATTGGGTCGATTGGGCTTATACTCGCTGGAGTTTAGAAGAATGAGAGGGGATCTCATTGAAATTTATAAAATTCTGACAGGACTGGACAGACTAGATGCAGGAAGGATGTTTCCGATGGTCGGGGAGTTCAGAACCAGGGATCACAGTCTAAGGATAAGGGGTAAGCCATTTAGGACAGAAATGAGGAGGAATTTCTTCAGCCAGAGAGTGGTGAACCTGTGGAATTCTCTACCACAGAAGGCAGTAGAGGCCAATTCATTATTTATATTTAAGAAGGAGTTGGATATATTTCTTAAGGCTAAAGGGATCAAGGGATATGGTTACTTTTTGTCTTTGTACCATCCGCGGCAGTAGTTACTTCAGATGTAATTTTAACTCATTTTTTCTTCAATGGGGCGATCCGTGCCTGTGGGGGTTCCTCATCAGTACCGCTTTCTCCACTAGGGTCACTAGAGGACTCAGAATCTGTTTCTAAACCAGCTTCGCGCCTCTGCATTTTTCGCTGTTCTTTCTTTAACTTATTTAAACTTGGGTATCCTTCCCAGGACCCGACGCATTTTCCCTTTTCTTGGGCTACCGGTTCTTTACCCAATTGTTTTTTACACTCCTTAACTTCACCTTTAAGTTCTTTAACATCCGCTTCTGACTTTTCAAGTTCAGTTTTTTTTCTTTTTAGTTCTTCAGTTGGTCTTTTGTACTGGTCAGGTCCCGATCATGTTGGGACCGCGTCATGATTTCATTTTGCTGTTGGAACTGTCCCATCACGACCGGGGACCATCTGGTCCGTTCTTTGTCTTTCATACGGGTCGTTTTTCCCCAGACCCTTTTTATCTCGTCCAAGGACCATTGTCCCTTGGAGGTTCCGTACTTTTGTTCGATCTCGATACAGGCTTTAGGTAAGTCAAATTGTTGCTCTATATATTCTTTCAACTGTCGGAGAATTTCGTCTTCCAAAACCTCAGGTGGGGCCCGCCCTCCTTTAACCGTTGTGGGTAATTCTTTTCTCTTATCTTCTGCCATAATACCGATTTCTTTACTGGGGTCTCGAGTTGTAGGCTTTTCAGCCGGGTCGGTAATTAGTTAACTAACACCGCCGAAGTTAGAGCTCTATATGGGACCTCGAGCCGTCTACCAACCAGAGGGTTCGCAACCCGGAGGTTTTTGGAATCGCGTGGAGGAGAGGTGAATTTAGACAATCGACCGAGGATTTTTATAAAGAGGAGTCCTTACCTCCGTAGGCCGATGTAGGTCCAATGTCCGAGATTCAGTCTCTTCCTTTAGCAATCCTGCCGACTACGCCAAATTGTTAGATCTCTTAATTCTAGCGGACCACATGGTATGAGGTCGACGCTTCCAAATAAGATTTTGAGTCCGGTGGTAGTTTCAGGTAGTTACTTTATTGCAGCAGATGCTTGGCACTGGTTCAGTCCTTTGTTACACACTAAAGCACATGTCTAAAAATGGCTGGCTTTATACAGTATCAGATTACAGCTTACAGCAAGCGCACCCTCCCCTTTGATACTATTGGCTCAACAGCATGCATTGTCAAGCTATGGTTGGTTCTCATCTAGCAAGACTGAGTTGTGATTGGCCTTCTGGTGCAGCATTTTATATCAGTGTTTTATCCCATTGTTCACTCTCAGGTTACTCTAGGTCATGAAAATTTATGTATCCCCTATCAGGTACCCTTGTTTAAAAAGGGAGAAAAGGATAGACTGAGTAATTACAGGCCGGTCAGCCTAACTTTGGTGATGGGAAAATTATTGGAAAGAATTCTGAAGGACAGGATAAATCTTCATTTAGAAAGACACGGATTAATCAAGGATAGTCAGCACGGATTTGTTAAGGGAAGGTTGTGTCTGACAATCTTGATTGAATTCTTTGAGGAGGTAACAAGGACGGTAGATGAAGGTAGTGCATTTGATGTAATGTATATGGACTTTAGCAAGGCTTTTGATAAGGTTCCACATGGCAGACTGGTCACGAAGTTAAAGGCTCATGGGGTCCAGGGCAAAGTGTCAAGTTGGATTCAAAACTGACTTGGAGACAGGAAGCAGAGGGTAATGGTTGATGGGTGTTTTTGTGACTGGACGGCTGCAGGGCTCAGTACTAGGTCCCTTGCTTTTTGTGGTATATATCAATGATCTAGACTAGAATATAGGGGGTATCATTAAGAAGTTTGCAGATGATACTAAAATCGGCTGTGTGGTTGATACTGAGGAAGGAAGCTTTAAACTGCATAAAGATATCAATAAATTGGTCAGGTGGGCAGAACAGTGACAAATGGAATTCAATCCAGATGAGTGTGAGGCAGTGCATTTGGGGAGGGCTAACAAGGAAAGGGAATACACATTAAATGGTAGGACACTGAGTAGTGTAGAGGAACAAAGGGACCTTGGAGTGCATGTCCACAGATCCCTGAAGGTAGCAGGCCAGGTAGAGAAGGCATACGGAATGCTTGCCTTTATTAGCCGTGGCATAGAGTACAAGAGCAGGGGGGTTATGCTTCAACTGTATAAAACACTAGTTAGGCCTCAGCTAGAGTATTGCGTGCAGTCCTGGTCACCACATTACAGGAAAGATGTGATTGCACTAGAGAGGGTACAGAGGAGATTTACAAGGATGTTGCCGGGAGTAGAGAATCTTAACGATGAGGAAAGACTAGATAGGCTGGGTCTGTTTTCCTTGGAACAGAGGAGGCTGAGGGGAGAACTTATTGAGGTGTATAAAATTATGAGGGGCATAGATAAAGTGGTTAGAAAAACCTATTTCCCTTAGCAGAGTGGTCAAAAACCAGGTGGCACAGATTTAAAATAATTGGTGGAAGGTTTAGAGGAGATTTGAGGGGAAATTTCTTCACCCAGAGGGTTGTGGGGGTCTGGAACTCACTGCTTGAAAGGGTGGTAGAGGAAGAACCCTAACCACATTTAAAAAGTACTTGGATGTGCATTTGTGATGCCTTAACCTGCAGGGCTACGGACCAGGAGCTGGGAAGTGGGATTAGGCTGGATAGCTCTTTGTTGGCCGGCACAGGCACGATGGGCCGAAATGGCCTCCTTCCGTGCTGTAACTTTCTATGATTCTATGAAAAGCACCAGAATCACCAACCCATCATCAACAACTTGGGGTCACCATTGACCAGAAGCTGAACTGGAACAGACATATCAATACTGTGGCCAGAAAGCAGAGGAGAGGCTGGATACTTTGCAATTAGTTGCTCACCTTCTGACCCCTCAATGTATCTCCATTATCTGCAAGACTGGAGTCAGGAGTGCCCACTGTTCACTTGAATGAGTACAACTGTAACAGGACAAATCAATTTGCTTCATTGGTGCATCGACCACTGAGTTCCATATCGACCCCCTCCACTACCAGTGTGACTGCGGTGTGTACTATCCATAGGATGTACTGCCGCAACTTGTCAAACTTACTTTGACAGCACTTCCAGCCTCACAACCTTGGCCACTGAGAAAGACAACAGCAGCAGTGTCATGGGGACACAATCACCTATAAGTTTCCCTCCCAGTCACACATTACCCTGACTTGGATACACACATTGCCACTGGGTCAAAATCCTGGAACTCCCTACCTATCACCATTGTGTGAGCAGCATCACCACGGCGATGGCAATGGTTGAAGGAGAAAGTCCATCACCACCTTCTCAGGGCAGCTTGAGAAATGCAATAAATGTGGCCTTGTCAGCATTACTCACGTCCCAAGAACGAAATAAAGAAAAAATGAAAAGGATAGCTAGTTATAATACATTCCCAAGACAATGCCTTCAAAGAGAGGTAAGAACATAAGACATTTTGTATGTACTACAGCTACCTAGCAAGTGTAGCTACAGGAAGGAAGAAGACAGAAAGTGTGAAAAGTGGCCAAAAAGAAAGGATTCTTGTTCTTGTTGGTGCTGGCTCCACACCACCGTACTCAGACTTGCCAATGACATCAACCATTCTCTCCGAGAGCAGAGTGAGGGCCTTTCTTCATGTGAAGCAAGCTGCTTCAGGGTTGGAGGGCTAACATCTATTGCGGTATCCTGGTATCCCTATCTCTGTAATCTCCACCAGCCCCACAGCCATCCGAGATACCTGCGCTCCTCTAATTCTGCCCTCTTGAGCATCCCTGATTATAATCGCTCAACCTTTGGTGGCCATGCCTTCTGTTGCCTAGGCCCTAAGCTCAACAATTCCCTGCCTAAACCTCTCCGCCCTCTAACTCTCTGTCCTCCTTTAAGATGCTCCTCAAAACCTACCTCTTTGACCAAGCTTTTGGTCACCTGCCTAATTTCGCCTTATGTGGCTCGATGTCAATTTTTTTGTCTTATAATACTCCTGTGAAGCGCCTTGGTACGTTTTACTATGTTAAAGATGCTAAATAAATACAAGTTGTTGTTGATGCGTGACCTTAGCCTGCAACAAGAAGGTAATGAAGAACATTAGATGAACTCATAGACAACTCTAAACAGCACCCCTGAGATCATAAGTGAGGGCCAACAGTTTGAAATTGGGATACCAAGGTCGTTGTGGTGGCTGTACTGAGTTGAAGAGAAAGTGCAAGTGCAAAGTGAAACATGTTAGTTTTCCCCATTACTAATGTGCCCTGCATCTTGTACTGCAAGCAAGTCACCTCACCCTGTATCCCTGATGGGCAAGGGAGCAACAAATCCTGTGTGTCTAACTTGGAGAAAGAAACAACTTAAATGAAAAGCAAAATCCACTTCCCTTCGCATTTCTGCAGATGCCTGAAAACTACTTCTGCATTTGCACCCAGATCTGTTGGACCTGCTCTGCATCACCTTCCTAGCAGCTTGAGCGACTGCCTTTGCATGACTACCCTTCTTTACTGCAGCTCCCCCAGCAGAATGTGTGAGGTTTCATAGGAACACTAGAAACAGGATTAGGCCATTCAACCCCTCGAGCCTGCATCGCTATTCAATTAGGTCATGGCTGACCTGTAGCTCAACTCCATTTACCCTTTTATCCATATCCCTTGATACCATTACCTAATAAAAATCTATTGATCTCAGTCTTGAAAGCTCCAATTGTCCCAGTATTCATAGCCTTCTGAGGGAGAGAATTTCAGATTTCTACTACCCTTTGTGTGGAAAAAATACTTCCTGATTTCCCTCTTAAATGGCCTAGCTCTAATTTTAAGATTATGTCCCCTTGTTCTGGATTCCCCCACCAGAGGAAATAGTTTTTCTACATCTACCCTATTGAATCCTTTTAATGTTTTAAACACCTCGATCAGATCACCGTTCCATCAGATTTTCTCACATTGCTCTTTGTAGCCATTCTTTCAAAATGCAACTGGTGGTTTGCTCTGAAAAATAGTATTTCTCCGTTAAGGGCAAGTATGCATGACAACAGTTTGGAATGGCAGCCAGTCAGTTAGCCGATCTGACTCCCTGTGCATGTTTTCCATTCACAGGGAGCCTGCACCACAAACCTGCACAGATCAAAAACTTGGCATTGGTAACTGAACTTAGTGCTCTGTCAGCAACCTAGAATGCCACATGGCTGGGTCGCTGTCATCTCGAGTCATTTGTACTCTGGGGTTTTAAAAATGTTGGATTATTGTGGCTTTGCTTATTTCGATTTATAAATGGAAAACAAATGATGGCTTAAAGTTCTTAGCATACCAGGGCTTGTCATAGTTGGCCTTTTTAACTTTTGCCAGTTCATAAGCTTCAGAAGTTTTCCCAGATGACAGTAATTTTCAACATATATTTAAAATGAGTGAAGCTTATTCTGTGCTGGGAGCACCATCTGAAGCAGTAATGGTATTAAGGAGCAACATCTGTCTGAATTCATGATTTGTTTAAATAAAGAACGTGCAACAAATATTGAAACACTCAGCAGGTCAGGCAGCATCTGTGGAGAAACAAGTTATTGGCCCAAAGATTACATAAGAACATAAGAACATAAGAAATAGGAGCAGGAGTAGGCCAATCAGCCCCTCGAGCCTGCTCCGCCATTCAATAAGATCATGGCTGATCTGATCCTAACCGCCAATCTACTATCACAGAATCATCTCCTGAATCTAACAGAATTAGACACATGAAATAGGAGCAGGATCAGGCTACACAGCCCCTGGACCCGTTCCGCTACCCACAGGGCCATGACCGATCCGAACCTAGACTCATGTCCAAATTCCTGTCCGCTCCCCGTAACCCTTAATTCCCTTTACTTCTAGGAAACTGTCTATTTCTGTTTCAAATTTATGTAATGATGTAGCTTCTACAGCTTTTTGGGGCAGCATATTCCATGGACCTACCACCCTCTGAGTGAAGTAGTTCCTCCTCATCTCAGTTTTGAAAGAGCAGCTCCTTATTCTAAGACTATGCCCCCTAGTGGCAGGCCAACAAACACTTGCTCGCTGTTAGTTAGACTTGCCCTTGCCCATTTAATGTCGATGATATTTTGCCCTGCAAATTGCTGGAAGTGGAAGATGGAAACAGCGCAGTGCCCTCTACAGGGCATCTGAGTGAACAGAGCAAGCAAATGTGTATCTCCTTAACCAATCAGATTGAAGGATTCTGAAATTAATAACACAAAAACTGAGAAGGAAGTGTAATTTAGAATAGTGAATACAATGTCAAATCAGGTGCAGGTAGAGAAGTAAAGAGAGGGAAAGAAAGATTAGATTAAGAGAGAGAGAAAAAAGACAAAAAGAAAAAGTAAAAAAAAAAAATTTAAAGTTTAAAAAAAATCTCCAACAACAATTTAAAGCTGAAGGAATTAGACTCCACACTTGTAATAGTTAATTTTCAGTGACAGAGAGGTTCACTAGTAGTAGTTAACATTTATCATGTTGTTTGAAGGGTACTTAGACTTAAAATTATCCACTTTGGTAGGAAGAATGGAAATACAGAATATTTTTTAAAAGGTGAGTGGCTAGTAAATGTTGGTATGTGAAGGGATTTGGGGGTCCTTGTACACGAATCACAGAAAGTTAACATGCAGGTACAGCAAGCAATTAGGAAGGCACATGGGGGGAAAAATTCAGTTGGTAGTGCCACCCGTTAGCGCCTTAAGAGGGCGCTAAGTGAGGCGCAAACCAACTAGCGCCCGGGCGCCGCGATATCTGCACATCCCGCGAAATTGACCGGACATTATGCGGCGGCGCTAAACAATACCGCCCGATCTCCTGCACACGCAGATCTTGACGTCATTCGAGAGTGCAACGCCCTTGAGGCGCCCCGTACCGGAAATTCAGTAGTGCTACCAACGACAGGTTGACTGGAACGCATCCCAGTCACTGTGGGGCTGGGGGGGCGCTATCTAAAGGGGGCCTCTTCCTGGCATTTGTGTGGTAGCCATTTTTGCTCCTCTCATTCTTAGAGAGAGAAAGCGATTTGGAGAGAGAGAGAGAGAGAAAGAGAGACTCCTGCATTGAGTCAACACTGTCTGAGGTAGTTTTGGCTTCTGACCATAACTTTGCAGGTACTTTGCTTTTTGACCTTCATAACTTTGATTGCCCAGATACTATGGGGGCTGCAATGGAAGGGAACGTCGTCCTTCTCCATCACATTCGGAGGGCACAGAGATGCAGAGAGAGAGTGGCAATCATGGCCAGACGGAGGAGGGCCAACAGGCCTCGGTACAGGAGACCTTACCCTCTCAGGGTTTTTCGCCAACAGTTCTCCTACATTAATATGTCTGAGGAGCACTGTTTGCGAAGGCTGCGATTCAGCAAGGAGGTGGTCACTGACCTCTGCCACCTGCTTCAGCCAGATCTGCAGCCTCAACTGAGGAGCAGGACCTCTCTGTCAGTGGCAGTGAAGATAACAGTGGTTCTCAACTTTTATGCCACCGGCTCATTTCAATCAGCTACTGGGGACATCGCCAATATCTCCCAGTTCGCGGTGCATTGCTGCACCCATCAGGTAACAAATGCCCTCTTTAAAAGGAGACGAGAGTACATCTCTTTCCCCATGACCCCGGACAAGCAGCAAGAACGTGCAACAGGCTTTGTTAGGATAGCGGGCTTCCCCATGGTGCAGGGCGCCATTGACTGCACGCATGTGGCTTTGCGGGCGCCGCAAGAGAATGCCGAGGATTTCCGCAACCGAAAGGGCTTCCATTCCTTAAACGTCCAGTTGGTCTGTGATCACAGACAGCTCATACTCGCTGTCAATGCCCACTTTCCAGGCAGCAGCCACGATGCCTTCATCCTGCACCAGACTTCTAAGAACATAAGAACATAAGAAATAGGAGCAGGAGTAGGCCAATCGGCCCCTCGAGCCTGCTCCGCCATTCAATAAGATCATGGCTGATCTGATCCTAACCGCCAATCTACTATCACAGAACCATCTCCTGAATCTAACAGAATTAGACACACGAAATAGGAGCAGGATCAGGCTACACGGCCCCTGGGCCCGCTCCGCTACCCACAGGGCCATGACCGATCCGAAACTAGACTCATGTCCAAATTCCTGCCCGCTCCCCGTAACCCTTAATTCCCTTTACTTCTAGGAAACTGTCTATTTCTGTTTTAAATTTATGAAATGATGTAGCTTCTACAGCTTTTTGGGGCAGCATATTCCATGGACCTACCACCCTCTGAGTGCAGTAGTTCCTCCTCATCTCAGCTTTGAAAGAGCAGCCCCTTACTCTAAGACTATGCCCCCTAGTTCTAGTTTCACCCATCATCGGGAACATTCTCCCCACATCCACCCGATCCAACCCCTTCACAATCTTATATGTTTCAATAAGATCGCCTCTCATTCTTCTGAACTCCAATGAGTAGAGTCCCAATCTACTCAACCTCTCCTCATATGTCCATCCCCTCATCCCCGGGATTAACCTAGTGAACCTTCTTTGTACTGACTCGAGAGCAAGTATGTCTTTTCTTAAGTATGGACATCAAAACTGTATGCAGTATTCCAGGTGCGGTCTCACCAATACCTTGTACAATTGAAGCAATACCTCCCTATTTTTATATTCTATCCCCCTAGCAATGAAAGCCAACATTCCATTGGACTTCTTAATCACTTGCTGCACCTGTATACTAACCTTTTGAGTTTTGTGCACCAGGACTCCCAGATCCCTTTGCACTTCAGTACTTTCCAGTTTCTTGCCATTAAGATAATAACTTGCACTACGATTTTTCCAGCCAAAGTGCATAACCTCACACTTCCCAGTATTGTATTCCATCTGCCAAATCTCTGCCCACTTAATTAGCCTGTCTATGTCCCCTTGCAGGTTTTTTATGTCCTCCTCACTCACTACTTTCCCTCCCATCTTAGTATCATCTGCAAACTTTGATATGTTACACTCGGTCCCCTCCTCCAAATCGTTAATATAGATTGTAAAGAGTTGGGGATCCAGCACCGACCCCTGCGGAACACCACTAGTTACTGATTGCCAGTCTGAGAATGAACCATTTATCCCAACTCTCTGCCTTCTGTTAGATAGCCAATCCTCTATCCATGCCAGAATATTACCCCCAATACCGTGATTTTTTATCTTAAGCAATAATCTTTTGTGTGGCACCTTGTCAAATGCCTTTTGGAAGTCTAAATACACTACGTCCACTGGTTCCCCTTTATCCACCCTATATGTTACTTCCTCAAAGAACTCCAGCAAATTTGTCAAACATGACTTCCCCTTTATAAAACCATGCTGACTTTGTCCTATTAAATTATGATTATCCAAATGTCCTGTTACTCTCTCCTTAATAATGGACTCTAAAATTTTACCTACCACAGATGTTAGGGTAACCGGTCTATAGTTTCCAGCCTTCTGTCTACTGCCCTTTTTAAATAAGGGTGTTACATTAGCAGTTTTCCAGTCTGCTGGGACCTTTGCCGAGTCCAGGGAGTTTTGGAAAATTATTATCAATGCATCCACAATCCCTACTGCCACTTCCCTCAAGACCCTAGGATGTAAGCCATCAGGTCCAGGTGATTTATCCGCCTTGAGTCCCATTATTTTACCGAGTACCACTTCCTTAGTGATTTTGATCGTGTTTAGCTCCTCCCCCCCTATAGCCCCCTGTTTCTCCAGTGTTGGGATATTCTTAGTGTCCTCTACTGTAAAGACTGATACAAAATATTCATTCAGTGTTTTTGCCATCTCCATATTTCCCACCATTAATTTCCCGGTCTCAT
The DNA here is from genome assembly GCF_052327205.1 of Somniosus microcephalus. Lineage (NCBI taxonomy): Eukaryota > Metazoa > Chordata > Chondrichthyes > Squaliformes > Somniosidae > Somniosus > Somniosus microcephalus. The sequence continues at coordinate 40,262,804 of NC_141000.1, read as the reverse complement.
CCTCTAAGGGACCAACATTTACTTTAGCCACCCTTTTTCTTTTTATATAAGTATAAAAACTCTTACTATCTGTTTTTATATTTTTTGCAAATTTACTTTCATAATCTATCTTCCCTTTCTTAATTAATCTTTTTGTTATTTTTTGCTGTCTTTTAAAATTTTCCCAATCCTCTATCCTCCCACAAGATTTGGTTACCCAAGATTTGCCCTTGTTTTTAGTCGAATACTGTCCTTAATTTCTTTACTTAGCCACGGATGGCTGTCTTTTCTTTTACACCATTTTCTTCTCAGTGGAATATATATTTTTTGGAAGTTGTAAAATAACTCCTTAAATGTACACCACTGATCATGTATCGTCTTACCCTTTAATCTATTTTCCCAATCCACTCTACTCAATTCCGCTCTCATACCTTCATATTCTCCTTTATTCAAGCTTAGCACGCTTGTTTGAGATCCAACCATCTCACCCTCTAATTGAATATGGAATTCAGCCATGTTATGGTCACTCATTCCAAGGGGATCCTTTACTAGGACATTTTTAATTAATCCTGTCTCGTTACACAGGACCAGATCTAAGGTTGCTTGCCCCCTGGTCGGTTCAGTTACATACTGCTCAAGAAACCCATCCCTAATACACTCAATGAACTCATCCTCAAGGCAGCCCTGCCCAATTTGATTTGTCCAATTAATATGATAGTTAAAATCCCCCATAATTATAGATGTTCCCTTATTACAAGCCTCAACTATTTCCTGATTGATACTCCGTCCAACAGAGTTGCATCTGTTCGGAGGCCAATAGACTATGCCCACTAGTGTTTTTTTCCCCTTATTATTCCTTATCTCCACCCAAACTGTTTCATTATCCTGATCTTTTGACCCAATATCATTTCTCTGTATTACAGTGATTCCTTCCTTTATTAACATAGCCACCCCACCTCCCCTTCCTTCCTGCCTGTCCTTCCTGATCGTTAAATAACCTGGTATGTTTAATTCCCAGGCATTGTCACCCTGCAGCCATGTTTCTGTAATTGCCACAAGATCATACCCATATGTAGTTATTTGTGCCATTAACTCATATATTTTGTTACGAATGCTACGTGCATTCAGATAGAGAACTTTCAAAGATGTTTTGTGACACTTAGTTCCTGCTTTTGCCCTTTTTATTACTTTACCTTCTGCCCCTTCCTGACATGCTCTGGTTTTTAATTTCCCCTCTGCTACCTAAGTCTATGACCTTCTCTGTTGTCATTTTTATTATTTGCTCTCTAGGAACCTCCCCCCCACTAGTTAGTTTAAAGCCCTCTCTACAGCCCTAGTTATATGATCCGCCAGGACTCTAGCCCCAGCACTGGCCAAGTGAAGCCCGTCCCAACGGAACAGCTCCCTCCTGCCCCAGTACTGGTGCCAGTGTCCCAGGAAGCAAAACCCATTTCTCCCACACCAGTCTTTGAGCCACGCATTTAACTCTCTAAATTTATTTGTCCTAGCCAAATTCGCTCGTGGCTCAGGTAATAATCCAGAGATTTCCAGGCACGGCATCATCCAGGAGGTTGGTTTCTCGGGGACAAGGGATATCCTCTGTGCGCCTGGCTGATGACAGCGCTCCGTATGCCCAGCACCCCTGCTGAGCTGCAATACAACGAGAGCCATCAAGCTACCAGGAACATCGTTGAGCACACAATCAGCGTGCTCAAGCAACGGATCCGCTGTCTGGACCATTCTGGAGGAGCTCTGCAGTACTGGCTTGAGCGAGTCTCCCACTTCGCTGTTGTGTGCTGCATGCTGCATAACCTTGCAGTCCTCAGGACTCAGCCAATGCCACCTATAGAGCACCACCAGAGGAGGAGGAGGAGGAGGAGGAAGATGAGGAGGATGATCATCAGCAGCACCAAGGCGGGAGGGAGGCACAAAGTGGAAGGGCCGTCCGTCAAAGGCTCATAGCAAGTCGCTTCTAGGCCCCCTCTGAGGGAATGGCTTCTGCCATTCAAGCAACCTGAATGAAAGCATCCCGCAACCGTTAAGCCGGTCAAGGCAACAATGAGGGCAAAGACCAAACGTGTACATTTTGAATACAGACACTTCTTTATTTCACAAACTCTGTGGCCTAGAAATTCAGTATAGCCACGTTTGGGGCGCTGAAGTCGGGCAGCCGCTAAAGTTTGCGCCCGGCGCAAAGTCACGCCACCTTCGCCGATATTCAGTCGCATCGCCCCAAGAGGTTGCTGCTGCGCTAAAACAGGCGATGCACGACTATCTTTAGGCGCTAAACCGGCGGTGCTGAGCGATACCCCCGAGGCTGGCCGCAGCGCAGGTGCGGCGAGTTGTTGATTGACGGCAGACACTCTGGCGCCGGTCAGCTCTTAAAGGGGGAGGGTGGATTTGTTTGCCTGCCACGCCCTGCACACTGCAGCCCTCAACCTAGGCCTGACCACTTCAGCTTCATCTGCACAACGCCCAGGGCTATGGAGAAGGCCAGGGAGAGAGCGCAGCGCTTCAGCGACGGTGACCTGAGGGTGCTGGTTGGTGGAGTGGAGCGCAGGCACCATATTCTGTTCCCAGAAGGTGGCAGGAGGCCGCTGCCCAGCGCCTACCGGAAAGCCTGGAGGGAGGTGTCCAACAGGGTGTCTTCCAACAGCGTGGTTGGCAGGACTCCTGTGCAATGCCGGAAAAAGTTCAACGACCTCACTCGGGTTGTCAGGGTGAGTACCCTTTCCAGTGTCCTCCTCATCCCTGCATGTGCACCTCACTTTATGGGCAAAGGGACCTGAAAGCCCTAATGGCCAGCCCTCATCCAGCAGCTATGGGACTGTCATGAAAATCACTTGCACATTCAGCACTTTACACACTGTACAAGCTATTTGACCATGGGAGGCATTGCAGACAAGATCAGGGCTTCTCACTGTACAAGCTATTCGACCAGGGGAGGCATTGCATACAAGATCAGGGCTTCACACTGTACTTAGAGGCCGTCCTTTCTCTTGCAGGCCAAGGTGGCACACAACCGGCGGAAACTAAGTGAGACCGGGGGAGGCCGTCCTGACGTCAAAGAGCTCTCCGACCTCGACCAGCGTGTGGAGCGCATTATGGTAGGCCGGTTGATTGGCCCCGTCGCCAGTGGAGATGCCGACCCTGTTCTGGGCACCAATGGTAAGGGCATCACCTTTTTGACCTCTCTCTTTCCACTTGCACCTCAGATCAGCATCCTTTGCCACTGTCCGACCAATGCAGTGAATGGCAGCACTCATGCCTCCCTCGCTGCCGCCCTGTCCTCACTCTAAAGCTACTCTTGTGCCTTCCTGCTTTCAGAAGGTGAATCGCCAGGTGAGGAGGCGGGCCCTCAAGCTGCCACTGTCAGCGATTCCGAATTCGAGGAGGAGGAAGAGGAAGCCGGCCCATCAGTGCCACCCTCAGCCGTGCCAGCCCATGGCGATGAAGGGGACACGTCTTCCCTGGAGGGAAGCCGGGGGGAAGGGTCGGAGGAGAGTGAAGCTCCAGGGCCCAGCGGGCTGCAGCAACGCGGGAGGGGTGGGGAAGCTCGGCAGACTTCTCCCCAGAGGGTGAGTGCGGCCTCCAGTCCTGCGACGGTGAGCGCAGAGGAGGTGCGGCTCCTGGAGGAAATGGCTGTCCAGGCTGAGCGCAGGCACAATGAGCTCATGGCTGCAGTGGCAAGGATGCCTGACTCCATTGAGTCTTTGTCAAGGAGTGTGCAGCAATTTGGAGCAGCACAGGCCAGGAGTCTACAGGACTTCGTGGCAGCACAGGCGGCTTCGAGCCAAGTGCTCAGTCGTGCCGTCCATTCACTTGCTGTTGTCATGCGGACACAGACCAGGGCCAAACGGGCACTAACTGCTGCCACCCTCGCTGGATCAGCCAGGCATCGCCAGGGCATTCGCCGCTCAGCAGCAGCCCAGCAGTCTGTTCTTCAGCTGTTTGCTGCGCATGCTGCAGTGCTGGCCCGTGCGAGTGCCAATGTATCAGGCGACCAGGGAGCACCTGCGATCTGTCAGGTTGGCACCATTCCTGCAGCCGGCACTGCCACTCCGCCATTGCAGCTGCCACGAGCCGCTGGACAGACTGCTGCCGCCCAAGCAGAGTTGGAGCAGTCAGCAGCCGGCCCCTCCAGGGCCAGAGCTGGTGCAGGCCGACCCCCAAGGGCATCTGCCGTCTCGCCATCTGACCCTCAGCAGCCTTCCCCTGGCCTTGCTGCAGCCACTGGGCTCCCATTGAGGAGGAGCTTCAGGGCGGGCAGAGGCCAGGCAAGGATGCGAAAGGCATCGCCCTCGCAGGGCAAAACGTAGAAGGTCTGCACAAATGCTTTGTGGTTGTTGAAAGGCCGAGACTGGTGTAGTTGTGTTTTTGTAAGGCCGAGACTGGTGTCTTTCTTTGTTTTTGTAAGGCCGAGACTGTTAGTTTTGTGTTTTTGGAGGGGACTTCTCCACATGAGGTTGTAATGTGGGAAGGGCAGATGTTTGCAATAAATGAATATTCTTAAATCGCACTGTGCATGTTTTTTTTGGCAAGTCCTGGTTGCCCTGCTCGGCTGAGGGCTTGTGGAGCGGCTACATTCATCTGCTGACATTGGCACAAGCCATTCCCTGTGAGGGGGCCTAGAACTGACGTTCAATAAGCCGGCGACGGGTGGCCCTTGTGATGAAATATTCCATTCATCACTGCCTGTGACTGTGGTCGGTTTCAGTTTCATTTCCCTTTCCCCAGTTCCGTTTCCTCACCATTGTATTGTATATTGGAATGTGTTGTGTGTAGGGCTCCGCCCATACCTGGCCCCTATGTAAGCAAGCTCAGTCTGGCCTCATATCCAGTACTGCAGCCCTCCGGATGGAAGATACCTCTCTCCACTACGTGTTACCTTCTAAGTTAATAAAAGCCTTGTTTTGTTTCGCTAACATCGAGTCTCGGAATTATTGAGGCACATCAATTTTATTAATTTATTTTTCAACACAATGGATCAACTCCTGAAACCCGAACGTTTGGATTTGGATCAGCATGCTCCGGACGCATCAGCACGCTTCGGACACTGGTTTATGTGTATGGAATTCTTCCTGGACAATTCCGCAGCCGTCAAAGACGCTACGGACGCTGCGAGTATGAAACTCGGAATTCTGTGGAATTGGGTAAGCCACCGGGTTTACCCCCTCATCCAAGACGCCGACACATACCTGGCCGCCTGCAACATCTTAAAGGCGCATTACCAGCAGCCTACGAATGAGGTGTATGCTAGGCATCTGCTCGCTACTCGCGCACAGCGACCTGGGGAATCGGTGCAGGAGTTCCTAAGCACCCTGAAAATGCTTGGCAAAGACTGCAAGTGCCGAGATGTAAAAGCCGCAGTGTACACTGACGAGCTTGTTCGCGATGCCTTTATCACAGGCCTCAGCTCCACTTACATCCGGCAAACACTGCTGGAAAAAACGGGATTGGACCTGACACAGGCTGCAGACACCGCGCGATCCCTGGATGTGGCCCAGAGAAACTCGGACGCCTACTCTTCAGCCCGCGCCGTCCACGCCGCCACGTGTGCACCAAGGGCGCCACCATCTTGGAAGGCATCTTCCCCGCCCGGCAGCCCGACACCGTCGGGGCCCCGCTCTCCCCCCAGAAGCCCTACGACAGCCGCGATGCGTCGGGGACCCAACTGCTACTTCTGCGGGCAGCCAAAGCACACCAGAAACCTGTGCCCGGCGAAAGGCACCACCTGCTTTAAGTGCGGTAAGAAGGGGCACTTCGGGAAGGTGTGCAGAGGGAACCCCGCCGGAAAACCAACCGCCGGAAAACCCGCCACCGCCGCGTGCGCGCCGTGGGAGCGGCCATCTTGGGCGCCATCTTGCCCGACCTCGTGGGGTCCGCCATCTTATGAGCAGACAGCGTGGACGCCATCTTGTCTCGATCAGGGCCCTAGAGTGGCATTGGTCACAGTGGACCAGACCAGGCCGCACCCGCTATCCAAATCAATGGTGGACATCGAGGTAAACGGGTGCAGGGTTAAAGGTTTAATTGACATTGAAACACGGAGAGTTTTATCCACCCTGAACTGGCACAACAACTCTCCCTAAAGGTGGTCCCTACTCAAGGTACCATCTCTATGGCTGATAAAACCCAGACATCGACCATTCTGGGTTACTGCACGGTACAATTGTCCGTTAACGGAACTGTATATGATAATTTTAAGGTATTAATCATGAAGAATCTATGTGCGAGCGTGATCTTGGGCCTGGATTTCCAGTGCAACCACCAAAGCATCACATAGAAACATAGAAACATAGAGATAGGAACAGGAGTAGGCCATTCGGCCCTTCGAGCCTGCTCCGCCATTCAATGAGATCATGGCTGATCTTCGTCTGAGATCATAGCTGATCTTACCAGTTCAGTACCCCGTCCCCGCCTTTTCTCCGTAACCCTTAATCCCCTTAGCCTTCAGAAATATATCCAATTCTCTCTTGAAAATATTTATTGAATTAGCCTTCACAGCCCTCTGTGGCAGGGAATTCCACAGGCTCACCACTCTTTGAGTGAAGAAATTCTTCCTCATCTCTGTTTTAAATGATTTGCCCGCTATTTTTAGACTGTGGCCCCTGGTTCTGTGCTCCCCTGCCATTGGAAACATTCTCTCTGAATTCAGCCTGTCCAGGCCTGCCATAATTTTATATGTTTCGATGAGATCCCCTCTCAATCTTCTAAACTCCAGTGAGTACAAGCCCAAACTATTCAATCTCTCCTCGTAGGTCATTCCCGCCATTCCAGGTATCAGCCTGGTGAATCGCCGCTGCACTCTTTCCATGGCAAGAACATCCTTCCACAGATGGGGCGACCAAAACTGTACACAATACTCCAGATGTGGTCTCAACAGCACCTTGTACAGCTGTAGTAAGGTATCCCTATTCCTATACTCGAACCCCCTTGATATGAAGGCCAACATACCATTTGCCTTCTTAATCGCCTGTTGCACCTGCATGCTCTCCTTCAGTGACTGGTGCACAAGAACACCCAGGTCCCTCTGCACTTCCCCATCTCCCAATCTATTGCCATTTAGATAATAATCCACCCTCCTGTTTTTACCCCCAATGTGGATAACCTCGCATTTATCCACATTATAGTGCATCTGCCACGTATCCGCCCAGTCCCCCAACCTGTCCAAATCGCACTGTAGCCTCCTGACATCCTCATCAGAGCCCACCCCTCCTCCTAGTTTAGTGTCGTCAGCGAATTTGGAAATATTGCATCCAATTCCCTGATCCAGATCATTTATATATATTGTGAACAGCTGGGGTCCCAGGACAGATCCTTGCGGCACCCCGCTGGTCACTGCCTGCCACTCCGAAAACGAGCCGTTTATTCCAACTCTCTGTTTTCTATCCGCCAGCCAGTTCTCTATCCACGTTAATACTTTGCCCCCAATCCCATGAGCCTTAATTTTGCATGATAATCTTTTGTGTGGAACCTTATCGAAGGCTTTCTGGAAGTCAAGGTACACCACATCCACTGGCTCTCCCCCATCTATTTTACCAGTTACTTCCTCAAAAAATTCCAGCAGATTAGTCAAACACGATTTACCCTTTGTAAATCCATGTTGACTCTGTCCGATCCTTTCCCCATTTGTCAAGTGCTCCGCTATTTTATCCTTAATAATGGACTCTAGCATTTTGCCCACAACCACGCTCAAGTACGGTGGGTCCCAGCCGCCCCTCACAGTGTGCGGTCTGGCTACCCTGAAGGTAAAGCCGCCTTCGCTATTCACGAACCTTACCCCTAACAGCCGGCCAATAGCGACCAAAAGCAGGAGGCACAGCTGGGAGGACAGGCGGTTTATCGCAACCGAGGTAGACAGGCTCCTGAAAGAGCGCATTATTGAACGCAGCAACAGCCCGTGGCGCGCCCAAGTGGTAGTGGTAAGGGGTAGCGAGAAGAAACGGATGGTGATCGACTATAGCCAAACGATCAACAGGTACACCCAACTAGACGCCTACCCGCTACCCCGCATATCAGAAATGGTGAACCAAATCGCCCAATACCGGGTGTTCTCCACCATCGACCTTAAGTCAGCGTACCACCAGCTCCCTATCAGACCAGAGGACCACCCGTACACCGCCTTCGAGGCGAACGGACGCCTCTACCAATTCCTCAGAGTCCCCTTTGGGGTGACGAATGGGGTCTCGGTCTTCCAGAGGGAGATGAACCGCATGGTCGATGACCACCACTTGCAGGCAACCTTCCCCTACCTCGACAACGTCACCATCTGCGGTCACAACCAGCAGGATCACGACTCGAACCTCGAGAGGTTCCTGGAAACCGCACAAAACCTCAACCTCACCTACAACGAGGACAAGTGCGTTTTCAACACCACGCGCCTCTGCATACTAGGCAGCGTGGTGGAGAATGGGGAAATCGGACCAGACCCCGACCGATTGCGCCCCCTACGGGAGCTGCCCCTGCCCAACACTCCCAAAGCCCTGAAAAGGTGCCTGGGGTTATTTTCTTATTATTCCCAATGGGTCCCCAACTACTCCGACAAAGCCCGCCCCCTCTTGAAAGCATCCTCTTTTCCGCTCTCTGCTGAGGCCCACGCCGCCTTCAAAAGCATTAAGCAGGATATTGAGTGGGCCACGCTACAGGCAGTGGACGAGAACACTCCATTTCAAGTGGAAAGTGATGCGTCTGACTTCGCCTTGGCGGCCACCCTCAACCAGGCAGGGCGGCCCGTAGCTTTCTTCTCGAGGACCCTCCAAGGGCCCGAGATCAGACACTCCTCCGTGGAAAAGGAGGCCCAAGCCATCGTGGAGGCAGTGCGCCACTGGCTTCACCCTACTTACCGACCAGCGGTCGGTAGCGTTTATGTTCAATAATAAACAGAGGGGGAAGACTAAAAATGATAAGATTCTTAGGTGGCGGATCGAGCTCTCCACCTTCGAGTATGACATCATTTACCGGCCAGGGGCCCTTAACGAATCCCCTGACGCCCTCTCATGAGGGATGTGTGCCAGCACCACCGGGGATCGGCTACAGACCCTCCACAACGACCTCTGCCACCCAGGGGTCACGCGGCTGTTCCACTTCATAAAGTCCCGTAACTTACCCTACTCGATTGAGGAAGTTCGGTCTCTGACCAGGAACTGCCGCACTTGCGCTGAGTGCAAGCCTCGGTTCTACCGCCCAGATAGAGCCCACTTAATCAAAGCTACACGGCCCTTTGAGCGGCTCAGCTTAGATTTCAAGGGCCCCCTCCCGTCCGTCGACCGCAATGTTTACTTCCTGAACATTGTGGACGAATACTCCCGGTTCCCATTCGCCTTCCCCTGCCCAGACATGACCAGCGCCACGGTCATTAAATGCCTCAACAGCCTGTTCTGCCTGTTCGGTATGCCGAGCTACATCCATACGGATAGGGGGGCGCCCTTCATGAGTGAAGAGCTACGCCAGTACATGCTGTCCCAGGGGATCGCCACGAGCCGTACCACCAGCTACAACCCCCGGGGTAACGGCCAAGTGGAGCGAGAGAACGGGACAGTATGGAAAGCAGTCACTCTAGCTCTAAGGACCAAGGGCCTCCCTATCTCCCGCTGGCAGGAAGTCCTCTCGGATGTGCTCCATTCGATATGGTCGCTATTGTGTACTGCCACTAATGCCACGCCTCATGAACGAATGTTTGTCTTTCCCCGGAAATCCACCTCAGGCGTATGGCAGAGACCCAGGAGGCTACCGGGAACACCCAGCCGACACCCGCGGCACCGCAACAGCCACGTCGGTCGCAGAGGACTATCAAACCCCCGAACAGACTAAATCTATAGAAGGGGTGAATGTGATGAAATATTCCATTCATCACTGCCTGTGACTGTGGTCGGTTTCAGTTTCATTTCCCTTCCCCCAGTTCCGTTTCCTCACCATTGTATTGTATATTGGAATGTGTTGTGTGTAGGGCTCCGCCCATACCTGGCCCCTATGTAAGCAAGCTCAGTCTGGCCTCATATCCAGTACTGCAGCCCTCCGGATGGAAGATACCTCTCTCCACTACGTGTTACCTTCTAAGTTAATAAAAGCCTTGTTTTGTTTCGCTAACATCGAGTCTCGGAATTATTGAGGCACATCAGCCCTTGCACTTTCTGCCTCCCTCCTGTGCTGGTCCTCCTCCTCCTCCTCCTCCTCAGGTGGTCCTCCAATCTCTGGTGGCAGTGGCTGAGTCCTGCGGATAGCCAGGTTGTGCAGCATGCAGCACACGACCACGAAATGGGAGACTCGCTCCGGCGAATATTGTAGGGCTCCACCGGAACGATCCAGACAGCGGAACCGTTGCTTCAGGACGCCGATTGTTTGCTCAATAATGTTCCTGGTCGCTTGATGGCTGTCGTTGTATCCCTCTTCAGCAGGGGTGCTGGGCGCACGGAGCGGGGTCATCAGCCAGGTACACAAAGGATAGCCTTTGTCCCCGATAAGCCATCCTCGTGGGTGAGGCTGGGCCTGGAACATGTCTGCCACAGAAGTCTAGCGCAGGATGAAGGCATCGTGGCTGCTGCCTGGAAAGCGGGCATTGACAGCTAGGATGAGCTGCCTGTGGTCACACACCAGCTGGACGTTGAGCGAATGGTAGCCCTTCCGGTTGCGGTAATCCTCGGAATTCTCCAGAGGTGCCCACAAAGCCACATGCGTGCAGTCAATGGCGCCCTGCACCATGGGGAAGCCCGCGAATGCTGCAAAGCCCATTGCATGCTGCTGCTGCTTGGCAAGGGCCATGGAGAAGGAGATGAACTGACATCTCCTTTTGAAAAGGGCATTGGTCACCTGGCGGATGCAGCAATGCACGGCGAACTGGGAGATGTTGGAAATGTCCCCAGTAGCGGATTGGAAGGAGCCGGTGGCATAGAAGTTGAGAGCCACCGTCACCTTTACTGCCACCGACAGAGACGTCCTGCTCCTCAGATGTGGCTGCAGATCACCGCCAAGCAGGTGGCAGATCACTGTGACCACCTCCCTTCAGAATCGCAGCCTCCGAACACACTGCTCGTCAGACATGTTGAGATAGGAGAACTGCTGGCGGTATACCCTGGGTGGGTAAGGCCTCCGTTCCCGACGCCTGTTGCCCCCTCTCCGTCTAGCCAGGACTGCCACTCTCTCATGGCGTCTGTGAGCCCTTTGGATGCAATGGAGAAGGCCAGCGTTTGCACCCATTGCAGCCTCCATTATATGTTAGCAAACAATGATATGTCAATGAAGGCAAAGACAAGTGGAAAGCTGTGGCCTGAAGCCACAAGTACCTGTCCGAGTGTTGAGCCAAAGCAGAAAGCTCTCTACCTTGGTCTCTCTGCAAAGATCCGTCTCTCAAGAAGGAGTGCTGCGAAATGGCAGCCTTTTCTCGTGCAGGAGGAGTGCCTTTTAATTTGCGCCCCCCGCGCCCCGCATCGACTGATAACCGTTCCACTTTACCAGTCGCTAGGGGCGCCAGGCGCACAGTAGGGCGTGGTGACTGAATTTCCGGTTTGGGGCGCACAAAGGGCATTGCACGAGGAAATGACGTCAGGATCTGCGCGCGCAGCTGAGCGCGCGCAAAGACTTTGCGCCGCCGCTAAATCGTGAGTGAAGTTGGGGAGAGGCGCAGATCGCGCTGCGCCCGGCCGCTAGCCGCCTAGCGCCCGACATCTACTCCTCCTAAGGCGCTACCGGCTGGCGCAACCAACTGAATTTCTAGGCCTGTGTGTCTCATTTCCGCATGACAAAGTAATAGAAAGAAACACAAAAAAAGCAGTCATTCACATAACTGGCTCTCACAACCTGGAGACAATGTCCAAAACAGTAACAAAAATTTGACCACGAACCTCGACCTTCAATAAAACAATGAATAATATTTTGCCACACCTCCTACTTTTTACCCTTCGAGGGTGATCTGCTTCCCTTGCGAAATTCCCCCTTCCCACCCTGCAGCTCCTCCGTAATGGGACCCCAGTGGCTGGAGCAAGGCTGGGGGAAGGCTGCTGAGTGTCAGAAACTGAGACTGCAGATACCCTTGAGGGACAGCCTGGACCAGCTCTGGGCCTGGAGGGCCTGGCTGCAGACTGCACCAACTCTGCATGGGCGGCAGCAGTCTGCCCTACAGGTGGTGGCAACTGCAGGGGAGAAGTGCCAGTGGTGGCAGCAGGAATGCTTTCATCTTGAGAGAGGACAGCAACTCCCTGCTCGACCGACACACTGGCACTCCCACGGGGCAGCACTTCAGCATGCGGAGCAATCTGATGGAGCACAAATTGCTGGCCTGCTGCAGCACGCTGAGAGCCCCGGGGAAATGTGCCCGATCCAGTGAGGGTGGCAGCAGTCAGTGCTCGCGTGGCCTCAATCTGCGTCTGCATGAGACCAGCCACTGACTGCATTGCAGCACTTAGCATTTGCGTGGCAGCCGCCTATGCTACAGCAAAATGCTCCACACTCCTTGCCAGTGATTCAATGGATTCGGGCAACCTTGCCACTGCAGCCATGAGCTCAATGTGCCTTTGCTCCGCCTGAGTGCTCATTTCAGCAAGGACCCGCTCCTCGTCTGCGCCCAGTGCAGCAGGACTCGAGGCCATACTTTCCCTCCGGGGAGAAGGCCCCCGAGCTTCCCTACCCCCCTCGCATTGCTGCAGCCCGCTGGGTCCTGGAGCTTCACCCTCATCAGACCATTCCCCCCTGCTCCCCTCCAGGGAAGGTGTGTCCCCAGTATGGGCATGGGCTGCCTCAGTTGAGGGTGGCGCTGATGCTTCGGCTTCCTCTTCCTCCTCGCCTTCAGCTTGACTCTCACTGGCAGCTTGAGGGCCCGTCTCCTCACCTGGTGAATCACCATCTGAAAGCAGGGAGGTACAAGAGTGGCTTTAGCGTGAGGACAGGGTGGCAGCAAGGGAGGCATGAGTGCAGTGATTTAGTAATTTGGGTTGAAAGTGTCTAAGGCTGGTGTTGTGAGGAACAAGTGGAAGGAGAGAGGACAAAAAGGTGATGACCTTACCATTGCTGTCCAGAACGGGGTTGGCGTCTCCAGTGGCGACGGGACCAATCACCCGGCTTGCCACAATCCTGTGGACGCGCTCCTCAAGATCGCTTAGGGGTTGAAGCTGAGGCCGCCCTCCACCGGTGCGTTGCTGCTGTCTCCTATTATGAGACAGGTTGGCCTGCAAGGAAAAGGACGGCGTCTGAGTAAATATACAGCCATGGTGTTGCCTGATGTGCCTCCCATAGTTGAATAGCCCTTACTGTATGCAGCCATGGTCTTGCCTGATGTGCCTCCCATAGTTGAATAGCCCTTACTGTATGCAGCCATGGTCTTGCCTGATATGCCTCCCATAGTTGAATAGCCCTTACTGTATTAGGGGGATTAAATACGTGGGGTTACGGGGATAGGGTGGGATATGTGTTGGTGTAGGGGTTACGGGGATCGGGTGGGATATGTGTCGGTGCAGGCTCGATGGGCCGAAATGGCCTCTATCTGCACTGTGGGGTTTCTGTGATTCTGTGATTCTGTGTATGCAGCCATGGTCTTGCCTGATATGCCTCCCATAGTTGAATAGCCCTTACTTTATGCAGCCATGGTTGTAGGGGGTGGTGTGGGGTGGCGCGTGCGCCCAGTCAGTTATGCCTCTGACTGTTTATGAGCGGTTCGAATCGCTCCCACGCCCCTGGGTTCTAGACACTGGACTTAGGTACAGGCGGCGATACAGAAAAGACTCGAGTAGACAGGTGGTTTGGATGTGAGAAAACCAAGCAAGATTTCATTGAAATAGAAATTAACACAATCTTATGAGCAGTTACTAGTATAAAATTACAGGCAAATACAAATAACTATACTTATACAGGGAAAGGGGAACACATGGCACATCGAGGGAAAACAACTATCTTAACAATCTCCTTATCCTTATCCCACCCACTATACCTAACTAGATTAAGCTATGAGGGGCCAGAATTCATGCTCACCAATCAAAAGATCTGCTGAATTCAAAACAGCGGTGGGGTTTCGGGTTCGCTCTTTGTGCTCTCTGGAGCCTGCCGTCATCACGTGGTCTCGGGGTGCTGCAAGGGCGTTGTCCAGGTACAAGTACCCCAAAGTTAAAGTCTCTGCTTGGGTACTGTTCCTCGCAGGGATGATGGTTCCTCTTCCTCGGTCGGCAGTTGAAGTTTGCACGAAGATAGTCTCAGGTCAGCTGGATTGAAGGCCCGATTATTCGAAGCTTTTCTTCAATCATCTTCCCATTTGTCTTCCCAATTCGTCTCGCCTCCTCGCCTCGTCGCGTCCTGCCTCGCCTAGCCTGGTTTGTCCATGTCCGCCTGGTGCAATGCTGGGCGTTCCTGATGGAATGGGGAAAGTCACGGGCAGTGGCCGGGTGGTAAGCGCGGGACGGGGGAAGAGCAGCAGCCACGAGGGCAAGGGACCGGAGCAGGAGCCAAGAGCAAAGGCAGAGAGCAGAGAGAGAGTCGGTTGCTAGTAGGCCTACAATTATATTCCTTCGGATGGCCCTTATCTGCGCGCCAAATCAAGTTAGTTCATTGTCCCAATCTTGGCGGGCTAGTTTAAATAATTGTAGCAATCTAAACCTACTGGCCCGATTCCTGAGTTGCTTTTGTTATTAATACATCTTAATCGGCCTGCCCAGCTTCGATGGCTTCCCCAAGCTGTTTCCGATTATTTATGCAAACAACTTGATGGCCTTAAGTTTAGGCCTCACTGGTTTTTGATCTGTCGCTGATTTGACTTAATGCATAATTCAAAGTCCTGTCTGCTTTCAAAATACAAAAGTCTCTCTTCACAGAAAACTACAGCTTGGGTTTCGATTTCCCAAAAGCTGCTTGTGCCACAGAGTCCAAGCTTTTTAAATCTTGCAGGCTTTTGGCCACGAGGTGCGGACGCCATCTTTGGGTACCCTTTTCATTAAAATGTCCATGCAGGGTCCCTTTTATTATGAATAACCTTTGGGGAAATGTCGAAATTTTGTGAATCTTACACTCCCACTGTGATACTAAAACTTGCTTGAAGTATCATACTTTTAGAAGCTGAGCAAAATTTTTCTGACCCTCCATAGTCAACCTTCCGCTGTAATTACCTATCTAATACACCCACGACACATGCACTTCCGATTCTGCGAAAATGTAGTGTACATCAGCATACAGAGAGTAAATTACAGACTTTACACACATCCAAGCATGGAGGGGGTCCAACAACCCTGCACCGCTCGGTACACATACATCTTTATTAAACGCGTCGCAAAAAAACAACAGAAAAACCTTTTATTAAAAATAACAAACACAGAAAAGAACAACAACCTTTTAATCAAAAATACAAGGAAAAGACTTAAACAGACTTATCTCCCTCCACCTTTACATAATGTTCCTTCCAGATCTTCTGGTTTTGGAATTCTAACAACTGACCTTTTCCCTTACATTGAATGCAAACTAGATACAACACTGTCCCTAACTGGCAAACCACGAGAATGTGGGAAGCCAATCTGACCCAGAAAGAGACCTCTATGTTATTGAAAATGTCCCACCAGGGTGGAATCACAATATCCAATATCTTAGTCCCTATCTCTACTGATTTCTGCTCTAGAGTTTTAAACTGTTTCTGCAAAACTATAACAGCTTTGAGTATTTTGGTAAGGTGTTCAGGGATAGGGGGAATTTCGTAGTCAAAGTGGGCTACGTACTTTTGCAAATTCGTAAAATTCTCCTTCACAGTGAGTGAACAGTGGAGGGTTCAGGAATGGGGACAATTCGCTCCTGGGCCACTTGAACTTCTGCCTCGGGTTTAAAACAGCAACTGCTGTCACTAACTGGACACCAGCTATGCTGTCCATGCTGGTATTGGGACACGCCGGTGGTGACACAATATGTCCCACCTCCTATATATGCTACCTGCGGGGGAACATGGCCTTGTGCCATTGCCTCCATGGTACAATTTATAGGCAACGCGCCAGAGTGATTATCTCTCTGCCGAGGTGTGATAAATGGCAGTTGGAAAGGTTACCTGTAAACATCTGACATGATTCTCTGACTATATAAGCTGTGTCTTTATGCATTTCTCCACTTCACCTGAAGAAGGAGCAGCGCTCCGAAAGCTTGTGATTTCAAATAAAGCTATTGGACTATAACCTGGTGTTGTGTGACTTCTTACATTTATACTATATACATCCCGTCTCCGGGCGGCCAGGCTAATCCCTGGTCGGACTGCGGCTCACCGCCACCCCCGGTGTGACTGCACCATCCTTCAATGTTGGTCCCTCGCAGCCCGTGGCTGCTGGCTGAGGACCTCTGTCCTTGGACCTCTCCCTGGCTCGAGGGGCGGCCCTTGGTAACTGGAGGGCTGGTGACCATGGCTTTCTCGGCTGTGGCGTCTGTGGGGACAGTCTAGGGACTTTGACAGGTGGGGCTTTCTTGGCCACTGCGCCTTTAACCTGAACTGCTGCTCCCTCAGGCTTGACCTCTCCCGAACCCGGGCCAGAGGCAGGTAACTTTTCACAGCCTGCTGCTGCGAGCTGAGAGTCTCCGCCCCCAGGCCCCATGGTTGGTTCCGGGGCGGGGTTTTCGACCTCAGGTCCCTCCCTCTCTATACCTGGGTTAGGGGTGGGGTTTTTGCCCTCAGGTCCCTCCCCCTCACCTGGATCCGAGAAGAGTGGGGGAGTGTCCCAATCGATGGGCGGGATGGCCCCTCCCTTTAAGCAAGCCACAGCGCCTGCCTGTGCAGCCTGTGAACTCGCTCCTGCTGCAGGCTGAGGATCTTTATCCTCAGACCTTTTCCCAACTGGCTGTTTTCCCCTTTCAGGTGTAAACAGCTTACACTGGTTGATATGGAACCATTTTGTACGCCGGGGCCTCTTCACGGCGTATACCATGGGGATGGCTTTATCTACAATGCTGTATGGCCCCATGTACAATGGCTCCAAACTCCCCACTCGGGCATAGTTTCTTACCATAACCTGATCTCCTACCTCCCACTCGTGGTGTTTTCTTGGTTCGAGCAGCAATCGGTTACTCCGATGCTGCCTTCCCATGTTCCCAGCCGTCTGCTCATGGACCTGCTTCAGGTGCTCGAAGAGGTTTTGGGCAAACCTGTCCCGGTTTACCTCTCTGAGCTGACCCTGTGTGAGCACCGGGGCTAGTAAATGCGTGGGGGATGGCATAACCCTGCCAGTCATTAGCTCGTGCGGGGAATACCCCGTGCTTTCAGACAGGCTGGCCCGGATCCCCATCAAAACCAACGGTAGGATCTCGGCCCATTTACGGGGCGAGTCTACCGTCTCCTTCCTTAACCTTTCTTTCAGGGTCCGGTTCATACGTTCCACAATCCTCGATGACTGCGGGTTGTGGGCCACGTGCCATTTCCCCTCAATAAGGGTGTTCTGCATCACCTGTCCAGTGAAGTGACTCCCTTGGTCGGACTCCACAAACTGTGGTAGTCCCCACCATGAGAACACTTCCCGGACCAGGATCCTGGCAGTACCCTGAGCTGTGGCTGTTCTGCAGGGGAAGGCCTCTACCCATTTGGTAAACACGTCTACCAGGACTAGGCAGTACTTATAGCCTCCCTGGGCGGTGGGCAGGGGCCCAATGTAGTCGACCTGTATTGACTGCCATGGTCCCTCTACCCTCCTGACATGTCCCATAGGTACCTTCCTTTTATGGGGGTCGGGGTTATTCGCAGCGCACACAAGACATCGTCCCTGAGTCCCGGCCACCATCCCGCCTGTTCCACACGCTGCCAGGTGGTCTCAGGCCTGGGGTCTCCCGCTCCTGGACTCTCATGGGCCGCTGTGCCGTACGGACCTTCTACTCCCTTTCCCTCAGCGATTGCATTGAGGACAGCTTTTAGGACAGGGTCTTGGGCTTGGACTGTCTTAAGGTCCGGTGCTAACGCTACCCCTGCACTCCCTTGGGTCCCGACCTTACCTCTGACCGCCGCCATGGTTCTGGGCCCAAATGGGTCCCAGAAGGTGCCTGTGCGGGCACCCTCCTTGGTGAGCAAGTCATCGTGCTGGTTGCCTTGGCCGCGGGGTTCTGTGGAGGAATGGGCTTTCAACTTGTGGATGATGACCTCCCCTTCCTTCCCCACTGCTGCCAGGATCTTTTCCAGCAGGGGCTTTACTGTGAGGGGTCTCCCATCAGCGGAGGTGTATCCGCGGCGGGACTAGATGGCCGGGTACTCCATACACGAATTGCACGTGAACATGCTGTCCGAGCAAATCGTGTAGGGGGTGGGGAAGATTTTGGGGGGTGTAACAACGTACACCACCGTGGACAGTTCAGCCTGCTGGGCGCTCATGGTGCTGGGGAGCTTAATCGCCAGGGCGATGTTTGCCGCTGGGTCATAAACTCATGAGACGCTCGCCAGCAGAACCGTCTACATAGATATCGCGGCCTGTGGGATGTATCCCAGCCCATAAACCTATGTTTACTTCCCAAACCCCTTCAATGGAACACTGGTGTTCCAGGATATACCAGGTTGGCTGCGAGCTTTGGCTCACAGAGACCCTTCACCTTCAGATCCATCTGTAAGAGGAGCAAGGTCCAGCGGGCAATGCGGGCACTGCTCATTGTTCCATCCTTGATCCTCCCGTCCAGAAGCATCTGGGTGGGTGTGTGATGGGTGAGGAGGGTGATGGGAGAGGTGCCTGTGAAGATCAATGATCTTTTCACAGCCCAATGTGTGGCCAAAAGGTGCCGCTCACAGTTGGAATAGCTCCTTTCCACATAAGTGAGTATCCTGGAGGAGTAGACCACCGGCCGCAGCCGGCCGTGCCGCTCTTGGAGCAGCACAGCACTCAGGCTGTCCCAGCTGGCTGCTACCTCCAGGAAAAACTCTTTCCCCCCATCTATAACCCCTAGAGCTGGCGCGGTCTGCAAGTCTTTCTTGAGCCTGACAAATGCTGCCTGGCAACCCTCATCCCAAAGCCACTCCATTCCCTTGTGTAGGAGTCGGAGCCGCATAGTCCTCAATAAAGTCTCTACAGTACCCGGTTAGCCCTAGAAACGACCTTGTAGGGGGTGGCGGGTGTGGCGCGTGTGCCCAGTCAGTTATGCCCCTGACTGTTTGTGAGCGGTTCGAATCGCTCCCACGCCCCTAGGCTCTAGACACCGGACTTAGGTACAGGCAGCGATATAGGAAACTTGGGTAGACAGGTGGCTTGGATGCAAACAAAACCAAGATTTTATTGAACAGGAAAATGTAAATACAGTCTTAAAAAGAAATTACCACTACAATATTATAGGCAAATACACTTATACAGGGAATGGGCACATCGAGGGAAAACAACAATCTTAACAATCCCCTTATCCTTATCCCACCCCTATACCTAACTAGATTGAGCTATGAGGGGCCAGAATTTATGCTCACCAATCCAAGTTCAAAGTCAACTGTTCGAAAAGGAAACGGGTTTTGAGGTTTTGCTCTCTGTTCTCTTAGGTACCCCGTTGCCACGTAGTCTTCAGAAGCGCGGTACTGAGGCTGCTGCCATGATACACCCTCTTCTCCTCAGCTATCGTCGTCATCTCGTCCCGATGGGTTCTCCTGTTCTTCTCCCTCGGGCGGTCGTCGGCGGTAACGTTATATTTATTGGACAGTCACCAGTCGTTACCGTTTAGGCCTTATTGGCCAGGCACCGAACGCCTGTGTATTCATTGTGGCGTGGAGACCTACGTTAACACTGTGTTCAAGATGCTTGCTGTTATCCTCACTTTCTTTCAACAAGATGCTTGCTGTTATCCTCCTCAGGGACTTCCTCCCTCCCCTCAGGCGTCAGCTTATAACTAGACGCTTGGGGGTTTAAATTACCGATACGGTTCTCGCTGCTCTGCTCAGCCCTTATTGAGGTATTATCGTCTTCTTCGTCTCGTCTCATCTATCTGACTATACTACAAGTCCTGGGCTACCTGCTCGACTTCGTCTCGCCCCTTTCTGTGACCTGGGCGTCCTAGATAGCTGTGGACATGGGCCTCGCTCCCCTTCCCAGCAGTTGGTATGGTGTCTCTGGCTACTGAAAATCTGCTCCGGGGAGAGAACCCGCCACAAGGCTAGGGCACGAGTACGAGCGGCAGCCCAAGAGGCCAGAGTCATGAGAGCAGGGTCGAGGGCAACGAGCACGAGAGAGCGAACGAACACTCAGACTGCTACCCGGGGCCTTTGGTTATACCTTTTTGAAAGGCCTTATCTTCGCGCCAAATCTGGTTAGTTCTTTTGTCTTTATTTTGGCGGGCTAGCTTTCAATAATGGTAGCAATCCATGTTAACTGTTTTTAGATGGCCGGTAATTGCATTTACCGGCCCGATAATTGACTTGTATTGTTCTGAAAGTTCTTGATGGGCTTGTCCAGCCTCGATGGCTGTGTTTTTGATTAAGCATGCAGACTGTTTGATGGTTGTAACTATGGGCCTCACTGAATTTAGATCTGACTCCAATTTGGTCTGATACATTATTCAGAGTTCTGTCTGGTAGAGTTCTCTTCACAGAAAACCTGCAGCCTTAGTTTTGATTACTCCCAAGCTGTCTGCTCTGCAGAATCCACTTTTGAATCCCACAGGCTTTCTGCCACGAGGCTCGGAAGCCATCTTGGGTACCCTTTAATTTAAAATGTCCATGGTAGTGTCCCTTTTTATTAATAATAACCTTCTGGGAGATGTAGAAATTTTGCAGTGTTACATTCCACCCTGTGATACTAAAACTTGCTTGAAGTATTCTTAATGTGAGCAAAATTTTTCTGACCCTCCATAGTCAACCCTGTAATTATCTATCTAATATACCCACGACACATGCACTTCCCATTCCGTGAAAATGTAGTGTACATCAGCAAACAGAGAGTAAAATTATAGGCTTTACACACACACATCCAAGCATGGAGGGTGTCTAACACCCCTGCACCACTTGGTACACATATCTTTATTAAACCGCGTCGCAACACAAACAACAAAAGAAAACCTTTGATTAAAAATAACAAACACAAAGAAACAACAATTCTTTAATCAAATACAGGGAAAAAGACTTAAACCGGCGTATCTTCCTCCACCTTTAGATAATGTTCCCTCCAAAAGCTTTGGTTTCGGAATTCTGACCACCGACCTTTTCCCTTACACTGGATGAAAACTAAATACAGCACTATTCCTAACTGGCAAACCACGAGAATGTGGGAAGCCAGTCTGATCCATGAAGGGACCTCTATATTCTTGAAAAGGTCCCACCAGGGTGGAGTCACATTATCCAATATCTTAGTCTCTATCTCTACTGTTTTCTGCTCGAGAGTGTAAAAATGTTTCTGTGAAACTATAACGGCTTTTAGAATTTTGGTCAAGTGTTCAGGGAGAGGGGGAATTTCATAGCCAAAGTGCGCTACGTACTTCTGCAAATTCGTAAAATTCTCCTTCACAGTGAGCTGAACAGTGGAGGGTTCAGGAATGGGGACAATTCGCTCCTGGGCCACTTGAACTTCTGCCTCGGGTTTAAAACAGAAACTGCCATCACTGACCGGGCACCAACTATGCTGTCCGTGCTGGTAGTGGGATGCGCCGGTGGTGACACAATATGTCCCACCCCCTATATATGCTTCCTGCGGGGGAACATGGCCTTGTGCCATTGCCTCCATGGTACAATTTATAGGCTTCGCATCAGCAGCTCTGAACCCACACTGCGGTTTTGAAAAGGCATTCAAGTGCTGGGGACACAGGATTATGTGTGCTCCCCGGCTCCGGCACCCTGAGAGGTCGGTACCTGTCATAGCGTGCTCCCACTTAATGACGTAAGGCGGGACCACTGTGAAACGAATGTGTGCACCCCCCTGAATGACCCCAATGTTCTCAACCCTGTATACCGGTGTAGGTCGGGCTGCCCTACCCATGACCGGTATCCTAACTACTACTCCCATGATTGTGTGGTTGGACCGTCCACAATCCATGGGGACTTGGTAGGCTTCGGAGGCTAGCCGGAGTTGGCATGGGCTCCATGCATTCTCAAAAGGGTGGAGGGCTGCGAGGTGCTTGTTGCTAATCCAGGAGGGGACCAAACCTTGTTTTAAATCCTCCAGGTTACTCTGGCCCTCGCCCAGTAACCACGCCCCATATAACACGCACACCTCATTCTGCACAGCTTGGTCAGAAGCATTTCTGTCCTCCCTAATGAAAGCATTTACCGTCTTTGCGTGTTTTTCCAACTCGGCTATGACCTCTTTTAAATGGACCGTCATGGCCTGGTCCTCATGCAACTCCGAGCCCACTATCTTGTTCTCATCCAGCAATATCCTTCTTAACTGATGCCCCCGTGTCTAACAGATAGGTTCCCATCACCTTTTCTACCTCCATCTCCAAAAGGGGTCTCTTCCATTCATCATACTGGAGAGAACACAGGTAAACAGGCTGCGCTGGCTCTAGTCACGGCTGTGGGTTGGATGGGGCGGATGGGGTGAGAGCACCGGTGGCGGCGGCTACTCTCCCCTGGCCAGTCAATAAGGACCTCATGGTGTCCAAAAGTGACTCGACCTCTGCGGAAGGGATCCCTGCCCCCGCCATTTGGGCTGGGGCTGTGGGATGCTTTCCCTTGTTATCTTTCCTAGGGTTTTTGCACTCCTTCCGCCAGTGACCATCCTTCCCACACCCGTAACAATTGGTCTTGATGTTGGGGGGGTTACTAGCTTCCTGGTGCCACTCTTTCCTACCCAGTCCGGGTTTTACCTCATGCACCTTTCCCTTGGGTGGGTGTGCATCGGCTCCCCTACCGTTTTGTAAGCCAGAGTGAGCTGCCTAATTACCGTAAGTTCGGTGGTCTGGGGATTTTTGGGGTCGAACCAGGCTTCTGCCTTGGCCCTGATCTGTGGCAAGCTGTTCGCCACCAGGCAACAGAGCCAATGGGCCAGTGAATCCCCGTTCAGGAACGCCTGGTCCGGCGTCCCCTGACAGGTCCTCCGGTACACCGGCCACAGCCTGTCCGCAAAAGCCTGCGGGGTTTCCCCTGAGAGCTGGATCGTCTTCTCCACACGGGATAAAGGACTACCCTCATTCATCCCCATGGCCTCCAGAACCGCTCTCTAAGCTCGTCATACCCGCACTGCCCCCTTTTACACTCATCAGAGAGGGATTGAAGGAGACTACACTCCAGGGAGAATAGCAGCATTTTGGCCTTCTCAGCGTCATCGTAGTCGTTGACGCTGGCTGCCTGCTCTACTTCCCTGAAGTGGATCGAGGGGTCTCCCTTTTCAGAGAGCCTCGGGATATGGTTGACCATAGCCCTAAGCTGTTGGGTGTTAAAGGGTAATACGAACTAGTTTTGGAGGGGTCCCTCATTGTCGCCATTGGTGGGTGGGCCGAACCTCCGATGCCGTGCTGGGCACATCGGTCCCGGATCCGACCTGTCTGGCGGGGATTGCTCTACCTCCGCCTCCACCTCTGGCTCCACTCCAGGTTCCACCCCCCCTTATGGCCAAACCTCGCTGAAACTTGGCGCTACGGGTGGTGGTCGTGAGGTCTCCTCTCTCTCAACCGGGTCGTCCCTAGACACTACCGGTGACGTTGGAACTGTCCTTCCCTCGTTCCCCATAAAATCTGCCTGACCTGCCTTTGGACTTATGAGGCATACCATGCCTTTTGCCTGCTGGAGGGCCCGGCTCAGATTTCCTATCCTCTCTTTACAGGGGCCGTGGTCTGCCTCCTCAACCCCTGTTCGCTCGTTAGCTTATATGCTGCCTTTGCCTCCTGTAATTTCTCTTCCTGTTCCCTAATCTGCCTTGCCAAGCGTGCGTTTTTCTCCCGCAACCTTAACTCATTTCCCTTGGCCTCGGTGACTTGGCAGCATAGTTATTCCAACTGGGCCTTGTGTTCTCCCATTAGATGTACTCGCTCCTGATTCAAGGCCTGCAAAGCTACCAATAACTTCTCCCCTGCAAGAGCCTTATCCTGGATCTCCAGGGCTGACTCCCTTAACTCGAGTGCCTGTGCTGCAACAAGCCTGTCCAAAAGCTGGACCTGCTTTTTAAAGCACATCAACCACACTGCCTTCTCTAAGGACTTCTTGTGTTCATTTCCCTCTATCCACTTAGCCGCTGCATCTACCGGATGCCCAGCCTTTAACAGAGTGGTGATCCACTTCTTAGTGATATTCACCTTGCTAAACACATAATCAGAAATCCTTTCCTCCATCATGGTTTGCTCATCCGAACCATTGTCTACTGTATCGCAACCCTGTTGCCGGTGTCCTGCCGCGGTCGCCATTTCTGTAGGTGTGGGATGGCGCGTGCGCCCAGTCTGTTATGCCTCTGACTGATTTTGAGCAGTTTGAATCACTCCCACGCCCCTGGGTTCTAGACAGGCGGTGATACAGAAAGGACTCGAGTAGACAGGTGGTTTAGATGTGAGAAAACCAAGATTTTATTGAAATAGAAATTAACACAATCTTATGAGCAGTTACTAGTATAAAATTACAGGCAAATACAAATAACTATACTTATACAGGGAAAGGGGAACACACGGCACATCGAGGGAAAACAACTATCTTAACAATCCCCTTATCCTTATCCCACCCCCTATACCTAACTAGATTAAGCTATGAGGGGCCAGAATTCATGCTCACCAATCAAAAGATCTGCTGAATTCAAAACAGCAGTGGGGTTTGGGGTTCGCTCTTTGTGCTCTCTGGAGCCTGCCGTCATCACATGGTCTTGGGGTGCTGCAAGGGCGTTGTCCAGGTACAAGTACCCCAAAGTTAAAGCCTCTGCTTGGGTACTTTACCTCGCAGGGATGATGGTTCCCCTTTCTCAGTCGGCAGTTGAAGTTTGCATGAAGATAGTCACAGGTCAGCTGGATTGAAGGCCCGATTATTCAAAGCTTTTCTTCAATCGTCTTCCCATTCGTCTTCCCAATTCATCTCGCCTCCTCGCCTCGTCGTGTCCCGCCTCGCCTGGCCTGGTTTGTCCGTGTCCGCCTGGTGCAATGCTGGGCATTCCTGATGGAATGGGGAAAGGCACGGGCAGTGGCCAGGCGGTAAGCGCGGGATGGGGGAAGAGCAGCAGCCACGAGGGCGAGGGGCCGGAGCAGGAGCCAAGAGCAAGGGCAAAGAGCAGAGAGAGAGTCGGTTGCTAGTGGGCCTACAATTATACTCCTTCGGATGGCCCTTATCTGTGTGCCAAATCAGGTTAGTTCATTGTCCCAATCTTGGCGGGCTAGTTTAAATAATTGTAGCAATCTAAACTAACTGTCTTTAGATGGCTGGTAATCGCACCTACTGGCCTGATTCCTGAGTTGCTTTTGTTATTAATACATCTTAATCGGCCTGCCCAGCTTCGATGGCTTCCCCAAGCTGTTTCTGATTATTTATGCAAACAACTTGATGGCCTTAAGTATAGGCCTCACTGGTTTTTGATCTGTCTCCGATTTGATATTAATGCATAATTCAAAGTCCTGTCTGCTTTCAAAATACAAAAGTCTCTCTTCACAGAAAACTGCAGCTTGGGTTTCGATTTCCCAAAAGCTGCTTGTGCCACAGAGTCCAAGCTTTTTAAATCTTGCAGGCTTTTGGCCATGAGGTGCGGACGCCATCTTTGGGTACCCTTTTCATTAAAATGTCCATGCAGGGTCCGTTTTATTACTAATAACCTTTGGGGAAATGTAGAAATTTTGCAAATCTTACAGGTCTTGCCTGATGTGCCTCCCATAGTTGAATAGCCCTTACTGTATGCAAAGTGTGGAATGTGTGTGTGTGTTTGATCAAAGGGCCATAGGTGTTGGATGAGTTTTGGGCATTGGGGCTTTCAAGACCCTCTGGCCATAAAGTGAGGTTGAGATGGAGGGATGAAGAGGTTTTGAAAAAAAAAGGCACTCACCCTGACGACCCGAGTGAGGTTGTTGAACGTTTTCCTACATTGCACATGGGTCCTAGGCACCATGCTGCTTGAGGAGACGCTTTGAGCCACCTCCCTCCACACTCTGCTGTACTCGCGTGGCAAAGGCCTACTACCACTCTCTGGGTACAGAATGGATCTTCTGCGCTCCACACCACGAACCAGAGCCTCAGAAGCGCTGTGCTCGCTCCCTGGCCCTTTCCATAGTGTCTGGCTGCTTGATTTAGTCACAGGTCTGCTCAGGCCGAGATTCAAGGCTCCATTGAGCAGGGTGTGGCGCTAATCTTTGCGCCTGGCCGATAATTGCACCCCAAATGGGGTGATACCGAATTTCTCCCCCTCGGTATGTCGGCCTTTATTGCAAGGGCAGTGGAGTATAAGAGTAAAGACGTCTTGGTGCAATTAAATATGGCTATGGTGAGACCACACCTGCAGTATATTGTGTATAGTTTTGGTCTCCTTAACTAAGGTTCACTATATTGATTTCTGGGATGAGAGGGTTGTTCTATGAGGAGAGATTGAGTATATACTCTCTGGAGTTTAGAAGAATGAGAGGTGATCTCATTGAAATATTTAAAATTCTTAGAGGGCTTGACACGGTAGAAGCTAAAAGGCTGTTTCCCTTGGCTGGAGAGTCTAGATTAGGGGTCATAGTCCTTTGGACTTCCCTACTCTAGAGGGCTGTGGATGCTCACTCGATGAGTATATTCAAGACTGAGATCGAGACATTTTTGGGCACTAAAGAATCAGGGGATATTGGGATAGGGCAGGAAAGTGGAGTTGTTATAGAAGTTCAGCCATGATCTTATTGAATGGCGGAGCAGACTCGAGGGGCCATGTGGCCTACTCCTGCTCCTATTGCTTATTGTCTTATGCACTTATAGAATGACTTAACTTAACTTTTTGTGATGCATTTATTTCGTATCTACCATGCAAGTACAGGAACTTTGCGCTGTTCAATGCATTTGAAAGGGGAGCCAGACAGCGAGATGCTGTTTTTGCAAAGCTAATGGTGGAGCATCGCATTTCCGACAGCAACTTTTTGATTTCCACGTTTAATTGTGTATCTGCCCTCGCCTGAAGTTGCTTTTCCATTTGCACGATCATTATTAGCCTTGCCATTATTTTGACTACAATTTTTGGGCCAATGTTTTGAATGTGCAGACCCTTTGACAGAACTGAAAGATATTACATGATGAACAGCATTTAAAAACGAACAGAACAATTGAGAAGGGAAAAAAGACACAAACGCACATAGAGGAAATTAAATATAATGAGCTGTAATGTGCTAGAGTGGAAGATGGTTAAATGGCAGCAGTAATTAGCATGAGTCAATAGGAGGCACAATGAGAGAAATTAAAGAAATAAAAGACAAGATGCAGAGCGTGTGCGAATAGATAAAGATGTAAGGATAGGCAAGCAGAAATGGGATGCATGAAAAACAAGAAGCACAGAGGCTGGAATTTTCTGTACCTGGGCGGGTCGGGTGTGGGTGGTCGGCGCGGCAGCTCGCAACCCCGTTGTCGCTTCCAGCCAAATGCGTTACTCAGCCCTATTAAATAGTGCAGGTCTGATGATGCATTTTCAGCTGGGATATTTAAAGGTGCCATGGCCACATTGCATTTGAAGGTTCATCGAGGAGTGTGCAGGCAGCACACTGGAGGTTTTCATTGCTCCAACAGTTGGAGAGATGGCTGCACAGAGACAGAGGGCTGCACCCAGGTTCTCGATGACTCTCTCTATATGCTTGTGGAGGGAGTCAGAGCATGCAGGGAGGTCCTCTTCCCTTCCAATGGGTGGAAGAGATCTCCCCAGGACACCAAAAGAGCCTGGCTCCAAATTGCAGAGGAGGTCAACAACAGGGATGTGGTCAGGAGGACCTGGGTGCAGTGCCGGAAACATTTCAATGATCTCATTAGATCTGGAAAGGTGAGTCCAAAGCCACACTCAACTTCATCCTGCTGTACATCTCATCACATCCCCATCACTCTGCCTTCCCAACCCTACTCCTGCACATCCTTACTCACACTAACATACCTTGCACATCCACCCATCCCCATCACGTCCCCATCTTACTAACCACTCCTCACACTCACCTTCATCCTAAAGTAATCATACCAACTAACAACACGCAAGGAGGTCACTTGACATTGCCACCCCAATCCATCATAGTCTCCCTCTAAAGATGTAACCCATCCATTCCTTACACTCATTCCATCACTCTCACTCAACCTTCTCTTCTTTCCCTCCTTGCAGAAGAGAGCGCACAATAAGAGGGAGAGAACTGGAGGTGGGCCTCCATCATTTGCCACCCTCACAACAGCAGAGGAGGCTATGTTGGAAGTATCTGGAGTGGCCGAGCAGCTGGAAGTGAGAGATGGAGAAAGGAGACATCTCAGCAACTTGGTGACAGAATTACATATCATACAGCCACATGGCATAAAGCAGTCACTCATATGAAAACTGATGTCACCAGCCACTGAATGGTCATCATGTGCATAATGGTGTCTGTACCCATTCTTCATATGACATATCCAAATCATCTCTTTACTCTCCCACAGGTCCATCAAGAGCCTCCCCACTGTCCAGGAGGAAGAGGAAGATGACTCCTCAGAGGAGCCTCCAGCCTTTGAGAGCGCAGCATCACCAGACATGAGTGCACCCAGCACCAGCACAGATACGCACACCTCAGTGGGTTCCTCGTGAGATAGAGTAGTGTTGTCACTTGGTGTCTCACAAATCACAACCGAGCAAGAACAGATGGTAAAGACTGGGACAGCAGTGGAGACTCCTCGCCAGAGGGCGCAGGACACTCCCAGCTCTGCTCAGCTGCGTGCAGATGCTGAGCCTCAAGGGCCATCCAGAAAGGGAGCGATCCTGGAGCTGCAAGAAGTGCAGGAGGCTCTGACAGGTTTTGTGACCACGATGTCTGCAAATGTTCAGAGAATGGAGGAGTCTATCTCCAGCATGAGCACCACCGTGTCGCAGGCGATGGTGACTGTAGGCTCTTTCATGGCAAGGATGGCCACCTGCATGGAGCAGCTAATGCGCTCCTCATAGGAGCACATGGTCTCTATGGAGAATAGATAGCTATCTATGGAACGTAGAAACATAGAAAAATAGGAGCAGGATTAGGCCATTTGGCTGTTCGAGCCTGCTCCGCCATTCAATATGATCATGGCTGATCCTCTTATCTCAATACCATATTCCCACTCTCTCCCCATACCCCTTGATGCCTTTTGTGTCTAGAAATATATCTGTCTCCTTCTTAAATATATTCAGTGACTTGACCTCCACAGCCTTCTGTGGTAGAGAATTCCACAGGTTCACCACCCTCTGAGTGAAGAAATTTCTCCTCATCTCAGTCCTAAATGTCCTACCCCATATCCGGAGACTGTGACCCCTCGTTCTAGACCCCCTCTCCCCCCCCAGCCAGAGGAAACATCCTCCCTGCATCCAGTCTGTCTAGCTCTGTCAGAATTTTAAACGTTTCAATGAGATTCCCTCTCATTCTTCTAAACTCTAGTGAATACAGGCCTAGTCGACCCAAGCTCTCCTCATTCGACAGTCCTGCCATCCTAGGAATCAGTCTGGTGAACCTTCGCTACACCCCCTCTATGGCAAGTATATCCTTTCTTAGGTAAGGAGACCAAAACTGCACACAGTACTCCAGGTGTGGTCTCACCAAGGCCCTGTACAACTGTAGTAAGACATCCTTGCTCCTGTACTCAAATCCTCTTGCAATGAAGGCCAACATACCATTTGCCTTCCTAACTGCTTGCTGTACCTACATAGAAACATAGAAGATAGGAGCAGGAGTAGGCCATTCAGCCCCTCGAGCCTGCTCCGCCATTCAATGCAATCATGGCTGATCATCCAAATTCAGTACCCGGTCCCTGCTTTCTCACCCTTGATCCCTTTAGCGTTAAGAAATATGTCCAACTCCTTCTTGAATATATTTAATGAACTGGCCTCCACCGCCTTCTGTGGTAGAGAGTTCCACAGGTTCACCACTCTCTGGGTGAAGAAATTCGTCCTCATTTCTGTACTAAATGGCCTACCCTGTATCCTTAGACTGTCCCCTGGTTCTGGACTCCCCGACCATCGGGAACATCCTTCCTGCATCTAGTCTGTCCAGTCCTGTCAGAATTTTATAAGTTTCAATGAGATCACCTCTCATTCTTCTAAACTCCAGTGAGTACATAGAGATAGGAACAGGAGTAGGCCATTCGGCCCTTCGAGCCTGCTCCGCCATTCAATGAGATCATGGCTGATCTTCGTCTGAGATCATAGCTGATCTTACCAGTTCAGTACCCCGTCCCCGCCTTTTCTCCGTAACCCTTAATCCCCTTAGCCTTCAGAAATATATCCAATTCTCTCTTGAAAATATTTATTGAATTAGCCTTCGCAGCCCTCTGTGGCAGGGAATTCCACAGGCTCACCACTCTTTGAGTGAAGAAATTCTTCCTCATCTCTGTTTTAAATGATTTGCCCGCTATTTTTAGACTGTGGCCCCTGGTTCTGTGCTCCCCGGTCATTGGAAACATTCTCTCTGAATTCAGCCTGTCTAGGCCTGCCATAATTTTATATGTTTCGATGAGATCCCCTCTCAATCTTCTAAACTCCAGTGAGTACAAGCCCAAACTATTTAATCTCTCTTCGTAGGTCATTCCCGCCATTCCAGGTATCAGCCTGGTGAATCGCCGTTGCACTCTTTCCATGGCAAGAACATCCTTCCGCAGATGGGGCGACCAAAACTGTACACAATACTCCAGATGCGGTCTCACCAGCACCTTGTACAGCTGTAGTAAGGTATCCCTATTCCTATACTCGAACCCCCTTGATATGAAGGCCAACATACCATTTGCCTTCTTAATCGCCTGTTGCACCTGCATGCTCTCCTTCAGTGACTGGTGCACAAGAACACCCAGGTCCCTCTGCACTTCCCCATCTCCCAATCTATTGCCATTTAGATAATAATCTACCCTCCTGTTTTTACCCCCAAAGTGGATAACCTCGCATTTATCCACATTATAGTGCATCTGCCACGTATCCGCCCATTCCCCCAACCTGTCCAAATCGCACTGTAGCCTCCTGACATCCTCATCAGAGCCCACCCCTCCTCCTAGTTTAGTGTCGTCAGCGAATTTGGAAATATTGCATCCAATTCCCTGATCCAGATCATTTATATATATTGTGAACAGCTGGGGTCCCAGGACAGATCCTTGCGGCACCCCGCTGGTCACTGCCTGCCACTCCGAAAACGAGCCGTTTATTCCAACTCTCTGTTTTCTATCCGCCAGCCAGTTCTCTATCCACGTTAATACTTTGCCCCCAATCCCATGAGCCTTAATTTTGCATGATAATCTTTTGTGTGGAACCTTATCAAAGGCTTTCTGGAAGTCAAGGTACACCACATCCACTGGCTCTCCCCCATCTATTTTACCAGTTACTTCCTCAAAAAATTCCAGTAGATTAGTCAAACACGATTTACCCTTTGTAAATCCATGTTGACTCTGTCCGATCCTTTCCCATTTGTCAAGTGCTCCGCTATTTTATCCTTAATAATGGACTCTAGCATTCTGCCCACAACCGATGTAAGGCTTACTGGTCTATAATTCCCTGCTTTCTCTCTACCCCCCTTTTTAAATATTGGGGTAACATTAGCTACCCTCCAATCCACGGGTACTGTTCCCGAGTCAATGGAGTTCCGGAAGATGATCCTTAGAGCATCTGCTATCTCCAGGGCCACCTCCTTAAGTACCCTAGGATGTAGTTTATCAGGCCCCGGGGATTTGTCGGCCTTCAGTCCCCTCAACTTACCCAACACCATATCCCTAGAGATATTAATTTCTGTCAGCTCCTCCCTCTCATTAGTCCCTATGTTTGCCGATATTCCTGGGAGGTTATTTGTGTCCTCCTTTGTGAATACAGAACCAAAGTATGAGTTTAATTGGTATGCCATTTCCTTATTCTCCATTATATATTCTCCCGAATCGGACTGCAAGGGACCGACTTGGGATTTTACCAGTCTTTTCCTCCTGATATACCGATAAAAGCTTTTGCAGTCTGTCTTTATGTTTGCTGCAAGTTTACTTTCGTATTCTATTTTCCCCTTCCTGATTAATCCGTTTGTCCTCTTTTGCTGTATCCTGTACTGCCCCCAATCTTCCGGTCTGGTGCTTTTTTTTGCCAGTTGATATGCCCTTTTTTTTGATTTTATGCTGTCCCTAATTTCCCTCGTTATCCACGGTTGAGTCACCTTTTTAGGTTTATTTTTATGCCAGACCGGTATAAACATGTTCTGGAATTCTTCCATTCTATCTTTGAATGCTTGCCATTGTCTATCCACTGTCAATCCCCCCAGAAACACCACCCAATCAATCTTACCCAATTCCCGTCTCATACCCTCGTAATTCCCTTTATTTAAGTTCTGGACCTTAGTCTCTGATTCAATTTCCTCACTCTCCATCTCGACTGAGAGCTCGATCATATTATGATCGCTCTGACCCAAGGGGCCTCGTACAAGAAGATTGCTGATAAGTCCCTTCTCATTGCACAATACCCAGTCTAAAATGGCCTGATCTCGAGTCGGCTCCTCGACATATTGGTCCAGATAACCGTCCCGAAATCATTCCAGGAATTCCTCCTCCTCAGAATTTTTACTAATTTGGGTAGTCCAATCAATATGTAAATTAAAGTCACCCATGATGACAGCTGTGCTCTTATCGCACGCTTCTCTAATTTCCCTTTTTATGCCTTCCCTCACCTCCATATTACTATTTGGAGGCCTATATATCACACCCACTAACGTTTTCCTCCCCTTGCTATTTCTAATTTCTACCCATACAGATTCCGTTTCATCCGAGTTAATATCCTTCCTTTCCATTGCATTAATCCCCTCCTTTACCAGCAATGCTACCCCACCTCCCCTACCTTTTTGCCGATCCTTCCTAAATATTGTATATCCCTGGATGTTAAGTTCCCAGCCTTGCCCACCCTGCAGCCACGTTTCTGTAATCCCAATCAAATCATACTTGTTTACCTTTATTTCCACAACTAATTCATCCACCTTGTTCCTAATGCTTCTAGCATTAAGATACAAAGCCTTCAGGCTTGCTTTTTTCACACTCTCATTATGAATTAGTTTGGCCCTTTGTGTTTCTCTCCTTTGCTTATTGCTTCTCACCTTTCTACCATCTATTTCTGACTTCATATGACTTCCCTCTTTTCCACTACCTAGGTTCCCATCCCCCTGCCAAATTAGTTTAAATCCTCCCGAACCGCCCTAGAAAATATTACCCCGAGGACATCGGCTCCCTCACAGTTCAGGTGTAGACCGTCCCCTTGGTACAGGTCACTCCTCCCCAAGAACTGGTTCCAATGCCTCAAGAATTTAAATCCCTCTCCCTTGCACCACTGCTCAAGCCACGTATTTAGCTTATCTATCTTACTCTCTCTAAACTTATTAGCTCGTGGCACTGGTAGCAATCCAGAGATTACTACCTTTGAGGTGCTACTTTTCAATTTAGCTCCTAACTCCCTAAATTCAGCTTGTAGGACCTCCTCCCTCTTTTTACCTACATCGTTGGTACCTACATGTACCACGACAACTGGCTGATCCCCCTCCCCCTTCAGAATGCTCTGCACCCGCTCCGAGACATCCTTGACCCTTGCACCAGGGAGGCAACATACCATCTTGGAGTCTCGGTCTCGGCCACAGAAACTCCTATCTATCCCCCTTACAATTGAATCCCCTATCACTATAGCCCTATCCCTCTTTTTCCCGCCCTTCTGTGCAGCAGAGCCAGTCATGGTGCCCTGAACCTGGCTGCTGGTGCCTTCCCCTGATAAGTCATCTCCCCCAACAGTACCCAAAACGGTAAACCTGTTTTGGAGGGAGATGACCGCAGGTGACTCCTGCACTACCTTCCTGCCTTTACCCTGCCTTTTGGTCACCCATTTACTATCTGAGCTAGCCTTTACCTGCGGTGTGACCAACTCACTGAATGTGCTATCCACAAGATTCTCAGCATCGCGTATGCTCCAGAGTGAGTCCATTCGCAGCTCCAGCGCCGCCATGCGGTCCGCTAGGAGCTGCAGCTGGACACACTTCCTGCACACATAGTTGTCAGGGACAGTGTCCCTGATTTCCCACATGGCACAGGAGGAGCATGACACGGGTCCGAGCTGCCCTTCCATGACTTAACCCTTACAATACCCTTTTATTTACTACGATTTAGCTTAATTATTGAATTCTACTTAGAATAAGTTTGTGAAAGTACTCACCAACCAGTCACCTACCTGTTTTCTGGTGTTGTATTTTCACTGCCGCCTCCTGTCCTGGAACCTTTTCCACCTAGGTTAGGCTCCTGAAATAAAATAAATTGAACCTACCTTTTCAACTTCCCCTAACCCCTAAAAGGTTAGAGGAGGTGGAAGGGTGGGAGACACTACACTGTAGTGTTTCGGGTTTAGCAACAGCTCCACCTATATAAGAGTTACTGGCCTCCTGCTCACCTGACTGCACCAGCTGTGAAAGAAAAAGCCCGCGAAAGGTGAGCTTTTAAACTCAGCAGTTACTGGCCTCCTGCTCTCCCGACTGCCCCAGCAGTTACTGGCCTCCTGCTCTCCCGACTGCACCAGCTCTCTCCTGGAACCTGGATTGGTCGGTGCCTCTGACTGCTCCCTCTCAAGCCTTTAAGCTCTCCCGCCTCGGGCTGCTCCCGCGCAGGTCCGCTGCTTCTCCGGTCTCGGGGCTGTGGGCCTCGGTGCCTCTGACTGCTCCCTCTCAAGCCTTTAAGCTCTCCCGCCTCGGGCTGCTCCCGTGCAGGTCCGCTGCTTCTCCGGTCTCGGGGCTGTGGGCCTCGGTGCCTCTGACTGCTCCCTCTCAAGCCTTTACGCTCTCCCGCCTCGGGCTGCTCCCGCGCAGGTCCGCTGCTTCTCCGGTCTCGGGGCTGTGGGCCTCGGTGCCTCTGACTGCTCCCTCTCAAGCCTTTAAGCTCTCCCGCCTCGGGCTGCTCCCGCGCAGGTCCGCTGCTTCTCCGGTCTCGGGGCTGTGGGCCTCGGTGCCTCTGACTGCTCCCTCTCAAGCCTTTAAGCTCTCCCACCTCGGGCTGCTCCCGCGCAGGTCCGCTGCTTCTCCGGTCTCGGGGCTGTGGGCCTCGGTGCCTCTGACTGCTCCCTCTCAAGCCTTTAAGCTCTCCCGCCTCGGGCTGCTCCGGCGCAGGTCCGCTGCTTCTCCGGTCTCGGGGCTGTGGGCCTCGGTGCCTCTGACTGCTCCCTCTCAAGCCTTTAAGCTCTCCCGCCTCGGGCTGCTCCCGCGCAGGTCCGCTGCTTCTCCGGTCTCGGGGCTGTGGGCCTCGTTGCCTCTGACTGCTCCCTCTCAAGCCTTTAAGCTCTCCCGCCTCGGGCTGCTCCCGCGCAGGTCCGCTGCTTCTCCGGTCTCGGGGCTGTGGGCCTCGGTGCCTCTGACTGCTCCCTCTCAAGCCTTTAAGCTCTCCCGCCTCGGGCTGCTCCCGCGCAGGTCCGCTGCTTCTCCCAATCTCTCCTCATACATCATTCTTGCCATCCCAGGTATCAGCCTGGTGAATCTTCACTGAACTCCTTCCATGGCAAGAACATCCTTCCTCAGATAAGGCGACCAAAACTGCACACAATACTCGAGATGTGGTCTCACCAAGGCCCTGTACAACTGCAGCCTTGTTCCTGTACTCAAACCCTCTCGCTACGAAGGCCAACATACCATTTGCCTTCTTAACCGCCTGCTGCACCTGCATGCTTACCTTCAGCGACTGGTGCACAAGGACACCCAGGTCTCTTTGCACTTCCCCTTCTCCCAATCTATTGCCTTTCAGATAATAATCTGCCTTCCTGTTTTTGCCATCAAAGTGGACAACCTCGCATTTATCCACATTATACTGCATCTGCCATGCATCTGCCCAATCACCCAACCTGTCCAAATCATCCTGGAGTTTCTTGACATCCTCCTCACAGCACACACGCCCACCCAGCTTTGTGTCATCTGCAAATTTGGAGATATTACACCTAGTTCCTTTTTCTAGATCATTAATATATATTGTGAATAGCTGGGGTCCAAGGACCGATCCCTGCGGTACCCCACTGCTTACCACTCGGAAAAGGATGCATTTATTCCAACTCTTTGCTTTCTGTCTGCCAACCAGTTCTCTATCCAAGTCAATACCTTGCCCCCAATCCCATGTGCCTTAACTTTAAATGCTAATCTCTTATGCGGGATCTTATCGAAGGCCTTCTGAAAGTTCAGATACACCACATCCACTGGTTCTCCCTTATCTATTTTACCAGTTACATCCTCAAAAAATTCCAGTAGGTCAGTCAAGCACGATTTAACTTTTGTGAATCCATGTTGACTTTGTCCGATCCTGTCACTGTTTTCCAAGTGCTCTGCTATTACATCTTTTATAATGGACTCTAGCATTTTCCCCACTACCGATGTCAGGCTTACCGATGTAATTCCCCGTTTTCTCTCTACCACCTTTTTTGAATAGTGGGGTAACATTAGCTACCCTCCAATCCATGGGTACTGTTCCAGATTCCATCGAATGTTGGAAGATGATTAGCAATGCATCTACTATTTCTAGGGCCACTTCCTTAAGTACCCTAGGATGTAAATTATGCATGTTTGCTTTCAGTGACTGGTGTATAAGGACACCCAGGTCCCTTTGTACATCAACATTTCCCAATCTATTGCTATTTAAATAATACTCTACCTTTCTGTTTTTCCTACCGAAGTGGATAACTTCACATTTATCCTGCACCTGCCATGTGTTTACCCACTCACTCAACTTGTCTAAATCACCTTGAAGCCTCTTTGCATCCTCCTCACAACTCACAATCCCACCTAGTTTCATGTCATGAGCAAACTTGGAAATATTACATTTGGTTCCCTCATCCAAATCATTGATATATATTGTGAATAGCTGGAGCCCAAGCACTGGTCCCTGCAGTACCCCACTAATCACTGCCTGCCACCCCGAAAAAGACCCATTTATTCCTACTCTCTGTTTCCTGTCTGTTAACCAATTTTCAATCCATGCCAGTATATTACCCCCAATCCCATGTGCTTTAATTTTGCACACTAACCTCTTATGTGGGACTTTATCAAAGGTCTTCTGAAAATCCAAATACACCACATTCAGTGGTTCTCCCTTATCTATTCTACCAGTTACATCTTCAAAAACTCCAGTAGGTTTGTCAAACATGATTTCCCTTTCATAAATCCATGTTGACTTTGTCTAATCCCGTTGATATTTTCTAAGTGTCCTGTTATCACATCCTTTATAATAGACTCATAGACGTCCTCTCTAGGAGGGATGTCAGTGTAGATGTGGGTCCTTATGGCCCCACTGCTGTGCAGCAAGGTGCTCTCCAGCTCCTTGCTATCAGAGAAGTGCGGGTGGCCCACGAGAGGGATGATGGGGAGAGGGAAGTGTGGGCTCCTCTCCAAAGTATTTACACTTCTCCCCCATTGCCACTCCCTCAGTCAGAGTCCCAGATGGCTCCTTGGATTGCGATGACCGAGTCTGCCCCTGCATAGTTGCAGGAGGAGCAAACTTTGGCAGGCCATCACAGGCTCCAAAACCCAGAGGACACCCGGCAAGTGTGGCTAAGCAGTTGCAGAAGGGAAGTAAGCAGGCTGCCTCTACCTCTGCTGAAGCCACAGGGGTAGCACCTCGTAGAAGCACGTGGAAGAGAAAGATGACACACAAATAGATTCACAAGTGTAGCCACTTGAGTGTTTTAGTCAATGTTAATGGCAGGTTTCCGTTAATGTATTGTCAACCATTAAAATCTTTATTTTCGCCATTTTCCCGTCTTGGACACATTTGTGTGCACCTTTGGTAGTGGCTTAGTGGGTTTCAGTGAGACATAATATTACCTCCAGCAATGGTGGTCAGTGTGAAAGGAATGGCTTGGTCATTGTGGGGATGGTTTATGGTGTGGCTGTGGGGTGGTGCCAATCTGATGCAGCATGTGGCAGCCATATGGGTGTACTGCATAATGTTAAGTAAATCTGGACATGATGAGGCCATCCCTGGCCTCCCGGGCAGCAATGTGCTCGAGTGCTGGTGGAATCTGGACCGCAGGTTCCTCCTGATCCTCCTCCACCTTTTCTTCGAATTGAAGGTCCTCCTGCTCCTCCTCCTTTGAAGAGGCTGTGCACTCAGTGCCTTGCTCCTTGCTCCTCATACAGCGCTAATCCTCGTAACTGTGCTATGTTGTGCAGGGCGCAGCAGACCACAGCACTTCTGGAGATCCTGGCTGGTGTGTACTGAAGGGCTCCTCCAGATCTGTCAAAGCTTCTGAATCACATTTTGAGCATACCTATTGTCTGCTCTAGGACATATCTGGTGGAAATGTGGCTTTCATTGTATATCTCCTGGGCTTCAGTACTTGGCCTCCTCGAGGGTCTCATGAGCCACGTCTTCAGTGGACAGCCCTTTTTGCTAAGCAGACAGCCATTAAGTCTGTTTGGCGGTGCGAAGAGCTGAGGGAGGGTGGACTGGCGAAGGACAAAGGACGAAA
This sequence comes from Somniosus microcephalus, assembly GCF_052327205.1. Lineage (NCBI taxonomy): Eukaryota > Metazoa > Chordata > Chondrichthyes > Squaliformes > Somniosidae > Somniosus > Somniosus microcephalus. The sequence continues at coordinate 40,224,414 of NC_141000.1, read as the reverse complement.
GAGTGATGACAGACATGGCAGGGAATATGGTGCACACATGCATGATGATCTTCCTATGGTTGCAGACCAGCTGCACATTGAGGGAGTGGAAGCCCTTGTGTTTGACAAAGACTCCTGGGTTCTGATGGGGTGCCCTGATGGCCATATGTGTGCAGTCGATGATGCCCTGCACCCATGGGAAGCCAGCCAGAGCAGCAAAGCTGAGCACCCTCTCAGTAACACTGGCTTCATCAGTGGCAAAGTTGATATATTTGGCTGACTTGTCAAACAAGGAATTGGTGTGAAGCATCTGTGGATGGCTGACTGTGAGATGCCACAAATGTCTGCTACAGATCCCTGGAAGGAGCCTGAGGTGAAGAAGTTGAGGGCGCTGGTGACTTTGACAGCCACTGGTAAGGCATGTCCACCAGGTCCTCTGGGCTGCAGCTCTTGCTCCAGCAATGTGTAAAAATGTCTGTGATGATCTGGCGCAATAGCCTGAACATCTGTAGGATTTGCAAAATTGGACTTTATATTAATAAGGATCAAATGGCAGAAGAGGCCATGATTTTAAAGACTGTTTTAAAAGAAGCCCAGAGAAAGGGGCATACAAAATGGCCACCATACCATGTGACCAGCTTATTGGTACACTTTAAAATGGTTCCTGCGCAACCTCAGACAGATTTGTGGATTCAACCCACAGTAAGTTCTGGAAGCCGTTCCTGAGAGAACAAAACCAGACCCACAGGTATGCATATGGATTAGATGCAGATCTAGTCAAGATCGGCCTGGAGACAGAGGCCATCAAAATGTTGCCCCAGACAAAAGGGGACAATTTCATATTCATGAGAACAGCACCCAGGACTAGATAACGAGATCAGCAGGACATTCAAAACAATGGAGGTAATTCCAAACCAGAGATGGGCCTGTTACCAGCCGTTTAAGACATTTTAAAATATAATGGCTACCCCACTGTGCTTGCAGCCCACCAAAATTAAAACAAAGATTAACCTGATTTTGGGCGGGAAGTGAAGCCTCTGGAAGAATAGTATATCTGGAGAGACCTTTTCAGCAGCGACACACACTCAGGACGAGCAAGCTTGAAGAAGGAGCAGTCAATCTCAGGAGGAAGAGGAAAGCCAAAATCGAGAAGGCCGTCTCGAAACTGGCGTTCCGCCCTGGGGAAGCAGATCGGGAGATCATCGACCATCCCCGGGCTGTTGCCGGAATGAGAGGACACCGACCCAGCTTGGGAGAAGAGAAAAAAATAAAACCCCAAGTGAAGAAACCTTCCAGCCACCACAGCTCGGTAGAAGAGAGGAAAGGAACCTGAAGAAGCGATGGGAGCTAGCCCAAGGCTCCTCTGACCAGGGTGGAGCCGACCATCCTCGACCCCGCCGACATCCAGGCCCGCCGGTGTCCAGCCGCCCCCGACCCCCACCTCAGGAGAGAGGTGTGGCACAGCTCGCAGGAGCTCCACGATCCACGTGGAGACGAGATGCCTGAAAGGACCAAACACAGACTCGATTTCAAAACCTTGCACTTGCTAGTGGGATTGGTGAGCATGTTTCTGGCCCTTCACAATCAGATCTAGATAGGTTTAATGAGGGGGTGGATTTAAGGGTACAATTAACACGAGAGTTGTTGTCCCTTGATGTTCCATTTGTTTCTTTATTTCATGATGATCTTTGTAGAGTATAAGATGCCTGCATTTGCTTTAGTTAGTACTGTGTTGTTATGATTTGTTTGTGTGTTTTTCCCTCCCATGTACTCCCTTATCTGCTTGCATTTGATTTGATATTTTTTTCCTTATGCAATAAAGTTTCATTTTGTTTCATCAAACTTGGTCTACTCGAGTTTTCTCTACATTGTAGTTCCTGCGCCTAAGTCCAGAGTACAGAATCTAAGGGGCGAGTGGGTCGAACCACTCAAGGTTTACTGTGCAAGAGAGAGAGGCCTCTAGAGAGAGAAACCTCAGGGAAACCTCTCGAGGACGAAACCCCTTACAGAAAATGGCGACCGCGGCAGGACTCTGGCAGCAGGATTGCAATGTAGTAGATCCAAGTTTGAATGGTCGAAATGCAATGGATGAGAGGATAGCAGATTATGTCTTTGGCAAGGTAAATCTCACTAAACAGTGGATTTCCGATCTCTTGCTGGATGGGCGTCCAGTGGACACAGCCATCAGGTGGACAGAGAGCAAAGAGCATAAGAAGTCAGTGGAAAAGGCAGTGTGGCTGATGTGTTACAAGAAGCAGGTCCAGATCTTGGACCGGGTCGTTGCAGCACAGACGCACCTTTTTCAGGTAAGGCCATCTCTCCACATCCTTCTGCAGGGCTAAGTTTCCTATTTTAACAGGAATCTCCCTCTGTGTGAAAACATTAGGCAGGTCTATGAAGTCCTTCTCTTCAAGTCCACACACTTCTAAGTCTGACAGGATATAACTTTGTATTGACTTCTCATGACCCATGGTGCGTAATAGGATTTCTGTTCTTCTGCCTCTAACGTTCAGCTGTCGCATGAGTGATTCTGTGCAGAACGTTGCTGAACTACCTGGATCCATGAAGGCGTAAGTCTCCACAAACTTCTCACTCCTCTTAGACTTGATCTTTACAGGTACGATGGCAAGAATACAATCACTGTCACCGGCCCCAGTGAATCCACAAGTCTCTGGTTCTAGCGACACCAGAGCACTTGAAACAACCTTCTCGTTGGTATTGTTTTCTTCACTCTTCTTAGAGACTTGTTCTTCTTTGTGGATATGCAGCAGACTGGGATGTTTCCGAGTGCACTCTCTGCATGTTGTTCTTTGCTTACAGTTTCTACTCAGGTGCCCCGAGAGAGACATCCAAAACATAGGCCATTGTACTTCAGAAATTCGATTCTGTCCTTATGTGGCTGTGCTTTGATGTCACTGCAGAAATCCAATGTATGATTCTTCTGGCAGAATAAACATGGCTTCTGAAAGGCATTAGCAGGCGTCACTGTGCTGCTCTTTTTGGGAGATGAGTTCTGAGACCTTTCTTCCCCAGCCTGAGTGACAATAGTTGCAAAGCTGCTTCCCCTGGAACCACCTTTCCTGAGAGTCTTTGATTCAGCAGGCTTGGCTTTCACTCTTCCATCAGTAGTCGGGCTGACATCCTGGATGTTTCCAAACAATGGGTCCCTAGCAATTTTAGCCTGTTTGTCTCTGAAATTCACTAAGTCTGCAAACCTGGCTCTACTTTTCCGTCTCTCCGTTATCTCAAAGGCTGTTCTTCTCCATTGTTCACTCATCCTGTAAGGAAGCTTAGAGATGATGATTCTCATAGTTGTAGGATTGTCCATCTCTTCCATGAATTCAACATCCTCCATGGTGTTGCGACATCCTATGAGAAAAAGAACATATGTGTTCAATGCCTCCCCGTCCTCCAATCTGATCTGTGGCCACTTGGTAGCCTTTTCAATATATGCAGTGGCTATCTTCAGCTCGTTACCATAGTGCTCCTGCAGCAACTTCCTGGCTTCTATGTATCCCCGGTCCGGTCTCATGTGTTCACAGCTTCTGACCAGGTCTTGTGGTTTACCACTGGTGTACTTTCCCAGGTAGTATAACTTATCACTGCTGCTCTCTGTTTTGGAGTCAATGGCTTGTTCGAAGGATCTGATGAAGGGCTTATACTTGAGTGGGTCACCTTGGAACACTGGTATGTCTCTTTGAGGGAGTCGAAACAGATTCTGTTGTTTTACAAGCATCTCTGTAATTTCGTTCTGACGTTGCATCACTCGGTATAGGCTTCTCCCTGTGTCTTCAGGCCTCTGGTGGTCATCAGCAGGGTCTAGTCTAGACCGTCTGACATCTGGGGTAGCATCACATGCTCCTGTTAGTGGAGAGGCCACTCTTCCACGCTGTAATGCCAGGAGATGGCCTTCAGACTCTCTTTTAACTCTTGAAGGTGCCCTGGATCCAACTCTGTGTGACAACATTGACTGGCAGTATTCATTCATGCCATCCTGTGAGCCTTCATAATCTTCATACACACTCAACCTGGCATCTGAGACCGCAATAGCTGTTTTTATCTCCAGCTGTTCTTTCTTTGCCTGCACTTGGGCCTGTTGGGCCTGCAGTTGGGCCTGTTGGGCCTGCAGTTGGGCCTGTTCCCATTCAAGAGCTTGCTTCTCCACTAAAGATGCTGTGCGCACCATCAACACTGCCTGCCTGTTCAACCTCCTCTCTCATGCGTCGCAACGAGCATGTGGTAGAAGCGACTGACCTGTGTCCAGAAACAGAGCTACCTTCTTTTCGATTTTTGCTCAGTCTGGCTGAAGTCTCTGAAATGCTATCATCTGGTCCGACTTCATCGTCATCTTTATCTTTCTCTGCTGTATCAGCATCTTGACGAATCTTTAACATCCACTGTTCTGTGGCCTTGACATAGTCCTTAATGCTGGATGATTTAAGATCAAACCAGTTGTGCTGATCAGCGTTTCCTTCTTCTTCAGACAGAAGTGCTAATACATCTTCATTGAGTACATTAAATTCTTCATGCAACTTGGAGAAATCATAATGCATTATGTCTTCAGCTTTCTTAATATTAGCATTATCTTCCATGAGACAATCAATTATCTTCATTTTTCCAGTTATCTGAGCTAATTTAGCCCTCCTTGCACCTATTCTTCTATGTAACTTCTCTTCTATTGCCTTTGGGGTGAGCTTTACTTCCCTCTTTTGGCCAACAACCCTTCTGGCTGGGGGAAGCTCCTCATGGCTCTGTAAGGCCTCGGCCATTTTACCCGCAGCTCTTATTTAGCTTCTCAATAGAATGAACAAGGCAAGTAACAGTCACTGTACCTTCGCTTTCTTATATTGTCATCTGGCTCCGTGACCATTCATGTATACGTTCGCCGACAATTCCATCCTTTCCTTCTTAGGGAGCTAGTTTTTGACTAATGTAGTGGTGCTTCGTAATTTCCAAACATGCAGCCACTGAGCTTTGAGGCTTTTAACAATGAGTAGTCGAAATAAAACGTTCCAAAATGTAACTTTGTCTTTAAACTGTTTACTGTAACACCTCACAAACAGAATTACAAAGCAAAACACGTTTAAACGAACACGGTCAAAAACTGTATTGCTCCAGCCCTCAAAAGCCTTTACCTTCTCTCCAGCCTCATGCAGCTTGAGCTGTAAAATGGCTGGATACCATGTGACAATCTTAAGGACTGTACCATTGTAGCAAGAATAAAGGGGGTATGTCAGACTATACTACTGGAACAAGAAAATAGGGGGTTTCTCAATACAATAAGTCAGTCAGGTAAATTAACTGTATTATACTATTTAACCAATATTTTAAAGTATTTTCTTTCTTAAACTTTCATGACTCTTACACTTCTGTAGCCGAAGGATCACTCTCTGTAGCCTTGGTGGGGCTGCGGCTAGTGGTTTCCTCATGATTGACTCGAGGGGCTTGTGGTCGGATTCCACTGACTTGTTGGCCATAGACGTACTGGTGGAAATGCTTACATCCAAACAGAATTGCATATAGCTCTTTCTCAATTTGAGCATAGTTGATTTCACTGTCTGTGAGAGACCTGGAAGCGTAGCCGATGGGCTTTCCTTCTTGCAGTAATACTGCGCCTAGCCTGTACTTTGACGCGTCCACTTGTAGTCTGAGCTCTTTGTTGGGGTCGAAGTAGGCAAGAACTGGTTCTGGTTCTCTGGTGATTAGGTCTTTCATTTTCTGAAATGCTGTGTCATGTTGTTTGTCCCACAGGAACTCATTGGATTGTTTGGGCAACTGACGCATGGGTGCGTTGATTTTGGAGAGGCTCGGGGTAAACTTGGCTAAGTAGTTAACCATGCCTAGTACTGTCTCTAGCTCTGCGCGGTTCTTCGGCGGCTCCATCTTCTTGATGGCAGAGATTTTCTATGGATCCGGCTTAATGCCATCAATTGAGAGGCGATGCCCGAAATAACTGATCTCGGTGGATCCGATTATGCTTTTCTCAGGGTTGAGCTGGATACCTTTCTCCCGTGATCTTTGTAGCATCACACGAAGGTTCCTGTCATGTTCCTCTCTATTCCTGCCATAGATGAGGATGTCGTCTACGATTGTGACTACTCCATCGAGGCCTTCATAGGTTTCGTTGATCTTCCGCTGGAATTCATCCTGAGCTGAATGGTAAATGCAGAAATTGGTAGCGTCCAAATGGTGTGTTGAACATTGTTAGCTTAGATGACTCTTCCATGAGCTTGATAGTCCAGTGTCCTGATCGTGCGTCCATTACACTGAAGTAACGTGCTCCCACTAGCTTGGGTGTGATGTCATCCAGTGTTGGTAGAGGGTGGTGAGGGCATTTGATAGCCTTGTTCAAATCTCTGGGGTTGAGACAGACTCTGAACTTGCCTGTACGTGGTTTCTCAACCACATTGACCCACTCTGTCGGTTCTGTTTCCTGGACGATGATTTCTGTATTCTCCATGTTCTGCAGCTCCTCCGTCAGGTGACTATGTAGAGCAAGGGGTATCCTTCTCGGTGGGCAAACCACAGGGGTTGCTGCTGGGTCAAGGTGAATAGTATAGTCCAATTCCTTTGAAAACATCAGCAAACTCCTCCATGACTGTCTGTTTCTCAACTGGTGCTGTCAATGATAGCACTAGCTTGACAAGGTTCATGTCTAAACATGCCTTTAGACCTAGCACTGGAGTTGCTCGAGTGTCAACAATGTAAAAGTCCAACATCATGTCACTTTCTTTGTACTTGCATTTCATCATGCATGTGCCTTTTACAATGAGCTGCTCACCCCCATAGCTGGTCAGTCTGCATGAGGTGGGCTGTAGCTCACACTCATCCTTCAAGCTGTGATACTCACTCAGAGGAATTACATTAACCTGAGCTCCAGTGTCTAGTTTAAACTTAAGCTCTGTGCCCTATTTTCCTATCTCAATATCTGCAAAGGCTTGCTCAGCCTCTGAAATCTGTTTTTTCTATGCCACAGAATCAATAAACAGTTCCTCTGCATTTGGCTCTCTATCTGGCATTTGGCTTTCACTCACTGTGTGTACTGCTTTCCAAAAACAGTCCTGAAAACTTTAGCAAAGTGGTTCCGTTTACCACATTTAGCACATTGCCTTCCTTTGGCAGGGCAGTGCTCCTTTTCCCCATGCACCTTGTTTCCACAATATCCACAGTTTTTGAAGCATTTTATGTCTGTGTCGCTCATTTTTAGAACTCTCTCTGTTCTTTCTGTTCTGAAACATACTCTCTGGGCGGTGTTCTTTGGTGTGTGTCTATTAACTGCATTCACTGTTCATGCGAGCTGCTCTTGGTGCCGGTTATGCTTTTCAACTGTGCTTGGGCTATCTCGTGCAATCTAGCTATGTCCATAGCTTTGTCCAGCGTTAGCCCGGACCCAACATTCAAAAGTTTCTCTCTCACTTTAGCTGAATGTATTCCAAACACGATGCGGTCTCTGACCATCTCATCTTTATCTGCATATTCACAGTCTTTTACCAGCAGTTTTAACTCAGTCATGAACTGTTCAAACGACTCACTAGCTCCTTGTACTTTCTCCTGAAACTTGTACCTAGCGAATATCGTATTTGTCTTGGGCATCACATATGATTAAAAACAGTCAAAATAACTTTTCAGTACCTTTGCTTCATCCACGGTGAGAGACCATGTGTTAAAAATGTCTCTCCCTTTTTCTCCGATCCACAGGAGTAGGTAGCTGTATCTTTCTTCCTTCCCTTTGCTTTTCAGCGGACCTGAGAACATCAACTCCACGTGTTGCTTGAACTTGCACCATTCTCCAGGTAAGTTCAAAGATTCCCAATCCATTCGAGGCAAGGGAGCTCCAACGATGTCCATTTTCAATCCCTATTCTGACACCATGTCTTGTTTTACACACTTTGTATAAAATAATAAATTGCAGGACAACGGAGTATTACAGTGTTGTGTTTGTACCGCTATACACAACTACATAAAATAATAAAGCAGCAGAGACTGTGAGTAACTTCAAGTGAGCTTTACTGGGTAACTGGAACTTCGGCACTGACTATACAAATCGCTATGCGTCTGTTATATACGCTCGCAACTAAGGATGTACATCCGCAAAACAAAGTAGTCCCTTCAATGTTGTATACATTGCACTTCATCCCCCTTTAGTTTAATAGTATATTAACGCAAATTTTCTATAATTAACATACAGAGCCTGTCTTTACAGTAACCTTTTGTTTTCTTAAAAGTAACAAAATTCAAATTCCAACATAACATTTTATTTTGTCAACGGCCCTTTTACAAGTCAAGTCTCTGGGGAGGCCTCCTCTGCCTCTCTGGGTAACGTCTCTCCAGACTCTTTTGCTTTGGGGACTGAGACTGTACAGGTACAGGTGCATCAGGTGAGCTATCAGCACAGGTAGAGCTCGCAGCTGTGGATGAGGCTGGTGCTGATGCTGATGAATCAGGAGTGTCTGTTTCCATGTCAGGTGAGTCTGGGCGAGGTATAGGGGTGTTTTCCACCTGAACATCCAGAATTTGTTCCACATGACATCTCAAAACGTTCTTGTGGTGTATGTGCCTTTAAGAGCAATTGTGGTGTATGTGCCTTTAAGAGCCCCAGGTGTGCGTAATGCCGGGAATTGCCACTTGGGCTATATAAGCCTGTGTATTGTGTATATCCTTTAGAACCCCCCCCAGACTTGCTTAGTAAATACCTATGAACCAACTCCTGTCTTCAGTGTCTTTATCTACACACGGACACTACAGTGGCGACGAAGTGGAAACGGACTTACCTGCAATTCGGCAGCACCTCAAGGACATCGATTCCTCCAGCGTCCAGAAGACTCAAGGAAGTAAAAGAAACTGTGGTTTCACCAGCTGGCCAAGCTGGTGGCAGGTACTGCGCTAATCCTTCCTGGGCGTCAGGCTGGAGCTCCAGCGGCGGGCTCTACAGCTGAGATAGGCAGCAAAATCGGAGGCAAGCAATAACGGACTGGGAGGGTGCACTCGGGAGACGGCCGGCGCGGCAAGCAGGTCAGCGTTTCGACCTCCATCGGGAACGAGTCTCCAACAGTGAATAAACGGAAACCACAGTAAAACAGCATTGTTATCGGTAGCAGCGGCGGGAAAGCGCGGGAAGCGCCATATCGTTGCTACAGAGAAAAAAAAAAGCGCGGGAAGTGCCATATCTTTTTTGAAATGCCTAAATCTGGTAATATTGAGGCTTTTGATGGTGAAATAGAAGATTGGACCACATACGTGGAAAGAGTAGAGGTTTATTGCACTGCAAATGGAATAGCAGATGAAAAAAATGCTTCAGTACATCTGAACTTAATGGGCGCGAAGACATACGGGCTGTTACAAAACTTGATCACTCCAGCCAAACCAAAGGACAAGAATTTTAAAGAAATTGTTGATACCCTGCAGGAGCATTTAAACCCAACACCGCTGCTGATAGCGGAACGATTCAAGTTCTTCAAGAGAAATCAACACAAGAATGAAAGTAACGCTGATTACCTAACCGAATTAAGAAAGCTATCAAAGTACTGCCAATTTGGAGCAGGACTATCGGATTATCTTCGAGACAAATTTGTTTGCGGTCTCTTAAGTGAAGGAACACAAAAAAAACTGCTTTCTGAAAAAGATTTAACATTGGACAAAGCTTTCAGTATGGCTGTATCATACGAAGCAGCAGCAAAAGGAGCTGCAGAGATACAACGAGAGACACAGGACTTCGGCACCCATGAAATGACACAGGAGTTCGGAAGATGTTATCGCTGCGGCAGATCCACCCATAACCAGAGGGACTGCTGGTTAAAGGGCAAAGCATGCAGGCAATGCAGTAAGATTGGACACATTGCACGGGTATGCCAATCTGGACAAAATAAATCCACTGACAGAAAACAAAGAATCAATAAAGAAAAGTACAGGAAGGTACAAATGATGACGGACAATAGCTCCGAAGACCAGAATAGCGATAGCGACTCAGGAAACAAGAGACTAAGCTGTCTCAAATTACATAATGTACTTGCCAAAGAGGATTACCAAACCATTTGGGTTACCCTCACAATAGCAGGGTCCCCAGTTAAAATGGAGCTAGATACAGGATCAGCTCTAACCGTAATAAATCGACGAGATTACGAGAGGCTATTTTCGCATATACCTCTAAAAGACACATCCATTATCTTAAAACATATACGGGGCAGAAAGTCTACCCCAAAGGAAAAATAAGTGTGCCTGTGGTATACAACGGCAAAGAAATGCAAAAGTTGTATTTATACATTCTACAAGATGGTGGTCCACCGTTGTTGGGACGTGAATGGGTAAGGAAGATACGTTTAGACTGGCACTCCATTCAGGCACTGACGGTGACCAGTACGGAAAAAAACAATGATGACATCATACCTGAACGATTAAAAGACATCTTGGCCAACGCCAAAGAAGTGTTTCAAGAGAAACTAGGAACCTTGAAAGGCATCACCGCCTCAATAAAAGTGGACGATGCAGCAATTCCAAAATTTTTTAAGGCAAGACCGGTGCCATACGCAATACGTCCGGCAGTCGAGGCAGAGCTGGAGAATTTGGAAAAGGCAGGCGTATTATCCAAAATAGATTGGAGCGAATGGGCAACACCCATCGTTCCAGTCATGAAAAAAGCATTGAAAAATAACTCTGAGGAACAGAGAAAAATTCGCATCTGTGGGGACTTTAAGGTGACTGTAAACCCGGTCCTTCACACGGTACAGTATCCTCTTCCGAGGATAGAAGATATTTTCGCCTCACTATCCGGAGGGAAACGTTTCACAAAAATTGACTTGGCACAGGCATATCTACAGATGGAGGTTGAGGAGACCTCTAAAAAGTATCTCACAATAAACACACACAAAGGCCTGTACCAGTACAATCGACTGGTTTTTGGAGTAGCATCAGCTCCAGCTATCTGGCAAAGAGCTATGGAGCAAGTCCTGCAAGGGATTCCAGGGACTCAATGCTACCTAGATGACATCCTTATAACAGGAGAAAATGACAACGAGCACCTTGCCAATTTGGAGCAGGTGCTCACTAGGCTGAAAGAACGGGGCCTATGAGCAAATCGCCCCAAGTGCGAATTTTTCCAAAATCAGATATCATATTGTGGTCACATAATTAATAAGGAAGGGTTGCATAAGTCACCTGAAAAAATTGAAGCAGTTATAAAAGCCCCAGCACCTGAAAATGTTTCACAATTAAGGTCATTCCTGGGATTAATAAATTACTATCATAAATTTTTACCGAACTTATCAACTATTCTACACCCTCTTAATGATCTTCTACAGACAGGAATGATTTGGAAATGGAACGAAGACTGTAAACGTGCCTTCCATAAATGTAAAGACTTAATCACATCTGAGAAAGTTTTGGCTCATTACAACCCATCACTACCAATCAGACTGGCGTGCGATGCATCCCCTTACGGCATAGGAGCAGTATTATCCCATAAATTCCCTGATGGCTCAGAACGGCCGATAGCTTTTGCGTCACGCTCATTAAACTCAGCTGAGCGTAACTATGCCCAAATAGACAGGGAAGCACTCAGCCTGGTATGGGGAGTGAAGAAATTCAACCATTACCTACACGGACAAAAATTTACCTTGCTGACTGACCATCAAACCCTCATCTCCATATTCAACCCTAAAAAAGGTGTCCCCATTATGACGGCACAAAGACTACAGAGGTGGTCCATTTTTCTAGGGGCACACCAATACAACATTGAATACAAAGTGTCAAAACAGCATGGGAATGCTGACGGTTTATCGCGCCTACCGTTGCCAACGATAGAAGAGGCACCTGCAGTGGACTCAGTAGAGATATTCCACTCTACCATAGTGGAATGTCTACCGGTGACAAATTCTGCCATTGAAAGGGAGACAAGAAATGACCCTACTCTCTCACGGGTCTACGATTTAACAGTGAAGGGATGGCCGGCACATGGCGAACCACTGTTGCCAGCATTCTCGCAAAGAAGAGAACAGCTGTCAGTGTGCCGAGGAACCTTGATGTGTGGATCCAGAGTGGTGATTCCACCCAAACTCCAGGATAAAGTGCTAAAGGAGCTTCACGAGGGGCATCTGGGTGGAGTGAAAATGAAGAACCTAGCTAGGGCGTTTGTATGGTGGCCAGGTATCGATGGAGACATCGAAGACATGACCAAGAGCTGCCTAGGATGCCAGAAGGTCCAAAATGCTCCGCCACAGGCCCCTCTACATCCATGGGAGTGGCCCTCATCTCCCTGGCAAAGGGTGCACATCGACTTTGCTGGTCCATTTATGGACTCAATGTTCTTAATCGCAGTTGATGCACACTCCAAGTGGCCGGAGGTAATAAAGATGTCCTCCACCACCACGGAAAAAACCATCACAGTATTAAGGACCACATTTGCCAGGAATGGGCTGCCGGAACAGCTATGTTCTGATAATGGACCGCAATTTGTGTCCGAAGAATTCAGAAAGTTCTTAAAGAACAATGGGGTAAAGCACTACACGTCCGCCCCATACCATCCCGCCACCAATGGATTGGCTGAAAGGTTTGTCCAGACCTTCAAGAAGGCCATAAAGGCCATGGGTAATGAAGACATAAAACTTCAGCACAAGGTGGATAACTTCTTATTTGCATATAGGAATGCAACACATATGGTTACCAACCAAACTCCCGCCATGATGTTCTACAATAGAAACCTAAGATGCCGGCTGGATTTGGTCAAGCCCAACATCCAAAGGGATGTGGAGAACTGGCAGTTTCATGGTATGAATGAAAGGCCAACTAGGGCCTTCCAGATAGGCCAACCGGTTTTGGCCCGGGACTACCGTACCGAGAAATGGCAGCCTGGAACTATCTGCACACGACTTGGACCACTGATGTATACCGTGGACATTGGAGAAAGCATAATAAGGCGCCATGCTGACCAAATCATCAAGTCATCCGAAAAGGGACAACCTACACCACCACTCTATACATCTAACGATGAAGTAGAGATACCCATATCTACCTCCGATCCGGTGAGACTGGAACCCGATGAACCCGACACTGGCATTCAAGCCGAATCAGCCTTGCCAGAAGAACCTACTACACCACCAGAAACTACTACACCCCCGAGGCGTTATCCGGACCGAGTCAGGAAGCCTCCTGAGAGACTAACTTATAATTAATTAATACAGCAATGTATATTATTTTGCATATAACATGTAATTAATAATTACTTAAAATATGATGTACTAGTTAGCTAGAAGGGGAGGAATTGTGGTGTATGTGCCTTTAAGAGCCCCAGGTGTGCGTAATGCCGGTAATTGCCACTTGGGCTATATAAGCCTGTGTATTGTGTATATCCTTTAGAACCTCCCCCAGACTTGCTTAGTAAATACCAATGAACCAACTCCTGTCTTCAGTGTCTTTATCTACACATGGACACTACAGTTCTCTCCCACATCCACTGTATACATTAGTGGTCCCTCTCTTGTGGATATGGTCCCTGGTTGCCACTTTTCCATCCGGAAATCACGAGTAAGAACTGACTGTCCCACACTGAAGCTTCTTGTTGGCTTAGCATTCAAATGTTTGAACTGTTTGTTCTCTACATCACGACGTACATTCGGTTTAAGAAGGTCCATGCGGGATCTCAGTTTCCTTTTCAGAAACATTATCGCTGGAGTCTGATTAGTGGCTGCGTGTACTGCGTTCCGATAAGCAAAGAGGAAATTGTCTATCTTGTGTTGCAGTGGTAGATTCTCACTGTACATTGCTTTGATGGCCTTCTTGAAAGTCTGTACGAATCTTTCTGCCAAGCCATTTGTAGCTGGATGGTACGGGGCAGATGTGTAGTGCTTGATTCCATTTTTCCTCATGAAACCTTGGAATTCGTCAGAGACAAATTGTCATCCATTTTCTGTGCAGATTTGTTCTGGTAGGCCATTTTTAGCAAACATAGTCTTCAGAACTGAAATGGTCTTTTCAGATGTGGTTAATTTCATTTTAATGACCTCGGGCCATTTGGAATGTGCATCGACTGCAATCAAGAACATGGAGTCCATGAACGGTCCAGCAAAGTCAATGTGCACACGTTGCCATGGTGATGAGGGCCATTCCCATGGATGGAGAGGGGCTTGAGGTGGTGCGTTCTGGACCTTTTGACATCCTGAGCAGCTCTTTGTCAGGTCCTCGATCTGTTTGTCAATTCCCGGCCACCACACGTATCCACAGGCAAGGCTTTTCATCTTTACCATACCTAAATGGCCTTCATGCAGTTCATCTAGCACTCGGCTACGAAGCTTGGGAGGAATCACAACTCATGAGCCGCACATCAGTGTTCCCCGACACACTGATAACTGCTCCCTCCTAGCTGAGAATGCTGGAAACAATGAGTCACCATGCACTGGCCATCCTTTCACAGTGATGTCATAAACTTTTGACAATGTAGGGTCATTGCGTGTTTCTCTTTCAATGAGGGAGTTTGTCACTGGTAGCTGCTCAACTATTGTTGTGTGAAATACCTCTGCTGAGTCAACTGTTGTAGTTCTCTCTGAGGTTGGCAGTGGTAAACGTGACAAACCATTGGCGTTGCCATGTTGCTTGGTCCCCTTGTATTCAATATCATACAGGTGAGCCCCTAGGAAGAGTAACCATCGCTGTAGCCGTTGTGCCGTCATCACTGGAACGCCCTTCCTTGGGTTGAAGATTGAAACGAGAGGCTGGTGGTCAGTTAACAGTGTAAACTGTTGACCATACAAGTAGTGGTTGAATTTCTTGACTCCCCACACAAGGCTGAGGGCTTTTCGGTCAATCTGTGCATAATTGCGTTCAGCTGTAGTCAATGATCTTGAGGGAAAGGCTATTGGTCTTTCTGAGCCATCTGGGAACTTATGTGACAACACGGCACCAATGCCATGGGGTGAAGCATCACATGCCAGTCGAATAGGTAAGGATGGGTCAAAGTGAGCTAGCACCTCTTCTGAAGTAATGAGTCTTTTACTCTCTTGAAAAGCTTGTTCACAGCTGTCACTCCACTTCCATTGTGACCCTGTCTGTAGCAGTGCATTTAGTGGATGTAACACTGTGGATAGGTTGGGCAAGAACTTGTGATAGTAGTTCACCAGTCCAAGATATGATCTCAACTGAGACACATTTTCAGGTGTTGGTGCATTAATCACAGCTTCAATCTTGTCTGGAGACTTGTGTAAACTGTCCTTGTCAATCACATGTCCACAGTATGAGATTTCCTTTTTGAAAAACTCACACTTGTCTCGGTTCGCTCGGAGCCCATACTCCCGTAACCTGATGAGTACCTGTTCGAGGTTGGAAAGGTGGTCGTTGTCATTCTTGCCAGTAATGATGATGTCATCAAGATAACACTGAGTACCTGGGATCCCCTGCAGGACTTGGTCCATTGCCCTTTGCCAGATTGCAGGAGCTGATGCTATTCCAAATACCAGCCGATTGTACTGGTAAAGGCCTTTGTGCGTATTTATTGTCAGGTACTTCTTTGATGCATCATCAATTTCCATTTGGAGATAGGCCTGGGCCAAGTCAATCTTTGTGAAGCATTCCCCTCTTGACAGGGAAGCAAAGATGCGAGGCAATGGGTACTGTACTGTGTGGAGGACTGGGTTAGCAGTCACTTTAAAGTCTCCACAGATGCGCACTTTTCTTGGTTTTCCTGGTTTTGTGCTGGAGGTTTTCTTCATCACTGGAACTATAGGTGTGGCCCATTCGCTCCAATCCACCTTGGACAGGACCCCTAACTGCTCCAAGTTCTCCAGCTCTGCTTCTACTGAAGGGCGAATTGCATAAGGCACTGGTCTGGCCTTGTGGAACTTTGGATTTGCATTCTCCTCAATCTTAATTTTTGCTTTCATGCCCTTAAGTGTTCCTATTCCCTTCTTGAACACTTCCTGAGAGTCAGAGAGTATTTGTGACAGTCTCTCAGGAGTGGCGTTGCTGTCCTCCTTTGCTGACACAAACAGTGCTTGGATGGTGTGCCAATCCAACTGTATTTTCCTGAGCCATTTGCGTCCCAGTAATGGTGGTCCTCCATTTTCCACTACATAGAGGTTCAATTGCGGTATTTTTTTTTCTTTGTATGTCACTGTCACTTTTATTTTACCTTTGGGGCACACTCTTTGTCCTGTGTATGTCTTTAACAGTACTTTAGTTGGCCTTAGTGGTATGTGTGAAAACAGTCGTTTGTAGTCATGTACAGAGATCACTGTTAAAGCTGAGCCTGTGTCCAACTCCATTTTCAGCCTAACTCCTGCCACTTCTGGAGTAACCCATATTATTCTGTGATCGCTGTCTCTTTCACACTGTGTAGTTTTAGACAAGCCAGATCCTTTTCCTCTGAGTCTGTGTCACTTTTTTCTTTATCTGAACTGTCTCCAGTCACGTAGTGTACCTTCTTGTATCTATCTTTGAAAGGTTTCTTGTTTTCAGTCACTTGATATACCTTTTTGTTACTCTGTATTGTATCAGTTTTCGGCTTCTTATTTGCTTTGCAGACTCTTTCAATGTGCCCTCGTCTGCCACATTGTCTGCAATCTTTGTCTTTAAACCAACAGTCATTGTGATCATGTGACATTTTGCCACAGCGATAGCACTTCTTTTTTCATTTCAGTGCCATTTTATTAGTTGAATATTCCAGGGATTTTTGTTGAATTTCTAAAGCGCCACGTGCTGCTGCTTCCATTGATATTGCGATAGTCAGAGCCTTCTCCAATGTGAGGTCTTTTTCAGACAGGAGCTTCTTTTGTGTGCTTTCACTTTGCATGCCACACACAAATCTATCCCTCAATGCGTCTGATAAGCCCACTCCAAATTGGCAATGTTCTGATAATTTGCGCAACTTTGCCAAATATTCAGAAATGCTTTCATTTTTGCTCTGGTTCTGTTTATGGAATTTAAATCTTTCGGCTATGAGCAGTGGTTTGGGGCTTAAATGGTCTTGGAGTGTGTCCACTATTTGTTTGAATGTTTTGTTTGCTGGCTTTTCAGGGGTTAATAAACTACGTAGCAGCCCATATGTCTTTGCATCCATAGCACTCAGCAAAACAGTGGTTTTCTTTTCTACCTCCACTCCGTTAGCCTCAGAGTACAACTCCACTCTTTCAATGTAAGTTGCCCAGTCTTCAATGCTGCTATCAAATGCTGCAATAGTGCCAATCATCACCATTTTTTTTCCAAACCCGTTTTTCTTTCTTTACTAGTTAGCTAGCGTCATGCAAGTCCTGTGCACTTTTCACTTGACTTACGTATCCCCTGCCTAGCTTAGCAAGTGTGCTCCATTTCCTCTACCTTCTCGCTCCTTTCTTCCAAGTTTCTGTGTCCTCTGGATGCGACGCCAGAATAGGAAGACGTAGGTTCATAATTCTCGTCGCCAATTTGTTGTGTTTGTACCGCTATACACAACTACATAAAATAATAAAGCAGCAGAGACTGAGAGTAACTTCAAGTGATCTTTACTGGGTAACTGGAACTTCGGCACTGACTATACAAATCAATACGCGTCTGTTATATAAGCTCGCAACTAAGGATGTACATCCGCAAAACAAAGCAGTCCCTTCAATGTTGTATACATTACATACTGTTTAAATCTTTTATTAAGCTTTAGGTCTGTTGTCTTACTCATAGCAGCACCAGAGGGAAAAAGCCTGGCATTAGGACCCCTAGCCTGGGTCTTCAAAACAATAGTAGTCCTTACAGATGCCTGCAGGCCAATGACAACTCAGCATGTCATCACATGTGAATATAATAGGTATTCCTTACAGATGCCTGCAGGCCAATGATAATTCAATATGCAAATGTTACAAGTGGGTGAGTGTTTTTTTTTAAGTTTAAAGCTTATTCTGTTAAGTTAGTTCTTAGTCTTTTAAATAAAGGTTAGTACTTTGTCTTTTAAATAGTCTGTTAGTGTAAGTTTTGCAAAATTCAGGCAGTTCCCCCCTGAAGATTATATTTAAATAAAAGAGATCCTGGTTGGACTGATTATAAAACCAGGGCACCCAAAATGGCTGCGGTAAACCTCGTGACCAGGCCGAATTCGATTTTAAAACAAAGGTTTTGCAAAGTAAGCAGGTTTTAAAAGTTAAAAGAGTTCAAGTTTTAAACTAATCAAGGATTTTGTAAAGACTGATGAAACGGACAGAAGACTGTAACTTTCCAGTCCTCAAGTGGGAATGGGCTCCATCAAGCCATTAGGCTCTCTGCATTTTAAATCGGGAACCGCTCACCAGAGACATTAAGCCTGAATGGGAGCAATTCACAACTTGTCTTTAACAACAGCCAGGGTTTCGAGGCTACTTTAGACATAACGACTATCACTCTACAGGTCATTTTTATAAACGTTTTTGAACATTTAAACGAGCTCACCCAAATCATACAAAGGACTGAACTGATTTGCCGAGCAAATAAGGGCTACCGAGAGGAGTATAAATATAGCCCCTCAGGAAGCCATGCTCTCTCTCTCCTTGCCTCCCGCTCCCTGTCTGCCACCACCCCAGGAAAAGGACCTACGAAGAAGAGCCCATCCCGAGAGGTGAGATACCCTGCAGAGACTGTTTTATTACTGGAGTATTTTCACCTGGATGGTACCCTGTGCAGCATTGAAACCACGTGGCATCGAAAGGCAGCAGGGCAAAGAAGCAAGATCCTCATCTGTTTAAATGACTTGGACTGGTGAGCATGGAATTCTGACCCCTCATAAGATAGCCTAGTGAGGTTTAGAGGATGGGAGTTAAGGGGATTGCTAAAATTGTCATTTTAGCCATTTTCCCTCGATGTGCCATTTCTCCTCCCCTGTTAAGTGTAAGTGTACTGCATTCATATCATCCTTTTGTATAGTATTGTTATCTTATTTTCTCTGCTAATAAATTTTGGTTTTCTTTGTACCAAACCACTGGTCTGCTCGTTTGCCTATATCGCTATCTGCCAATAAGTCCGGGGATCAGAACTAAGGGGTGAGCGATCCGAACCGCTCAGAGATAAGGCAGCCGGAGACATAACCGACTGGCCAAAGCAAGTAGCAAAACCCCCTACATAGATAAAGGGATGACAGGAATGGCAGGGCAGCTCAGTCTAGTGGAGTGCACATCCTGTGGCATGTGGAAAGTCATGGACGCTTTGTGTTGCATGGGTGACTACATGTGCAGTATCAGCAGCTGCAACGACTCGAGCGATGGTTTACGGAGCTTGAGTGGTGACTGAAGTCACTGTGGTGCTTCCGTGAGGCTGAGAACTACATGGATAGCACGTTTAGTGAGCCCACGGCCTAAGAGAGAGTGGACAGAGAGCAATTGGGTGACCACCAGACAGAAGAAGACCAGGCAGGCTTTGCAGGAGGCCCCGGAGGGCATCTCGCTCTCCAACCGGTATTCTATCCTGAGTACTGGTGGGGGAGCTGGTCCCTCTGAGGAGTGCAGTCAGAGCCAAGTCCTCGGCACCATGGGTGGCTCCGCTGCACACGGCGGGGGGGAATACCGGAAGAGCAATAGTGGTAGGGGATTCAATAGTGAGGGGAGCAGACAGGCGTTTCTGCAGCCGTAGGCATGACTCCAGGATGGTATGTTGCCTCCCTGGTGCCAATGTCAAGGATTTCACTGAACGGCTGCAGAGCATTCTGGGGGGAGAGGGTCAACAGCCAGATGTTGTGGTCCATATCGGTACCAATGACAGAGGTAGAAAGAGGGATGAGGACCTGCAGGCAGAGTTTAGGGAGCTAGGAGTCAGATTAAAAAACAGGACCTCAAATCTCCGGATTACCCCCAGTGCCACGTGGTAGTGAGTCCAGAAATAGGAAGATAGAGCAGATGAATGCGTGGCTGGAAGGATGGTGCAGGAGGGAGGGCTTTAGATTCCTGAGGCATTGGGACTGTTTCTGGGGGAGGTGGGACCTGTACAAGCTGGACAGGTTGCACCTCAACAGAGCTGGTACCAATATCCTCGTGGTGGCGGGGGGAAGGAGGTTGCTAGTGCTATTGGGGAGGGTTTAAACAAGCTTGGCAGGGGGATGGAAACCTAAGAATAAAGTCAGTAGGGAGGGAAGAAAAACTGGAATTGGAAAACAAAAACATAGGAAGTAATTTGGAAGGACAGAGGAATCAAGGGCGAGATAGTAGCCAACAAGGAGGTTTGCCTGTACTAAATGGCATATACTTCAGTGCAAGGTGTTGAGTCTGTATGTTCCAGTTATGTTTAGGATCAATCACTGGACACAGACAACAAGAATAACTTTTAACAGGTCTTTACTATTCGAAGGTCAGGGCTGAACTGCCCAGCAAGTCCTTGCACAACACTTATATACCGGTGTGGTCACCACCGGTATTACAGTATTACAGTATACAGCAGCCAAGAGAAAATAGTACATCTCTTAAGGTAGTTCACTTAAGGTGGAACAGGTTACATACGTCACAATCCTCCCTTTTTAGCTTAACAGTTATATCCCCATTTAACATAACATAATAACATATATATATATACAACTTCATGCAAAACAGTTCAAAGATTCAGTCTCTGAGGAGGCCTCCTGATTCGAGTTGGATAACGCCTTTCAGGGGTCTCTGATTCTCGTTGCTGGGGTGACTCATCTAGTTGGTCTCTTATGGATTGGACATCATCATCAGGTACATTCACTTCTGAGGTAGATGCTTCAGGTTCACTAACTTCTTTCACGGTTGTCTCTGCCGTAACCATGGGTTCGACCCTTGTTCTCGATTCTACCAGTTGGTCAGCATGACGCCGTATTACATTTTCACCAATATCTACCGTGTACATCAGGGGTCCTTGTCTGGCCCGAATTGTTCCAGATTGCCATTTCTCGTTTTTATAGTCCCGGGCTAACACTGGTTGTCCTATTTCGAAGCTCCGAGTGGTCTTGTTATTTATATGCTGGAACTGTTTGTTTTCAACTTCCCTCCGCACATTTGGTTTTAACAAGTCCAACCTGGACCGCAACCTCCTGTTATAGAACATCATGGCAGGACTTTGGTTTGTCACTGCATGAGTGGCGTTTCGATATGCCAGTAGGAATTTGTCCACCTTGTGTTGTAGTGGAATCTGATCTTCGCTCATGGCCATTATTGCTTTTTTAAACATTTGTACAAATCTCTCGGCCAACCCGTTTGTAGCCGGATGATATGGGGCAGAGGTATAATGTTTCACCCCATTCTTCTTCATGAATTTCTGGAATTCATCTGACACGAACTGCGATCCGTTGTCTGAACATATTTGTTCTGGTAATCCATTTCTCGCAAATATCGTTCTTAACACCGCGATCATCTTTTCCGAGGTAGTGGTAGTCATCTTAATCACTTCTGGCCATTTAGAATGTGCATCCACCGCAATTAAAAACATGGAGTCCATGAAAGGACCAGCAAAGTCAATATGTACACGTTGCCATGGGGTTGAAGGCCATTCCCATGGATGCAGCGGTGCAATCGGAGGTGCATTTTGCACTTTTTGGCACCCTGAGCAGCTTTTCGTCAGCTCCCCTATCTGTTGGTCGATACCCGGCCACCACACATAAGCTCTAGCAAGGCTTTTCATCTTGACTCTCCCCAGATGACCTTCATGCAGTTCCTTTAGAACTCGCTCTCTTAACTTAGGAGGAATAATTACCCTTGTTCCATACATCAATGTTCCTTGACAGACGGACAGCTGTTCTCGTCTTGCTGAGAATGCCGGTAACAGTGGATCACCATGTGCTGGCCATCCCTTCACTGTCACTTCGTAGACCCTGGACAGTGTCGGGTCCTTCCTGGTTTCTCTTTCAATACTTGCATTGGTGACTGGTAAACATTCGATGATGGTCGAGTGAAATAACTCAACAGGGTCAACCGTCGGTGCCTCCTCCTCTGTAGGTAGTGGCAGGCGCGACAGCCCATCAGCATTACCATGCTGCTTTGTACCTTTGAATTCTATCTGATATTGATGTGCCCCTAGGAAAAGGGACCATCTCTGGAGTCTCTGTGCTGTCATCACCGAAACACACTTCTTCGGGTTAAAAATGGATACCAACAGCTGGTGGTCTGTCAGAAGCGTAAACTTTTGGCCCTGCAGGTAATGATTAAACTTCTTTACTCCCCACACAAGGCTGAGAGCCTCCCTATCTATCTGAGCATAGTTGCGCTCAGCGGAGGTCAATGATCTGGATGCGAACGCAACTGGCCTCTCCTGGCCACTTGGCAACTTGTGTGAGAATACTGCCCCCATACCATATGGAGAAGCATCACAAGCCAAACGAATAGGCAGCGTTGGGTTGAAGTGAGCCAACACTTCCTCTGAGGTGATCAATGCCTTGCTTTTGCGAAAGGCCCTCTTACAGTCCTCGCTCCACTTCCATGGTACTCCCTTCTGCAAAAGAGCGTTCAGCGGGTGCAGCACCGTGGATAAATTTGGCAGAAACTTATGGTAATAGTTAATCAACCCTAGAAACGACCTCAATTGGGATACATTATCCGGAGCGGGAGCCTTCACAACAGCTTCGATCTTGTCAGGAGACTTATGAAGCCCCTCCTGGTCAATGACATGACCACAGTACGAGATCCGCTTCTGAAAGAATTCACATTTCTGGCGATTAACTCGAAGACCATATTCTTTCAATCTGGTGAGCACCAGTTCCAAGTTTGCAAGGTGTTCCTCGTCATCATCTCCTGTAATCAGAATATCGTCCAGGTAACATTGTGTACCTGGAATTCCCTGTAATACCTGCTCCATGGCCCTCTGCCAAATTGCTGGAGCCGATGCCACTCCAAAAACCAGTCTATTATACCGGTACAAGCCTCTATGCGTGTTGATCGTGAGATACTGGCGTGACTCTTCCTCAACTTCCATCTGTAAGTACGCCTGTGCCAGGTCTATCTTGGTGAAGTGTTTCCCGCCAGACAACGAAGCGAAGATATCCTCAATCCGTGGAAGCGGATACTGCACCGTGTGAAGCACCGGATTAACAGTGATCTTGAAATCTCCACATATGCGAACCTTCCCCGGTTCCCCCGGCTTGTTGCTCGATGAACGCTTCATGACTGGGACAATGGGCGTGGCCCACTCACTCCAGTCTACCTTAGACAGTACTCCTGAACGTTCTAGCCCTTTTGCGTGTTCTTCAACCTTGATGTTTGCCATAATTCCTCTCAGTGTTCCCAGTCCCTGTTGGAACACCTCTTTAGCATCGTCCAATATTCTGGACAATCGTTTAGGTTTGACATCTTTTGTACCGGAATCTACCGTTAGTGCTTTTAAGGAATGCCAGTCCATATTTATTTTCCTAATCCACTCCCGTCCCAGTAGTGGTGGACCTCCCTCAGGTAGCACATATAAGTCCATTCCTCAGCTTTCTTTGCCCTTGTGGACCAACTTTACCTCTATCTTCCCGATGGGGTATACTCTTTGCCCCGTGTATGTTTTCAATACAATCTCCGTATCCCGTAGGGGAATATGTGGGAATAACCTTTTGTAATCTTTCTTATTCATGACCGTCAATGCCGATCCAGTGTCCAATTCCATCTTCACTTGGACTCCTGCTATCTGAAGTGTGACCCAAATTGTTTGGAGGTCTGCTTCCTTACCAACATTGTGTACTCTTAGACTACACAGTTCATTACTGCTGGAGTCTGAATCTGACTTCTGTTCGTTCGAACTGTTCTCTGTCACCTTGTGTACCTTTTTGTAGTTTTCCTGCGGTGACTTTTTGTTGCTGGTCTTCTTTCCTGACCGGCATACTTTAGCTATGTGACCAAGCCTGCCACATTTTCTGCATTCCTGATTTTTGATCCAACACTGGTTCTGATCGTGCGTTGTCTTTCCACAACCATAACATTTTACTGTACTCAAGACCATTTGATTGGTGCAGAGTTCCGGTGACCGTACCTGCATTTCCACAGTGCCTCTCGCTGCAGCTTCTTGCGATGCTGCAATAGTGACAGCTTTATCAAGCATAAGATCATTCTCTTCAAGCAGTCGCTTTTGTGTTCCTTCTTTTAACAATCCACACACAAATTTATCTCTCAGCGCATCTGCTAGCCCTGTTCCAAACTGACAGTACTTCGATAGCTTACGTAGTTCAATTAAAAATTCAGCGTTGCTTTCGTCTTTCAACTGCGTTCTTCTGTAAAATTTAAATTGTTCCGCTATCATCAGCGGCGTGGGGTTTAAATGATTTTTCAGGACAGTAACAATATTCGCGAAGGTCTGATCCACTGATTTATTTGGTGATAGAAGGTGCTTCAATAGCCCGTATGTCTTCGCCCCCATTGAGCTTAATAAGGTTAATGCTTTCTCATCATCTGGTACCTTATTTGCTTTACAATAAACTTCCATGCGTTCTACATACGTGGTCCAATCTTCGATATCACTATCAAAGGTATTAATGCTCCCATGTTTAGGCATCCTTGCAAGTTTTTAATTTTTTTTTCTTTTTCTCAAAATGGCGGCTTCCCGCGCTTGTCTTCTTCCCCCGCCTACTAAAATGGTGGATTCCCGCGTTTGCCGCCTTCCCCCGCTGGCTGCAATGGCGATTGCCTTGCTGCTGCCATTCTCGCCTCCCCAGCGGTTCTCACTCCCCGACGCTGCTTTGCCTTGCAGCCCCGCTTGCAGCCCGGTCCTTTACACCGGCTGCGTTTGAATTCTCCGCGGCTCTCGTGCCTTAAGCTTCTCAACTCCCCGACGCTGCTTTGCCTCGCAGCCCCGCTCGCAGCCCGGTCCTGTACACCGGCTGCGTTTGAGTTCTCCGCGGCTCTCGAGCCTTAAGCTGCCCCAGTCGCTGCGCCTCTCAGCCTCGATTGCAGCCCAGCCCTTTCTACCGGCCGTGGTTGAGCTCTCCGCCCTTATTCCTCCGTTTTCCCTCCCCTTCTCCACAGTCAACGCGGCCGACTTTCTGCTCGTGTCGCTGATCGGCTTACCCACCACCGTAGTAGAAGGGATGATCACTGCCTGTCGCTGATGGAGGGCTTCGTGGTCAGAATTCTTTTTCTTTTTAACCCGGGTTCTCGATGCCTCCCGTGCGATGGTGCTCAGCAGGATGATGAGGGCGGATGCCTCTTCTCGACGCCCGTTTTGAGGACGAAGCTGCCTTGGATGTAAATTTGCCGCAGGGTAAGATCGGACTCGTCGCCACTGTTGAGTCTGTATGTTCCAGCTATGTTTTGGATCAATCACTGGACACAGACAACAAGAATAACTTTTAACAGGTCTTTACTATTCGAAGGTCAGGGCTGAACTGCCCAGCAAATCCTTGCACAACACTTATATACCGGTGTGGTCACCACCGGTATTACAGTATTACAGTATACAGCAGCCAAGAGAAAGTAGTACATCTCTTAAGGTAGTTCTCTTAAGGTGGAACAGGTTACATACACCACACAAGGAGTATAACGAACAAGGCAGATGAGCTGAGGGCACAGGTAGATACTTGGAACTATGATATTATAGCAATTACAGAGATGTGGCTGAAAGAGTGGCAGGTATGGCAGCTCAACATTCCTGGTTACAGGATTTTCAGACGGGATAGAGAGGGAGGTAAAATGGATGGGGGGTTGCGGTGTTGATTAAAGAAACTATTACAGCTGTGAGGAGGGATGATATGTTGCAGGGATCATCAAACAAGGCCATACGGGTCAAATTGGAAAACAAAAAAGGGGCGATCTCACTGCTGGGAGTGTACTATAGGCCCCCAAAGAGTGAGAGGGAGATAGAAGAACAAATATGTAGACAAATTTCTGAGAAGTGCGAAAACTATAGGGCAGTAATGGTAGGGGATTTCAACTACCCCAATATTAACTGGGATAAAATTAGTGTGAAGAGTATAGAGGGAGCGGAATTCCTAAAATGCACCCAGGAGAACTTTTTTAGCCAGTATGTAGCAAGCCCAACAAGGGAGGGGGCGGTTCTGGACTTAGTTTTAAGGACTGAAGCTGGGCAGGCAGAAGACGTATCAGTGGGGGAGCATTTTGGTGCTAGTGACCATATTTCTGTTAGATTTAAGGTAGTTATGGAAAAGGACAAGGATAGATCAGGAATAAAAATTCTAAATTGGGGAAAAGCAAATTTTGCTAAGCTCAGAGGGGATTTAGCCATTGTGGACTGGAAACAACTACTTGAAGGTAAATCAGTGTCAGAACAGTGGGAGGCATTCAAGGAGGAGATCCGGAGGGTTCAGACCAAATAGGCGCCCTGAAAGAAAAAAGGTGGGACTAACAAATCTAGAGCCCCCTGGATGTCTAGAGACATACAGGGTAGGATAAAGAAAAAAGGGAGGCGTATGACAGATACCGAGGGCTAAATACTGCAAAATCTTTAGGAGTGCAGAAAGTGCAGGGTTGCAATTAAAAAGGATATTGGGAAAGCAAAGAGAGAGCATGAAAAATTCTTGGCAAGTAAAATCAAGGAAAACTCAAAGATGTTTTATAAATATATTAAGAGTAAGAGGATAACTATAGAAAGGGTAGGGACTATTAGAGATCATGAGGATAATCTGTGTGTGGAGGTGGGAGACGTCGGTAGGGTTCTTAATGAATACTTTGCGTCTGTTTTCACAAAGGAGAGGGCGAAGCAGACATTGTTATCGGGGGGAGGTGTGTGAAATATTAGGTGAAATAAACATAGTGAGAGAGGAAGTATTAAGGGGTTTAGCAGCTTTAAAAGTGGAGAAATCCCCAGGCCCGGATGAAATATGTCCCAGGCTGCTAAGCGAAGCAAAAGAGGAAATAGCAGAGGCCCTGACCATCATTTTTCAATCCTCCTGGGCTTCAGGTGTGGTGCTGGAGGATCGGAGGAATGCTAATGTGGTGCCCTTGTTTATTAGGGAGAAAAGGATAGATCGAGTAATTATAGGCCAGTCAGCCTAACCTCGGTGTTGGGAAAATTATTGGAAAGAATTCTGAAGGACAGGATAAATCTTCATTTAGAATGATACGGATTATTAGCCAATAAAATATACCTATCAATTCATCCAATGAAAAGCGACGAGTTAAGAAAGTAACTATAGGATTTTATTGGCTAAATTTTAAAATGTCGTTACCTGAGCAGCCAAACGACCAGTCAACGGAGCAGCCAAACGACCAGTCAGACGCCCAGCTACAACAGCCGCAGCAGCCGGCCTGGCTGTGAGCCCTCCGACCACCGTACCTGGATCTAAACCCACAGGCAGCAAACGCAGCCCTCGACTTCGAACACTGGCTGAGCTGTTTCGAATCCTACCTGGGAGAATCCGGCGTGCCTCAGAGATCCAAGCTAAGAGTTCTGACCGCCCAAGTGAGCCCTAAAGTATTCGCACTCATCCGGGACCTTACTACATACGAGGCCGCCATCAACCTGCTGAAACAACAGTACCGGAGCCCGGTAAATTCCATGTATGCCAGACATCTCCTAAGATCCCGCCTGCAACAGCCAGGAGAGTCTGTAGATGAATTTTTACGGGCGCTACAAACACTCGGCAGGGACTGTGACTTTAAAGCGGCAACGGCGGCAGAAAATACTGAAGATAATATCCGCGATGCCTTCGTGAAAGGCCTGCGGTCCGACTACTCACCGCAAAGACTGCTTGAAGCAAAGGACCTCGACCTGAACACAGCTGCAGCCCTCGCTCGCTCCCTAGAAGTGGCCCATCAGGACCTCGAGGCGTACTCCAGGTACTGTAATTCGCGACCCTGGGAGTCGGGACCGACCCCGACCGCAATACCCCTCACAGCGCCGTCCCTGGGACCTACCTCAGCGTCGGCGTCCCGGACCCGATCGGGACCGCCACCCCCGGTACCGGCTGCGACATCGGACCCCCGCGATCGGGCTGCCGGCTGCTTCTTCTGCAGCCAGGCGAAACACCCGAGGTCGCGCTGCCCTGCGAGAAACGCGACTTGCTCCAGTTGCCAGAATAAAGGCCACTTCGCTAAGGCCTGCAGAGGGAGAGCCACAGACACCAGCAGTGCCTCATGCGAGCTGTGGGGGCGGCCATCTTTCATCAAGGCCACAGATGCCAGTATCCCCTCGTGTGAGTCGTGGGGGCGGCCATCTTTGATCAAGGCCACCGACACCAGCAGTGCCACATGTGAGTTGTGGGGGCAGCCATCTTCTCCGCCATCTTACCCCACCTCGTGGGCGCCGCCATTTTACCCACCACACTCGACCGCCACCTCGCCTCCATACCCGACCACCGCCTCACCCGCAGACTACAGCAGCTCGCTCAGCCATACACTAGCCTCCGTCACACTGGACCAAGCTCGCCCGCATCACCTGTCCAAGTCCATGATGGACATCGAAGTAAACGGCCACGCCACGACCTGCCTGTTCGACAGCGGAAGCACGGAGAGCTTCATCCATCCAGACACGGAGAGCCACTACTCCCTCACTGTCCGGCCAACGCGCTACCGGGTCTCGATGGCGTCTAGGTCCCACTCTACAGACATCAGTGGCTACTGTGTTGTGACCCTGTCGGTTAGGGGCACGGAGTATAAAAATTTTAAACTTCTCATCCTGCCCCAACTCTGCGCTGCCGTCCTACTAGGGCTGGATTTCCAATCCCACCTTCAAAGTGTCACTCTAGCATACGGTGGACCCCTCCCCCCACTCACAGTCGACAACCAGCAGCCTTTAAACCGCCCACCGCGTACCACCTGCGGCCTATCCACCCTCAGGGTCCCGCCTCCCTCCCTGTTCGCCAACCTCACCCGCGACTGTAAACCCGTCGCCACCAAGAGCAGGCGGTACAGCGCCGGGGACAGAGCTTTTATTAGCTCTGAAGTGCAGCGCCTCCTGAAGGAGGGCATCATCGAGAGAAGCAACAGCCCCTGGCGCGCTCAGGTCGTAGTCGGCAAGACCGGCGATAAAAACCGTCTAGTCATCGACTACAGCCAAACCATAAACCGGTACACCCAGCTGGACGCATACCCCCTTCCCCGCATATCTGATATGGTCAATCAGATTGCACAGTACCGCGTATTCTCTACCGTCGACCTTAAGTCGGCCTATCACCAACTCCCTATCCGCCCTGAGGACCGCCAGTATACCGCCTTCGAGGCGAATGGCCGCCTCTACCACTTCCTGAGGGTTCCCTTTGGCATCACCAATGGGGTTTCGGTCTTCCAAAGGGAGATGGTTGACCAGAACGGGCTGCAAGCCACGTTCCCCTAGCTAGATAACGTCACCATCTGCGGCCGCGACCGGCAGGACCACGATGCTAATCTGGAGAGATTCCTCCGTACGGCCCAGCGGCTGAACCTCACCTACAATAAGGAGAAATGTGTGTTTAACACCTCGCGCCTTGCCATCCTCGGCTGCGTAGTAGAGAACGGAGTCATCGGCCCCGACCCCGAAAGAATGCGCCCCCTCATGGAGCTTCCCCTCCCCCACTGTCCAAAGGCGCTGAGGAGAACCCTGGGTCTCTTCGCCTACTATGCCCAATGGGTGCCCAATTATGCGGACAAAGCCAGACCCCTCATGAAGTCCACCTCCTTCCCCCTGACGGCAGAAGCGTGCGCAGCCTTCTCCCTCATTAAGGGAGACATTGCTAAGGCCACAATGCACGCGGTGGATGAGTCTATCCCTTTCCAAATGGAGAGCGATGCATCCGACTTCGCCCTGGCCGCAACCCTTAACCAGGAGGGGAGACCAGTGGCCTTCTTCTCAAGGACCCTCCAGGGCCCCAAGATCCGACACTCTTCGGTCGAGAAGGAGGCCCAGGCGATCGTGGAGGCTGTACGACCCTGGAGGCATTACCTGGCAGGCAAACGATTTACCCTCCTCACCGACCAACGTCCGGTCGCCTTTATGTTTAATAACAAGCTGAGGGGCAAAATCAAGAACGACAAGATCTTGAGGTGGAGAATCGAGCTCTCCACCTATGATTATGATATCTTGTACCGGCCTGGTAAACTGAACAAACCCCCAGATGCTCTATCACGAAGTACATGCGCCAGCGTGCAAAGTGATAGACTGCAGACCCTCCACAACGACCTCTGCCACCCCGGGGTCACCAGACTTTACCACTTCATTAAGGCCTGCAACCTGCCCTACTCCATCGAGGAGGTCAGGACCATGACCAGGAACTGCCAAACCTGTGCCGAATGCAAACCGCATTTCTTTAGGCCGGACAGAGCAAGCCTGATCAAGGCCACCCGCCCCTTCGAGCGCTTGAGCATCGATTTTAAGGGGCCCCTCCCGCCCCCTGACCGTAATGTGTACTTCCTCAACATTATTGATGAGTACTCCCGTTTCCCCTTCGCCTTCCCCTGCCCAGACATGACCAGTACCACGGTCATCAGATGCCTGAACGACCTCTTCGCCTTGTTCGGGTTCCCGAACTATATACATAGCGACCGAGGCTCCTCCTTCATGAGCGAGGAACTTCGCCAGTTCCTACTAGCGAGAGGTATTGCTGCAAGCAGGACCACCAGCTACAACCCCCGGGGGAACGGCCAGGTGGAAAGAGAGAACGCCAATAAAAATCATCAGTCCAAAGATGTGCGGGTTAGGTTGATTGGCTATGATAAATTGACCCTTAGTGTTAGGAGGATTAAATACGTGGGGTTACAGGGATAGGGTGGGATATGTGTTGGTGTAGGGGTTACGGGGATCGGGTGGGATATGTGTCGGTGCAGGCTCGATGGGCCGAAATGGCCTCTATCTGCACTGTGGGGTTTCTGTGATATCTGTGATTTCTGTGATTAATCAAGGATAGTCAGCACGGATTTGTTAAGGGAAGGTCGTGTCTGACAAACTTGATTGAATTTTTTGAGGAGGTAACAAGGAGGGTAGAAACATAGAAAATAGGAGCAGGTGTAGGCCATTTGGCCCCTCGAGCCTGTTCTGCCATTTAATGAGATCATGGCTGATCATCCAAATTCAGTACCCTGTCCCTGCTTTCTCCCCATATCCCTTGATCCCTTTAGCCTTAAGCAATATATTTAACTCCTTCTTGAACATATTTAATGATTAATGAATTGGCCTCAACTGCCTTCTTGGTAGAGAATTCCACAGGTTCACCACTTAATGATCTGGATGAGGGAACTAGATGTAATATCTCCAAGTTTGCAGACGACACAAAGCTGGGTGGGCTTGTGTGCTGTGAGGAGGATGACGAGAAACTCCAATATGATTTGGACAGGTTGGGTGATTGGGCAGAAGCATGGCAGATGCAATATAACGTGGATAAATGTGGGGTTATCCACTTTGGTGTCAAAAACAAGAAAAACAATAGATTGGGAGGAGGGGAAGTGCAACGAGACCTGGGCATCCTTGTGCACCAGTCGCTGAAGGTAAGCATGCAGGTGCAGCAGACGGTTAAGAAGGCAAATGGTATGTTGACCTTCGTAGCGAGAGGGTTTGAGTACAGGAACAAGGATGTCTTGCTACAGTTGTACAGGGCCTTGGTGAGACCACACCTTGAGTATTGTGTGCAGTTTTGGTCGCCTTATCTGAGGAAGGATGTTCTTGCCATGGAAGGAGTGCAGCGAAGATTCACCAAGCTGATACCTGGGATGGCAGGAATGACATATGAGGAGAGATTGGGTCGATTGGGCTTGTACTCACTGGAGTTTAGAAGAATGAGAGGGGATCTCATTGAAACTTATAAAGTTCTAACAGGACTAGACAGACTAGATGCAGGAAGGATGTTCCCGATCGTCGGGGAGTCCAGAACCAGGGGTCACAGTCTAAGGATAAGGGGTAAGCCATTTAGGACAGAGATGAGGAGGAATTTCTTCACCCAGAGAGTGGTGAACCTGTGGAATTCTCTACCACAGAAGGCAGTAGAGGCCAATTCATTAAATATATTCAAGGAGGAGTTGGATATACTTCTTAAGGCTAAAGGGATCAAGGGGTATGGGGAGAATGCAAGGACAGGGTACTGAATTTGGATGATCAGCCATGATCTCATTGAATGGCGGATCAGGCTCGAGGGGCCGAATGGCCTACTCCTGCTCCTATCTTCTATGTTTCTATGTTCTGTGAGCAGTTCTGGGCACCACACCATACGAAGGATTTGGAGGGAGTGCAGCGTTGGTTTACCAGAATGATTCATGGACTTAGGGCTGTATTCCCTAGAATTTAGAGGATTAAGCGATGATCTGATCAAAGTTTTCAAGATATTAAGGGGAACAGGTAGGGTAGATAAAGAGAAACTATTTCTGCTGGTTGGGGATTCTAGGACTGGGGGCAAAGTCTAAAAATTAGAGCCAGACCTTTCAGGTGTGAAATTAGGAAACTTAGGAAAGGGTAGTAAAAGTTTGGAACTCTCTTCCGCAAACAGCAATTGATCCTAAATCAATTGTTAATTTTAAATCGGAGATTGATAACTTTTTGTTAACCAAAGTTATTAAGGGATATGGGCCAAAGGTGGGTGTATGGAGTTAGGTGGTAGAGCAGCCATGATCTCATTGAATGGCGGAACAGGCTCGAGGGGCTGAATGGCCTACTCCTGTTCCTATGTAGCAATGGGGGTGACTGTAGGTTCTTGCTGATTCGATGAGTTAAGATGAGCCCAATGGCCTTCTTCATCCCTTGTTGTTATTCAAGCATTGCTATAAGATCCTTTACAACCACCTAAACAGGCTTTGGTGCACCATTTCTTCTGAAGGATAACACCTTTGACAACGCAGCATCCTTTCGCTACTACACTGAAGTGTTGGCCTCGATTATAAGCCTAAATCCATAGTGGAGCTCAAACACAAAACTTTCCGACACAGAAACTGTTATCAACTGACCAAGCCATAACTACCAGCAGCAGCAAATGAGAATTTGTGCATGTTGCGATAAGTCTTACATAAAATGGTAAATGCACAGGGACAGAAGGTACCTGAAAATGAATCATACTAACTTAGTAATTAACTCTGTAAAATCATGGTGGAGCAGTAGTGAATACTCCTCTATACTTCAGTTTTGATAAACTGTACCAGAGTCCTTTCTCTTTATGGATTTTTATATGGAGGTATTTCTCCATCTGCTCAAGTGGTACATTGAAATGTTAATCATGAACGGCTATGAGCTCCTTGTACTTTAACTTCAACATTCTGGAACCTTAAGAGTAACATACTCAATGTGTTCACTTTCAATGCTATACAATACTATTTGTACTTTCATTTAATTCTCCCTGCAGCTACACTTTAACCTTTTCAATAGTGTGTGTCTAGCGGAAAACCATCAACAAACTACAGGGGAGAAAGGTTTTTTTAGATAACGTTTTAGCTGATCCTAACTTTTTTCTTCCCTTGACTTACTTTTTCTTTCATCACCAAGATTACACCACCGCTCACTGGCTCTAGTAATGGTGGCAGGAAGGAGTTATCATGGCTGCGAAAATCCTGAGCATCCTATCGAAAGAATGGCATCTCAGACCCCATATATTAGCAGAAAATATCCATTTTTCTATTCATATCTTGGCACAGACTGGGATTTTCATCACATACATAGGGGGTAAAATTGGGTATAGCCCATTTTGTGGTGCTAACTTCGCCAGGGCGCTAATTTTAGCACCCTGAAAAAGTTAGTGCCCCTACCCTGTAAATTCAATGGTAGTGCCCCAAGGAGGAGGTGGAGCGCTACTGGAAATCACTCCACCTCCTTCTTCGACTACTTGCATATGCGCCACATGTGACAGAACGTAACGCGCGTCATTGCAGGCCTCCTCCCCTGATTAAAGGGAGGTGCCTAGCGCTGTGCGCAGCAGGGCCCTGCCAGACCACCAGGGAGCGGGGTGCCATGACAACAGCCCGAAGGAATGCCGGGCTGAGCAAACGCGACCGGCACCCCGCATACAAATTTGAAAGGGGGCAAGAAATAAAAATGGTCGCCCGACACCTGCCCTTTAAATAGCGCCGCCGCCACTGCCAAACTGCCCCCTGATCCCGGCGAAAGGTCAGGGGATGCAAGGGAAGTTTGCAGTCGGGGCGCTGCGCACGGTGATGACATTATCACCGCTGGTGCAGCGGAGCGGGGCACTACCGGCTACCATCGCCGCTAACCTGCTGAATTTCACAGGAGGCGTTAACAAGAGGCACAAAGCAACCCAATTTCTAGCCACCTAATTCCTGGGAAAGTGTCTTTTTCTTTTCACTCTTTTGAAACTATCTCCTGATATTTAGTCACTATTTGCTGTACCAACCTTCACATGTCTCATATATATATTCTGTCCTTTTTTCAACTTCAGTGCCATTTTTCTTTGCATGCTCTTCACCTATGAAAATGTTTGTCTAGTCTCTAATTCCCAAAGTAAGGAGGAGAGCAGAGTGGTTGTTTTCCTAGTATTTGAGGATTATCATTTTAGTTATAAATAACAAATATGCTCCTTCTCCTTAGCTTTTGCTTCCAAGTCCATGACATCCATCGGCGTTGATTTTGGGTCCCTTGATAATTGGTTTCTCAAAAATGCTGTTTGGTTTTGATCGAGCCTCAAGGGGCATTGGCATAACAAGAATGATATTGAGGTTGCTGCTGATATCAAATTTGGGGCATGGCAAACTCTTAGAATGAATACAGGAGCCTGCAGGAGGACATTGATGGGTTAGCAGATTGGGCAGATAGGTGACCAATATAGTTTAGTGCAGCAGAATGTAAGCAGTACATTTTAGAGAAAAAAAAGTGAAAGGAAGCATACCCTATACACTAAGGCGTGGAGTTCCATCCTACCAGAGGAGGAGGGTCAGAGCAGGCCTTCCACTACCACTCCAACCCCCTTATGACTATGACACTCTGCTGGGTTGGGAGATATTAGGGACAATGCTAAACCAGCCCACCCAGCAGAAACCAGGCAGGCATGCAGTTAAAAATGCTGGTGGCACTTACCCTCTGAGGACCCACTCTTCCGATTTTAACCTGCAGGTGGGAAAGACACCCACCAAAATCTAGAACAAGGGGATACAAGCTTATAATTAGAGCTAAGTAATTCAGGAGTGAAATCATAGAATCATAGAATCATAGAAATTTACAGCACAGAAGGAGGCCATTCGGCCCATCTTGTCTGTGCCAGCTGACAAAGAGCTATCCACCCTAATCTCACTTTCCAGTACTTGGTCCGTAGCCTTGTAGGTTATGGCACTTCAAGTGCATATCCAAGTACTTTTTAAATGTGATGAGGGCCTCTGCCTCTACCATCCTTTCAGGCAGTGAGTTCCAGACCCCACCAACCTCTGGGTGAAAAGATTTCTCCTCAAATCCCCTCTAAACCTCTGACCAATTACTTGAAATCTATGCCCCCTGGTTATTGACCCTTCTGGTCTATAGGTCCTTCCTATCCACTCTATCTGGGCTCCTCATAATTTTATACACCTCAATTAGGTCTCCCCTCAGCCTCCTCTGTTCGAAAGAAAACAACCCCAGCCTGCACAATCTTTCCTCATAGCTAAAATTCCCCAGCCCAAGCAACATCCTCGTAAATCTCCTCTGCACCCCCTCTAGTGCAATCACATCCTTCCTGTAATGTGGTGACCAGAGCTGCACGCAGTATTCTAGCTGCAGCCTAACTAGTGTTTCATGCAGTTCAAACATAACCTCCCTGCTCTTATATTCTATGCCTCGGCTACCTTCAGGGATCTGTGGACATGCACTCCAAGGTCCCTCTGATCTTCTGCACTTTTCAGTGTCCTACCATTTATAGTGTATTCCCTTACCTTGGTAGTCCTCCCCAAATGCATTACCTCACACTTCTCCAGATTGAATTCCATTTGCCACTGTTCTGCCCACCTGGCCAGTCCATTGATATCTTCCTGCAGTCTGTAGCTTTCTTCTTCATTATCAACCGCACGGCCAATTTTTGTATCATCTGCAAACTTCTTAATCATACTTCCAACATTCAAGTCCAAATCATTGATAAATACCACAAAAAGCAAAGGATCCAGTACTGGGCCCTGCAGAACCCCACTGGAAACAACCTTTCAGTCACAAAAACACCCTTCGACCATTACCCTTTGTTTCCTGCCTCTGAGCCAATTTTGGATCCAACTTGTCACTTTGCCTTGGATCCCATGGGCTTTTACTTTTGTGACCAGCCTGCCATGTGGGACCTTATCAAAAGTCTTGCTAAAATCCATATACAGGTACAGGAAACTTTTGATTTACCAGCACCTAAATAACCGGAAACCTCGGTTAACTGGCAAAATTCAGGAGTAGGTTCAGGTAAGTTTTACTTCATATTGTACTTGCCTTCCTCGATCTGTTGCTGTGCAAGGGTGTGGCTGCAGCTGTTGCTAAGCTACAGAGACATTTGGAACTTGTGGCCATTGTTCTGAACCTGTTGCTAAGCAATAGGGTTTGTTGCTTTATACGGAGCTCTCATCTCTCCGTATCTTTTACTATAGCTTTCGGTTATCCGGAATTTTTGATGAACCGGCACCACGTCGGTCCCGTCGGTGCCGGATAAAAAAAAGTTTCCTGTAGACTACATTAAATGCACTACCCTCATCAGGAAGCATTTTTTCACACAAAGACTAGTAGAAATATGGAATTATTTCCCCTAAAAAGCTGTGGATGCTGGGTCATATGACATTTTCAAGACTGAGATTGACAGATTTTTGTTAGGTAAGGTTATCACAGAATATGGATCAAAGGTGGGTAAATGGAGTTGAGGTACAGATCAGCCATGATCTCATTAAATGGCAGAACAGGCTCGAGGGGTTGAATGGCCTACTCCTGTTCCTATGTTCGTATGAATTGTTACAAGACATTGATTAGGCCACAGTTGGAGTATTGCATGCATTTCCAGGCACTCCATTGCAGGAAGGGTATTAGAGCCATGGAAAGTGTACAATGAAAATTCACTATAGTGGTGTCAGGAATATCAGGTCAAAGCAATGAAGGAAGACTTGGAAAAAGGGGCTTTTTCTCTGGAACAGAGAATTTTAAAGGGGGAGTCTAATATGAGTTTTCAAAATTCTGAAAGGTTTTGAGAGGGCAAACAGGCCAAAATTGTTTCCACTGGTTGGCGAATCAGTAACAACAGGGTGCAGACTCAGAATTATCAGAAGGAGAATGAAGGGGAAAGTCCAAATAATTGTTTTTCACACAGAGGTTTCTTGGAACGTGGAGTGCTTTATCACAAATGATGATTAAGACAGAAATTGCAATATAATTTAAAAGAGAATTGGATAAGTATTTTAAAAAGAATATAAAATGATACAGGGAAAGAGCAGGGAAATATGATTAGAGTAGGTAGCTTCAATGGAAGAGCTTGCACTAGCACAGGTATAATGGGCTGGGCTTCCGATTCAAAGTTATTTTGTAATAACAACAACTTGCATTTATATAGCACCTTTAATGTAGGAAAATGTCCCAAGGTGCTTCACAGAAGGGCAATCAGACAAAAATTGATATATTACTAATTGAGCATTAATGAACAGCTCTTCTCTTTCTCATCTGAGCCACTCCCATATGGCATTTCTCATCATTGGACACTGGAGTTCCTTTGTTATGGGAACATTCATTCTAACCTTGTGTACAACAATATGTACAAAATTATTCCTCAAACATTAGGACTGTTTTACATCTGGGGGATAATTTTATACATAATGTTGAACTTTGTCACTCCGGTCGAATTCTGTTCTGTCATGTTCTCCATGGTGAAACACGATGGGGGTGATTTTCAGGAAAGGGTGAAAACAGGCGCTAAGTGGGTGCTGTGTTAATAAGACGTGCCTGTTTAAAAGTCTGGTTTTAGCCTGCAATTTTGGGGCTAATTGGTGATTACCATAATTTAAACGTGCCTGCAGGTGCTAAAACGGACACCTGCAGGTTTAGCATTTAAGTGCTGATTAGGAACAATTTTGTGGAGCGGTATATGTAGCTTCCACACACCCACTGCCACGGAAGGTGTGGAATGCGTTAGCTGACACACAACGGGACGCTTCAAGATGGCTCAAGGACCGAGGGAGAGGGTACGCAGATTCTTGGATTCAGCATTGGATGTGCTGGTGGAGGAGGTCCGGAGGAGGAGGGATGTCCTGTACCCATAGGGGTCAAGGAGCCCACCTTGCCCTTCTGTCCCTCTCCTGCAGCAGCTGGTGCTGCTCTACCTGGCCTCATGTCCTGCTCCAATTCCAGACCAAGGGGGGACCACTAGCAAGATGCCTGTGACCAAGCACTCCCTTTCTCCTGGTGACTCCTATAAGGTAGAGTAGCACAGCACTTAGGTGAAATCTTCAAAGAATTTGCAGGAAAGCGTTGATAGTGTGTTGGTGACGTCTTGACAAAATGTCTCAAAAGTCCTTTGCTAGCCAGCAAAATGGCATCCAGCCTCTTTAATCACTGCTAGCAAGCAATTTAATTGTCAATCAGACCCTTAATGATCCTTGGGGCGGCCATTCCTAGCCCGCACTTCAACTGCTTTACAAAGGTGGCATTTTGCACTAAAGGTGGGCTAAGCCAGTGTTGCAGCTCAGGACCCGACCTTGGCCACCTCGGAGGCATTTTAACACTTACAGTATACGGGGGAAATCGCCCCCTTAATTCTGTGCTGTAGGAGTCCTTTTTGCATTTCCTGCTTGACTTTCTCCAATGCTGGTAGCTTTGTCAGCATTCCTCAATACTCAGGGAACAAGTAAATCATTGAAAAATTTGTATATTCTCTGATTTGGTTTGCCTTCAGTCCACAAGATGTTCATTTATTTTTCTGGTTTTGTACGTTGTTTGCATTCCTCCTCTATTTAGTCCTTTAGAACATCAATTGTTTCTAATTACCAGGCTACGAGCTTTCCTGGTTTAGCGCCAAACCAATAATAGCTTGCCTTATTAAGATGAGTGCATACTCTGTCCACTCCATACTAATTGCACATAATTGGTACTTAGTGGATGGATTTTTTTCATAAAAGCTTGAGTGAGTGGTTTACCTGCATATTCCTTAGCGAGTTTTTGTGCTCTGCTTCGAATGGTTTCCTTGCTTGTAGGCATTGTCAAGCATAATAAATAATTCTCCTAAAATCCCTTCCATACAGTGGCAGGCAAGTCAATGGAACTAG
The DNA here is from genome assembly GCF_052327205.1 of Somniosus microcephalus. NCBI lineage: Eukaryota > Metazoa > Chordata > Chondrichthyes > Squaliformes > Somniosidae > Somniosus > Somniosus microcephalus. Next base: position 40,185,511 of record NC_141000.1, on the reverse strand, counting down.
CATCACTGGGAAAGTAAGATTTAGGCCGAGAATTTCCTCAGAGATGCTCCCACATCGTCACCGTAACTTTGCCAGAAGTGTAGTGGAAATTCTGATTACATGTTGAGCCGCACTTCCAGCAAAGTTATGGCAGCAAAGCAGGAGCCGGTCTGAGGAAATCATGGGACTAAATTACTTACAATCACATATAAGTGAATTATTTGAGCCTTCATTATTGGTTCATGTCATTAAGCCCATATTAGTGCTTTTTCAGAAATATTCCAATTTCGGAGCTTCTTGTAACGCTGACTAAATTTTGTGCTAGCTGGTTGTAATTAATTGTGGTGTTTCTTAAAGAAACAACTTGCCTTTATAAACACCTCATACCCTTAAGACGTCCCAAAGTGCTTCACAGTCAATGACGGTGGAGCCCAGCACATGAGTGCTAAAGACAAGGCTGAAGCATTTGCAACCATCTTCAGCCAGAAGTGCCGAGTGGATGATCCATATCGGCCTCCTCCTGAGGTCTCCACCATCACAGAAACCAGTCTTCAGCCAATTCGATTCACTCCACGTGATATCAAGAAACGACTGAGCACACTGGATACAACAAAGGCTGTGGGTCCTGACAACATCCTGGCTGTAGTTATCCCTCGCCTCTGAGTCAGAAGGTTGTGGGTTCAACTCCCACATGTTAATGACGCTTTCACTAGCACGCGGCAAGAAGTTCCATTGATAGCAGCACAATCCAGTCGCAAAATTGTGGGACTTACTCTCTAATTGTGTCATAGCTCTAAGACTTACAAGCACGATTTCCCAGTGTCCCTCTCCCCTCCATCCCCACCAGTGCATTATGTGCACTAGCACTAGCCTTGCATTATTTTTTATTGGCTACAGTAGATAGTTGCCTAAAGCAAGGGGGTGCTAAAATGCTAGGGCTAAAATTGCCCAAAGTTATAACTTTGGAAAACTAGCATTGATGCCAAGGTTTGCAGAAGCACCTCAGTAAACTGACGAGAGTGCGAAGGGCGAAATTGGCTTCTACTAAATGCCTGTGAAACAAAAGCAAGGGCAGAGCCTTGTCACCCAAAACAAATTGCTGATTGCTGGATAAAGGAAAACAGCCAAGTATCTCAACCTCATGAGCGAGGAGTTGAACACATCCGCCAGGTGCAACACTGTTATTTTCCAGTATTTCATGTCATTTATTCTGTAGAAAGACCTGTTTTGTAATTTCTAGCAATACGACACATTATACAACATAAATCTCTGCCTGTAATGTTTATTGTCCACTTTTGTCTGTTTTCAAGATAGTGAGACAGCAGGTGACAAGGGGTAGGCTGAGAGTTCAGGAGTGTTTTAGATGCTGTGGAGATTGGTTCCAACCAGCTACATAGCAGGTTGGCTCTCTTGCCAGTCTGTTGAACCCATTGATACATCACAGGCCACCCTTCTCTCTGGGCTGTCACTAGATAGGCCTCTTCGAGTTCTCTGCTGACTAGGTTGGTGGGATTACTGAGGGAGGTTAGAGTGCCATCGTGGCTGATGGCCACTGCTCTAAGACACTGAGCCTTTGAAGAGTTATTTTTAATAATTTTGGGAAACACTTTAGAGTTTATCTACAAAGATCATAGTGAAGTTAACAGCTAACTTTTTTCTGTTTACTCTGTGAAAATTAGCAATGTAATTTATTTAGCCTTTTTGAAAATTCACAGCACAGAAACAGGCCATTCGGCCCAACAAGTCCATGTTAAATAAAAATGCTTTAATAACTTTTTTTCCTCATTGTCAGGAAACAGGTTGGAATTTTAAAACACCGTGGAGTGAGTCCTGCAACTTGGGGTACGGTAGCATAGTGATTATGTTACTGGGCTAGAAATCCAGAGGCCTGGACTAATGATCCAGAGACGTGAGTTCAAATCCTACCACGGCAGTTGGGGAATTTAAATTCAGCTAAGTAAATAAATCTGGAATAAAATCTGGAATAAAAAGCTAGTATCAGTAATGGTAACCATGAAACTATTAGATTGTCGTAAAAACCCATCTGGTTCATTAATGTCCTTTAGGGAAGGAAATCTGCCATCCTTACCCGATCTGGCCTATATGTGACTCCAGACCCACAGCAATGTGATTGACTCTTAACTGCCCTCTGAAATGGCCTAGCAAGTCAATCAGTTGCAACTAACCGCTACGAAACATAATAAGAATGAAACCGGACGGACCACCCGGCACCTGCTACGGACACGGAACTCCCTACCTAATAGTACTGTGGCAGTACCTTCCCCACAGGGACTGCAGTGGTTCAAGAAGGCAGCTCACCACCACTTTCTCAAGGGCAACTAGGGAAGGCCAGCGATGCCCAGATCCCATAAGCGAATAAAAAAAAAAGACCCGGGCCTAGAAATTGGGTTTTGGCTTAGCCAGGGCTTTAGCGCCGGAAATTAGTGCCGGCGCTAAGTCCCCTGCGCGCGCCAAAAATTCAGTGGCGCCGCGCCCAAACGGCTGCCGGCGCTACTGAAGGGTCTTAGCGCCTGGAAAAGGGCGCTAACTGCCGTTTCGCACCGCAATTCCAGCGCTGCGGCACCCGATGCGGTGCGGCAGGCTGGGGAAGTGCAGGCCTCCTCCTTCCGTTAAGGAGGAGCTGCCTGCACCCGGCCGCAGCCCGCGCAAATCTCCTCAAAAATGAGCCCGGCACCTCGGACAAGTGCTGGGCTTGCATCTGTTCCGGGGGGGGGGGGGGGAGAAGTCCGGGGAGGGAGCTGCGGGCAGGCGGCCGGCGGGAAAGCGGCCGGCCGCCGCGCCTCCTTAAAGCGCCGGCGCAGACTCCGGCAGCACTCGTTTGCCGGAGTCTTAGTTGCGGCTGCCACTGGCGAGGCGGCCGCAACTGAATTTCGGCTTGGGGCCGGGTTACCACGGCAACCGGGATGCTGCGCACACCGATGACGTCATCGGTGCCGGTGCAGCGCTACCGGTCTACCGCCGCGGAAGGGCCCCAGGCAATTTAGGAACCGGCGCCAATTGCAGCGCTAGGCCCTCTAGCGCCGCAAAATCGGTGCTAAGGGCACTGAATTTCTAGGCCCCGGTGCCCTATAATTTCACCTTCTTAATGAATTACCTTCTGTTATTTCCCCTTGGTTCTCATTCTCTTGCTCTACAGAAGCCAACTGAGTTTTTCGCCTAAAAAGAAAATGCTGGGAAAATACAGCAAATCTGTCAGCATCTGAAAGGTTAGCCTATTGGCTGGAGCAACATTACGGCCGTCTTTTCTCTTTCAGATGCTGGCAGACTTACTGTACACCTCCAGCACTTTCTATTCTAATTTCCATTTTCCAACATTTGAAGTTTCCTTTTTATCCGCACAGATGAACATAATTGCACAATATGATATCCAACTGTTATATTTAAACTATATGTGATAATGATTATGGTTAGTTTATTAAAACAAAATCCTAAAACAACTTTATTATTGCGTCATGATCAATGATAATGAATTTCAACAATTCTGGGCATCACAGCAGCTTCATGTTGTAGCAGAAGTAATTTATTTAGCAGATTTCTGATTAGGCTTTTGTATGAGAGGGAAGATACTGTACCAACTCCTATTTCAAATGTATGCTCACTCTTATGTTGCTCACTCTTAAAAGCACGGTTTGAATACTGATTGGCTTTTTTTTCAGTTGTCCCTTTATAGGTAGTTTATTAGTGTTTAAGGACACATCAAAGAACATAAGAAAACATGAAATGAGGCAAGACTATTTTGCTGCTCAAACCTATTCTTCCGACATCATTTGGCTTGAGATCTTCATGTTTATACATGGTAATGAATTATGCCTGTGGCTAATTGAGGAAAATGCAAAATTGCAGTAATTATTCCCAGAATAATCATTCCATTATTGCAAGCAGTATAATTATGTCTCAAATCCTGAAATCCATGATTAAGATTTCAAAGTATGAACGCTTTTGGTGTCTATTAAAGTAATCACCATAATGTCTTCACGTTAATAAATATTATAATCCATAGAAACATAGAAACATAGAAGATAGGAGCAGGAGTAGCCCATTCGGCCCCTCGAGCCTGCTCCGCCATTCAATGAGATCATGGCTGATCATCCAAACTCAGTACCCTGTCCCTGCCTTCTCCCCATATCCCTTGATCCCTTTAGCCTTAAGAAATATATCTAACTCCCTCTTGAATATATTTAATGAATTGGCCTCAACTGCCTTTTGCGGTAGAGAATTCCACAGGTTCACCACTCTCTGGGTGAAGAAATTCCTCCTCATCCCTGTCTTAAATGTCCTACCCCTTATCTTTAGACTGTGACCCCTGGTTCTGGACTTCCTCGGCCATCGGGAACATCCTTCCTGCATCTAGTCTGTCTAGTCCTGTTAGAATTTTATAAGTTTCAATGAGATCCCCTCTCATTCTTCTAAACTCCAGCAAGTATAAGCCCAATCGACCCAATCTCTCCTCATATGTCATTCCTGCCATCCCAGGTATCAGTCTGGTGAATCTTCGCTGCACTCCCTCCATGGCAAGAACATCCTTCCTCAGATAAGGCATCCAAAACTGCACACAATACTCAAGGTGTGGTCTCACCAAGGCCCTGTGCAACTGCAGCAAGACATCCTTGTTCCTGTACTCGAATCCTATCGCTATGAAGGCCAACATTCCATTTGCCTTCTTAACCGCCTGCTGCACCTGCATGCTTACCTTCAGCGACTGGAAGTAGGATATATATTGTGAATAGCTGGAGCCCAACCCTGACCCCTGTGGTACCCCACTAGTCACCGCCTGCCACCCCGAAAAAGACCTATATATTCCTACTTTCTATTTCCTGTCTGTGAACCAATTTTCAATCCATGCCAGTATATTACCCCCAATCCCATGTGCTTTAATTTTGCACACTAACCTCTTATGTGGGACTTTATCAAAGGCCTTCTGAAAATCTAAATACACCACATCCACTGGTTCTCCCTTATCTATTCTACCAGTTACATCCTCAAAAAACTCCAGTAGGTTTGTCAAACATGATTTTCTTTTCATAAATCCATGTTGACTTTCTTTAATCCCGTTGCTATTTTCCATGTGTCCTGTTATCACATCCTTTATAATAGACTCTAGCATTTTCCCTACTAATGATGTTACCACTCTCAATGCTGTAGGTGGTTTACTTTGGTGGTTCAAATCACCCCCCCTACCTAGTTCTATATGACAGGAATTACGGTGAACAGAATTAGGACACAGACAAGCTTTTCAGACTCAACCGTACGGTGTTTAATAAAGTTAACACACACACCCGCCTCCAGTACGTAAAATGCCTGGTGGCGTAAAACAAACAGTACAACAATACAACTTGGCCCGTCGACAAGGCCCCTGTCTCATATTAAGATGCCTAAAATCACACTGCATTGCATACAGTGTATAAAATACACACAGAACCTCCCCACTATACCCCTCTGGGTTGGTTGGGGCACACTAAACCCCCTCACACAGTCTTAAGGATGTGTGGGCTTGGACAATGCTCACCCCGATCGTCCGTTCTCTTGCTCGCTGCTCCCCTGTGTAGAACGTGCCTCCTGGTTCCATATCGTCAATGCAGTATCCAAGTCCCAGTTTCGAGGTTCGTTCCTACAGTCGAAGAGCAAGGCGAGGCTCTTGTCGCTCATGGTGGTTTCGAGCAAGTGAGAGAGAGAGAGAATGGCCAAAGCTGCCTTCTCTATATCCTTAACAGTTCATTCCAGATCTGTGTGATTGCAGTGATGTCTTTTAATCACCTTTCTTTGTCTTCTTTGTCTGGTTTCCCGCCTTTTTGGGCTATCCCATCTAGGTGCTCGTCTTAATGGCAGATGATGGGTGATGTGCCTCAATAATTCCGAGACGCGAAGTTAGCAGAACAAAACAAGGCTTTTATTAACTTAGAACGTAACACGTAAGCGAGAGAGATGTCTTCCTTCTGGAGGCTGAGGCCAGACTGAGCCAGCCTACAAACGGGGCCAGGTATGGGCGGAGCCCTACACACAGCACATTCCAGCACATTCCAGTATACAATACAGCACATTCCAGTACACAATACAATGAGGTCTGGGGGAAGGGAAATGACACTGAAACCGATCTCAGTCACAGGCAGTGATGATGATGAATATTTCATCACATTCACCCCTTCTATAGATTTAGTCTGTTCGGGGGTTTGATAGTCCTCTGCGACCGACGTGGCTGTTGCGGTGCCGCGGGTGTCGGCTGGGTGTCCCCGGTAGCCTCCTGGGTCTCTGCCGGGGGTGCCGCCAGGGTTGTTGAAGGGGTAGTTGATGGGGGTGCCATTGGTCGGTGTTCTTCCGGGGGTGATGAAAGAGTAGTGGGTGGGTAAGAGTTGCTGTGATCGTCGTTGCCGCTATTGCCGTGGTTGTTGTCGATGCCGGCTGGGGCGACGTCTTTTATGGACACGGTGTCCTCCCTTCCGTCGGCGTGCCGGACATATGCGTATTGGGGGTTGGCGTGGAGTAGGTGTACTGGCTCCACGAGAGGGTCCGTCTTGTGGCCCCTCACATGCCTTCGCACGAGTACCGGACCTGGGGTGGAGAGCCATGACGGCATGGATACGCCTGAGGTGGATTTCCGGGGAAAGACAAACATTCGTTCATGGGGCGTGGTATTAGTGGCCGTACACAATAGCGACCGTATCGAATGGAGCACATCCGAGAGGACTTCCTGCCAGCGGGAGATAGGGAGGCCCTTGGTCCTTAGAGCTAGAGTGACTGCTTTCCATACTGTCCCGTTCTCTCGCTCCACTTGGCCGTTACCCCGGGGGTTGTAGCTGGTGGTACGGCTCGTGGCGATCCCCCTGGACAGCATGTACTGGCGTAGCTCTTCACTCATGAAGGACGCCCCCCTATCCGTATGGATGTAGCTCGGCATACCGAACAGGCAGAACAGGCTGTTGAGGCATTTAATGACCGTGGCGCTGGTCATGTCTGGGCAGGGGAAGGCGAATGGGAACCGGGAGTATTCGTCCACAATGTTCAGGAAGTAAACATTGCGGTCGACGGACGGGAGGGGGCCCTTGAAATCTAAGCTGAGCCGCTCAAAGGGCCGTGTAGCTTTGATTAAGTGGGCTCTATCTGGGCGGTAGAACCGAGGCTTGCACTCAGCGCAAGTGCGGCAGTTCCTGGTCAGGGACCGAACTTCCTCAATCGAGTAGGGTAAGTTACGGGACTTTAGGAAGTGGAACAGCCGCGTGACCCCTGGGTGGCAGAGGTCGTTGTGGAGGGTCTGTAGCCGATCCCCGGTGGCGCTGGCACACATCCCTCGTGAGAGGGCGTCAGGGGATTCGTTAAGGGCCTCTGGCCGGTAAATGATGTCGTACTCGAAGGTGGAGAGCTCGATCCGCCACCTAAGAATCTTATCATTTTTAATCTTCCCCCTCTGTTTATTATTGAACATAAACGCTACCGACCGCTGGTCGGTAAGTAGGGTGAAGCGTTTGCCGGCTAGGTAGTGGCGCCAGTGGCGCACTGCCTCCACAATGGCTTGGGCCTCCTTTTCCACGGAGGAGTGTCTGATCTCGGGCCCTTGGAGGGTCCTCGAGAAGAAAGCTACGGGCCGCCCCGCCTGGTTGAGGGTGGCCGCCAAGGCGAAGTCAGACGCATCACTTTCCACTTGAAATGGAGTGTTCTCGTCCACTGCCTGTAGCGTGGCCCGCTCAATATCCTGCTTAATGCTTTTGAAGGCGGCATGGGCCTCAGCAGAGAGCGGGAAAGAGGATGCTTTCAAGAGGGGGCGGGCTTTGTCGGAGTAGTTGGGGACCCATTGGGAATAATAAGAAAATAACCCCAGGCACCTTTTCAGGGCTTTGGGAGTGTTGGGCAGGGGCAGCTCCCGTAGGGGGCGCAATCGGTCGGGGTCTGGTCCGATTTCCCCATTCTCCACCACGCTGCCGAGTATGCAGAGGCGCGTGGTGTTGTAAACGCACTTGTCCTCGTTGTAGGTGAGGTTGAGTTTTTGTGCGGTTTCCAGGAACCTCTCGAGGTTCGAGTCGTGATCCTGCTGATTGTGGCCGCAGATGGTGACGTTGTCGAGGTAGGGGAAGGTTGCCTGCAAGTGGTGGTCATCGACCATGCGGTCCATCTCCCTCTGGAAGACCGAGACCCCATTCGTCACCCCAAAGGGGACTCTGAGGAATTGGTAGAGGCGTCCGTTCGCCTCGAAGGCGGTGTACGGGCGGTCCTCTGGTCTGATAGGGAGCTGGTGGTACGCTGACTTGAGGTCGATGGTGGAGAACACCCGGTATTGGGCGATTTGGTTCACCATTTCTGACATGCGGGGTAGCGGGTAGGCGTCTAGTAGGGTGTACCTGTTGATCGTTTGACTATAGTCGATCACCATCCGTTTCTTCTCGCTACCCCTTACCACTACCACTTGGGCGCGCCATGGGCTGTTGCTGCGTTCAATAATGCGCTCTTTCAGGAGCCTGTCTACCTCGGTCGCGATAAACCGCCTGTCCTCCCAGCTGTACCTCCTGCTTTTGGTCGCTATTGGCCGGCAGTTAGGGGTAAGGTTCGCGAATAGCGAAGGCGGCTTTACCTTCAGGGTAGCCAGACCACACACTGTGAGGGGCGGCTGGGACCCACCATGCTTGAGCGTGATGCTTTGGTGGTTGCACTGGAAATCCAGGCCCAAGATCACGCTCGCACATAGGTTCTTCATGATTAATACTTTAAAATTATCATATACAGTTCCGTTAACGCACAATTGTACCGTGCAGTAACCCAGAATGGTCGATGTCTGAGTTTTGTCAGCCATAGAGATGGTACCCTGAGTAGGGACCACCTTTAGGGAGAGTTGTTGTGCCAGTTCTGGGTGGATAAAGCTCTCCGTGCTTCCACTGTCAATTAATCATTTAACCCGGCACCCGTTTACCTCGATGTCCACCATTGATCTGGATAGCGGGTGCGGCCTGGTCTGGTCCACTGTGACCGATGCCACTGTAGGGCCCTGATCGATACAAGATGGCGTCCACGCTGTCTGCTCAAAAGATGGCGGACCCCACGAGGTCGGGCAAGATGGCGTCCAAGATGGCTGCTCCCACGGCGCACACGCGGCGGTGGCGTGTTTTCCGGCGGTTGGTTTTCCGGCGGGGTTCCCTCTGCACACCTTCCCGAAGTGCCCCTTCTTACCGCACTTAAAGCAGGTGGTGCCTTTCGCCGGGCACAGGTTTCTGGTGTGCTTTGGCTGCCCGCAGAAGTAGCAGTTGGGTCACTGACACGTCGCGGCTGTCGTAGGGCTTCTGGGGGGAGAGCGGGGCCCAGCCGGTGTCGGGCTGTCGGGCGGGGAAGATGCCTTCCAAGATGGCGGCGCCCTCGGTGCACACGTGGCGGCGTGGACGGCGCGGGCTGAAGAGTAGGCATCCGAGTTTCTCTGGGCCACATCCAGGGATCGTGCGGTGTCCGCAGCATGTTTCAGGTCCAACCCCGTTTTTTCCAGCAGTCTTTGCCGGATGTATGTGGAGCTGAGGCCTGTGATGAAGGCATCGCGAACAAGCTCGTCAGTGTACACTGCGGCTTTTACATCTCGGCACTTGCAGTCTTTGCCAAGCATTTTCAGGGTGCTTAGGAACTCCTCCACCGATTCCCCAGGTCGCTGTGCGTGGGTAGCGAGCAGGTGCCTAGCATACACCTCATTCGTAGGCTGCTGGTAATGCACCTTTAAGATGTCGCAGGTGGCCAGGTACGTCTCGGCGTCTTGGATGAGGGGGTAAACCCGGTGGCTTACCCAATTCCGCAGAATTCCGAGTCTCATCCTCGCAGCGTCCGTAGCGTCTTTGACGGCTGCGGAATTGTCCAGGAAGAATTCCATACACTCAAACCAGTGTCCGAAGCGTGCTGATGCGTCCGGAGCATGTTGATCCAAATCCAAACGTTCGGGTTTCAGGAGTTGATCCATAGTGTTGAAAAATAAGTTAATAAAATTGATGTGCCTCAATAATTCCGAAACTCGATGTTAGCAGAACAAAACAAGGCTTTTATTAACTTAGAACGTAACACGTAAGCGAGAGAGATGTCTTCCTTCTGGAGGCTGAGGCCAGATTGAGCCAGCCTACAAACGGGGCCAGGTATGGGCGGAGCCCTACACACAGCACATTCCAGCACATTCCAGTATACAATACAGCACATTCCAGTACACAATACAATGAGGTCTGGGGGAAGGGAAATGGCACTGAAACCGATCTCAGTCACAGGCAGTGATGATGATGAATATTTCATCACAATGGGCCGCACTTCTCACCTGATTCTGGGTTAAGTGGCTTCCCATTAATTTACAATGGCCCTCTTTTGTCCAATTTCCGCCTTCGGGGCTATCTCATCTAGGTGCCCATCACTGTATGTCACCTAGCCCGGGCCCATTGTCTTCCCAGAGAATTCTGTCTGTCCAGCAATTCTCCCATAATTAGTTTGTAGGCCTGGCTGGAATCTACTGTCCACGAACACCTGGGCCCCTCCCGTCTTCTCCAAACAGGCTGTTGGTAACAATCATTCAAAAAGTCTGAAATGAACTTGAGGTCTGCGTTCGATGCTTACAGACCCCCCTTTGATATTTCAATGTCCCCACTGGAATATCAAGCATCCTTGTCTTCTTCCACTGTGTAGAAGCATCGTGAGCCCCAAACAAGCCGTTCATTACCTTTAAAATCACTAGGTTCTGTTTTTAAATCACAAATACATACTTATACAACTTTTTACAGGGAACAAAACTCCTGGTTACCCTTTAATCAGGGCCTGTCAACGATTTCGGAGTGCCTTGCTTCGCTTTTTACAGGAGAGCCATAACAAGTACAATCCCACCAAACTCTATATAATTATAAGAGCATGCGAACATATCCGGATCCACGGCGGGATCTCCACATTTAACCCAATGTCCCACCAGAGCGGGGAAATCAACCCTTTCATTTCCTCCTGAGTCCCGGTTTCGCTGTTCGAGCGTATAAAAATGTTTTTGTGACAGCTCAATGGCTTTTATTAATTTTGTGAGGTCATCGGGCAGAGGCTGTATCTCGTACCCGAACCATGTAACATACTGCTGCAGATTCTGTACCGTGTTGTTAACCATGAGGTGTACTGTGGATGGCGCTGAAATGGGAAGGATGTGCTCTTCCGCCACCTGAACTTTTGTGTGGGGTTTGAAGCAGAAAGTCGAATCGGTGACCGGGCACCAAATGTCGTTGTGTACCCAATACTGGTCCACGCTTGTCATGAAGCAGTATGTCCCGTTGCCCGCGTATGCTACCTGAGGTGGAACATGGCTCTGGGCCATCACCTCCATGGTGCAATTAATGGGCTCTGCACTTTCCGATTCAAACCCACACACTGGTCGATCGAACGCGTTCAGGTGCTGGGGACACAATATCGCGTGTGCGCCCCTGCTCTGGCACCCCTTGAGGCCAGTGCCAGTCATGGCGTGCTCTCACTTTATAACAAACGGTGGGACCCCATGATACCGCACATGCACTCTGTCCCTCAAGACGCCAATGTTATCGACCCAGTATACCGGCACTGGCTGCGGTGACCCGCCCATTATCGGCATCCGCAGCAGAATCCCCATAACCGTGTGGTTGGACCGTCCGCAATCAACTGGGACTGGGTAGGCTTCGGAAGCTAATCGGAGCTGACACGGGCTCATCGAATTATGATACGGGCTGAGCGCTGTGAGGTGCCGGTTGCTAACCCACGATGGGACGCGACCTTGTTGTAAGTCCTCCAGATGACTGTGTCCCTCGTTTAGCAACCACACACTGTACAACACACACACATCACTTCTGGCTGCCTGTGCCGAGGCATTCCTGTCCTCCTGTATCAAATTGTTGATGACCTTGGCGTGTGTCTCCAGCTCAGCGATGACCTCTTGTAAATGAATGGTCATCGCCTGGTCTTCTTTTAGCTCCAAACCTTCCAACTCGTTCCCTTCCCCAGTATCTTTCGCAGCTGGTCCCTTAAACTATTAATCTGCATCTGCAGCTGGATATTATCCATACTATTGAGGAGGGACGTGCCCGTGCTAAAAGCCGTGGCCATGTCATTAACCGTCCCTCGCCTTTGTCTATCGTACGAATCCATGCCATACAGTTTCTCCCGCCTCACATCCCCGTAGCTGAGATCGAAAAATTGGCGGAACATTCCTTTAATAAGGGCTTCATAAAACTGCTCAGTCTCTTTCGGACACCACTCGGGCAGCTGCACCCGGGTTAAATTTAAGATGACCAACGCGGCCACGTAATTTACATCCTGGAATAAAACCTTCCCGATCGGGACTAGAACTAAACCATTCCCTGGGCCTGGTGTGGTGGCGGGACACCTAACTTCTGTCTCCTTTACCAGTGGGGCTGTGGGCAGGGGCTTCCTATCGTGCACTACCAGTTCCGTGGAATTTATTGTGTTGGGAGGGTCTGGGACTACGCAAGCATCCAAACTCCAATCCCATCCCATACCGGCCCCGGAATCCTGCCATTGCCTTATGAAAGCAATCGACACACCCACTGGGCAGATCCGTTCTGACACACACACACACATAAATCCCTTGTTCCTCCTTCCACCACTTGTACCAGTAAACTTCCACTCCCCCCTTCGTCCCCGTGATCTGTCGGTACATGTCATTCCCTAGTCTTTCCCAGTCCGCTGACCTGTTCCCCTTGTCCTGACTCAACTTCCTAAACCACCACCACCATCCCAGGGGAATGTGTCCCTTGCATCTTAAGCACACGTGCTTGCCCTCGGTCACCCTAACCCGTGTGGCTGTGATCTTCAGTTGGGGACATGGTAGGGAAGCCTCCCCGTACGAGAACCCGGTGTGGCTGGAGTATTTCGTCGAATTGGACCCCAGCCACCCTGGCCATCTTCCCTCATGGGAGTAGGCTGCCATCCCATCTGTGTCCCCTCTCCTACCTCCCTTAGTCACAGTACAGCCGTAGAGGCGGGACAACTCGGTGTCCCCTCTCCTGCTGTGCCCTGTTCCAGCCAACATCAAGATCACGCTCAGTCTCAGGGCTGTCTCCATTCTATCCTCGGCTTCCTATGAAAACAAAAAGCAACAATCACGTTCTGTGAGAGGGTTTACCTCCACAGGTCTGGCTTCATTATATACAAGAACTATGTACATCACTACCCGTGTTGCCGGGTGCCCCCACTAATGCTCTTCTTGCCGGGGCCTATGGCAGCTCACGGTCAGCGTGTAAGGGGGCGTCCACGGCGTCCTCGGCCATGGGACCCTATTGCTCCTCCTTACTGTCCCGACCACCAGGTCATCGTCATCCCAAATCATGGGAGGAAGACCCATGTCCACCATGCTCATTATTGGGCCTTGGTGTCATTTTACCTTTGTTGTTCGGGTTAAACCGCTTGCACTGGTTAATATGGAACCACTTTGTGCGTTTTGGGAGTTTAACCGTGTACACCATGGGGCTTGCCTTGTCCACTATGCTATACGGCCCCATGTATAGTGGCTCAAATGCCCCTACCCAGGCATAGTTCCGTACCATTACCTGTTCTCCCACCTTCCACTCGTGGGTTTTCTGGGGCTCGAGCAGCAGCCAATTTTTCAAGTGCTGGTTCCCCATGTTACTGGCTGCCTGCCAGTGAATCTGTTTTAATTTATCATACAGATTCTATACAAACTTGTCCCGTTCACTTCCCGGACTTGGGCTTCCATTAGGACCAGTGCCAAAATGTGGGTGGGGGTGCGCATGACCCTCCCGGTCATAAGCTCATGCGGGGAATACCCTGTGCTTCTGGAGAGGCTGGCCTGGACACCCATTAAAACTAACGGCAGGACCTCATCCCATTTTTTCAGGACGACCCTGTCTCTTTCCTTAGCCTTTCTTTAATCGTACGGTTAAGGCACTCCACAGCCCACAATGACTGTGGGTTGTGAGCCACATGCCACTTCCCCTCAATCCCTAAAAGTTTCAAGGTGGCCTGCATTACTTGCCCCGTGAAATGACTCCCTTAGTCAGATTCCACGACCTGTGGCAGTCCCCACTGGGAAACACTTCCTTTACCAGAATCCTTGCCGTCGCCAAAGCCGTGGCTGCTCGGCAAGGGAAGGCATCCACCCACTTGGAGAACACGTCCACCGGGACTAGGCAATATTTGATAGCTGCCTGTGTGGTGGGTAATGGTCCGATGTAATTGACCTTGTGTGTCCTATGGGGACTTTCCTCCACTGAGGATCGGGGTTGTTTGCTGTGCACACCAAGCAGTCCGCGCAAAAGTCATGGACATCCTCCCTGACTTGCGGCCACCACCCTGCCTGTTCTACCCTCTACCAGGTAGTTTCCGGCCCTGGTTGTCCCACTCCTGGGCCCCCGTGGGCCAACTGGAGGAATTCCCTCTGGTACCGCTTGGGAACTATCCACCGATCCCCTTTAAATAGCATCCTGTGGCGGTACCACCGGTTGTACCTTACATAAAGACACATAATTCCCTTTAACTTACCTTTTGGGGCCGTTGCCCTTTTAACTTACCTGTTGGGGCCATTGCCCCTTTAAGACGCGCCTTAGCGTGCTGACGTCACGTCACGTACGACGTGATGTGCGTGCGCCGGCACAGCCCGGCCCAGCGTCTTCGGCCTCAACAGCCAGCCGACGGGAGTGACGCGATCTTCCGCTCCCGCGGCAAGCACCGGCACAGCCCGGCCTCGCGACCTCGGCCTCAACGGCCAGCGACGCAACGACACGCATCACGTGACGCCCTATGCGCGGGAAACGCGAACAACGTGATGGCGGCACAACACAAACGCGATGACATCATCACGCTCCCCACAGGACTGCGAACTCAGTCCTCGTGGTGTCCCCGCTGGGACAAAACCTATACCACGGTGCTCCTACAGTCAGCCATCTTACCTGCCATCTTACCTGATGTAATTAGTCTGTTCCTGTAAATAAACAACTTGTTAATAGTTCGTCGAAGTCAAACTCTCTTATTTAGTGGCGATCTACACGAACCGCTACATTGGTGACCCAACGACGTGAGTACGGGAGCTCATCAATTCCAGCACTACAATTGGTGAACCCGTATCCGTGAATGATTTTCACGGTAGCAACACGCGCCTGAAGCTCGTCTTCCCTCAAGACGACCAACGCACAACCGACGAGCAACCACGGAACAGCAACCGCCTAACATCGATTCCACCAAAAGCGACCCCATCTTTGCGTACGTATTCGCAATGGAAGCACAGCTTGGAGGTGAGCCCGTTTTTCATGAACGATTTCACAGAGGTAGAGCACGACCAACGGCAACCGTCGTCCACCAGTGCTACAATTGGTGGGTTTGTGAACGTCTTTCACAAACGAAGCACTCTATGGAAGCATCAGCCATTCTGCTGTCGCTACCACAATCCAGGGAGCCACGGTCTCCCTCGTGCTTTATGAAGGTAGAAGCCCTGTTCACCGAGAACATCGATGTGGCACAGACCATGCACATGCTCACGGTCTCCGTATTCGACTCTTCTACTGCCACACGGATCATCCGCCTCTACGTCCAAAGCAACAGCAAGTATAAATCTCTCCAAGCGCGGGGTACAGCATGTTCGGGCCCACAAAATCGGAGCGCGCCCTGCGGGGATACCACGAGGACTCACCCCCGCAAAACACGAGGACGCACTCCTCGCGCACGAGGACCCATCCCTCGCGAACCACGCGAACCCACCCCTCGTGAACACCGACGACTCCTTCCCCGCCGACGACGCACCAGCCCTTCAGCCTGCTGGTTGTGTTACCTACTACACGATTCGGCGTGAACAAAAAGCATGCCGCCCTCCCGGCTGTTTTCTCCTAAATCTACAACTGTTACAAGTGTTGCCGCCCTCCAAGCAGAGTTAACCCCTCCTGAAAGCAACAACAACCTGGACCGTTGCCGCCCTTTCTCCAGTTTTCCCTTTAACAAACGCAAACGTCTACTGACGCTGCACACATCGAGGACGGGTCCAATGGGCATCCTGCGGCCGCGATCAGCCACGTGAAAGTTGCTGGCCTCACCGATCACTGATCAACGCAGCAACTCTTCACCCTCCGTTGTGTTATCGTCGTAGCACTTTGGCACGCACCGTTCCGTGCGTTCCAGCCTCCCGAAGGTTTTGCTCACCTGTCGGCGAGTTCACCGACCTCGCCTGTCAAGTCCTTCTGGATCGTTCGTTTGGCGTTCCTGCAGAGTTCGTCGGAACAAGGACTTGTTTCAACATCAACGGAGACATCGCCTGCATCTGCCCAACCTGCCCGTCACTCTGACAAGGCCTGCTGTTTCGCACTTCTCCACGGTCCTTCGCCTGACGGATACGTTTTATTCGCCACGACGCGCGTAAGGATCTGCTCACGAGCAGCATCTTCATACCTCGCCTACCAAGTCGAGACAGCACGACCGCCGTGACCACCAGCTCCTCAGACCATCTCATCCTTGGACTTTCGTTAAAGCGAATTCTGGGGGGGTCCATGTGGCGGTACCACCGGTTGTACCTTACATAAAGACACATAATTTCCTTTAACTTACCTTTTGGGGCCGTTGCCCTTTTAACTTACCTGTTGGGGCCATTGCCCCTTTAAGACGCACCCTAGCGCGCTGATGTCACGTCACGTACGACGTGATGTGCGTGCGCCGGCACAGCCCGGCCCAGCGTCTTCGGCCTCAACGGCCAGCCGATGGGAGCGACGCAATCTTCCGCTCCCGCGGCAAGCACCGGCACAGCCCGGCCTCGCGACCTCGGCCTCAATGGCCAGCGACGCAATGACGCGCATCACGTGATGCCCTAAGCGCGGGAAACGCGAACAACGTGATGACATCACAACACAAACGCGATGACGTCATCACGCTCCCCACAGGACTGCGAACTCAGTCCTCGTGGAGTCCCCGCTGGGACAAGACCTATACCACGGTGCTCCTACAGTCAGCCATCTTACCTGCCATCTTACCTGATGTAATTAGTCTGTTCCTGTAAATAAACAACTTGTTAATAGTTCGTCGAAGTCAAACTCTTTTATTTAGTGGCGCTCTACACGAACCGCTACAATCCCCTCTTTAACGGTAATGTCCGCTGCTCCGAACGGACCCTCTACCTGTTCGCCCTTTTCCTTCTTCCCCAGGATAGCCTTAAGGACGGGATCCTGGGCTTGGACTTGTTTTAAGTCCGGGGCCAAAGTTACCCCCGGTGTTCCCCCCTTGTCCTGGATTGCTGCTACCGGGCCTACTTCATAGGGATCCCAGAACTCTCCTTCCCTGGCCCCCTGCTTGGCCAACTCATCGGCCCTTTGGTTACCTTCCCCTCTGGGCTCTGTCTTAGAGTGGGCCTTGATCTTATGTATATAGTGATCTCCTCGGGTGCCCGTGACCTCCAAAATCCTCCCTAGCAGCGGTGCTGTTGCTCGGGGCTTCCCATCCACGGATTTAAAACCGCGCCGAGCCCAGGTCGCCAGGTACTCAGTGCACGAATTACATGTAAACATAGAATCCGAGCAGATGGTGTAGGGGGTGGGGAACTTGTCGGAGTGGGTGACCACATACTCCACCGCCCCCAGTTCGGCATGCTGAGCGCTCAGGGTGCTGGGGATTTTAAGGGCCTTAGCTATCTTTGCTATGGGGTCATAGATCCCGCACCCGGTGAAGCGCTCCCCCTCTGCTACCGAACTGGACACGTCCACGTAAATGTCCCGGCCCGTCGGGTGTAACCCGGCCCGGAACCCAACATCCACGTCCCATATCCCTTCTACTGTACACGTGTGGGCTGTACCTGGGTAAATCATGTTCACTGCCAACTTGGGCTCGGTCAGCCCCTGCACTGTCAGATTCATCTGCGAGAGCAATAAAGTCCAGCGAGCAATGCGAGCACTGCTCACTGTCCCGTCCTTTATTCTCCCATCCAACAACATCTGAGTGGGGTTCCATACCTCGGGAGCCTACTGTCAACAAGGGCAGACATCGACGATGAAGTCCAACACTGCCTTCAATGTGCCAGTGCAGCCTTCGATCGCCTGAGGAAGAGAGTGTTTGAAGGCCAGGACCTCAAACCTGGCACTAAGCTCATGGTCTACAGAGCAGCAGTGATACCCGCCCTTCTGTATGCCTCAGAGACATGGACCATGTACAGCAGGCACCTCAAAGCACTGGAGAGGTACCACCAACGCTGCCTCTGCAAGATCCTGCAAATCCATTGGCAGGATAGGTGCACCAACGTCAGTGTTCTTGCTCAGGCCAACACCCCCAGCATCGAAGCTTTGACCACGCTCGATCAGCTCCGATGGACGGGTCACATTGTCCGCATGCCCGATACGAGACTCCCAAAACAAGCGCTCTACTCGGAGCTCCAGCACAGCAAGAGAGCCCCAGGTGGGCAGAGGAAATGCTTCAAGGACATCCTCAAAGCCTCCTTGAAAAAGTGTAACATCCCCACTGACACCTGGGAATCCCTGGCCCAAGACCGCACAAAGTGAAGGAGAAGCATCTGGGAAGGCGCCGAACACCTCAAGTCTCTTCACCGGGAACAAGCGGAAGCCAAGTGCAGGCAGCGCAAGGAGCGCACGTCAACCCAAGCACCCCACCCACCCACCCTTCAACCACCGTCTGCCCCACCTGTGACAGAGACTGTTGGTCCCGCATTGGACTAATCAGTCACCTGCAAACTCATTTTTAATGTGGAAGCAAGTCATCCTCGGTTCCGAGGGACTGCCTAAGAAGAAGAGGGTATGGTGGGTGAGTAGAACTACCAGGGATGATCCCGTAAAGAGCTGTGAGCACTTTACGGCCCAATGCGTGGCCAGGAGAACCCTCTCGCAGTTGGAATATCCCTGTTCTAACTCGGTGAGAACCCTAGATGAGTAGACCACGGGCCGTACCTTGCCGTGTTGCTCCTGGAGCAACACCGCGCTCAAGCTATCCCCGCTGGCTGCTACCTCTAAAAAGAATTCCTCCCCACCATTGATGGCCCCTAGTGTAAGAGCTGTCTGCAAATCCTCCTTGAGCCGTGTGAATGCTTCCTGGCAGTTCTGGTCCCACTCCCACCCGACTCCCTTGCGGAGGAGCCGAAGCAGAGGGGCTGCCGTGGCTGCATAACCCTCAATAAAATCCCTGCAGTACTCTGTAAGTCCCAGGAAGGATCTTACCCCTGTTACGTCCTTGGGGACTGGTAACTCCTGTACTGCCTTTCTTTTCGCCTCATCTATGGCCCTTTCCCCTGCCTTTACTGTCAGCCCGAGGAATTTGACTTCCTCGTGGCCGATCTGGGCTTTCTTCGGGTTTACTTTAAACCCGGCCTCCCTCAGCAGCTCGAGCAGCTTGGCCAGCAGTGGCCCATGCTCCTCCCTCTTGGCGGAGAACAAAAGCAAGTCGTCCACATACTTTACTAGCTGCTGAGGTCGGCTAATACCCTTTAAGGCATCCTCCATACACTGGTGGAATATGGAAGGGCTCTTAAAAAAACCCTGGGGAAGGCATGTCCAGGTGTACTGTTGCCCTTTAAAAGTAAAGGCAAACTTGTATTGGTCTTCCCTTTTTAGCAGAATCGACCAAAACCCATTGGAGATATCCAGCACTGTGAAAGTGGTTGCGGTTGCTGGGATGCTCCCTATCAGATCGGCAACAGCCTCGACTGTGGGTGCGCAGGCTGGGATGTTTTTATTGAGCACCCGAAAGTCCACAGTGGCCCTCCATAACTGGTCGGGTTTCCTAACCGGCCAGAGTGGTGAGTTCACGTGGGTGGCTATCGGCCTCAACACCTCCTGTTCTACCAGGGATCCCAATGCCATTTCCAAGTCTGCTTCTGCCTCTCTGGGGAAATTATGCTGCTTTTGTGGCCGTGACATGGGGTCCCCGTGTACTCGGACTTCTACCTCTGTCACCCGACCACAGTCGTGCTTGTGCGTGGCGAACGATGCGAGATTGTCTCTCACATTCACCTGATACTTGGCTGGGGTATTACTGACCAATTGCTCCAGGTCGTAACTCCCCTTGAGCTTCAAAGTACACACACTACCCCTTCCTTCCCTATCTCTTGGGGTCACTAGCACCTCCTCAGCTTTATCTGAATCCGCTGCCCCCATAGGCAGTGATTCCTTAAATCCACTATTGTATGATGGTCTAACATAAAGTCCATAGACTCCTGACCCTGGCTGTTCCCACTTTATTAGGACGCATTTCCACTGGGTGTGGAGGGATCCTAGTTCTATGGCCAAAGGTTTGGACATTGCCCCCGCCTGCACGTTCCCTGTGAATCCCACGAGACCGGGGTGAATTGGTCGGGTCCCTTGAATGGATCACCGTGCACGAGGCCGCGGTGTCCACCAAGTACTTCCCGTGTACCCTCTCCACCCCCATCTTCACACAAGGTCTGCCCCACTCATCGTACGTGAGCGGACACAGGTACTCAGGCTGGGCGCGCTCTAGTCAGGGTGTTGGGCATACGGGAGCGGTGGGGATCACACTGCTCGCGGCAGCGTCTACTCTCCCTTTCTCCTGCACAAAAACCGTCTGAAGGGCAGCCACCAGAATGTCAAACGGTTCCCCGGTCACCCGCTTCACCTCGACAGTCTGTGCCTTTTGCACCAGAGGATCCCCTCGACCTTGCCCCTTTTTCTGGGTCGGGCACTCTCGCCTCCAGTGTCCCGTCTTCCCACACCCGAAACATGTCCTTGCCTTTTCTGCACTAACCCCTTCCTGATGCCATTCCTTCCTATTACCCTCACTGGCTTTCATTTCGTGGACCCTTCCCTTCGGTTTGACCTCTTCCCCGGAATCGGCCTTAAAGGCTAGACTCAGCTTTTTGAGCACGCCTGCCTCCATATCCACGAGGTCCTCGGAGTCAAACCAGGCTTCTGCTTTTGCCCTTATTCGTGGCAAACTGTTTGCCATGAGGGTCCTGAGCCAGTGATTCCTGGGGCCACCTTGCAGCTGTAACCTGTCTAGTATCCCACCCATGGCCTTTTCGTATACAGGCCATAGCCTGTCTGCGAATGCCTGTGGTGCTTTGCCAGCCAGCTGCAGCGTTCTCTCCATTCGGGAGAACGGACTACCCTGGGTATGTCCCATGGCTTTCAGGATTTCCTCCTTTAAATCTGCCGTGGTTCCCTGCCCCAGCTTGATGGCTGCGGACAGGGCATGGTACAATTTTCCATCCAGGGAAAATAGTAACAGCATATGAGTTTCACCCCCACTACACCCATTGATCCCCCCAATTTGCTCCACTTCCATGAAGTGAACGGAGGGGCCCCCTTCTTTTCTTAATTTGGGCATGCTTGCTATCATAGCTGTATTGATTTCTTTGTGGGTTCAATGACGAGACATTTATGAAAGAGAATGTCTTTTAATCTAAAGTCTGTTCAACTCTTTATACAGCATTTACAGGAGACATCATGCTAGTGATGCATCTAGAACGAAACTGAAACTAAACTGCCTTGCTTGTCTCGGTCACATGCCCTCTGCTGGTCAGGCACAAGCAATCAATACATGCAAACATGCTGGTAAGGCATCATAATCAAACAGGCAAATACCATCTCTATTTGCTGATATCATTACAATAGCCTGCAGTTGTAGGGTGGTAAATGGGACCACGTAATCGCTCTGCAGTGGGCCCTGAGCACCGTTAGGTGCGGGCGGACCGTATGTTTGCTGCCGCAGAGGGTACATTGGTCTCTGTGGCGCTTCCGGCACCAGTGGGACTTCCCTAACCCAGACCCAATCCTCAGACCCCTGTCTTTCCTTTTCCCAGTCCACCCGAGCTTCCCCCAGGGTTGTTAAGCAAACCATCCCTCTGGCTTTGGACAGAGCTTGGGTCAGACCTTTTATCTTTTCCTCACGGGGCCTGTGGTTTAAATCCTCATACCCCCTGCTCCTGGCTACCCTGTAGGCTGCCTTTATGTCTCTAAGCTGCCCCTCTAGCCCATCAACTTTACCCGTTAAGCGGGTGTTCTCCTCTCTTACAGCCTGCTCATTGAGCTTGGCCTCAGTGACCTGGCACTGCAGGTACTCCCCGGTGTTACAGGAGGTTTCCTCCTGTGTGCGTTTCTCCTGTCTTTCCTCGCGCAAGTCCTCCACTAGTCTCCTCCCAACTATCCCCCTTGCGTCTGACTTTTCTTCCAATTCCCTGCAGCTTTCCAACCTGCTCCCTGAGCAGTTGGACCTGTTTCTGCTGGCACAGGAGCCAAATCGCCTTTTCCTTAGACTTTTTATGCTCCTTGCTACCTGTCCACTCAGCAGCCCTATCCTGAGGACTGTCAGAACACAACATCTCCAGCACCCACTGCTGAGATACATTAACTTTACCAAACGCATAGGAAGAAATTCTGACCCCCATCGCCGATCTCTTGCCCGCTAAACTTTACATGATCCTTGTTAAGTATGTGTATTGTATTGAACAATTAACACAAAGACTTAAACGTATAACTCAAACAGGTCTTTACTGGTTGGAGGTAGGGACTATACATAGGTCTTTACTTCATGCCCACAGGCGGGAACTGAGGGGAGATCAGTACCCACAGTACTATTTATACCCCTATGGCCAGGAGTGGTACTGCGTATCACTACGCCCAACAAGTAGTGCAGTCCTGTCCATAGGTTCAAAGTAGCACACATATTACATACACAACATTCCTCCCTTCCTAGCTTTACAGTCATCTCCCCATTTAACATAACGTAATAACATATATACATATATAACTTTAGGTTTACATAACAGAATAACATAGATACATAGATAACTTCATGTCAAAACAGATCACAGATTCAGTCTCTGCGGAAAACAGTTCACAGATTCAATCTCTGTGGTGGAGTCGGTTCACGTTGCTGGAGTGACTCATTCAATAGTACTTCCATGGATTTAACAGTTTGAACTTCCGAACTGAATTGGCTCCGTTCGGAGGGACCACGTGTGTGATCTGGTAGAGGTAATAATGGTTCAGATGGGTCATCTTCTGTTTCGACTTTTCCTTTTCTGCTTCTTGGAGACTCTCTGGGCTCCACTGTCAGCTGCCAGCTGCATGCGCAGTTCCTCCTTCTCTCCCTCCTTTTTCCGTAGTAGAGCCACCTTCTCCCGATGTTCCGTAGACTTTCGGTGCTCCTCCATGATTTCTGTATGGTGGGAGTCGAAGTTACAAGTTGGGCAGGACAGGACATAGTAATATTCGGTGTCGTCCTGATCTAGGCCAGCGAGAGGGTCTTCTATTTCCTCCATACCCAGCTGGGCGTTAGCCAGCTTTTGTTCCAAGTCCAGACATCTTTCCTGAAGAGACTTCTTCATGCGTACCTCTTCATCCAGCTTTTTCTGGGCTTTCAGCAAGTCGTTTACTAATGACCTCATTTGAGATTTTACTACTTCAACTTCTTTTGGAGATTGATTGATCGGACTATTCAATCCCTCTACCGGAGCAGCTGTTTCAGCGGTCTGTTGTTCTATGTTGACGTGAGTCAGCGTACTTTTGGCATCCAAGGGCTGCTCTGTTGCAGTCATCTCAGTCTGTGTTGCCACCTCAGCTCTTCCAATAACCTTTGAGAGCTCCGAACCCCTTTCGTTTGAATATTGAAGTTCGTGTTCAAGTTTTTCCCATTTCAGAGTCCTGTCCTTCAGCATATGCAGGAGTTGGCTGACCGTTAACTCCTCTGACATCAGACGTTTTGTGTGCTCCTGCTCCATTTTCTCCATCAGCTGCTTCTGTTGTCTTTCCAGATTCTCCAACTCTATATCAAAGAACTCTTTTGTTGCATTCAACTCTTGCTCACAACGGCGAAGCATTTGTTCTAATTGCTGTTGTAGTTTGAAATGGAGTTGAGTTCGAGCCCGGTGTCCCTCAGAAATGGGCACATCAGTAGACTTGCCAGACTCAGAATCCACAGTTAAACTATGTTGTTGTTGCTCAGTGGAATTCTGTGCTGAAACTTTGTCTTTTGCACCTGAGTTGGGCTTACCATCATCCGTTCCAGAGTCTGGGCCGACTATCTTCACCGAGTTCTCACTCGTTATTGTTTGTAGGAAATGCCAGTCCATATTCATTTTCCTAATCCACTCCCGTCCTAGTAGTGGAGAACCTCCTTCAGATATCACATATAAGTCCATTATTTGACTGTCTTCGCCCTTGTGGACCACTGCAACCTCTATTTTCCCGATGGGGTACACTCTTTGCCCCGTGTATGTTTTCAATATAATCCCCGTATCCTGTAGGGGAATATGTTGGAATAACTTTCCGTAATCTTTCTTATTTATGACCGTCAATGCCGATCCAGTGTCCAATTCCAGTTTTACTTGGACTCCTTCTATCTGAAGAGTGACCCAAATTGTCTGGAGGTCTGCACCCTTACCAGCGTTGAGTACTCTTAAGCTAGCCAGTTCATTACAGCTTAAGCGAGCCAGTTCATTACTGCTAGCATCTGAATCGGACTCCTGTTCGGTCACCTTGTGTACCTTTGCGTATTTTCCTTGCGGTGACTTCTTGTTGCTGGTCTTCTTCCCTGACCTGCATACTCTAGCTATATGTCCAAGCCTACCACAAGTTCTACATTCTTGGTTTTTAAACCAACACTGGTTCTGATCATGCGTTGTCTTTCCACAACGATAACATTTGCCAGAACTCACACCCAATTTGTGTGCACTGAGCTCCGGTGACCGTAGCTGCATTACTGCCGTGCCTCTCGCTGCGGCTCCGTGTGCTGCTGCCATAGTGATCGCCTTCTCAAGCGTCAGCTCATTCTCCTCGAGCAGTCGCTTTTGTGTATCCTGTTTAAATAAACCACACACAAATTTGTCTCGAAGTGCCTCTGTCAGTCCCGTTCCAAACTGGCAATATTTCGCTAATTTACGCAATTCCAGCAAATAATCAACATTGCTTTCATGCTGTAGCTGCCTTCTGTCGTAAAATTTAAATCGTTCCGCTAGCATCAGCGGCGTGGGGTTTAGATGATCTTTCAGGACAGTAACAATCTCATCGAACGTCTTATCCGCCGGTTCATCTGGTGATAACAGGTGTTTCAATTGCCCGTATGTCTTCGCACCCATTAAATTTAATAATGTTAAAGCTTTATCTTGGTCATGAATTTTATTGGCCTTACAATAATTTTTTACTCTTTCAACATATATGGCCCAATCTTCGAGGTCACTATCAAAGGTGCTAATATTCCCGTGTTTAGGCATTGTAGATTTGCAATTTCTCAGATTTTATTTTGTTTACTTGTTATCAAAGATGGCGGCTTCCCGCTCTTGCCGTCGTCCTCCGCCCACAAAATGGCGGTTTTCCCGCGCTTGGCGGTCTTCACCCGTCCCCCGACGCCGTCTCCCTTCAGCCCCCGAGTGCGGCCCTTATCTTTGGTTCCGATCGCTGGCCCGCGCTGCGCCTCGCACTTGAAGCGGCTCCCGGCCTCTGGCTCACCCGCTCGCGCGGCTCTTGCTTACTCGCTCCCTCCCGGGCTCTGGCTTACCCGCTCGCGCGTTTCACCGCGGCTCTTATCAGGGATTGCGATCGCCCTTATCTTCTCCAACTTCCCCAGCCCTGTCTTTGCAGCCAACACTGCACGGCTTACCCCACCACCTAGGTTGAACAAGGAAACTGCAGAAAGACTTCTGTCAGTCGCTGGAAGCTGTCAGGATGTTTGCTGCACTCCAGTGCTCAGTCGCTGATGGAGGCTTCAGAGTCCTAAAGCCTGTCGCTTCTAGTGGGGTGGTGATGTTTGAAACCTCTCTTCAACTGCCGCAGGGTAAGAACCTGACTCGTCGCCAGTGTTAAGTATGTGTATTGTATTGAACAATTAACACAAAGACTTAAACGTATAACTCAAACAGGTCTTTACTGGTTGGAGGTAGGGACTATACATAGGTCTTTACTTCATGCCCACAGGCGGGAACTGAGGGGAGATCAGTACCCACAGTACTATTTATACCCCTATGGCCAGGAGTGGTACTGCGTATCACTACGCCCAACAAGTAGTGCAGTCCTGTCCATAGGTTCAAAGTAGCACACATATTACATACACAACAATCATGCTCACACAATCTATCACCCTGCCGCGATTGCCAATTCTGTAGGTGGTTTGCTTTGGTGTTCGAAACACTCCTCCTACCTAGTTCTATATGACAGGAATTACGGTGAACAGGATTAGGGCACAGACAAGCTTTTCAGACTCAAATGTACAGTGTTTAATAAGGTTAACATACACACCCGCCTCCAGTACGTAAAATGCTTGGTGGCGTAAAACAAACAGTACAACAATACAACTTGGCCCATTGAACAGGCCCCTGTCTCGTATTAAGATGCCTAAAATCACACTGCGTTGCATACAAAGTATAAAATACACACAGAACCTCCCAACTAAACCCCTCTGGCTTGGTTGGGACACACAACACCCCCTCACACAGTACCGGTAGTCTGAAGGATGCGTGGGCCTGGACAATGCTCACCGTGATCGTCCATTTTCTTGCTCGCTGCTTCCCTGTGTAGAACGTGTCTCCTGGTTTCGTATTGCCGATCCCAGTTTTGAGATTCGTTCCTACAGTCGAAGAGCAAGGCGAGGCACTTGTCGCTCGTGGTGGTTTCAAGCAAGCGAGAGAGAGAGAGAATGAAAGAGAATGGCCAAAACTGCCTTCTCTATATCCTAAAACTTCATTCCGGGTCTGTGTGGTTGCAGTGATGTCTTTTTAATCACCTTTCTTTGTCTTCTTTGTCTGGTTTCCCGCCTTTTTGGGCTATCCCATCTAGGTGCTCATCTTAATGGCAGATGATGGGCCGCACTTCTCACCTGATCCTGGGTTAAGTGGCTTCCCATTAATTTACAATGGCCCTCTTTTGTCCGGTTCCCGCCTTCGGGGCTATCTCATCTAGGTGCTCATCACTGTATGAGTCACCTAGCCCGGGCCCATTGTCTTCCCAGAGAATTCTGTCTGCCCAGAATTTCTCCCATAATTAGTTTGTAGGCCTGGCTGGAATCTACTGTCCACGAACACCTGGGCCCCTCCCGTCTTCTCCAAACAGGCTGTTGGTAACAATCATTCAAAAAGTCTGGAATGAACTTGGGGCCTGTGTTCGATGCTTACAATGCCTCTGTCTCATTCCATTCTAGCACCTCATTGGCACACAGATATTTCCTTTCCCGTTAACGATGAATAGGAGCATGAAACTATTCGTCAATTTCACTGCAAAGGGAGGCACTGATGGCAGCCATGTAAGCAAGAGACACCAGTAGATTTCTACTCCTTCTCTGCAACCACCAGTTGGTCCTCCCAGTGTCAGTGTCAGCTGTGGCTCAGTGGGTACCATGCTCACCTCTGTGTCAGAAGGTTGTGTGTTCAAGCCCCACTCCAGAGACTTGACCACAAAAATCTAGGCTGGCAGTGTAGTACTGAGAGAGTACTGCATTGTCGGATGTACCGTTAAACCGAGGCCCCGTCTATTCTCTAAGGTGGTGTTATTTTGAAGAAGTGCAGTGCAGTTATCCCTGGTGTCCTGGCCAATATTTATCCCTCAACCAACATAACAAAAACAGATTACCTGGTCATTATCACATTGCTGTTTGTGGGAGCTTGCTGTTTGAAAATTGGCTTCTGCATTTCCTACATTACTACACTTCAAAAGTACTTCATTGGTTGTAAAGAGCTTTGGGACGTCTGGTGGTCATGAAAGGCACTATATAAATGCAAGTCTTTCTTTCTCCCCATCTGCGCACACTCCCTCAACCTGTGCTATCTCCTCAAGCTCACTAACAGTACCTCCAAGATATATGGAGATGAGCTGGTGCATGCAACATTTGATGAGATGGACGCAAGGTGTCATAATGCATCTTATTCTGGTCTCTGGCCATACTGTCGGACTGCTCTTCTAACTCTCTCATGACAGAAAAGTGACATATGTTAGAAGGCTGGCTCCGAGATATACCTTCCAACAAAGCTTGCATCACATCATACTGTGGATGAGGTCTGTGTACATGCCGATGTGGAAATGAGTAAAAAGACATAAGACTGGGACAATACTAGTCCTGAGCTTGGGGGAAGATCTGCTGCTTCACCTTCACCTACTTGCTCAGGATGTCCAGTGTGACCTCTTCTAAGGGAGTCAAAGGTCTGAGATTTACGAGCCTTTCTACAATTCAGGTTTGTTCCTTTCAATTATGTGCCAGGTTGTTGTGTAAGCAGAAAACTAATCTGGAAATGCATGAAGTTGAGGCAATACATGCACAATGATAGAGGTATGCCAAACTTGCAGACTGTAGTGTATGTATCCGTCTACCTTTAAGAAAACCATTGTATGTAACCGTTCACCTTTAAGAGAACTATTTTAGGTGTGGCACTACTTTGTTGGCTTCTGTATACTGTAATACCGACGGTGACCACACCGGTATATAAGTGCTGTGGCAG
The DNA here is from genome assembly GCF_052327205.1 of Somniosus microcephalus. Taxonomy (NCBI): domain Eukaryota; kingdom Metazoa; phylum Chordata; class Chondrichthyes; order Squaliformes; family Somniosidae; genus Somniosus; species Somniosus microcephalus. The sequence continues at coordinate 40,157,181 of NC_141000.1, read as the reverse complement.
AACTTATTGGGCAGATTCGCCCTGACCTTTGAATAGTAAAGTCCTGTTTTAAGTTACTCTGGTAGTCTGTGTATTAATTAACTAAACAACTCACAGACTTTACAGTGGCGACGAGTCCGATCGTACCCTGCGGCAACAATACTTCCGAAGCAGTTAACGAGCGTCGAGAAGAGGCAACCGCCCTCGTCGTTCTGCTGGGAGAAAATTCGAGGCTGCAGAACTAGAAAGGAAGAAGAAGTTAGAGACAAAGACTTCCATCAGCAACAGGCACTGGCTGTCCCTTCTGCCACGGTGAGGAGTGAGCCGATCAGCACGAGAAGCAAGGTGGCCACGGTGACTGTGAGTAAGGGAAAGTAAAAAGAATAACCGGAGGATAAGGGCGGTGCACTCGACCACGGTCGAGGGGGAAAGGAGCCGGACAGAAGTCGGGTCCAGAGGCGCTGAAACTGGGGCAGCGTGGAGCAAGGAAGCCGCGGTACAGACAGGCTGGGGGACGCAATGGTGTCGTGAGACAGCTAGACCGCGACCGGCAAAAAAGGCCGGGCAGCGACCGAAGCCACGAAGCGCTGCGACCGGGAGCGTAGGCGCGGGAAGAGATAAACTCAGCCGCAGCCGGGGAGGGAAGCACCGGACTGCGAGAGGGCTGGGAGGCGCGATTGGGAGCCGAGCGGGCGGGAGAGAGACAGAGCCCGAGCAAGGGGAACTGAGCGAGAGCTAGCCCAGCGGCTGAAACTGTTCGCCGTCAACGGGGTGTACCCAGCGCCGGTTGCCCTGCCGAGAAAAGGGAAAGCACTGAAGCCGACGCGCAGGCTGTGAACCTGAAAGCCAGCGGCCGTCGCCCGTGGGGAAAGTGTACCCCTCCCGCTAGGGAAGAAACGCGGGAAGCCGCCATTAGGCGGGGAAGAAGACAGAAGCGGGAAACCGCCATTGAAGTGGGCGGGGAGAGAAGATAAGCGTGGGAAACCGCCATTTTCGCGGGAACCGCCATCTTGGAAAAAAAAAATAAAAGAAAATTTAAAGAAATAATTCGTGGTGTTATCAGGAAGAGAGGAAGATGCCTAAGCGTGGTAACATCAACGATTTTAATTCCGAGGTAGAAGACTGGGCCACGTATGTGGAACGCATTGAGATCTATTGTGAGGCCAATAAAATAGAAGAAGATGACAAAGCTATAACCTTGCTAAACTCGATGGGCGCAAAGACATACGGGCTCTTGAAGCATCTACTAGCACCAGCTAAACCGGCGGATCAGACTTTCGATGATATTGTGACTGTTCTGAAGGATCACTTGAACCCCACACCGTTGATGTTGGCGGAACGATTCAAATTCTATGCGAGAACGCAAAGGAAAGACAAAAGCAACGCAGGATACTTGGTCGAACTGCGTAGACTAGTGAAACACTGCCAGTTTGGAGGGAATCTGACAGAGGCATTGCGAGACAAGTTCATGTGCGGGTTGTCAAAGGAAGGAACGCAAAAGCTACTACTCGAAGAGAACGACCTTACACTTGACAGGGCTGTCCTTATTGCAGCATTGCACGAAGCCGCAGCAAAGGGAACTGCGGAAATGCAGCTAAAGGCAGCGGCACTCAGTGTGGATCAAATTACCTCGAGTACAACAAAATGCTATCGTTGTGGGAAGACAACACACGACCAGAACCAATGCTGGTTTAAGAACCAGGAATGTAGGAAATGTGGCAAACTGGGTCACATAGCTAAGGTATGCCGGTCAGGGAAGAAGACCAACAACCAAAGGAAGCCATCACAGGAAAAGTACAACAAGGTACACAAGGTGGTTGAGAAGAGTTCAGACGAACAGAATTCGGACTCAGACCCAAACAGCCAGGAGCTGGGCAGTCTGAGAATTCACAATGTGAGTGGAAGCTGACCTACAAACTATCTGGGTCATGCTAAAAATAGCTGGAGTCCAAGTGAAAATGGAGTTGGACACTGGATCAGCTCTATCAGTCATAAATCGAAGGGATTACCACCGGCTATTCTCACATATACCCTTAATAGATACCAAGTTCGTATTGCAGACATACACGGGGCATAAAGTATACCCCATGGGGAAGATAAGAGTCAAGGTGAGAGATGGGGGTAAAGAACACCCAAGAATGAACTTATACGTACTACCTGAGGGAGGACCACCACTTCTGGGACGGGAGTGGATCAAGAAAATAGACATGGAATGGCACTATCTAAAAGCCATAACGAGTGAGGACTCGGTGCAGACAATCAGCTCAGATTCTGAAACGGATGACGATAAGACCAACCCAAATATGAAAGACAAGGCTAAAATGGACTTGCCGACTAAGGTTGGAAGAACGAAGGCATGCATAAAGGCTTATGCTCCAGAGAAGAACAAAGTTTCAGAACAGAACTCCACCGAACAACGACAACATAGTTTGACAGAGAATTCTGAGTCTGTTCAGTTTACGGACATATCCATGACTGACGAACACCGCGCTCGGACTCAACTTTATTTCAAATTACGACAGCAAGTAGAACAAGTGAGTTACTGTCTCGAACAAGAGGTGAAAACAATGAAAAAGTTCTATGACACCGAATGGGAGAATCTGGAAAGACAACAGAAGCAGCTAGCTCAAGCAGAGAGCGACCATAGAGCCATTGTGACCAATTACCGATCACATCTCCCTTATGCTGTTCAGGAGTTAGAATATTTGCAGGAAGGAGCAAATGAAGAGGAATCTTCAGGAAGCCAGGATTTTATTCCCGTTCTTCTCTACGACTCCTTACAAGCAGAGTTTGAGAAGTTGAAGGAGCAGTATGAACAGGCCCAGGCTACAATCCTGGAGGGGATTAACTCGGCAACCTCCGAAAAGCTAGTTTCAGTAGAAGCATATGAGCAACTAAAGGTTGAACATGAGCAAGAAGTCCAAAGGCTGCAGGAAATTCTTGATGAGCTCAAGGCCAAGACAGACTCATTGGTAGAAGTTCCATCCATAGATGAGAAATTAGAGGTGAAAGACATGGCAGAACATGAAAGACAAGATGTCCAAGAACTCATAAAAATATTGAAGGAAACCCAAGACAAATATGAGGCGGCAATGACCAAGGTTCAACAACTTGAAGAACAGATTCAACTGGGAATCCTTTCAGTGGAAGAAAAGGAAACTGTAAGAAACACAGAGACTGTAAGAATGGCCCCTGAACATGAGCTAGAGAGCATCAAGGCGCAACTTCTCCGAGCGCTGAAAGCCAAAGTACAAGAGGAAAAGAAGGTGAAAGCATTGGAGGAAAAGGTGGATGAAATGGAGAAGACTCTGATCCACAGTGTTCCCGTGGAAGAGTTAACGGTCAGCCAACTCCTTCATATGCTGAGGGACAAGACTCTGCAATGGGAACAATCTGAACACGAGCTTCAATCTTCAAAGGGAAGGAGTTCGGAGCTCTCAAAAGTTATGGAAATAGCTGAGGTTGCAACACAGATTTTACTGGGATGCCAAAAGTACGCTGAATCACGTCTATGTGAACAACAGAATGTTGAAACAGCTGCTCCAGTAGAAGGATTGAATAGCCCGATCAATCAATCCCCGATGGAAGGGGAAGTATTGAAATCACAAATGAGGTCATTAGTGAAGGATTTGCAGGAAACCCAGGAAGAGCGGGATGAATATGAACGCATGAAGAAGTCTCTTCAGGAAAGATGTCTAGGGAGGGAACAACAGTCGGCTAACGTCCAGTTGGGTAAGGAAAAAGTAGCAGGCCCTCTCGCTAGACTAGTTCAGGACGACACCGAATATTACCATGACCCGTTGAGTGACACGGAATATTACGAGGACTTGGTCTGCCCAGCTTGTGATGAAAACTCCCAAAGTGCAGAAATCAGGATGAAGCACTTAAAGTCTAAGGAACATAGGGAGATGGTGGCGCTACAGCTGGCAGCTGATAAGGGAGCCCCGAGAGTCTCCAAGAAGCTGAAAAGAAAAAGACAAAGCAGAAGGTGATAACCATCTAAATCATTATCACTTCTACCAGATCATGTACGTGGGCCCTACGAAGGGAGCCAAATCAGTTGGCAAGTAGGAAAAATTACCAAAGCAGTCCAGCTGTTTGTAAAAGTCAGCACTGCTGGTTCAGCAGGACGGAAGTTCAAGCTGTTAAGTCAAGGGAAAGACTATTGGATGAGTCACGCTAGCAATGTGAACCGGCTACACCACAGAGATGTTGTTCGGACCGAGTCAAGACCAGAGACTGAATCTGTAAACTGTTTCCCGCATAGATTACACCTGTGAATTGTTTTACATGAAGTTGAATATATGTTATGTTTAATGGGGGACTAAGTATGTTGTAAGCTAAAAAGGGAGGATTGTAGTGTATGTATCCGTCTACCTTTAAGAAAACCATTGTATGTAACCGTTCACCTTTAAGAGAACTATTTTAGGTGTGGCACTACTTTGTTGGCTTCTGTATACTGTAATACCGACGGTGACCACACCGGTATATAAGTGCTGTGGCAGAACTTATTGGGCAGATTCGCCCTGACCTTCGAATAGTAAAGTCCTGTTTTAAGTTACTCTGGTAGTCTGTGTATTAATTAACTAAACAACTCACAGACTTTACACAGACAACCCCCCTTAGTCTAGAATTTGTGACGCTCACACCTTACATGACCCTCATAGGTGAGCCCTAACTCCCTAATGCCTTGGTAAGCTTTCAGTGACTTAACAAACAGAATAACCTTTCTGATAATTGTGTTGAGCTGCTGGGCCTATACTGTGCCTGCATAGGATCTCCCTGGTCTTCAGTGAACAATCCCGCAACACGACAGCAGACCTCATTTTAAGTTTAAATTATTAAGCAAATTCATTTTACAAGAAATGGCCAAGCTAATAACAGACAGTGATATGTATATATATTTATAGAAATCATTCTATCTCCTCAAATGAAAGCAATAAAAGGTTGCAATCTAATGCTAAACTTCCCTTTTGTAGAATAGTTTTATATATGTGTAATATTTCTTACACCAAAGGAGCTAATACAAGTTCAGACAATTTTCTAGGGAATAACAAACCGACTCTCTCAAATTCTCTGAGGTCAACTCAAATCTCAGCTCTGCTCTTCTCTTTAAATATCCCCAAAAGCATTTATCAGGACATCAAGTACTTTTGAATAACTTCAAACCGCATTTGGAAATAAATGGTTGCCTCAAGTATAACTCAATAAATCAATAAAATTTGTGTTTGTTCAGAAGTAGCTTGGCTCCCCCCTCAGCTTTACAGACAACAGAACTAAAATTCAAACCAGCTTGAGACAAGATTCTGGCTGCAGCTAGTTTTATTTAAAAACTTCTTGGACTGGAACTTCTTTTAGAAAACCACCAATTTCTTGGTAGTTTAGAGACAGAAGGAGAGTAAAATGGGTTGTTGTGACTTACTAACAAAATCCTGCCCCAAAAATAGACACTAAAGGCCCAGAAATCAATTGATGCTGCACCTGTTTCACAGGTGTAAAACGGGCGCCTAAGCATTCAATATGATGCGCGGCACGTCTGCGCACATTCCATGCTGAAAGTGCTCCATTCACCATATTGGTAAAGGCTGAAGTATAGGAGTCCAGGGCCCATGTCTAAAACATGCGTTAAAGGGCCTTAGGTCCGTTTCAGGATCCCTTCTCGAAATTGCGCTAATGGCTGCCACCAAAAAGTTAAGTGTGTTTTTAAATGCTCACCTGAATCTGGGGCCTCGAAGACTGTTGCCGGCCCCCACTTGGCCTCCACCCTAACGCCTGCACCCCAACCTCCCCCACCCCATGCCGGACCTACCTAAGAGCTGTTGCTATCAACCCTAAATTTAAATTCACTTAGCCAGCTCAGGAAAACCAGTGATCTGCCATTACCATTCACCGTGAGCCTGTCCTGCTGCATATAAATGGTGGCAGATCAGTGCAGCCAAATTGACTCCACAATTTCCCCCAATTAACCTGATCATAGGAAATAATTTAGGCTACTAATCCTATAGGCCTGACCTAATGATCCAAGGGACTATGGCTGCGATTTTATCATTGGTGGCAGGTTGGGTGCGGGTCAGGTGGTCGGCGGGTTCCGGTCCCGCCTCCACTTTCAGCCGGTCAGAAATTGAAATTTTACTTTAATTGCCCTATTGAATCCCAGCGTGCACGCTACCCGGCCCAATTAGTGGTTTCGGGTCTGCTGCTCACCTCTGCTGACGTCTGTCAGCCAGCTGCATTTAACGGCCCATGCACCATTGTTTCATTTTCATCCTTTTATGTTGGTTTTCGTGCTGGCACCTGCTCCCATGACTGCTTCAAGAGCCAAGGCCTCTCCCTGCTTTGATGATGACTCCCTCCATGCTCTTGTGGAGGGAGTGAGAGGGCGCAAGGAGGTAATATTCCCATCCTCTGGATGAAGGAAGCCTCCTCAGCAAAGGAAAGCAGCCTGGCTGCAAATCGCTGAGGAGGTGAGCTCCAGATCTTTGTATGCTCGCTCCTGGGTCCAGTGCAGGAAAAGGTTTAACGACCTGGTATGCTCAGCAAAAGTGAGTATAACATCACACTTACCTTCAATCTGCTCCCCATCTCCTCTCATCACCAGAGCTCTGCATTGTCAACCTACTCCTGCACATCCCACTTTACCCTTACATCCCTTGCACCCTTAACCATCCCTCTCTCTCTATGCACACAATCACTTCACTATTCGACTATGCTGCCCTCACACTCACTATCACTGTTATGCAATGCCAAGAACTAACAACACACAGGGAGGGCCCTTGATATTTGCACCTCACTCCATCTTTGCCTCCTTCTAAGCATCTATGCTATGGCTTCTCTACACTCACTCAAACTCCACTTGTGTCCCTCATTGCAAGAAAAGAGAGCCCACAATAAGAGGGGGAGGGCTAGGACAGGAGGAGAGCCCATTTCATCAACGCTGAGGAGGCTGCCCTCGAAATAATCGGAGGTGATGAGAATCTGGAAGTGGGGGACGGTCAGACGGGCACAGCAGAGCAAGCTGGTGACAGAATAGATTTGCATCCCTCTCATTGACATTGCATGACTGAAATGGCATCTGATGCTCATACAGATTGACTTATGATCATCTGCACAATTCAATGTGCACGCTGCGTTAATATCACATGTCTAACTCATGCCTTTATTCCCCCACAGGACCATCGAGAGCCCCCTTCCCCACTGTCCAGGATGAAGAGCCTGAAGACTCCTCAGAGGAAGCTGCAACCTCTGAGGGTGTAGTGTCAGCAGAATTAAGCGCACGTAGCACCAGCACAGATATGCACACCTCAGTGGGACCTTCGCGAGATAGAGTAGTGTTGTCACCTGGTGTATCACAGCTCACAAGTGAGCATCAGCAAATGGTGGAGACAGGGAGAGGCAGTAGAGAGTCCCTGTGCCTCTGGGGCCATCCAGAAAGAGAGCAGTGCTGGAACTCCAGGAACAAGTGCAGGAGTCTCTGGCAGGTTTTGCATCCAGGGTTACTGAGAGTGTGGAGATGATGGAGGAGTCCATGTCTAACATGAGCAGTACCTTTGTGGAGGCAATGGTGCATGAACGCACCACCACGGAAAGGATGGCAACCTCCATGGAAAGGATGGCTACGGTAGAGGAAAGGATGGCTAGAGTCATGGAGAAAATAAGTCGCCAGAGTCAGGAAAACATGGTGAATGTTCAGAATAGATTGTCATCTCTGGAGGAGCGATGGGCAGCTATTGAGCAGAGAAACCAGAGCTTCATGGAAGTCCTTTTGAGGAGGACTGCCAGTGCAGATACGGGCCCTCATGGCCCCCCTGATGTGCAGCAAGGTGCTGTCCAGCCACTTGCTGTCATTGAAGTGCGGCTGACCCATGAGAGGGATGTTGATGGCAGGCAACAAGGAAGCGTGGGCTCCTCTCCAAGTGCTCATACTCCCATGCCTCTGTGTAGCCCTCGGTCAGAGCACCACCAGAGTCCTCACCCAACTGAGATGGGCGTCTCAGCCCCTGCACAGCCGCAGGAGGAGCAGACTGTTGCCGAACCCTCACAGGCTCGCAAACCCAGAGGACGCAAAGATGTGCGGGTTAGGTTGATTGGCTGTGATAAATTGACCCTTAGTGTTAGGGGGGATTAAATACGTGGGGTTACGGGGATAGGGTGGGATATGTGTCGGTGCAGGCTCGATGGGCCGAAATGGCCTCTATCTGCATTGTGGGGTTTCTGTGATTCTGTGACGCCCGCCAAAGGTGTCGAAGCAGGAACAGCATGAAAGTTAGCAAGGTGCCTCAACATCTGCTGAAGCCACAGGGGAAGCACCACGTAGAAGCACACGTAAGAGGAAGATAAAGCACAATTAATCACAAGGGTAGTCACTTGGGTGTTCTGTTGTCTTTTGTTGTGTTTAATATTTGCCATTGTCATCCTTTTGTGCATGTATAAAACAAAAGTCATGGCAAACACTTGAAGGTCTGGCCTTTGTGTTCTGGGAAATGGAAGTTGCACATTGAGGGCTCAGGGTGACTTGCATTTGTAATGATGGTGGTGAGAGTGATAGGAGCCCACAGGTTCTTGTACATTGTGTATGGTTTGATAAGAAGGTGACAGCCACATGTTTGATGCATCTAACTAAGCGAATCTGGCAAAGATTAATGCATCCCTTGCATCCCGGGCAGCAATGTGCTTGCGTGCTGCTGGAGCTGGCTGATCCACCTCGCAAGGTCCTCCTCCTCCTCATCATCCTCCTCATCCTCCTCCTCATCCTCCTTCTCATCTGAGGAGGCTATACGCTGAGCCACTTGTTCCTCGGTCAGCTGCAAGTCATGATGCTGCGCACTGTTGCGCAGTGCACAGCAGATCACGATTATTCTGGAGATCCTGGCTGCTGAGTATTGTAGGGCTCCTGCTCTGTCAAGGCATCTGAATCGCATCTTCAGCAAGCCAATGGTTTGCTCGATGATGGCTCTGGTGGAAATGTGGCTGGCATTGTAGCACTCCTCTGCTTCATTTGATGGCCTCCTCAACGGCGTCATCAGCCACGTCTTCAGGGGATAGCCCTTGTCTCCAAGTTGCCATCCGAAAATTTGGGTTGGTGGATTGAAGAGCGGAGGCACACTGGACTGCCGCAGGATGAATGAGTCATGGCAACTGCCAGGGTACTTTGTGCAAACATGCATAATGTTCTTCCTATGGTTACACACCAGCTGGTCGTTACGGGAGTGGAAGCCCTTGCAGTTGACAAATACAGCTGGGTTATGATGGGGTGCCCTAATGGCCACATATGTGCAGTCTATGACTCCCTGCACCCTTGGCAAGCCTGCCATATTTGCAAAGACAACCGCACGCGCGGTTACACTTGCCTCATCCGTGGAGAAGTGGATGTAATTGTGCGTCTTTGCAAAGAGGGTATCGGTTACCTGCGTGATGCAAGTATGTGTGGCTGACTGGGAGATGCCGCTGATGTCTGCAGCTGACCCCTGGAAGGAGCCCGAAGCAAAGAAGTTGAGGGTGGTGGTGACTTTGACAGCCTGTGGTAAGGAGTGTCCACACGCTCCTCTGGGCTCAGGGTGCTGGTGCAGCATTGCGCAGATGTCAGCAACTACCTCTCACGAAAGTCTCAGCTAGAATTTGGCACTGCTGCTCAGTCATGCTGAGGAAGCTCATCCTCTGCCTATAAACCCTGTGTTGGTGGTATCTCCTGCGGCGACGTGCAGCCCTGTGCTGATGCCCTCTGCCCTGTGCAGCATCAGGTGGGTGAGGAGGAGGTTGGCGCTCCTGTTGTTGCTGCTGCTGTTGTGCCTCATTCTCCTGCTGCCACGGCTGCTCTTCCTCCGAATCTGAGGACCAGGATGAGAGGGTATAAATGGTTCCCATGCTGCTGGTAGATATCTCAGTTGAGGAATAGGAGTTATAAGCGCTCAGTCAATGTGGGGAGAGGGTTTTCCCAGGAGATCACAGTGGAGATGGATCTCAGCTTCACCACTTACAAGATCAGTGGACCTGCAAAAAGTTTTCCAAGACCTGGAAACCAGAGAAAGGAAGTAGCAACTTATTGCTTTCAATAAATAAAAGTTGGTAAGACAAGAAAAAATCCTTTCCACATGGCTGGCTCCCCACCTAACACTCACCAGCCCCCCGCCCCGCCACGCACACACACACACACACACACACACACACACACACACACACACACACACACACACACACACCCACTGTAGGGGGTGGCGGGTTGGCGCGTGCGCCCAGTCAGCTATGCCCCTGACTGTTTGTGAGCGGTTCGAATCACTCCCACACCCCGGGTTCTAGACACCAGACTTAGGTACAGGCGGCGATACAGAAAACTTGAGTAGACAAGTGGTTTGGTGTAAGAAAACCAAGATTTTATTACAACAGAAATTAAAACAGTCTTATGAGACGTCACTAGTATAAAATACAGGCAAATATGAAAATTAAACTTATACAGGGAATGGGGAACACACGGCACATCGAGGGAAAAACAACTACATTAACAATCCCCTTATCCTTATCCCACCCCCTATACCTAACTAGATTAAGCTATGAGGGGCCAGAATTCATGCTCACCAATCCAAAGCAAAACCAGCTGTTTTAATAGATGCGGGTTTTGAGGTTTGGTCTTCTGTCCTTTTAGGTACCCTGTCGCCACGTGGTCTCAGGGCGCGGTGCTGGAGCTGCTGCTGCAACACACCTTTCTTCTCCTCAGCTACTGTCGTCATCTCGTCATGATGGGTTCTCTTCTTCTTCTCCTTCGGGCGGTCGTCGGCGGTAACGTTGTGCCTATAGGGCGGTTGGCAGTCTTTACAAGCGTCAATTGGACACCTGCATTTATTCGCAGTGTTCAACAAGATTCATCCTTCCCCAAGTGCCAACTTATAACTAGGCGCTTGGCCTTTATCGATATGTTTTTCGCTGCCCTGCTCTGCTCTTATTGAGTTGTTACCTTTTTCTTTGTCTCTATTTGTCTCGTCTCATTCGCATAGTTTCCTCTGCCCTCACTCATGGCTCGGGTGTCCTGGGTGACTTTGGACTCGGGTCTCGTTCCCCTCCCTGCGCTTGGTATGGATGTCCTTGACTGCTGAAAATTTACTGCGGGGAGCGAGGAGAGAACCCGCCACGAGGCCAGGGCATGAGTACGGGCAGCGGCAGCCCAAGGCAGAGCAAGAGTCAAGAGCCAAGAGAGCAGAGAGTGATTGCTACTGAGGGCCTACAGTTATACTCCTTTCGAATGGCCCTTATCTGCGTGCCAAATCAGGTTAGTTCATTGTTTCAATTTTGGCGGGCTGTTTTAAATGATTGTAGCAATCTAAGTTAACTGGATTTACATGGCCGTTTATCGCACCTAATGGCCTGATGTCCGGGCTGTATTGTCATTAATGCATTCTAATCGGCCTGTCCAGCCTTGATGGCTCCAATAAGCTGTTTCCGATTATTTATGCGGACACACTAATGGCCTCATGTATAGGCCTAACTGGGTTTGATCTGTCTACGATCTGACGTAATGCATATTCCGTGTAGCTGTCTGGTTTTTAAAACACAAAGGCAAAGGGCAGCACAGTGGCATAGTGGTTAGCACTGTTGCCTCACAGCGCCAGGGACCCGGGTTCGAATCCGGCCTCGGGTGACTGTCTGTGTGGAGTTTGCACATTCTCCCCGTGTTTGCGTGGGTTTCCTCCGGGTGCTCCGGTTTCCTCCCACAGTCCAAAGATGTGCGGGTTAGGTTGATTGGCTATGATAAATTGACCCTTAGTGTTAGGGGGATTAAATACGTGGGGTTACAGGGATCGGGTGGGATATGTAGGGGTTACGGGGATCGGGTGGGATATGTGTCGGTGCAGGCTCGATGGGCCGAAATGGCCTCTATCTGCACTGTGGGGTTTCTGTGTGATTCTGTGTTTCTGTGTGAAATTCAGTATAGCCACTTTTGGGGCGGAAAAGTCGGGCGGCCGGTAAAGTTTGCGCCCGGCGCAAAGTCGAGGCCACTTGGCCGATATTCAGTAGCTTCGCACTAAGAGTTTGCTCGAGCGCTAAAACTGGCGTTACACAACTATCTTTAGGTGCAAAGCCGGCAGTGCTGAGCTAAGCCGCCGAGGCCGGGCGCAGCGCAGGTGCGGTCATTTCTTGATTGACAGCAGACACCCTGGCGCCGGCCAGCTCTTAAAGGGGGAAGGGTCGAGTTCATCTGCTGCCACGCCCTGGACACTGCAGCCCTCCAGCTAGGCCTAAACACTGCTGCTGAACAGAAATAGCACTGGGAAAGATGCAGAAGGCCCGTGAACGAGCGCAGCGCTTCACTGGCCATGATTTGAGGGTGCTGGTTAGGGTTTTGGAGAGGAGACGCAAACTCTTGTTCCCGGACAGTGGCAAGAAGCCTGCCACCAGCGTCTACAGGAAAGCCTGGAGGGAGGTCGCCCACAGGGTCACATCCAACAGCGAGGTCCCCAGGACTGGTGTCCAATGCCGGAAAAAGTTCAATGACCTCACAAGGATTGTCAGGGTGAGTGCCCTTTCCAGTGTCCTCCTCATCCTTGCATGTGCACCTCACATTATGGGCAAAGGGACCTAAAAGCCCTAATGGCCAGCCCTCATCCAGCAGCTATGGGACTGGCATGAAGATCAATTGCACATTCTGCACTTTACACACTGGCCAAGCTATTCGACCATGGGAGACAGTGCACACAAGATCAGGGCACCACACTGGCCAAGCTATTCGACCATGGGAGGCAGTGCACACAAGATCACGGCACCACACTGGCCAAGCTATTCGACCATGGGAGGCAGTGCACACAAGATCAGGGCACCACACTGGCCAAGCTATTCGACCATGGGAGGCAGTGCACACAAGATTAGGGCACCACACTGTACTTAGAGGCCGTCCTTTCTCTTGCAGGCCAAGCTGGCACACAATCAGAAGAGCCGGACTGTGACCGGGGGAGGCGGTCCCCAGATCCAGCAGCTCAGTGACTTTGAAGAGCGCGTGGGTAGCCTCATGGGTGCCCGGGTGATTGGCCCCATTGCATCTGGAGATGCCGACCCTGTTCTGGGCACCAATGGTAAGGACATCACCTTTTCGACCTCTCTCGTCCCACTTGCGCTTCAGATCTACATCCTTTGCCACTGTCCGACCAATGCGCTGAATGCCACCACTCATGCCTCCCTCACTGACGCCCTCTCCTCACTCTAAAGCTACTCTTGTGCCTTCCTGCTTTCAGATGGTGAGGAGGAGGTCCCTGAAGCTGCCAGTGACAGCCCCTCGGAAGAGGAGGAGGAGGAGGAGGAAGAGGAAGAGCAAGGCGGCCCATCAGGGGAACCCTCAGCCACGCCAGGGGATGCCAATGGAGGGGACACATCTTCCCTGGAGAACAGCCAGGGGGAAGTGTCGCAGGGGAGTGTAGCTCCTGTGCCCAGTGGCGTGCAGCAACGCGGGAAGGGTCGGCCAGCTCGGCGGCCTTCTTCCCAGAGGGGGGAAGGGTCGCAGGGGAGTGTAGTTGCTGGGCCCAGTGGCATCCAGCAATGCGGGAAGGGTCGGCCAGCTCGGCGGCCTTCTCCCCAGAGGGAGAGTCCGGCCTCCAGTCCGGAGACGGTCCTCGCCAAGGAGGTGCGCCTCCTCGATCAAATGTCCGTGGACTCGGATCGCCGGCACAACAAGTTCATGGGGGTTGCGGCACGGTTGCCTGAGGCCATCGAGTCCCTGGCTCATAGTGTGGCCGATTTCAGCGCCTCACAGGCCAGGAGTTTCGAACAATTCGAAGCAGCACAGGCCGCGAGTCGGGCCGAATTCGGGGCAGCACAGGCTGCGAGTCGGGCAGAATTCGGGGCAGAGCAGTCCGCGAGTCGGGCAGAATTCGGGGCAGAGCAGTCCGCGAGTCGGGCAGAATTCGGGGCAGAGCAGTCCGCGAGTCGGTCCGATTTCGGGGCAGAGCAGTCCGCGAGTCACCAGGTGATCAGTGGTGCCGTGCAGTCACTGGCTGGTCTGATGCGGGCACAGACCAGGGCACTACGGGCACTCACTGCTACCACACTCGCTGTGTCAGCCAGGCATCGCCAGGGCACCCGCCGTGCTGCAGCAGCACAGCGGTCTGTCCTTCAGCAGATTGCTGCGCATGCTGCAGTGATGGCCCGGGCGAGTGCCAGTGTCTCAGGCGAGCAGCGAGCACCTGCCATCAGCCAGCTTGCCCCCATTCCTGCAGCCGCCACTGCCACTCCCCCAGTGGAGCTGCGACGAGCTGCTGGAGATACTCCTGCTGCCCAGCCACAGCTGCAGCAGTCACCAGCCGGCCCCTCGAGGGTCAGAGCTCATCTAGGCAGACCCCCAAGGGCATCTCCCGTCACGTCATGTGCCCCTCAGGAGCCTTCCCCCAGCCTTGCAGCAGCCACTGGGCACACTTTGAGGAGGAGCAGCAGGGCGGCCAGGGGCCGCAAAAGGCTGGTCAAGGAATCGCCCTCGCGGGCCACAAAGTAGAGGGTGTGGGCAAATGTGTTTTTATATGGGGATGGTTGTTTTGTTTATGGGGATGGTTGTTTTTGTAAGGCCGAGGATGAAGGCCATTTTTGTGGAAATATTTTGTTATTCCTCCCCAGGTTGTGGGAGTGAGTCATGTGTCTGACAGCTTTTTTGGGTGTGTTGTCTGTTTTTGGGTTTCATGTGGGAAGGGCCCTGAGTTTGTTCAATAAAGCATTTTATTTATTCAGCTTGTCCATGTTTGATGTTTGAAGTGATTGTTGCCTTAACCGGCTGAGGGCTTGCGGAGCAGCTGCATTCAGGTCCCTTCATTGCCACAAGCCATTCCCTGACAGGGGGCCTAGAAGTGACGTTCAATAAGCCGCCGACGGGCGGCCCTTGGACCTTGTGCCTCCCTCCTGGGCTGGTACTCCTCCTCCTCCTCCTCCTCCTCCTCATGCTCCACCTGCTCCTCCTCCTGAGGTGGTGCTCCAGCATGAGGTGGCAGTGCCTGAGTCCTGCGGATAGCCAGGTTGTGCAGCATGCAGCAGACGACCACGACCTGGGAGACTCTCTCCGGCGAATACTGCAGAGATCCTCCGGAACGATCCAGGCAGCGGAACCGTTGCTTGAGGACACCAATCGTTTGTTCTATGATGTTCCTAGTGGCTTGATGGCTTTCGTTGTATGCCTCCTCAGCAGGGGTCCTGGCCACGCGGAGCGGGGTCATGAGCCAGGTACACAAAGGATAGCCTTTGTCCCCGATAAGCCATCCTCTTGGGGGAGGCTGTGCCTGGAACATGTCAGCCACAGTAGTCTGTCGCAGGATAAATGCATCGTGGCTGCTGCCTGGAAAGCGGGCATTGACAGCTAGGATGCGCTGCCTGTGGTCACACACCAGCTGTACATTGAGGGAATGGTAGCCCTTCCGGTTGCGGTAATCCTCGGCATTGTGGATAGGTGCCCGCAAAGCCACATGCGTGCAGTCAATGGCGCCCTGCACCATGGGGAAGCCCGCTGTTCTCGCAAATCCCACTGCACGCTGCTGCTGCTTCTCCAGGGTCATGGGGAAGGAGATGAATTGGTGTCTCCTTCTGAAAAGGGCATTGGTCACCTGGCGGATGCAGCAATGCACGGCGAACTGGGATATGTTTCGAGGGGGTGACTAGGGGGGTGGATGAGGGAAATGCTGTGGGTGTGGTTTACATGGACTTCAGTAAAGCTTTTGACAAAGTCCCGCATAGGAGACTGGTCAAGAAGGTAAGAGCCCATGGGATCCAGGGTGCCTTGGCGCGTTGGATCCTAAACTGGCTGAGTGGCAGGAGGCAGAGGGTGATGGTCGAAGGATGCTTTTGTGACTGGAAGCCTGTGTCCAGTGGGGTACCTCAGGGATCGGTGCTGGGTCCCTTGTTGTTTGTGATCTACATAATGATTTGGATGAGAATGTAAAAGGTATGATCAGTAAGTTCGCAGATGACACGAAAATTGGTGGGGTGGTAAATTGCGAGGAGGAAAGCCTCAGGCTACAGGACGATATAAACGGGTTGGTCAGATGAGCGGAAAAGTGGCAAATGGAATTTAACCCTGAAAAGTGCGAGGTGATGCATTTTGGACGGACAAATAAGGCAAGGGAATACACAATGAGTGGTAGGACCCTAGGAAGTACAGAGGGTCAGAGGGACCTTGGTGTACATGTACATAGATCTCTGAAGGCAGCGGAACAGGTAGATAAGGTGGTTAAAAAGGCATATGGGATACTTGCCTTCATTAGCCGAGGCACAGAATATAAGAGCAGGGAGGTTATGATGGAGCTGTACAAAACGCTGGTGAGGCCACAGCTGGAGTACTGTGTGCAGTTCTGGTCGCCTCACTATAGGAAGGATGTGATTGCTTTGGAGAGGGTGCAGAGAAGATTCACCAGGATGTTACCTGGGATGGAGCGCCTCAGCTATGAAGAAAGACTAAACAGGCTGGGGTTGTTTTCCTTGGAGCAAAGAAGGCTGAGGGGGGACCTGATTGAGGTGTACAAAATGATGAGGGGCATAGATAGGGTAGATAAAGAGGAACTTTTCCCCTTAGTAGGGGGGTCAATAACAAGGGGGCATAGATTCAGGGTAAGGGGCAGGAGATTTAGAGGGGATTTGAGGAGGAACTTTTTCACCCAGAGGGTGGTTGGAATCTGGAACTCACTGCCTGAAAGGGTGGTAGAGGCAGGAACCCTCACAACATTCAAGAAGCATTTGGATGAGCACTTGAAATGCCATTGCATACAAGGCTATGGACCAAATGCTGGAAAATGGGATTAGACAGGACAGGGATGGATGGGCGGCGCGGACACGATGGGCCGAATGGCCTCTTTCTGTGCTGTAAAACTCTATGACTCTATGACTCTATGTTAGCAATGTCCCCAACAGCAGCTTGGAAGGAGCCGCTTGCATAGAAGTTCAGAGCCACCGTGACCTTCACTTCCACCGACAGAGACGTCCTGCACCTCAGCTGTGGACGCAGATCTCTGTGAAGCAGCTGGCAGATCTCTGCAACCACCTCCCTTCTGAAGCGCAGCCTCCTAACACACTGCGCGGCAGGCATGGTGAGCTAGTACACCTGCTGGCGGTATTTCCTGAGTGGGTAAGGCCTAGGTTGCCGACGCCTGTTGCCCCCACTGCGCCTAGCCAGGGCTGCCCCTCTCACACAGCGTCTGCAAGCCCTTCGCACATAATGCTGAAACTGAGGGTTGGCACCCCATGCAGCCCCCATAATATACTGGCAAACAATGACCTCACAATGAAGGCGAATTGCCAAGCTCTGGCCTGAAGCCAAAAATACCTCTCCTATGTTGGGCCAAAGCAGTAAGCTCTCTTCCTTGGTCTCTGTCCAGAAATCCGTTGCACAAGAATGATTGCTGCAAAATGGCTGGCCTTTATAGTTCAGGGTAAGTGCCCTTTAATTAGCGCTCCCCGAGGCCCGCATGGCCTCTGCTGCGTTCCAGTTCACAGTTCTTAGGAGCGCCACGCCCACATTGGGCGGGCGCGACTGAAGTTCCGGATTGGGGCACACAAAGGGCTTTGCACGAGGAAATGACGTCATAATCTGCGCGCGCAGCTGAGCGCGCGCAAACACTTTGCGCCGGCGCGAAATGTCTACTGAAGTTGGGCGTAGGCGCAGATCGCCCTGCGCCCGGCCGCTAAGTGCCTAGCGCTCGAGATCTACTCCTCCTAAGGCGCTAACGGCTGGCGCACGCAACTGAATTTCTAGGCCAAAATCCTTTTCACAGAAACTGCATTTTAAGTTTCGATTTCCCAAAGCTGCTTGTGCCGCTACAGAGTCCAAGCTTTTTAAAGTCTTGCAGGCTTTTGGTCACGAGGTGCGGACGCCATCTTTCGGGTACCCTTTTTAAAATGTCCATGCAGGGTCCCTTTTATTAATAACCTTGGGGGAAATGTGGGAATTTTGCAAATCTTACACCACAGACACCTGCCTGGTTAAGACCTGTATTCCCAAAGGCCTGCATATCTTCCCACAATAAAAGCAAACTGACATTTTCACATTTTATCAGCTCAGTTGCACACATCCACAAAAACAAAACTCTGAAGTCTACGTGGTCAATCCATTTTTACCAACTATACAATACTTTCCAAATGATTTTCAACACACCATACTTCTTACCACCATGTCTTTCCACAGCACCTGCTTACTTACTCAAACTCCTATTTCTATGAGGTGCTCCCCAAGTAATGCAAGGTTGAGAGGCAGATGGCTGGCATGGTTCTCTGGAACCTTTGAAGATTGAGATAACTCTCATCTCAGTGAAGCTACTGTCCCTCGGGGAATTGTAGCCTTTCTCTTGTAATGTCAGGGGGTCCAGGACCCAGGTCTGACACTCTCTCATGTTCTGGCATGGGTTTAAAATACCGCCGGTACCTTCAGATTGTTACTTAGAATCACTAAAGCATGATATCCCACTAACTGCTCTCCAGATGCCAGACATTTAATTATATGAGATGATGCTAAGTGCCAGTATATTATTTTCTGTGATCTGAAACATACATTACACCAGCAATCATCCATATAATTAATCTGCATCAATGTGGAACATTCCTAGAAATGTTGGATGTACACATTTTATTTGTTAAACTTTACACAATGGTGATAAGTAATCTCAAACAGAGACTGACAGACTCTGGGCATCAGCCAGAAATGCAAGAATGCAGCCACTCTCGAGATGTTAACACTGACTGTGCTATGCTGCTACTCAATTGTTAGTGTCATTGGGAAAAAAAAATCAAGTTCAAGTGTCTGTGTCCCAGATTTCAAAACAATCTGCCCAGTGGTATACATGGATTTCAGTAAGGCCTTCGATAAAGTCCCGCACAGGAGACTGGTCAAGAAGGTAAGAGCCCATGGAATCCAGGGTGCCTTGGCACATTGGATACAAAACTGGCTTAGTGGCAGAAGGCAGAGGGTGATGGTCGAAGGTTGTTTTTGTGACTGGAAGCCTGTGGCCAGTGGGGTACCACAGGGATCGGTGCTGGGTCCCTTGCTGTTTGTGGTCTACATTAATGACTTGGATATGAATGTAAAGGGTATGATCAGTAAGTTCGCGGATGATACAAAAATTGGTAGGGTGGTAAATAGCGAGGAGGGTAGCCTCAGTCTGCAGGACGATATAGATGGGTTGGTCAGATGGGCGGAACAGTGGCAAATGGAATTTAACCCGGAAAAGTGCGAGGTGATGCACTTTGGGGGGACTAACAAGGCAAAGGTATACACAATGAATGGAAAGACCCTAGGCAAGACGGAGGGTCAGAGGGATCTGGGTGTGCAAGTACACAGATCCCTGAAGGCGGCGGAACAGGTGGATAAGGTGGTAAAAAAGGCATATGGGATACTTGCCTTCATTAGCCGAGGCATTGAATATAAGAGCAAGGAGGTTATGATGGAGCTGTATAAAACACTGGTTAGGCCACAGCTGGAATATTGTGTGCAGTTCTGGTCGCCACACTACAGGAAGGATGTGATCGCGTTAGAGAGGGTGCAGAGGAGGTTCACCAGGATGTTACCAGGGCTGGAGCGCTTCAGCTATGAAGAGAGACTGGGCAGGTTGGGTTTGTTTTCCTTGGAGCTGAGGAGGCTGAGGGGGGACATGATTGAGGTGTACAAAATTATGAGGGGCATAGATAGGATGGATGCTGAGGAGCTTTTTCCCTTAGTAGAGGGGTCAATAACTAGGGGGCATAGATTCAAGGTAAAGGGCGGGAGGTTTAGAGGGGATTTGAGAAAGAACTTTTTCACCCAGAGGGTGGTTGGAGTCTGGAACTCACTGCCTGAAAGGGTTGTGGAGGCAGAAACCCTCACAACATTTAAGAAGCATTTGGATGTGCACTTGAAATGCCATAGCATACAAGGCTACGGGCCAAATGCTGGAATATGGGATTAGATTAGACAGGGCTTGATGGCCGGCGCGGACACGATGGGCCGAAGGGCCTCTATCCGTGCTGTATTACTCTATGACTCTATGACTCTATGTCAATCTATGCCTCAGTGGCGTCTTTTCACATCATCCCTTATTTCTGTTCATTCTCAAAATCACAAGCTTGCTTTTTACAGTTGTCAGATTTTCTTCTGCATGAAACTTTGGCTTTGACGCCAGGGTTTGGTGTTGGGTCCACTGCTCTTTTTAATACACATTAATGACCTGGACTTGGAGTATAGGGGGCAATATTTCAAAGTGCAGGTGAAAACAAAGTTTTGAAGTGTAATAAACAGTGAGGAGGATCGTAACAAACTTCAGGAGGAGATAGACAGACTGGTGACTGATGGGCAGGCACATGGCAGATGACATTTAATGCAGAGAAGTGTGAAGTGATATATTTGAAAGGAAAAATGAGGAGAGACAAAATAAATTAAATGGTACAATTTTAAAGAGGTTGCAGGAACAGAGAGACCTGAGGGTTCACATACACAAATCTTTGAAGGTGGCAGGGCAATTTGAGATGGCTGTTAAAAAAACATATAGGATCCTTGGTTTTATTAATAGAGGAATAGAGTATAAAATCAAGGAAGTTCGCTAAACATTTATAAAACACTGGTTAGGCCTCTGCTTTCGATAAGATCCCACATAAGAGATTAGCGTGCAAAGTTAAAGAACATGGGATTGGAGGTAAGGTACTGACATGGATAGAGAACTGGTTGGCAGACAGGAAGCAAACAGTTGGAATAAACGGGTCTTTTTCTGAGTGGCAGGCAGTGACTAGTGGGGTACTGCAGGGATCGGTGCTAGGACCCCAGTTATTCACAATATATATTAATGATCTAAACGAGGGAACTAGATGTAATATCTCCAAGTTTGCAGACGACACAAAGCTGGGTGGGCGTGTGTGCTGTGAGGAGGATGCAGAGAAACTCCAGTATGATTTGGACAGGTTAGGTGATTGGGCAGATGCATGGCAGATGCAGTATAATGTGAATAAATGCGAGGTTATCCACTTTGGTGGCAAAAACAGGAAGGCAGATTATTATCTGAATGGCAATGGATTGGGAAAAGTGGAAGTGCAACGAGACCTGGGTATCCTTGTGCACCAGTCACTGAAGATAAGCATGCAGGTGCAGCAGGCGGTTAAGAAGGCAAATGGTATGTTGGCCTTCATAGCGAGAGGATTCGAGTACAGGAGCAAGGATGTCTTGCTGCAGTTGTATGTTGGCCTTGGTGAGACCACACCTTGAGTATTGTGTGCAGTTTTGCTCGCCTTACCTGAGGAAGGATGTTCTTGCCATGGAGGGAGTGCAGCGAAGATTCACCAGACTGCTACCTGGGGTGGCAGGAATGACATATGAAGAGACATTGGGTCGATTGGGCTTGTATTCGCTAGAGTTTAGAAGAATGAGAGGGGATCTCATTGAAACTTATAAAATTCTAACAGGACTAGACAGACTAGATGCTCCCGATGGCGGGGGAGTCCAGAACCAGCGGTCACAGTCTAAGGATAAGGGGTAAACCATTTAGGACTGAGATGAGGAGGAATTTCTTGACCCTAGGGGCCCAGAACTTCGGGTCTCCACGGGTGAGTACGCATGGGGTACTCACCCAGAGGCCCAATGGAAGTGCCGGTTTCCTGCATGTACTCGCATGCGCGGGAAACCGTCACTTCCGTTCCCCTGAAAGCAGGGGTTAAGAGGTCGAACGCGTGTGCAGGAGAGGCTGCGCGTGCGCATCAAACTTACTTTTTTTTTCAGGTTTTCCCAGGAGGGTAAGTCTCCAGAAGTTAGACATTTAAAAAGCAGGCATAAGGCCTGCTTTTTACAAGGTAAGTGGTGAATTAATTAAAATTAAAACATTTTTTCCACAGGTTTATTATTTTAAAATACTTTAAAGAAAGGTAAGTTTATTTTTAGCCCCGTTAGAAAATAAAATTATTTCTTTCAAAAATTTAAATTATTGTTTAAATTAGTTATTTCATGTAATTTATCGTTTATTTAAAAAATGTAATGCTTTTTAAAAATGTATTTGAAGATTTAATGATGTTTTGGGGCTCGTAGCATTTATAAGTTTTGACAGCTCTTCCTGTCAAACTTATGAATGGGCATTTCCCTGCTCCAATTGGCTCCCCATGGCCCACGTGATCCCAGGGGATGCATCGAACCAACTGCGCCCCTGGGTTATGCAAGCACTGCGCAGGATCGCAATTCCACGGGGGCCCACAGCTCAACGGCCGGCTCGCAAGGTAAGTGCAGGTCGGGGGCTTACCCCCGCGGGAAGCCCGTAACCCGAATTTCTGGGCCCCTTGGGCCTGCTCCGCCATTCAATAGGATCATGGCTGATCCGAATCTAGACTCACGTCCACTTCCCTGCCCTCTCCCCGTAACCCCTAATTCCCTTATCTGCTAGGAAACTGTCTATCTCCGTTTTAAATTTATTTAATGTTGCAGCTTCCACAGCTCTCTGGGGTAGCAAATTCCATAGATTTACTACCCTCTGAGTGAAGAAGTTTCTCCTCATCTCAGTTTTGAAAGGGCAGCCCGTTATTCTAAGATTATGCCCCCTAGTTCTAGTCTCACCCATCAGTGGAAAAATCCTGAAGGGTATATTCAAGAAGGGTAGTAGGGATAAACCAGGCCAGTGAGCCTAACATCAGTGGTAGGGAAATTATTGGAAAAAATTCTGAGGGACAGAATTAGTCTCCACTTGGAGAGGCAAGGATTAATCAGGGATAGTCAGCATGGCTTTGTCAAGGGAAGATCATGTCTGACCAATTTGATTGAATTTTTCGACGGGGTGACTAGGTGTGTGGATGAGGGTAGTGCAGTGGATGTGGTATACACGGATTTCAGTAAGGCTTTCGATAAAGTCCCGCATAGAAGACTGGTCAAGAAAGTAAGAGCCCATGGGATCCAGGGTGCCTTGGCACATTGGATCCAAAACTGGCTCAGTAGCAGAAGGCAGAGGGTGATGGTCGAAGGTTGTTATTGTGACTGGAAGCCTGTGTCCAGTGGGGTACCGCAGGGATCGGAGCTGGGTCCCTTGCTGTTTGTGGTCTACATTAATGATTTGGATGTGAATGTAAAAGGTATGATCAGTAAGTTCGCAGATGACACGAAAATTGGTGGGGTGGTAAATAGCGAGGAGGGAAGCCTCAGGCTGCAGGACGATATAGATGGGTTGGTCAGATGGGCGGAACAGTGGCAAATGGAATTTAACCCTGAAAAGTGTGAGGTGATGCATTTTGGAGGGACTAACAAGGCAAGGGAATACACAATGAATGGTAAGACCCTAGGAAAGACAGAGGATCAGAGGGACCTTGGTGTGCATGTACATAGATCCCTGAAGGCAGCAGAACAGGTGGATAAGGTGGTTAAAAAGGCATATGGGATACTTGCCTTCATTAGCCAAGGCACAGAATATAAGAGCAGGGAGGTTATCATGGAGCTGTACAAAATGCTGGTTAGGCCACAGCTGGAATACTTTGTGCAGTTCTGGTCGCCACACTATAGGAAGGATGTGATTGCTTTGGAGAGGGTGCAGAGGAGATTTACCAGGATGTTACCTGGGCTGGAGCGCTTCAGTTATGAAGAAAGACTGGACAGGCTGGGGTTGTTTTCCTTAGAGGCTGAGGGGGGACCTGATTGAGGTGTACAAAATTATGAGGAGCATAGATAGGGTAGATAGAAAGGAACTTTTTCCCTTAGTAGAGGGGTCAATAACAAGGGGGCATAGATTCAAGATAAGGGGCAGGAGGTTTAGAGGGGATTTGAGGAAGAATTTTTTCACCCAGAGGGTGGTTGAAATCTGGAACTCACTGCCTGAAAGGGTGGTAGAGGCAGGAACCATCACAACATTCAAGAAGCATTTGGATGAGCACTTGAAATACCATAGCATACAAGGCTACGGACCAAATGCTGGGAAATGGGATTAGATTAGACAGGGCTTGATGGCCGGTGCGGACGCGATGGGCCGAAGGGCCTCTTTCTGTGCTGTATAACTCTATGACTCTATGGGGGTGAAATTGGGTGTAGCCCCGCTTGGGGCGCTAGAATTGGCAGTGCGCAAATTCTATCGCCAGGCGCAACATATCGCCACCTCGAGCGATATTGGGTTGCATCGCCCCTAAAGGTGATTGCGGTGTAAAATCAGGCATTACACGGGACCCCTAAGGCGCTAACCTGGCGGCGCTACTCAATATCTGGGCGGCCGGGCGCAGCGCAGGTGCTGTCAATAATCGATGACCACGAGACATGCTGGCGCCGGCCAACTCTTAAAGGGCGGGTCATTTAGGATCAGCAGCCACACTCATCGCCCTGTAGGCCTCAAAATCGGCGCTGTGCATTCTGTGGTGTTACAAACTTTTACCAGATGGAGAGGGTGAGGCAGAGAGCGGAGCGCTTTACCAATGGGGCATTGGATGCTTTGGTTGGCGCAGTGGAGCGCCGGCGAGCAGTGCTGTACCCTAACAATGGCAGGAGGCCTCCTCAGAACAAGTACCGCAGAGCTTGGAGGGAAGTTTCGCAAATAGTCAAATCCAGCAGCGTGGCGTCCAGGACTCCTGCGCAATGCAGGAAGAAGTTCAACGATCTCACTCGGGTCGTTAGGGTGAGTGGCTTTTTGGCAATCTTCTTCATCCCTCCATCTGCACCTGACTTTATGGCCAGAGGGTGTGCGATGCCCCAATGGCCATCTGTCAGCCAGCACCCATGGCCCTTTCTGGGAACGCACACGCACCATGGGCTGTTCCACCATGGTGGGCATGAGATGACAACTCAGGGCATACTGTAAGAGCTGTTCCACCATGGGGGGCATGAGATGACAACTCAGGGCATACTGTAAGGGCTGTTCCACCATGGGGGGCATGAGATGACAACTCAGGGCATACTGTAAGGGCTGTTCCACCATGGGGGGCATGAGATGACAACTCAGGGCATACTGTAAGGGCTGTTCCACCATGGGGGGCATGAGATGACAACTCAGGGCATACTGTAAGGGCTGTTCCACCATGGGGGGCATGAGATGACAACTCAGGGCATACTGTAAGGGCTGTTCCACCATGGTGGGCATGAGATGACAACTCAGGGCATACTGTAAGGACTGTTCCACCATGGGGGGCATGAGATGACAACTCAGGGCATACTGTAAGGGCTGTTCCACCATGGGGGGCATGAGATGACAACTCAGGGCATAATGTAAGGGCTGTTCCACCATGGGGGGCATGAGCTGACAACTCAGGGCATACTGTAAGGGCTGTTCCACCATGGGGGGCATGAGATGACAACTCAGGGCATACTGTAAGGGCTGTTCCACCATGGGGGGCATGAGATGACAACTCAGGGCAGCATGTTTCATCACTTCCCGTACTTTCTCCTGCAGGCCAAGCTGGCCAGGAACCGGAGGGAACAGATTCATACCGGAGGAGGCCCTCCTCAGCTGCAGACACTGACGGACCTGGAGGAAAGAGTCCAGCAAATTGTTGGAGGTCGGATGAGTGGTCCTGTCACCACTGGAGCTGCCGACCCCATTGTGCACAGTGATGGTAAGGTCATCACCTTTTTGAACTGTCTCCTTCCACTTGTTCCCCCCACCAGCATGCTTTTTCACTCTGGACCCATGTCAGAGCATTGCAGCACTCTTGCATCCCTTGCTGCCACCCTGTCCTTTCACTAAAGCCACTCTTCAACCTCCCTGCTTTCAGATGCTGCATCACCAGCTCGGGAGCCAGGCCATCAAGCTGCCAGGGACACTGACTCCGGAGGCGACAAGCAGGAGGAAGCCGGACCATCCCTTTCACCCTCAGGCGAGCCAGCCCATCTGCAGACTGGGGATAGTGCTTCCCTGGAGGGGAGCGGGGGGGATGGCTCTGACGAGGAACCAGTTGCAGGAACCAGCGGGCTCCAGCAACGCAAGGGGGGTAGAGAAGCTCAGGAGCCGTCTCCCCGGATGACTGCTGCACAGAGCGCAGAAGAGGTGCGTTCCCTCACAGAAATGAGCGCCCAGGCTCGGCTCAGGCACACTGAGCTGATGGCTGCAGTGGCAAGGATGCCTGCATCCATCGAGACACTGGCAAGGAGTGTGCAAGACTTCGGGGCAGCAAAGGCGAGGAGTGTACAAGACTCCGGGGCAGCACAGGAAAGGAGTGCCCAGGGCTTCGGGGCAGCACAGGAAAGGAGTGCCCAGGGCTTCGGTACATCACTGGAAAGGACTGTCCAGGGTTTCTGTACATCACTGGAAAGGACTGTCCAGGGCTTGACAGAAGCACTGGAAAGGACTGTCCAGGGCTTCACCGAAGCACTGGCACCTGCCACGCAAGTGCTGAGTGCTACCACGCAATCACTCGCTGGCCTCATGCAGAGGCAGATTGAGTCCACGCAAGCACTGATTGCTGCCACCCTCGATGGATCAGGCAGGATTACCCAGGGCCCTTGCAGCACCACAGCAGGCCAGCAATCTGTGGACCAGCCGATTGGTTCGCATGCTGCGGTGCTGCCCCATCAGGGTGCCAGTGTGTCAGCCGACCATGGAGCAGGTGTACGCCCTCAGGATGTCAGCATTCCTGATGCCACCACTGGCACGTCTCCACTGCAGCTGCCATCACCTGCAGGACAGACTGCTTCCACCCATGCCCAGTTGGAGCAGTCAGCATCCGGGCCCTCCAAGCCCAGCGTCCGTCCAGGCCGTTCCTCAGGGGCATCTGCACTTTTGGACAGTCAACAGGCATCCCCCAGCCTTCATGCAGCCACTGGGGTCCCATTACGGAGGAGCTGCAGGGAGGGAAGAGGCCGTTCTAGCAAGAGAAGTAGATCACCATCAAAGGGGAAAGAGTAGAAGGTGCTGCTGAGATGTCTTATTTCTAGAAATCAAGGCCGTGGGTGCTGGTCTGAATGTTAGTAATGTTTTGGATAGTCTCCCGGGTGTGCGAGGCCCTTGGTCTGAATGTTAGTAATGTTTTGGATAGTCTCCCGGGTGTGCGAGCCACTTGGTCTGAATGTTAGTAATGTTTTGGATAGTCTCCCAGGTGTGCGAGCCACTTGGTCTGAATGTTAGTAATGTTTTGGATAGTCTCCCGGGTGTGCGAGCCACTTGGTCTGAATGTTAGTAATCACAGAATCACAGAAACCCCACAGTGCAGATAGAGGCCATTTCAGCCCATCGAGCCTGCACCGACACATATCCCACCCGATCCCCGTAACCCCTACACCAACACATATCCCACGCTATCCCTGTAACCCCACGTATTTAATCCCCCTAACACTAAGGGTCAATTTATCATAGCCAATCAACCTAACCCGCACATCTTTGGACTGTGGGAGGAAACCGGAGCACCCGGAGAAAACCCACGCAAACACGGGGAGAATGTGCAAACTCCACACAGACAGTCGCCCGAGGCTGGATTCGAACCCGGGTTTCTGGCGCTGTGAGGCAACAGTGCTAACCACTATGCCACCGTGCAATGTTTTGGATAGTCTCCCGGGTGTGCGAGCCACTTGGTCTGAATGTTAGTAATGTTTTGGACAGTCTCCCGGGTGTGCGAGCCACTTGGTCTGAATGTTAGTAATGTTTTGGATAGTCTCCTGGGTGTGCGAGCCACTTATGTGTTAGTTTGTTAGTTAAGCTTTCTGGTGCCATTGCTTTGTCATGTTGGAAGGAAGCACATTTTTCAAAATAAACAAATTATTTTATTGACATTGGCCATGTCTGCTATTTACATTCATACTGGCCTTCATAGGCTTTGGGTTATCCGAATGGTTCCATTCCTGGTCTTCGATTGGCACCAAGCATTCCATGAGAGGGACCTAGAACCGACTCCTTATCAGCCTCTGACGGACGGCCCTTCCAGTTTCTGGGACCCTCCTGTCTTGGTCCTCCTTCTCCTCCTCCTCCTCCTCCTCCTCCTCCTCCTGCTCCTCCTCCTTCTCCTCCTCCTCCTCCTCCTCCTCTGCTGGTCCTTCAATGTCTGCTGGCATTGGCTGGGTGCGCAGGGTGGCGAGGTTATGGAGCATGCAGCAGACAATGACGAAGTGGGAGATTTGCTCTGGTGAGTGCTGCAAGGCGCCTCCCGAATGGTCCAAACAGCGGAACCGCTGCTTCAGCACGCCGATTGTGTGCTCCACAATGTTCCTCGTCGCCTGATGGCTGACGTTATAGAGCTCTTCTGCAGGGGTGCTGGGCGAACGGAGCGGGGTCATCAGCCATGGGCACAGAGGATAACCCTTGTCACCGAGAAGCCAGCCTTCTGGGTGAGCTGGGGCCTCGAAAAGGTTTGCTACTGAAGTCTGGTGCAGGATGAATGCATCGTGGCTGCTGCCTGGGAACTGAGCATTGACCGCGAGGATCAGCTGCCGGTGGTCACAGACCAGCTGCACATTCAAGGACTGGAACCCCTTGCGGTTGCGGAAGTCCTCAGGATTCAAAACAGGCGCCCGCAAAGCCACGTGCGTGCAGTCAATGGCGCCCTGCACCATGGGGAAGTCCGCTATTGCCGCAAAGTCCTCTGTGCGCTCCTGCTGCTTCTCCGGTGTCGCAGTGAAGGAGATGTACTGCCGCCGCCTTTTAAACAGGGCATCTGTTACTTGCTGGATGCAGCTATGCACCACAAACTGGGAGATGTTGGCAATGTCCCCAGTTGCTGCCTGAAAGGGGCCAGTCGCATAGAAATTCAGTGCTACTGTAATCTTGACAGCCACCGACAGAGAGGTCCTGCACCTTATCTGCGGCTGAAGATCTGCCTGAAGCAGGTGGCACAGCTCAGTCACCACCTCCTTTCTGAATTGCAGCCTCTTAAGACACTGCTCCTCCGACATGTTGAGGTAAGAGAACTGCTGCCTGAATACCCTGGCAGTGTAAGGTCTGGTGTGGCGACGTCTGTTGGCCCTCCTCCGTCTGGCCATTTCTGGCCCTCTCTCCCTCCGTCTCTGTGCCCTTTCCAGATGGTCGAGCAGCAGGACATTCCCCTCCAAAGCAGCCCCCATAATAATAGGTAACAAGAAATTATACAGGGTGTAAAGGCTCACCAGCAGCAGGGTGATGGTCTGAAGGCTGAAGGTCCTCTGGCAGCGCTGGGTCACTAGTGATATGGCTCTCAGAGTGCAACTCTGCAACTCTGTGAAAATCTCAAAGAAGTTGTGCTCCCAAAATGGCTGCCGCTTTTATACCAGTGCAGTCCCCTTTAAAGAGCGCCCCCCTAAGCCCGAGAGCGACTGGGGAACGTTCCAGTAAGCTGTCCTTATTAGCGCCAGGTGGAACGAAGGGGCGCACCACTGAATTTCCGGTCCGGGGCGCCAAAAAGGCATTGCACACTGAAATGACGTCATGATCTGCCTGCACCCGCGAGCGGGCGCTAAGATTTAGCGCCGGCGCTAAAACCCACTCAATATGGCAAGAGGCGCTGGGTTCACTGCGCCCGGCCGAAAATTGGCTAACGCTCCACTTCTCTGCCTCTTTAGGCACTAATCGCTGGCGCTACCAACCGAATTTCTCCCCCTATGACTCTATGCATCCACCCAATCAAGCCCCCTCACAATCTTATATGTTTCGATAAGATCGCCTCTCATTCTTCTGAACTCCAATGAGTAGAGGCCCAACCTACTCAACCTTTCCTCATACGTCAACCCCCTCATCTCCGGAATCAACCGAGTGAACCTTCTCTGAACCGCCTCGAGAGCAAGTATATCTTTTCTTAAATATGGAAACCAAAACTGCACGCAGTATTCCAGGTGTGGCCTCACCCATACCCTGTATAACTGCAGCAAGACTTCCCTGTTTTTATACTCCATCCCCCTTGCAATAAAAGCCAAGATTCCATTGGCCTTCCTGATCACCTGCTGCACCTGCATACTAACTTTTTGTGTTTCATGCACCAGGACCCCCAGATCCCTTTGTACTGTAGCACTTTGCAGTTTCTCTCCATTTAGATAATAACTTGCTCTTTGATTTTTTCTGCCAAAGTGCATAACCTCACACTTTCCAATATTATATTCCATCTGCCAAATTTCTGCCCACTCACTTAGCCTGTCTATGTCCTTTTGCAGGTTTTTTATGTCCTCCTCACTCACTGCTTTCCCTCCCATATTTGTATCATTGTCAAACTTGGATATGTTGCACTTGGTCCCTTCCTCCAAATCATTAATATAGATTGTAAAGAGTTGGGGTCCCAGCACTGACCCCTGTGGAACACCACTAGTTACGGATTGCCAGCCCGAGAATAAACCATTTATCCCAACTCTTTGTTTTCTGTTAGATAGCCAATCTTCCACCCATGCCAGTATATTACCCCCAATCCTGTGATTTTTTGTCTTGATCAGTAATCTTTTGTGTGGAACCTTGTCAAATGCCTTTTGGAAGTCCAAATACACTACATCCACTGGTTCCCCTTTATCCACCCTGTATGTTACGTCCTCAAAGAATTTGAGCAAATCCGGTCACTGTTTTCCAAGTTTAGATCTTTTATAATGGACTCTAGCATTTTCCCCACTACCAATGTCAGGCTTACCGGTCTGTAATTCCACGTTTTCTCTCTACCACCTTTTTTGAACAGTGGGGTAACATTAGCTTCCCACCAATCCATGGGTACTGTTCCAGAGTCTATCGAATTTTGGAAGATGCATCTATTATTGCTAGGGCCACTTCCTTAAGTACCCTAGGATGTAGATTATCAGGCCCTGGGGATTTATTGGCCTTCAATCCCGTCAATTTCTCTAACACCATTTCCCTACAAATACTGATTTCTTTCAGTTCCTCCCTTTCATTAGACTCTATGGCCTAGAAATTGGGTATAGCCCCGCCAGCTCGTTTGCGCCGAAAATTTTGCGCTGGCCGCAGAGCCAGTTGCGCCCGTCCCATATTCACTTTTAACGCCCCAAGGCGGAACCGGGCGCTGTTCCAGGGTGTGCCCGCCCCCGCTTGGGGCGCTGAAAGTGAATTTCAGCGCTCCCGGTGCCGCTGCGCCACCCGATGCGGTGCGGCAGGCTACTGTACTGCAGGCCTCATCCTTCTCTTAAGGAGGAGGTGCCTGCAACGGCCGGAGCCCCGTTCGCGAGTGCCGGCAAAAGAGCCCGGCACAACGGAGAAGTGCCGGGCTCCACGGAAACCAGCCGGCAATGCCGCGGGGGGGGGTGGAGGAGGCCGGGGAAGGAGGTGCGGGCAGGCGGCCGCCGAAAAAGCGGCCGGCCGCACCTCCACCTTAAAGCGCCCCGCTAACGCTGCATTAAGGACCCGGTCTCCCGATGTTGTTAGCGGCCGCCACGGAAGAGGCAGCCGCTACAGAATATGGGGGTCGGGGCGGAAGCGGGGCGGAACCGGGGCACTGCGCACACCGATGACGTCATCGGTGCCGGCGCAGCGCTACCGGCTACCGCCGCCATTACCGCGGCCCTCAAAATCAGCGCTACCACCCCTACTGGCACAGAAGCCCTCTTTGGGCTGTAACTGGGCACAAAGCCCACCGAATTTCTAGGCCTATGTTCCCCAACATCTCTGGGAGGTTATTTGTGTCCTCCTTTGTGAAGACAGAACCAAAGTATGTATTTAATTGGTCTGCCATTTCTTTGTTCCCCATTATAAATTCCCCTGATTCTGACTGCAAGGGACCTACGCTTGACTTCACCAATCTTTTTCTCTTCACATAGCTATAAAAGCTTTTACAGTCAGTTCTTATGTTCCCTGAAAGCTTACTCTCATACTCTATTTTCCCCCTCTTAACTAATCCCTTTCTCCTCCTTTGTTGAATCCTAAACTGCTCCCAATCCTCAGGTTTACTGCTGTTTCTGGCCAATTTATATGTCCTCTCCTTGGATCTTATGCTATCCCTAATTTCCCTTGTTAGCCACGGTTGAGTCACCTTTTTTGTTTTATTTTTATGCCAAACTGGGATGAACAAATTCTGTAGTTCATCCATGCGATCTTTGAATGTTTGCCATTGCCTAGCCACCGTCAACGCTTTGAGTAACATTCCCCAATCAATTCTACCTAACTCGCGCCTCATACCATCGTAGTTTCCTTTATTTAAATTCAGGACCCTAGTCTCTGAGTCAACTACTTCACTCTCCATCTTAATGAAGAATTCTATCATATTATGATCGCTCCGCCCCAAGGGGCCTCGCAGAACAAGATTGCTAATTATTCCTTTCTCATTACATAATACCCTATCTAAGATGGCCTGATCTCTAGTTGGTTCCTCAACATATTGGTCCAGGAATTCCTCCTTCACAGTATTGTTACTAATTTGGTTAGCCCAATCTATATGTAGATTGAAGTCACCCATGATAACTGCTGTGCCCTTATTGCACGTTTCTCTAATTTCCCTTTTAATGCCATCCCCGACCTCCGCCTTACTGTTTGGAGGTCTATATACCACGCCCACCAACGTTTTCTGCCCCTTGGTATTTCTCAGTTCTACCCATACAGATTCCACATCATCAGAGCTAATATCCTTCCTTACAATTGTGTTAATCCCCTCTTTAACCAGCAATGCCACCCCACCTCCTTTTAATTTTTGCCTATCTTTCCTGAATATTGAATACCCCTGGGTGTTGAGTTCCCAGCCTTGGCCACCCTGGAGCCATGTTTCTGTAATCCCAATCATATCATATTTAGAAACATAGAGATAGGAACAGGAGTAGGCCATTCGGCCCTTCGAGCCTGCTCCGCCATTCAATGAGATCATGGCTGATCTTCGTCTGAGATCATAGCTGATCTTACCAGTTCAATACCCCGTCCCCGCCTTTTCTCCGTAACCCTTAATCCCCTTAGCCTTCAGAAATATATCCAATTCTCTCTTGAAAATATTTATTGAATTAGCCTTCACAGCCCTCTGTGGCAGGGAATTCCACAGGCTCACCACTCTTTGAGTGAAGAAATTCTTCCTCATCTCTGTTTTAAATGATTTGCCCGCTATTTTTAGACTGTGGCCCCTGGTTCTGTGCTCCCCGGCCATTGGAAACATTCTCTCTGAATTCAGCCTGTCCAGGCCTGCCATAATTTTATATGTTTCGATGAGATCCCCTCTCAATCTTCTAAACTCCAGTGAGTACAAGCCCAAACTATTTAATCTCTCTTCGTAGGTCATTCCCGCCATTCCAGGTATCAGCCTGGTGAATCGCCGTTGCACTCCCTCCATGGCAAGAACATCCTTCCGCAGATGGGGCGACCAAAACTGTACACAATACTCCAGATGCGGTCTCACCAGCACCTTGTACAGCTGTAGTAAGGTATCCCTATTCCTATACTCGAACCCCCTTGATATGAAGGCCAACATACCATTTGCCTTCTTGATCGCCTGTTGCACCTGCATGCTCTCCTTCAGTGACTGGTGCACAAGAACACCCAGGTCCCTCTGCACTTCCCCATCTCCCAATCTATTGCCATTTAGATAATAATCTACCCTCCTGTTTACCTCTATTTGCACAACTAATTCATCCACCTTATTACGAATGCTCCTCTCATTAAGACACAAAGCCTTCAGGCTTGTTTTTTTAACGCTCTTAGATCTTTTAGAATTATTATTTACTGTAGCCATGTTTGATTTACACCCTTGATTTATCTGTCTGCCACTTTTGTTTTTCTCCTTCCTGTCTTTTGCTTTTATCCTTGTTTCCCTTTCCTCTGTCTCCCCGCTCAGGTTCCCAACCCCCTGCCATTTTAGTTTAAACCCTCCCCCAGAGCACGAGCAAACACTCCCCCTAGGACATCCAGGTTTGGTCTATCCAGAGTTTTGTATAGCTGCAGCATAACTTCTACCCCCTTGTTTCTTACATCTAATTGCTTTGTAAATAATTTCAGGGTTTTTGGCTCTTCTACTCTGTTTGGAAGTCCATTATGCACTTTTTGTATGAAGAAGAATTTCCTGATATAAGTCTGAAATTCAAATGTACTAGTAGTCCTTTGTCCTACCCTCATAGTTTAATATACTATTCTGGATTTATCTTTTCCACTAGGGGGGCAATTTTAATTTACCGCCCAGTGGACGCAAGGTCGACGGGCAGTTAAAATTGTCCAGGTTACTTACCATTGAGCCACCGATCACGATTTTTAGACAGGCGTCGCCCCCAAACCGGCTGGGTCTTTCTTTAAAAGTGCAGATCAGGGTCCGATAACATCATCAGGCCCCCGACTACATTTTAACTCAGGCCTGAGCGGGGAAGCCATTGTCACTTTCCTGCCAGACTGAAGCAAGTCAGAAGAGGATTGAGACATGAACAGGCCTGAGGTAAGTTTTTTACTTTCCTTTGTGGAGCCTGGAAAAGCAGGACTGCCCCTCCAAGCCCCACAGGGAAAGTTTAAACATGGCCTTCCCGAGATTCCCCCACCATTCCCTCTCATGAGACTCTCTGGGAAACCCCTCCGCCATGCCTACCTGCATGCTGGTCAGTGGCCAGGTGGCCTCCCAATTTTCATGCAACCAGCAGCTGCTTGCTGCCCGTTTCCCACCCTGTTCAGACAGGAAGGGACAGACAGGTGGCATGGTAGTGAGGCCTGCTGGGAATTAAAATCAACCCATATATGCTCAGCTTTCAGACACCTCCTTTCAAAGATGAAATGCGCAATACTTGCCAATATTTCCTCTTAACTCAGACTCCTGGCACAAGGGATCAGCTTTGATGCTCTCCGCTGCATTGCCTCCAGTGATTGAATGTCCCCCTTGTTTCTTGGCAACCAGAACTAAACACAGTACTCACGGGGGAAGTTTGAGCAGAGCACTGCACAGTTTGATTATTACTTTCTGTGACCTGTATTCTACTGTTTTTGTTATGTAGTTCAACATTCTATTGGTTTGGTTGATTCAGCTCTGTATTTGTTGGACATGTTGAATGTCAATTGACTTAGACTCCTATATATATTTCAACTTCATATTTAGTTATTTCAGCACCATTCTTGGAGCACGTGGCCCTAAAATTCCATTTGATGATTTGCACAAATTCCACCTGCCGATGTCCTGCAGAGCTGAATTCGCCAGCGTATTTACATATCCATTGGAGGAATTCCAGAGCATATTCCACCTAAAACAGAAGTGATGGGCTTGGCTGCTTGGAAATTAGAGTGCAGCGTTTAAGAAGCCAAGTTTGGTTGAAGATTGCGGCAGCAGGTTAGGGGAGCAGAAGCGCAGTAGATACTGTTTGGATCTCTATGTTCACTGTCAGGTAGCTGCACTGGATGGCTCATGTGTGATTCTGTCCCACTTTTTAAGAATGTCTTCACTGGACGATCTGGCACTGACAGGCCATGAGTTCGCCAGCCGTGGCGAGTCCGGTGCAGCCAGAGCAGACAGCCGCCTCAAACTCCGCACCCGTCTTCATCCTGCTTCCTCCAAGTGATTTTGCCCTGATTGGCCTTGTTAAGCCCGCCCTGCGAGGTTCTTCATAACGAGAGGGTTCGAGTACAGGAACAAGGATGTCTTGCTGCAGTTGTACAGGGCCTTGGTGAGACCACATCTTGAGTATTGTGTGCAGTTTTGGTCGCCTTATCTGAGGAAGGATGTTCTTGCCATGGAGGGAGTGCAACGAAGATTCACCAGGCTGATACCTGGGATGGCAGGAATGACGTATGAGGAGAGATTGGGTCAATTGGGCTTATACTCGCTGGAGTTTAGAAGAATGAGAGGGGATCTCATTGAAACTGATAAAATTCTAACAGGACTAGACAGACTAGATGCAGGAAGGATGTTCCCGATGGCCGGGGAGTCCAGAACCAGGGGTCACAGTCTGAGGATAAGGGGTAAGCCATTTAGGACAGAGATGAGGAGGAATTTCTTCACCCAGAAAGTGGTGAACCTGTGGAATTCTCTACCAAAGAAGGCAGTAGAGGCCAATTCATTAAATATATTCAAGAAGGAGTTAGATATATTTCTTAAGACTAAAGGGATCAAGGGATATGGAGAGAAGGCAGGGACAGGATACTTAATTTGGATGATCAGCCATGATCTCATTGAATGGCGGAGCAGGCTCGAGGGGCCGAATGGCCTACTCCTGCTCCTATATTCTATGTTTCTATGTTTCTATGTTTCCCGGCCAAACAAAAGGAAGCGGGTCTGATGACGTGTCATCAACCAGTTTCCTTAAGGGGCCATGTCCACAAACATTTTGACAGTTGTGCTGTCAGTATTCTACAGCACTGAAGTGCTGCAAACACTGACAAGCACTGCACAAAGGTGGACGGCTGCACCCAGGCTCTCCCATGACTCCCTCCATATGCATATGGAGGGAGTCACAGCACACAGGGAGGTTATTTTCCCTTCCAATGGGTTGTAGAGACCTCCCCACGAGACCAACGCACAGGAGGACACAAGCAGGGATGTGGTCAGGAGGACCAGGCTGCAGTGGCACAAACCTTTCAATGATCTCATTAGATCACAAAACGTTAGTACAAACCACACTCAACCTCATCCTGCTGTGCCACCCATCACATCCCCATCACTCTTTCTTCCCAACCCTACTCCTGCACATCCTTACTCACACCAACTTACCTTGCACCTCCACCCATTCCTCTCTATCTACGTTATCATTTCCCCATCTCAAATCAAATCAAATCAAAATCAAATCAACTTTTATTGTCATTGTTAGTGCACAAGTGCAGTACAACGAAATGTAGGCTTGTGGCTCCCGAGAGTGTACATTTAGATTAAGACATTTAAACATTCAACATACATTTGGCTTGTAATACATTAACATAAACATAACCATAATAAAGTGCATTGGCAGACGTGCAGGCTTTAGAGTTTATTTGTGGAGTTCAGTAGGATGACAGCCCTGGGAAAGAAGCTGTTCCTAAATCTGGTCGTACGGGTGCGAATGCATCTGTAGCATCTCCCAGATGGCAGGAGGGCGAACAGACTGTGGCTGGGGTGGGTAGGGTCTTTGATGATGGACCGTGACCTCCGTAAGCAGCGTTTCTGGTATATGTGCTCTATGGTCGGTAGCCGGGTGCCGGTAATGCGTTGGGCAGTTTTGACTACCCGCTGCAGGGCTTTCCGGTCATAGTAGCTATAGCTGCCATACCATACTGTGATACAGTTTGTCAGGATGCTCTCTATTGTGCAGCGGTAAAAGTTAGAGAGGATCAGGGGTGACAGGTTACATCCCTTCAGCCTCCTTAGGAAATATAGGCGCTGCTGGGCCTTCTTCACCAGAGAGGAGGTATTGAGGGACCAAGAGAGGTCTTCCGTGATGTGGACTCCGAGGAACTTAAAGCTGTCCACCCTTTCCACCACAGCCCCATAGACTTCCTGAAGTCCACAATGATTTCTTTGGTTTTCTTGATGTTAAGGGCCAGGTTGTTATCGGCGCACCACTTCACGAGATGCTGGACCTCCTCCCTGTAGGCTGACTCATCGTTGTTGGTGATCTGGCCTACTACCGTGGTATCATCCGCAAACTTGATGATGGTGTTGGAACCATGAGCAGCCACACAGTCGTGGGTGAAGAGGGAGTAGAGGAGGGGGCTCAGCACACATCCTTGTGGGGCCCCCGTGTTCAGGGTCACTAGCCACCTCTCACACTCACCCTCATCCTAGTGCAATACCATACCAACTAACAACACACAGGGTGGGCAATTGGATGTTTTAGCCAATGTTTGTGTAAACTTTCTGTTATTGTGTTGTCAAGCATTGAAATCCTTATTGTCACCACTTTGCCTTCTTGGACAGATTTGTGTGCACCTTTGGAAGTGTCTTAGTGAGTTGCAGTGAATGGTGAGACATAATGTTCCCCCCCCCCCCCCAACACCCCATGGTGATGAGTGTGAAAGGAATGGCTTGGACATTGTAGGGATGCTTTATGGTGCTGCTGTCAACTTGGTACATCATGTGGCAGCCAGGGTGTACAGTGTTAAGTGAAGCAAACCTGGACATGGTGAGGCCATCGCTGGTGTCCCAGGCAGCAATGTGCACGAGTGATGATGCCCTGTGTCCTGTGCAGCATCAGTTAATTGCGGAGAAGGTTGGTGTGGATGTTAGTGCTGCTGGTGTGCCCGGTGAGGCTGGTGTTGGGGCTGATCATGATGAGATTCTGAGGACCAAGGTGAGATTTTAGATAGCAGGTGAGGTTGAGATGATAGAAGTAATCTGTCAATGTTGAGATAGGTTGTTCCAAGGAGGTGACAGTGCATAGAGATATTACTCCAAACACTTCAAAAGTGCATAAAGCTCAAAAGTGTATTCCAAATCATTAATGCTCCAGCTTCTAAGATTGGGGAATGAACAGCTGTGAAATGGTAGGTTTTATGCCAATTTTGAAGCTTTCACCTATTCACAGCAATCCACAGTCATTGAGAACCCAAAATATAGTCATAGAGTCTAGAAATTGGGTATAGCCCCGCTTGAGGCATTAGAACTGGTGCTGCGCAAAGTTTATAGCCAGACGAAACTTATCACCGCCTGGCGCGATATTGGGTCGCATCGCCCCCAAAGGGGATTGAGGCGCGAATTCAGACATTGCACGGGCCTCCTAAGGCACAAAACTTCCGGCGCTACCCAATATTGGCATGGACGGGCACAGCGCAGGTGATCTCAATTACCGATAACCACGAGACTTCCAGGCGCCGGCCGGCTCTTAAAGGGGTGGGTCAGTCAGCCTCAGCTTCCACACTCAACGCCCTGTAGGCCTCAGAATCAGCGCTCTTCCTTCTCTGGCGCAAAAAACTTGGTCAGGATGGAGAAGGTGAGACAGAGAGCAGAGCGCTTCAGCACTGAGGCTCTGGAGGAGTTGGTGTCCGCAGCGGAGCGCCGTCGAGATGTTCTGTATCCTGACAATGGCAGGAGGCCGAATCAAAAGGATTACCGCCGAGCTTGGAGGGATGTTTCTCAGAGGGTCAACTCCAGCAGCATGGCGACCAGGAGCCCTGTTCAGTGCAGGAAGAAATTCAACGACCTCACTCGGGTCGTTAGGGTGAGTGTTCTTTAAGCAAACTTCTGATTCCCTCCATCTGCACCTGACTTCGCGCACCCTCTTGCCATGATGCCCCAATGGCCATCTGTCAGCAAGCACCCATGGCCCTTTCTGGGCACACACATGCACATTTGACTCAAGGCATCATGCTCTTGCACCATGGGGGGCATGAGATGCTCTCTCAAGGCATCATGTAAGGTCTCTTGCACCATGGGGAGCATGAGATGCTCTCTCAAGGCATCATGTAAGGGCTCTTGCACCATGGGGGGCATGAGATGATCTCTCAAGGCATCATGTGACAGAGCTTCCCCTTCTTTCCCCTGCAGTCCAAGCTGGCGACGATCCAAAAGGACCAGCGTCGAACCGGTGGCGGACCTCCACAAGTGGTCACTCTCACGGCTCTTACCTTTTTCAGCTGTCTCTTTCCACTTGGTCCCCCCGCCAGCATGCTTTCTCAGTGTGCAGCCATGTCAGAGCCTTGCCGCAATCTGGCATGCCTTGCCGCCAACCTGACCGTTTGCTAAAGCCACTCTTCCACCTCCCTGCTTTCAGATGCTGCATCACCAACTCGGGATCTGCGCCCTGAAGCTGCCAGTGCCAGTGCCTCCGGAGGCGAGGATCAGGAGGAAGCCGGAGCATCCGTTCCAACTTCAGGGGAGCGTACACATCTGCAGACTGGGGATAGTAGTTCCCTGGAGGGGAGGGGGGTGCTCTGCTGATGAGCCAGTTGCCGGAACAAGCGGCATGCAGCAGCGCGGGGTGGGTAGGCAAGTTCGGCCACCGGCTCCCCGGAGGGCAAGGCAGGGAGTGATAACTGCTGCACAGAGTGCAGAGGAGGTGCGTAGCCTTGCTGAAATGAGCACCCAGGCCCGGCTCAGGCACAATGAGCTGATGGCTGCAGTGGGGAGGATGCCTCAGTCGATTGAAACACTGGCAAAGAGTGTGTTGGACTTTGGAGCAGCAATGGAGAGGACTGTCCAGGGCTTCGGGGCAGCAATGGAGAGGACTGTCCAGGGCTTCGAGGCTGCTATGGAGAGGACTGTCCAGGGCTTCGAGGCTGCAATGGAAAGGACTGTTCAGAGCCTCGGACAATCCCTGGAAAGGGCTGTCCAGGGCTTGTCCGAGGCAGTGGAACGGACTACTCCGGCCTTGTCCGAAGCAATGGAAAGAACTGTCCAGGGCTTCTCCGAAGCACTGGCACCTGCCACACAGGTCCTCACTGCTGCCACGCAGTCACTTGCTGGCCTCGTCCACACCCAGATTGAGGCAACGCGAACTCTCACTGCAGCCACCCTATCTGCATCAGCTAGGATCACCCCGGGCCCTTCCAGTACCATACAAGGCCAGGAATCAGTAGAGCAGGCGATTGTGGCAGTTGAGCCGAACTGGTCCCCTCAGAGAGTCAGTGTGTCGTCCGACCATGGTGCAGGTGTCCTCTCTCGGCAGGTGACCATTGCTCATGCCACCGCTGGTACGTCTGCAGTGCAGCTGCCACCACCTGCAGGGCACACTGCTTCCAGCCATGCTCAGATCAAGCAGCCTGCGTCCACACCCTCCAAGACCAGAGGTCGGCCAGGCCGTCTCTCAGGGGCTTCTGTGCTTCCACACAGTCAGCAGGCTTCCCCCAGCCTTGACCCCGCCACTGGGGTTCAATTACGTAGGAGCAGCAGGGAGGGAGGGGGCCAACCGCGAAAGAGAAGTCGTTCTCCATCAAGGGGCCAGCAGTAGAGGGAGGTGCAGAGACGTTTCTTTGGCCAAATTGAAGGACTCCCTCACCTGTTGTGATAGTTGGAAATGGTTTGTTTAGTTTTGCGGCTTTGCCGAAGAGTTAACTGTTATTTTGTTAGTTATGGTTTCTGTTGACATGACGTTGTTATGCTGGAAGGAAGGACTTTTGTGACAATAAAGAAAAGTTTTAATTTGCAATGGTACACGTAACTATTTACAGTCATGCTGGCCTTCAGAGCCTTTGAAAGATCCGCAGTGCACAGGATGAATGACACCCATCATTCCGCCAGAGGGGCCTGGAACTGAGTCCTGATGAGCCTCTGATGGATGGCCCTTCCACTTGCAGGAGCCCTCCCATCTTCCTCCTCCTCCTCCTCCTCCTCCTCATCCGCATGCTCCTCCTCCTCATCCGCCTGCTCATCCTCCTCCACCTCCTCCTCGTCCACCTGCTCTGCTGGACCTTGAGGGACAGCTGGCATTGGCTGGGTGCGTCGAATCGCCAAGTTGTGGAGCATGCAGCAGACGACGACGATGTGACCCACTTGCTCCGGCGAGTACTGCAGGGCTCCCCCCGAATGGTCCAGAGAGCGGAAACGCTGTTTGAGCACACCAATAGTGTGCTCTACAATGTTCCTGGTTGCCTGATGGCTGCTGTTGTACAGCTCTTCTGCTGGGGTGGCGGCCAAACGGAGTGGTGTCATGAGCCATGAGCAGAGAGGATAGCCCTTGTCCCTGAAATGAAGAGTAGATTTGCCTTTCTAAATCTAGGCTTTATTAACCTTAAAAACCCAGCAGCACATCTTCAACACCCAGTCCCAACCAAGACTGTAGAGAACTGAATTTAAGATGGCCACCACAAATCACATGACATCAACTACCAATGAGTTTACAGCATATATCTCAAGGCAGGAAACAGGCAACCAATCACAATACTTCTTACAAAACAAGAATAATCACCACATTCACCCCTCCTTTTAAAACATACTCCAACCTAGGTAGCCTTTACAATTTACAATTAATTATTTATAACTAAAACAATACAAATATAATATTTCAACAATTTTAAAACATTACTATCAAATTATTTTAAAAGTCCATTTTCAATCGGTCGACCGGATATCTTGTTCGTGTCGACCTTCTTAACCTTGGTGAAATTCCTTGCCCTCCCACACCAGGAGACACGGAAGTATCTTCTGCAGGAAGGCTATCCATATCCCGATTATCAACGGTTTCCGGATTGGAAATCCCATCAGGAGATAAACTGGGACGGTCATGAACATCCATCGAGGGCTGACTAATAGAATTATAATTATCTGCAATAGGATTGGAAATATTCGTAGTATCTGTGACGACATCCACATTATCTGAATCATGACTATTGTTAATATCCTCAGAAGAGGGCTGGCCACCACAAGGAGCCAAGTCTTTAATTGAAACAGTACTTTCTTTCCCATCTTGGAATCGAATATGAGCATATTGGGAATTTGCCTCCAACATAAGAACATAAGAACATAAGAAATAGGAGCAGGAGTAGGCCAATTGGCCCCTCGAGCCTGCTCCGCCATTCAATAAGATCATGGCTGATCTGATCCTAACCGCCAATCCACTATGACAGGACTATCTCCTGAATCTAACAGAATTAGACACACAAAACAGGAGCAGGATCAGGCTACACGGCCCCTGGGCCCGCTCCGCTACCCACAGGGCCATGACCGATCCGCACCTAAACTCATGTCCAAATTCCTGCCCGCTCCACGTAACCCTTAATTCCATTTTCTTCTAGGAAACTGTCTATTTCTGTTTTAAATTTATGTAATGATGTAGCTTCTACAGCTTTTTGGGGCAGCATATTCCATGGACCTACCACCCTCTGAGTGAAGTAGTTCCTCCTCATCTCAGTTTTGAAAGAGCAGCCCCTTATTCTAAGACTATGCCCCCTAGTTCAAGTTTCACCCATCATCGGGAACATCCTCCCCGCATCCACCCGATCCAACCCCTTCACAATTTTATATGTTTCAATAAGATCGCCTCTCATTCTTCTGAACTCCAATGAGTAGAGTCCCAATCTACTCAACCTCTCCTCATATGTCCATCCCCTCATCCCCGGGATTAACCGAGTGAACCTTCTTTGTACTGACTCGAGAGCAAGTATGTCTTTTCTTAAGTATGGACACCAAAACTGTATGCAGTATTCCAGGTGCGGTCTCACCAATACCTTGTACAACTGCAGCAATACCTCCCTACTTTTATATTCTATCCCCCTAGCAATGAAAGCCAACATTCCATTGGCCTTCTTAATCACTTGCTGCACCTGCATACTAACCTTTTGAGTTTTGTGCACCAGGACCCCCAGATCCCTTTGTACTTCAGTACTTTCCAGTTTCTCCACCTCCTCCACTAAAGGATCATATTTTGACAATCTAACATGGCGCCGAAGCAGCACAGGTCCCTGCATAGTAAGCCATGAAGGTACCGAATATCCCATAGTAGATCTCCGCGGATAGTTAAAGAGCCTTTCATGGGGGGTCACATTAGTAGCCGTTGAAAGCAATGATCTAATGGAATGCAGGGCATCAGGCAATACCATTTCCCACTGTGTATTCTTAAGGTTCCGGGATGTCAAAGCCAACATAACTGCCTTCCAGATCACCCCATTATATCGTTCGCGCTGTCCACTACCCTGGGGATTATACGGGGTAGTTCTACTAGTAGAGATTCC
Source organism: Somniosus microcephalus (assembly GCF_052327205.1). Taxonomy (NCBI): domain Eukaryota; kingdom Metazoa; phylum Chordata; class Chondrichthyes; order Squaliformes; family Somniosidae; genus Somniosus; species Somniosus microcephalus. The sequence continues at coordinate 40,113,955 of NC_141000.1, read as the reverse complement.
CCGACTCTGGGGGTATTCCTTCAACTGGGAAGACATAAAAGAACTTCCCTGATCCGAATGGATATACGCAGGCATCCCAAAGATGACAAAAAGTTGAGTCAGACATTTGATAACTGTAGCAGCTGATACATCTGTGCAAGGAAAAGCAAAAGGGAACCTTGAAAACTCATCCATATCGATTCTGAGTCGTTGAAGGAAGAGGCCCCTTAAAATCAACGCTCAAACGTTCAAAAGGAGAAGTAGCCTTTATAATATGAGCTCGTTGAGGCTTAAAGAAATTCGGTTTACACCGAGCACAGATAGAACATGATGAAGTCATCCGCTTGGCGTCTTCAACTGCAAAGGGCAAATTCTTACTGCGTACGAAGTGTATCATCCTCGTAACACCAGGATGGCACAAAGCATTATGAAGATTAATAAGCGTATCGCCATGAATCACAGAACAATAAGCCCTCGACAGCGCATCAGCAGCAACATTATCCTTCCCCGGACGGTAAACTATATCAAAATGGTAGCATGCCAACTCAATCCTCCACCTCATTATTTTATCATTCTTGATCTTTCCAAAATGTTTGACATCAAACATAAAGGACACAGATTTTTGGTCAGTTACCAACGTAAAATGTCGCCCCGATAAATAATGTCTCCATTTACGCAGTGCTTCTACTATTGCATATGCCTCTTTCTCTATTGAGGAGTGTCTTTTCTCACTATTGTTCAAAGTACGTGAGAAAAAGGCCACAGGTCTTCCATTTTGGTTCAGAGTAGCCCCAATTGCAAAATCGGAAGTGTCCGTCTCAATCACAAAGGGAACCTGCTCATCAATAGAATGCACAACTGCTCCAAGGACATCCTTTTTGAAATTATCAAAACATGTCCTGGCCTCCCATGATAGAGGATATGTCGTAACCCGAATAAGGGGCCAGATCTTCTGCGAAAAGTTTGCTATCCAATTTGAATAATAAGAAAACAGTCCAACAACTCGTTGCAAAGCCTTAGAATTAGTAGGACAAGGTAAATCAATCAATGGTCGCAGGCATTCTGGATCTGGTTTAATCTTGTTTCCTGAGATAATATACCCCAGTAGATTTACCTCAGTGGTCAAAAAGATACACTTCTCTTTATTGAAAGTTAAACCAACTTTTTCCGCAGCTTGAAGGAATCTTTCTAAATTAGAATCATGCTCCACCCCTGATTTGCCACACACCGTGATGTCATCTAAAAATGAAAAGGTGTCAGAGAGAGAGTTATCACTTATAAAAGCATCCATTGCCCGTTGAAAACAGGCAACACCATTAGTAACACCAAATGGTACTCGGCAAAACTGATACAGCTTTCCGCCAGCCTCAAAGGCCGTATATGGTTGATCCCTCTTAACGATAGGAATCTGATGATAAGCACTCTTTAGGTCAATAGTGCTAAAAACCTTATACTGAGATACTTTGTTGATAAGCTCATCAATCTTAGGCAAAGGGTAGTCATCTAATTGAGTATACCTATTAATAGTTTGAGAGTAGTCTATCACCATTCGTTTCTTATGTCTCTCGTTAGTGGTGACAACTACCTGTGCCCGCCAAGGTGAACAACTAGGTTCAATGATTCCTTCCAATAAAAGACGTTGAACTTCAGAATTAATAAATTTTTTATCCTGACTGCTATACCTTCTTGACTTGGTAGCAATTGGCTTACAATCCGGCATCAAATTGGAAAAAAGTAATAATGGAGAAATGGATAAAGAAGTTAATCCACAAATAGATAAAGGTGGCTTAGTTCCTCCAAAAGAAAGACTGAGAGACTCGTGTAATTGAAGCACATCATGACCAATCAAAATATCCGCACAGAGATTAGGCAAAACAGATAGGCGTATATCAGTATACGTATTACCTAGAAGAATTAATTTCACAAGGCAACAACCAGCTACTTGTGAGGTGAGAGTCGTCTGAGCCATACACACCTGATAAGTAACAGGCGAAATTTTCAAACGCTTCTCCTTCACAAACTGAAGACTTATAAAACTCTCGGTACTGCCCGTATCTATAAGGGCCTTCACTTCTAACCCATTAACTTGGGCCGTAACTATAGCTTTATTTAGGCCATGAGCAAAGGCAGCAGAAACTGATGCAATAAACGCCCTATCTAAAGGCTGAATAGTCGCAGAGGAGGCAATTGATTTACAAACACATGCATAATGACCTCTCTTGCCGCATTTACTACACACAGCCTCCCGAGCAGGGCACTTCAGACGAGGGTGCCGGGCGTTCCCGCAAAAATAACACTTCTGAATCCTAGAGGCAACAGCAGCCGAAGTAGAAACTGTTTCAGAATCTGGTAAACCACTCCTATTAAGTCCACATAATTCCTTTTCATCCGGGACTGCCGAAACCACAGTCGCAGGCCGATTAAAAAGAGCGTAAGAATCCGAACTTCTCTGAGCCAAATCCAATGTAGAGGCTTGCTCAAAAGCACTCTTGATATCCAAAGTCTTATTTTCTAATAACCACTGACGAATTGATCTAGACAGTAATCCATTAATAAAAGCATCCCGTACCGATTCTTCCTTATATTCTTCTGCTGACACGGCCTTATAATTACAGTTAGCACCAAGGCGCCGAAGTGCTTGTAAATAAGCATCCAAAGATTCTCCCACCTGCTGTCTACGGGCAGATAGAAGATGATGTGCAAATACCTCATTCTTTGGTTTAACAAAAATCTTTTCCAATGTAGCAATAGCCAATTCGTAAGTTTCACAGTCCAAGATATACTTATACACATCCGGAGCAATGTAGTTGATCAGTATATTCAACTTATTTAGAGACTCTTGATCCAACACACCCAAAAAGTTTTTAAATGTACGATACCAGTGTTTCCATTTATCAACCACTCCTGCAGAATTAGGGTCAGCATTAAATCGTTCCGGTTGAAGATATCGCTCCATTCTAACAAAAGGTTAATAAATTGAAATGAAGAGTAGATTTGCCTTTCTAAATCTAGGCTTTATTAACCTTAAAAACCCAGCAGCACACCTTCAACACCCAATCCCAACCAAGGCTGTAGAGAACTGAATTTAAGATGGCCACCACAAATCACATGACATCAACTACCAATGAGTTTACAGCATATATCTCAAGGCAGGAAACAGGCAACCAATCACAATACTTCTTACAAAACAAGGATAATCACCACAGTCCCCAAGAAGCCAGCCTCGTGGGCGAGCCGGCCCCTCATAAAGGTCACAAACTGAGGTCTGCCGCAGGATGAAGGCATCGTGGCTGCTCCCTGGGAATTGGGCGTTGACTGCCATGATCATTTGTCGGTGGTCACAGACCAGCTGCACATTGAGGGAGTGGAACCCCTTGCGGTTGCGGAAGTCCTCAGGATTGAGCAATGGCGCCCACAAAGCCACGTTTGTGCAATCAATCGCCCCCTGCACCATGGGGAAGTCCGCAATAGCAGCGAAGCCCTGCGCGCGCTCCGCCTGCTTCTCCAGGCTCAGAGGGAAGTTGATGAATTGACGCCTTCGTCTATAAAGGGCAACTGTAACTTGCCGGATGCAACAATGGACTGCAAACTGAGAGATATTCGCAATGTCCCCAGTGGCTGCCTGAAAGGATCCGATAGCATAGAAATTGAGGGCAACAGTCACTTTAACGGACACCGACAGAGAATTCCTGCACCGTAGACGCGGCTGCAGATCCTGAGCAAGCAGGTGGCACAGCTCAGTTACTACCTCCTTCCTGAATCAGAGCCTTCGCACACACTGCTCCTCTGACATTGCAAGGTATGAGACCTGCTGCCTGAATACCCTCGCAGCGTACCCTCGGATTGGCCGACCTCCATTGCCCCTCCTCCTTCTGGCCAATCCCGGCCCTCTCTCCCGCCATCTCTCTGCCCATTTACAGTGTCCGGCGATGAGGACGTTGCCATCCAAAGCAGCTCCCATACCGATGCCAGTCGGTCCAAACGCTGTTAGGTGTAGCGCTCCAGCTGCTCCGGACAGGTTTGAAGGTCCCAAGTATTCTAAGACTAAATTCCAAAAAATCTGCTCCACAGTAGCTCACCAACTTTCTCCAGCAACGATCACAATGAACAGGCCAAGTGGCTGCAGCTTTTATACTGGAGCTGTCCCCTTTAAATAGCGTCCCCCGACTACGAGTAGGGCCTGGTAGCGTTCCATTGAACTGTCACTAACAGTGCTAGGCACAAAGGTTCCGGGCACCACCCAATATCCGGTCCGGGGCGGCAAAAAGGCGTTGCACACTGAAATGATGTCATGATCTGCCTGCACCCGCGGGCGCATGCAAAGAGTTAGCGCCGGCGCTAAAACAATACTCAATATGGGAGGTGACTGCGCCCGCCCAAACATTGGGTAACGCCCCAATTCTCGGGCTCTTTAGGCACTAATCGCTGGCGCTACCAACCGAATTTCTAGGCCATAGAGTTATACAGCACAGAAAGAGGCCCTTCGGCCCATCGTGTCCGCGCCGGCCATCAAGCCCTATCTATTCTAATCCCATTTTCCAGCACTTGGTCTGCAGCCTTGTGTGTTATGGCATTTCAAGTGCTCTTCTAAATGCTTCTTGAATGTTGTGAGGGTTCCTGCCTCTACCATCCTTTCAGGCAGTGAGTTCCAGATTCCAACCACCCTCTGGGTGAAAAGGTTTTTCCTCAAATCCTCTCTAAACCTCCTGCCCCTTACCTTGAAACTATGCCCCCTGGTTATTGACCCCTCTACTAAGGGGAAAAGTTCCTTTCTATCTACCCTATCTATGCCCCTCATAATTTTGTACACCTCAATCAGGTCCCCTCTCAGCCTTCTCTGCTCTAAGGGAAACAACCTCAGCCTGTCCAATCTCTCTTCATAGCTGAAGCGCTCCAGCCCAGGTAACATCCTGGTGAACCTCCTCTGCACCCTCTCCAATGCAATCACATCCTTCCTATAGTGTGGCGACCAGAACTGCACACAGTATTCCAGCTGTGGCCTAACTAGCGTTTTGTACAGCTCCAGCATAACCTCCCTGCTCTTATATTCTATGCCTTGGCTAATGAAGGCAAGTATCCCATATGCCTTTTTAACCACCTTAACTACCTGTCCTGCTGCCTTCAGGGATCTATGTGCATGCACACCAAGGTCTCTCTGCTCCTTTGTCCTTCCTAGGGTCCTACCATTCATTGTGTATGCCCTTGCCTTGTTTGTCCTCCCAAAATGCATCACCTCACACTTTTCAGGGTTAAATTCCATTTGCCACTGTTCTACCCATCTGACCAACCCATCTATATCGTCCTGCAGCCTGAGGCTTCCCTCCTCGCTATTTACCACTCCACCAATTTTCGTGTCATCTGCGAACTTACTGATCATACCTCCTACATATCCAAATCATTAATGTACACTACAACCAGCAAGGGACCCAGCACCAATCCCTGTGGTACACCACTGGACACAGGCTTCCAGTCACAAAAACAACCTTCGACCATCACCCTCTGCCTCGTGCCACTAAGCCAATTTTGAATCCAATGTGCCAAATTTCCCTGGATCCCATGAGCTCTTACCTTCTTGACCAGTCTCCCATGCGGGACTACATCAACTGCACTGCCCTCATCCATGCACCTAGTCACCCCCTCGAAAAATTCAACCAAATTGGTTAGACATGATCTCCCCCTGACAAAGCCATGCTAACTATCCTTGATGAATCCCTGCCTCTCCAAGTGGAGACTAATTCTGTCCCTCAGAATTTTTTCCAATAATTTCCCTACCACTGATGTTAGGCTCACTGGCCTGTAATTCCCTGGTTTATCCCTGTAGTGTATGTAACCGTCTACCTTTAAGAGACTATTGTATGTAACCGTTCACCTTTAAGAGAACTATTTTAGGTGTGGCACTACTTGTTTGGCTTCTGTATACGGTAATACCGACGGTGACCACACCGGTATATAAGTGCTGTGGCATGATTTATAGGGCAGATTCGCCCTGACCTTCGAATAGTAAAGTCCTGTTGTATGTTACTCCTGAAGTCTGTGTCGTAATTAACTGCACAACCCACAGACTTTACAGTGGCGACGAGTCCGATCGTACCCTGCGGCAACAATATTTTCAAGCAACGAAAGAGCGTCGAAAAGAGGCAACCGCCCTCGTCATTCGGCTGGGAGAAAACTCAAGGCTGCAGCAATAGAAAGGAGGAAGACTTTAGCGACAAAAACTTCCATCAGCAACAGGCACTGACTGTCCCTTCTGCCACGGTGACTGTGAGTAAGGGAAAGTGAAAAGAATAGTCGGAGGATAAGGGCTGGGCACTTGACCACGGTCGAGGGGGAAAAGGAGCCGGACAAAAAGTCGGGTCCAACGGCGTCGTGAGAGACCGCGACCGGCGGGAAAAGCCGGGCGGTGACCAAAGCCACGAAGCGCTGCGACCGGGAGCGTAGGCGCGGGAAGAGAGAAACTCAGCCGCAGCCAGGGAGAGAAGCACCGGACTGCGAGAGGGCTGGGAGGCGCGATTGGGGTCCGAGCGAGCGGGAGAGGCAGAGCCGACCAAGAGAGACTGCGCGAGAGCCAGTCCAGCGGCTGAACTGTCCTCCGTCAATGGGGTGTACCCAGAGCCGGTCGCCCTGCCATAAAATTTTAAAAAAAAGGGAAAGCCTTGAAGCCGACGCGCAGGCTGTGAACCTGAAAGCCAGCGGCCGTCGCCCGTGGGGAAAGTGTACCCCTCCCACCAGGGAAGAAACGCGGGAAGCCGCCATTAGGCGGGGAAGAAGACAGAAGCGGGAAACCGCCATTGAAGTGGGCGGGGAGAGAAGATAAGAGCGGGAAACCGCCATTTTCGCGGGAAAACCGCCACCTTAGGAAAAAAAAAAGAAATAATAATTTAAAGAAATACTTGTGTTGTTCCCAAAGAGAGGAAGATGCCTAAGCGTGGTAACATCAACGATTTTAATTCTGAGGTAGAAGACTGGGCCACGTACGTGGAACGCATTGAGATCTATTGTGAGGCCAATAAAATAGAAGAAGATGACAAAGCTATAACCTTGCTGAACTCGATGGGCGCAAAGACATACGGGCTCTTGAAGCATCTACTAGCACCAGCTAAACCGGCGGATCAGACTTTCGATGATATTGCGGCTGTCCTGAAGGACCACTTGAACCCTACACCGTTGATGTTGGCGGAACGATTCAAATTCTATGCGCGAACGCAACGGAAAGACGAAAGCAACGCAGAATACTTGGTCGAACTGCGTAGACTAGCGAAATACTGCCAGTTTGGAGGGAATCTGACAGAGGCATTGCGAGACAAGTTCGTGTGCGGGTTGGCAAAGGAAGGAATGCAAAAGCGACTACTCGAAGAGAACGACCTTACACTTGACAGGGCTGTCCTTATTGCAGCATCGCACGAAGCCGCAGCGAAGGGAACTGCGGAAATGCAGCTAAAGACAGCAGCAATAAGTGTGGATCAAATTACCTCGACAACAACAAAATGCTATCGTTGTGGGAAGACAACACATGACCAGAACCAATGCTGGTTTAAGAACCAGGAATGTAGGAAATGTGGCAAACTGGATAACATAGCTAAGGTATGCCGGTCAGGGAAGAAGACCAACAACCAAAGGACCAACAACCAAAGGAAGCCATCACAGGAAAAGTACAACAAGGTACACAAGGTGGCTGAGAAGAGTTCAGACGAACAGAATTCAGACTCAGACCCAAACGGCCAGGAGCTGGGTAGTCTGAGAATTCACAATGTGAGTAAGGAAGCTGACCTACAAACTATCTGGGTCATGCTAAAAATAGCTGGAATCCAAGTGAAAATGGAGTTGGACACTGGATCAGCTCTATCAGTCATAAATCGAAGGGATTACCACCGGCTATTCTCAAATATACCCTTAAGAGATACCAAGTTCGTATTGCAGACATACACGGGGCATAAAGTATACCCCATGGGAAAGATAAGAGTCAAAGTGAGAGATAGGGGTAAAGAACACCCAAGAATGAACGTACTACATGAGGGAGGACCACCACTTCTAGGACGGGAGTGGATCAAGAAAATAGACATGGAATGGCACTATCTAAAAGCCATAACGAGTGAGGACTCGGTGCAGACAATCAGCTCAGATTCTGAAACGGATGACGATAAGACCAACCCAAATATGAAAGACAAGGCTGAAATGGACTTGCCGACGAAGGTTGGAAAAACGAAGGCATGCATAAAGGCTTATGCTCCAGAGAAGAACAAAGTTTCAGAACAGAACTCCACCGAACAACGACAACCTAGTTCGACAGAAAATTCTGAGCCTGTTCAAGTTACGGACATATCCATGACGGAAGAACACCAAGCTCGGACTCAAACTTATTTCAAATTACGACAACAATTAGAACAATTGAGTTACCGTCTCATACAAGAGATGAAAACAATGAAAAAGTTCTATGACACCGAATGGGAGAATCTGGAAAGACAACAGAAGCAGCTAGCTCAAGCAGAGAGCGACCATAGAGCCATCATGACCAATTACCGATCACATCTCCCTTATGCTGTTCAGGAGTTAGAATATTTGCAGGAAGAAGCAAATGAAGAGGAATCTTCAGGAAGCCAGGATTTTATTCCAGTTCTTCTCTACGACTCCTTACAAGCAGAGTGTGAGAAGTTGAAAGAACAGTATGAACAGGCCCAGGCTACAATTCTGGAAGGGGTTAACTCGGCAACCTCCGAAAAGCTAGTTTCAGTGGAAGCATATGAGCAACTGAAGGTTGAACATGAGCAAGAAGTCCAAAGGATGCAGGAAATTCTTGATGAGCTCAAGGCCAAGACAGACTCATCGGTAGAAGTTCCATCCATAGATGAGAAATTAGAGGTGAAAGACATGGCAGAACCTGAAAGACAAGATGTAGAAGAACTCATAAAAATATTAAAGGAAACCCAAGACAAATATGGGGCGGCAATGACCGAGATTCAACAACTTGAAGAACAGATTCAACTGGGAATCCGTTCAGTGGAAGAAAAGGGAACTGTAAGAAACACAGAGACTGTAAGAATGGCCTCTGAACATGAGCTAGAGAGCATCAAGGCGCAACTTCTCCGAGCGCTGGAAGCCAAAGTACAAGAGGAAATGAAGGTGAAAGCATTGGAGGAAAAGGTGGATGAAATGGAGAAGACTCTGACCCACAGTGTTCCCGTGGAAGAGTTAACGGTCAGCCAACTCCTTCATATGCTGAAGGACAAGACTCTACAATGGGAACAATCTGAACACGAGCTTCAATCTTCAAAGAGAAGGAGTTCGGAGCTCTCAAAAGTTATGGAAATAGCTGAGGTTGCAACACAGATTTTACAGGGATGCCAAAAGTACGCTGAATCACGTCAATGTGAACAGCAGAATGTTGAAACAGCTGCTCCAGTAGAAGGATTGAATAGCCTGATCAATCAATCCCCGAGGGAAGGGGAAGTATTGAAATCACAAACGAGGTCATTAGTGAAGGATTTGCAGGAAACCCAGGAAGAGCGGGATGAATATGAACGCATGAAGAAGTCTCTTCAGGAAAGATGTCTAGGGAGGGAACAACAGTCGGCTAACGTCCAGTTGGGTACGGAAGAAGTAGCAGGCCCTCTCGCTAGACTAGCTCAGGACGACACCGAATATTACCATGACCTGTTGAGTGACACTGAATATTACGAGGATCTGGTCTGCCCAGCTTGTGATGAAAACTCCCAAAGTGCAGAAATCAGGATGAAGCACTTAAAGTCTAAGGAACATAGAGAGATGGTGGCGCTACAGCTGGCAGCTGATAAGGGAGCCCCGAGAGTCTCCAAGAAGCAGAAAAGAAAAAGAAGAAGCAGAAGATGATAACCATCAAAATCATTATCACTCCTACCAGATCATGCACGTGGGCCCTACAAAGGGAGATAAATCAGTTGGAAAGTAAGGGAAATTACCAAGGCAATACAGCTGTTTGTAAAAGTCAGCATTGCTGGTTCAGCAGGACGGGAGTTCAAGCTGTTACGTCAAGGGGAAGACTAGTGGAGGAGTCACGCTAGCAATGTGAACCAGCTACACCACAGCGATGTTGTTCGGACCGAGTCAAGACTAGAGACTGAGGCCTAGAAATTCAGCTGTTTGCGCCAGCCGTTAGCGCCAGATTTCCGGCGCTATCCACTTAGCGCCCGGGCACCGCCGGATCTGCACCTACGCCGAAATTCAGCTGGGCTTTAGCGCCGGCGCAAAGTGTTAGCGCCCGCTCAGCTGCGCGCGCATCTTATGACGTCATTCCGTCGTGCAATGCCGTTTGTGCGCCCCAAACCGGAAATTCAGTGGCGCCCGGCCGATGTGGCCGTGGCGCTGCTAAGAACTGTGAAATGGAACTCAACAGAGGCCCTGTGGGATTCGGGGAGCGCTAATTAAAGGGCACATCCACTCACCCATAAAAGCCAGCCATTTCGCTGCAATGACTTGACTGGTTTGGATTTCTGCACAGAGAGCAAGGCACAGAGATTACTGATTTCGGACACCATAGGAGAGGTATTTTTGGCTTCTAGCCAGTGCTTTGACATTTGCATCCTTGTGATTTTGCTGTTTGGAACTTTGTAATGGGGGCTGCATGGGGGGCCAACCCTCAGTTCCTACATTTTGTGCGAAGGGCTCGCAGACGCTTTGAGAGAGGGCCAGGCATGCCTAGACGCAGAGGGGCCATTAGGAGTCACCAACGTAGGCCTTACCCAGTCAGGCAATACCGGGAGCAGGTCTCATATCTCACCATGACTGCGGCGCATTGTGTTAAGAGGCTGCGCTTCAGAAGGGAGGTGGTTGAAGAGATCTGCCAGCTGCTTCATGCAGATTTGCAGCCACAGCTCATGCCAGGGCGTCTCTCTCGGTGGAAGTGAAGGTCACGGTGGCTCTCAGCTTTTATGCAAGCGGCTCCTTCCAAGCCGCTGCTGGGGACATCGCGAACATCTCCCAGTTCGCCGCGCATCGCTGCATCCGACAGGTCACCGAAGCACTTTTCGCGAGGAGGCACCAATTCATCTCCTTCCCCATGACCCAACACAAGCAGGAGCAGCGTGCATTCAGATTTGCCAGGATCGCGGCCTTCCCCATGGTGCAGGGCGCCATTGACTGCATGCATGTGGCTATGCGGGCACCTATCCACAATGCCGAGCAATACCGCAACCGGAAGGGCTACCATTCCCTAAATGTGCAGCTGGTGTGTGACCACAGGCAGCGCATCCTAGCTGTCAATGCCCGCTTCCCAGGAAGCAGCCACGATGCCTTTATCCTGCGCCAGACTACTGTGGCTGACATGTTCCAGGCACAGCCTCCACCAAGGGGATGGCTTATCGGGGACAAGGGCTACCCTTTGTGCAGATGGCTCATGACCCCGCTCCGCGCGCCCAGGACCCCAGCGGAGCTGGCATACAACGAAAGCCATCAAGCCACAAGGAACCTAATAGAGCAAACGATAGGCGTCCTCAAGCAACGGTTCCGTTGCCTGGATCGTTCGGGCGGGTCTCTTCAGTATTCGCCGGATAGAGTCTCCCAGTTCGTCGTGGTGTGCTGCATGCTCCACAACCTGGCTATCCGCAGGACTCAGGCACTGCCGCCTGACATTGCCCCACCACCTCAGGAGGACGAGCAGGAGGACCCTGAGGAGGAGGAGCACCAGGCCAGGAGGGAGCGACAAGGTCCAAGGGCCGTCCGCCGGGGGCTTATTGCTTGACACTTCTAGGCCCCCTGTCAGGGAATGGCCTGGCCCACTGAACGCAGCCGCTTCGCAAGCCCTCAGCCGGTTAACCCAACAACCACTTGAAACATGACACCTGCACATGGTGAATAAATAAACATCTTTATTTCAAAAACTCAGGGCCCTTCCCACATGGAAGAGCAAAACAGAGAAGACCCCCAAAAAACAGTAACAAACTTCTGTCACTCCCAAAACCTGGGGAGAACTAACATAACATCACCACCCAAATGGCCTTCGTCACTGGCCTAACAAAAACAAGCCCCCCCCACAACACAAAGACCCCCATAAAACCAAACCACATAATGCCCCCCAGAACAGAAGCCCCCGCATCACCCAAACCCTCGCTCAACACACTCTATTCGGTGTGGCGAGAGGGCGAGTCTGTCGACAGCCGTCTTTTGCCCCGGCCCGTCCTGCTGCTGCGCCTCAAGCTGGGCCGTGAGGCTGTGGCGAGGCTGGGGGAAGGATCCTCAGGGCGACAAGGCGTCTCGCCAGATGCCCTTGGGGGTCGGCCTACACGAGGGCGGGCCCGGGAGGGGCCGGCTGGTGGCTGCTGCAGCTGTGGGTGGCCCTCTTCACTGGCTGCAGTAGCTCCTTGCACCCTGGCTGGGGGAGTCGCAGGCTCGCCTGCACCAATGGGGACAAGGTGGGTGATGCCAGGCGCGCGCTGGGCGCCAGACTCACGTGCACTCGGCCGGCCTGGCCGGGGAGCAAGCGCGCCAAACTGTTGGTCGCCAGACCGGTGTGCGGCAGCAGGGCGGCGGCTGGCCTGGCGACGCCTCCGCGCCAGTGCGAGGGTGGCAGAAGTCAGTGTCCCAACTGCGCCGGCATGTCCCCGCATCTGAAGTGCCATTGTCTGCACAGCACCTCTCAGCTGGCGACTGGCGTGCTGCGCTGCCTCGAGTTGTTCGACCCCCCTCTCATGCGCTGCCACAAGGAGCTCCACCCCCCTGGCGTGCGCTGCTGTGAATAGCTCTAGGCCCCTGGCCTGGGATTGGCCGAAAGCCACCACACTTTGAGCGAGGCTTTCGATGGCGTGAGGCATCTGTGCCACCACCTCCATGATTTCGACGTGCCGGCGCTCCGACGCCGCCGACATCTCGTCCAGGAGGCGCACCTCCTGGGCGACGTCCGAGTCCGGACTGGAGGGCGCCTCCACCCTCTGGCCAGAAGGCTGACGTGCCGCCGGAGCGTTGCCGCGTGCGGCCACGCCACTGGGACCAGGTTCTGCCCTCCCCTCCACCGCCTCCCCCCTCTGGGCAGAAGGCTGGTGTGCCGCCGGAGCCTTGCCGCGTGCGTCCATGCCACTGGGACCAGGTTCGGGGCTCCCCTCCCCCGCCTCCCCCTGGCTCTCCGGCACGCCAGACGTCTCCCTTTCATTGCCATCTCCTGGAGCGGAGGAGGGTTCCCCCGAGGTGGCGCCTTCCTGCTGCTCCTCGACGTCCTCCTCCTCCGAGGGCCTGGCTGTGTGGGCTTCAGGGAGCACCTCCTCCTCACCAGCTGAAAGCAGGAAGGCACAAGTGTAGCTTTAGAGTGAGGACAGGCCGACAGCGAGGGAGGCCGCACTGGTGCATTATGCGCATTTTTCGGCCAGTGGGGAAGGATGTAGATCTGATGCGCGAGGGCAAGGAGAGAGGTGCACCCGGTCCTGTCCTTACCAGTGGGTTCCAGTATAGGGTCGGCGTCGCCGAGCGCCACAGGCCCAATCACCGGGTGACGCAGCAGTCGGGCCACCCTCTCTTCCAGAGCCGTTAGCTCCTGGTAATCGCGAGGGCCTCCACCAGTGACACGCAGGCTCCTGGCGTTCCTCGCCAGCTTGGCCTGCAAGAGAAAGGAGGGCGTCTAAGTACAGTGTGGTGCCCCGTTGCTGTGTGTGAGGCCTCCCATGGTGGAATAGCTTGCACAGTGTGGTGCCCTGTTGCTGTGTGTGAGGCCTCCCATGGTGGAATAGCTTGCACAGTGTGGTGCCCTGTAGCTGTGTGTGAGGCCTCCCATGGTGGAATAGCTTGCACAGTGTGGTAAGTGCAGAAAGAGCTATTGATTAACATGCAAGTGCCATTGCAGCGGCAGCAGGGCTGGGCATTAGACCTTGGATGTCCCTTTGGCCCTAATGGGAGGTGCACATGCAAGGATGAGGGGGACATTGGAAAGGGTACTCACCTTGACCAGCCGACATAGGTCATTGTATTTCTTGCGGCACTGGTCCGCACTCCTGGGAACATCGGAGTTGGAGGAGACCCTCCGGGCAATTTTGGTCCACGCCTCCCTGAACTGGCTCCTGGGAGCCTTCCTGCCACTAGCCGGGCACACGACCCGTCTTCTTTTGCGCACCCCATGAAGGAGCACTCCCAGCGCATGCTCAGAGAACCGCTGGGCTCTTTCACGGGCCCTCTCCATGACCTCCAGGCGTTGATATGGCACACAACCAGTCCTGAGGCCTAGTTGCAGGGCTACAGCATGCAGGGCGTGGCTGCAGTCAAAGTTGACCCTTCCCCCTTTAAGAGCTGGCCGGCGTCAGGGTGTCTGCTGACACTCACCACATGATCGCACCTGCGCTGCGCCCGGAATCGGCGTTATCAGGCTGCATCGCCGGATTAGCGCCTGAACACAGGGTTCCAACGCCTTTTGCAGCGCTCGGCCAAAAAGTTGGCCAAATCTACTGAATTTCGGCGAGCTCGCCTGCACTTTCCGGCGGCCGCTAAATTTGACGAGCGCCCGACTTTAGCGCCGCAATAGCGCCCGAACTGAATTTCTAGGCCTATATCTGTAAATTGTTTACCTGAAGTTGAATATATGTATGTTAATGAGAAATAGTATGTTGTAAGCTAAAAAGGGAGGATTGTAGTGTATGTAACCATCTACCTTTAAGAGACTATTGTATGTAACCGTTCACCTTTAAGAGAACTATTTTAGGTGTGGCACTACTTGTTTGGCTTCTGTATACCGGTATATAAGTGCTGTGGCATGATTTATAGGGCAGATTCGCCCTGACCTTCGAATAGTAAAGTCCTGTTGTATGTTACTCCTGAAGTCTGTGTCGTAATTAACTGCACAACCCACAGACTTTACAATCCCTACTACCCTTCTTGAATAATGGTACTACATTAGCTGTCCTCCAGTTCTCTGGTACCTCCCCTGTGGCCAGAGAGGTTCTGAAAATTTGTGTCAGAGCCCCTGCAATCTCCTCCCTTGCCTCACACGACAGCCTGGGATACATCTCATCTGGGCCTGGGGATTTATCCACTTTTAAGCCCGCTAAAACTGCTAGTACCTCCTCCCTCTCAATACTAATTTGTTCAAGTATATCACAATTCCCCCAGACATACTTACCTGACGTGATAGCTGCTCTCTGTGAACCTCGTTGAAAACCTGGTAAATTGCTAAGTACATGGGGAAATGGTTCTTAACTACCTGTTAATAATCTTTTAACTATCTAAATTGGCTGACCCGCCGCTTGGTGTCGGGTCTGTTCAGGAATGACAGACCCGACACTTGGGAAACTGACAAGGAGGTTACAGCGGGATACCGACCCGCTGTCAATCTTTGTGATTTTCACAGCGGACCCACCTCCAAACCCACACTCTGAGCACCGGCAAAATTCAGCCCACAGACAAAGAAGGGACAAGGGCAATGCAAGGAGGAACAGAAGAAAAGCACACATATTTAGTGAGAGTGACCTCCAAACCCTCACCGAGGAGATTGAGCAGAAGAAAGAGAGACTGCTGGATCTCCATGGGAGTGTGCCACAAAACAACGTCTGTCATGTCATACGGAGGGGGGTGACACTCTCTCACCCTCAGGTCAGCACACCAACACCATGAACAGTTTTATGGCCAGGACAGGTAAGGTAACACACCAGTAACTCGACCTTTTCTTACTTGGGCACCCCAAACACCAGTACATTCCTCAACCTCTAAAATTAAGTACAACTAACTCGTCAGACTGCTCTCTGGTAAAGGGGTGCCATTAGCTTAGGTTTGTACAGTCATTACTTGCATTCAGTACCTTGAAACCCCTTCTTTCATTATCAACCCACCCCCCCCACCCCACTCAGATGTCTTACATCAGCTATCCAGTGCCACCATGGAGATTGCCCTTAATTGATAGCTTTGACCTAATTAACTCAATCTGGTTGCAGAAGAAACTTATGTACAATACTCGCTAGAGGTAGGGGACTGGAGGGGAAATTCCCCACATTAAAGAGCTCACCCCCTAAGAGGTGCATCTGGGGGACTTTGATAATGTTAGTGAGGATGTGGCATTGTGTGATTTACAGAGCACAAGAGAGCTGAAAGACTGGGGAGTGGGTGAGGATGTATTACCTTCCCAGTCATGGAAGGCAACTTACCAATGAACTCTACCCAAAATACCTGGGTGTTCTGGACTTATTACATGCAGATAGCACCCTCTAGTGGTAGTTACTGTATAGCAGTATGTTATTTGACCTTCTTCCTGTTTGCCCCGGAAGTAGTATCCCAGGGAGTATCTGCTGAGTTGTGAAGAAAGCTCACACGAGGCAGCCATTCCGAATCCTCTTCCATCCTTCTTATACGCTAGGCAAGACACTTTGGCCTAGAAATTCACTAGCCTTAGCGCCGCTTTTGAGGCGCTAGAGGGACTAGCGCCAGAGTTATGGCCAGTTGAAAAATTCCCTGGGGCCCTAAAGCGGCGTTGCACCGGTAGCGCTGCGCCGGCACCGATGACGTCATCGGTGTGCGCAGCGTCCCGGTTGCCATGCCGACAGGCCCCAGCGCCGAAATTCAGTTGCGGCCGCCTCGCCCGTGGCAGCCGCAACTAAGACTCTGGCAACCGAGTCTTACACAAGTTAGCGCCGGCGCATTAAGGTCGCGCGGCAGCCGGCCGCTTTCCCGCCGGCCGCCTGCCCGCACCTCCCTCCCCGGACTCCTCCACCCCCCCCCCGCAGAACAGATGCATCTGGCCTGCAAGCCCGGCACTTGTCCGAGGTGCCGGGCTCATTTTTGAAAAAAACAAACGGCCAGCGATCGGGTGAAGGCAGCGCCTCCTTAACGGGAGGAGGAGGCCTGCACTTCCCCAGCCTGCCGCACCACATCGGGTGCCGCAGCGCCGGATTAGCGCCGCAATTCGGCACTCAGCGCCCATTGGGAGGCACTCACGCCCGCCAGTAGCGCCGGCAGCCATCTGGGCGCGGCGCTACTGAATTTTTGGCACGCGCAAGGGAATTAGCGCCGGCGCTAAATTTCCGGCGCTAAAGCCCTGGCGCGGCGTCAACTCAATTTCTAGGCCTTTGTCTATAAGATGTGTATTAGCTGTTAGCTACTGAGGTTTAGCTTCAGTGCTATTTAGTTATATAATTAGTCTATTTTGTTGTCATAAACATGGTTATATCTTATGTAACATCTAATATATAGTACTCAGCTCTATGTACAAAACATACTTTGTCTTTGTTTACAGTTTCACAAATTTTATTCAAGTAAAGCTTCAAAACTGCACCCTGTTTCTTGAGGAGTTATTTGAATGAGTGTTTAGCTGACTGGATAAATGGATAAGAGCATGTCTAGCAAGACCAGTACACTGGGCATCATCCTGGACAGGACTCTCACCTATCGATTATTAAGGAAGTGGTAACAGGTCACTTAGGAAAACATAATATGATTAGGCAGAGTCAACATGGTTTTCTGAAAGGGAAATCAGATTCTGCAAATTTATTAGGTGGAGAAATTCAGTTGGTTTCTGCCTCCCATTACCACCTGGCGGGGGCGCTAACGGGGAGCTGATGCAACAGCGCTGGGACGAGGCGAATCCAGAGACGCACGTCAAATCCAGCCCTCCATAGTGTTGCTGCTAACAGTTACCGCCTGGGACTTCAACGCCAGGTAGATCGTGACATCAGTGAGTATGCAATGCTCACTGGGTGCCCGATCTGCAAAATTCATTTATGACCCCTGCCTTAGCGCATCGCCCTGACAGCGACAGGGAGAGGAGGCATGAAGCAAGCAGATGCCAGCTCCAGGGGCAGTATTTAAAGGGATCCTCAGTAATGAGTTGTAGCTGTCAGGTTTCACTGCTTCCTTTTCAGTTTGACATTGTGAAACCGATTCATTCAGTCACTTAAAGGTTGTTAAGTATCAGGAGTAGAATCATAGAATCATAGAAAGTTACAGCACGGAAGGAGGCCATTTCGGCCCATTGGGCTAATTCAGTTTGGGGCACCAAGCTCGCCTGGGCGCCGGAATTACCGCTGCGCGCGGAGCCACTTGCGCCATCGGGATATTCAGTTTCTGCGCCCCAAATGGAAGCCGGCCGCTAAACGAGGCTTCCCGCGCCCCGCTTGGGGCGCTGAAACTGAATATCGGCGCGCAAAGTGCCGCAGTGCCACCTGCTGCGGCACGGCACGCTGCGGTACTGCAGGCCTTCTTCCCACTGTTAAGGGGGAGGTGCCTGCAACAGCGCGATCCCCGCTCGCGAGTGCTGGCAAATGAGCCCGGCACCAAGGAGAAGTGCCGGGCTCTCGGGAAACAGCCGGCAATGCCGCGGGGGGGTTGGTGTAGGAGGCCGGGGACGGAGGTGCGGGCAGGCGGCCGGCGAAAAAGCGGCCGGCCGCACCTCCACCTTAACTCACGCCACTACCGCCACAGGTTGGCCCCTGTGTACCGGTCGCTATTTGTGGTCGGCGCGGAAGAGGCGGGCGCGACCTAATATGGCATTCGGGGCGGTAGCGGGGTGCTGCGCACACCGATGATGTCATCGGTGGCGGCGCAGCGCTACAGGCTAACGCCGCCATTAGCGCCCCGCTAAATATCGCGGTGGTTGTGGCCAGTGGCGCTAAAGCCTCTGAGTGGCCTCTTTGGGCGCAAACTGGTGGCGCAAGCAACTGAATTTCTAGGCCATTGTGTCATACCGGCCAACAAAGAGCTATCCAGCCTAATCCCACTTCCCAGCTCTTGGTCCGTAGCCCTGCAGGTTAGAGCATCCCAAGTGCACATCCAAGTACTTTTTAAATGTGGTTAGGGTTCCTGCCTCTACCACCCTTTCAGGCAGTGAGTTCCAGACCCCCATAACCCTCTTGGTGAAGAAATTTCCCCTCAAATCCCCTCAGCCTCCTCTGTTCCAAGGAAAACAGACCCAGCCTATCCAGTCTTTCCTCATAGCTAAGATTCTCTACACCCGGCAACATCCTTGTAAATCTCCACTGTACCCTCTTTAGTGCAATCACATCTTTCCTGTAATGTGGTGACCAGAACTGCACACAGTACTCTAGCTGAGGCCTAACTAGTGTTTTATGCAGTTGAAGCATAACCCCCCTGCTCTTGTATTCTATGCCACAGCTAATAAAGGCAAGCATTCCGTATGACTTCTTAACCACCTTATCTACCTGGCCTGCTATCTTCAGGGATCTGTGGACATGCACTCCAAGGTCCCTTTGTTCCTCTACACTACTCAGTGTCCTACCATTTAATGTGTATTCCCTTTCCTTGTTAGCCCTCCCCAAATGCATTACCTCACACTTCTCCGGATTGAATTCCATTTGCCACTGTTCTGCCCACCTGACCAATTTATTGATATCTTCCTGCAGTCTACAGCTTCCATCTTCAGTATCAACCACGCAGCCAATTTTAGTGTCATCTGCAAACTTCTGAATCATACCCCATATATTCAAGTCTAGATCATTGATATATACTACAAAATGAAAGGAACCTAGTACTGAGCCCTGCGGAACCCCAGTGGTAACAACCTTCCAGTCACAAAAACACCCATCGACCATTACCCTCTGCTTCCTGTCCCCTAGCCAGTTTTGAATCCAACTTGACACTTTGCCCTGGATCCCATGGGCATTTAACTTTGTGACCAGTCTGCCATGTGGAACCTTATTAAAAGCCTTGCTAAAGTCCATATACACTACATCAAATGCACTGTCCTCATCTACCTCTTTGTTACCTCCTCAAAAAATTCAATCAAATTTGTCAGATACGACCTTCCCTTAACAAATCCATGCTGACTATCCTTGATTAATCCATGTCTTTCTAAATGAAGATTTATCCTGTCCTTCAGAATTCTTTCCAATAATTTTCCCACCACCGAGGATAGGCTGACTGACCTGTAATTACTTGGTCTATCTTTTTCTCCCTTTTTAAACAAGAGTACCACATTAGCAGTCCTCCAGTCCTCCGGCACCACACCTGAAGCCAGAGAGGATTGAAAAATGATGTTCAGGGCCTTTGCTATTTCCTCTTTTGCTTTGTTTAACAGCCTGGGATACATTTCATCCGGGCCTGGGGATTTATCCACTTTTAAAGCTGCTAAACCTCTTCCTCTGTTGCTACGTTTATTTCATCTAATATTTCACACTCCTCCCCACTGATAGCAATGTCTGCTTCTCCCCTTTCCTTTGTGAAAACAGGCGCAAAATATTTATTAAGAACCCTACCGACAGTTCCTGTCTCCACACACAGGTTTGCCTCATGATCTCTAATAGGCCCTAGCCCTTCTTTAGTTATCCTCTTACTCTTAATATAGTGTTGTGGCTACTAAAAGTAAGTTACATTTATTCTCACAACATATCAAAGTGCTACACTTCGTTACATTAATGGGGGCTGTACTGGCTGTCGACTTCGCCCTCCAGGATCTACGGCGGAGGGAGCGAAGGCAGTGAGAAAGACTGGAGCATGTGGCCAGAGGGAGGAGAAGGGTCACCAGGACTCTCAACAGGAGGCTTTACCGTCCGAGGATATTCCGAGAGCACTTCTCCTACCTCCAATTAAGCGAGGAGCAGTGTATTAGAAGGCTCCGCTTCATTAAGAAGGTGGTCACAGAATTCTGCCACCTCCTACGACCAGATCTCAAGCCTCAGATCAGGGCAACCATGGCTCTCTCAGTGGCCGTCAAGGTCACCGTCGCCCTCAATTTCTTTGCCAGTGGATCCTTCCAGTCTGTAACAGGAGACATAGCTAACATCTCACAGTTCGCCATCCATCACTGCATCTGGGAGGTCACAGAAGCTCTCTAGGTTAGGAGAAGGGACTACATTTCCTGCCACATCACCAGAGAGAAGCAGGACAAATGTGCATGTGGCTTTGTCAGGATAGCGGGCTTGCCCATGGCGCAGGGCATCATTGACGGGCACCACATAACAATCCTGAGATCTTCCATAACCGCAAAGGCAACCACTCACTTAATGTGCAGCTGGTGCGCGACCACAGACAGCAAATCCTCAATGTGACGCCTTCATCCTGCACCAGACTGATGTGCCAGCACTATTCCAGCCACCATGTCAAGCTCGCGGCTGGCTGCTCGGAGACAAGGGCTATCCGCTCTCCACCTGGCTCATGACTCCCCTCCGCAACCTCAACACTCCTGCTCAGCACTCATATAATGAGAGCCATGCCGCCACCAGGAACATCATCGAGCAGACCATCAGGGTGCTCAAGCAACGGTTCCGCTGCCTCAGGAGGAGCCTTCCAGTACTCGGCTGAGCGGGTGTCCCATTTCGTCGTGGTCTGCTGTATGCTCCACAACTTGGCCATCATGAGAGCCCAGCCCTTGCCACCAGGGTTTGCAGGACTACCTCAGGAGGAGGAAGAGGGAGAGGAGGGGGAGAAGGAGGAGGAGGAACAGGAGCGGTCCATGACCACCTCATCAGACTGCGGTTCCAATAAATTAAACCGCAGATCCCCATTGCTCACCACATCCCCATCATTCCATCTGTGTTGCAGGCCATATCACAGCACAAAGCTGAAACGAGAGACACCACAAAATAATCCAAACTGAATTAATAAATTTATCAATAATCAGTCAACACATATTTACAGCAACATTATTACCTATTCACCTTTGTGCAATCCCTTAGTGCCTCTTGTTACTGCGCCTTTGCCTGCTCTAGTGCTCCTACGAAGTGTTGGCCCAGTGGCTGAGCAGGGCTGGTGGAAGGCTGCTGAGTGTCCATGCAGGAGACTTCAGATGGCATTGCAGGACGCCCTCCACCAGCTCTGGACCTGGAAGGCCCGGCTATAGACTGCATCATCTCAGCATGTGTGGCAGCAGTCTGGGCTGGCTGGATGGCAGGCAGCAACAAGGGCAATGGTGGAGTGGCAGTGGTGGGAGTGGGAATGCTGTTATCCTGAGAGTGCACAGCAGCTTCCTGCTCCACTGACCCACTGCCACCCCCCAACCCCCACCCCCCCAACCGCCCCCGGGGCAGCACTCAGCATCCCTAGTAATCTGTTGGAGCACAGATTGATGGCCTGCTGCAACACCATGAAAGCCCCAGTCATCAGTGGTAGACACAGTCACAATGGCAGCAGCCAGAGCTTGCGTTGCATCAAGCTGAGACTGCATGAGAGCAGTCCGAGATTTGATGGCACCAAGCATAGACTGCATTACAGCACTAAGACGTTGCGTCGCTTCCACCTGTGCTGCAATAGAAGCTGACAGATTGCCCATCACACGCGGCATCAGGTCTGGATCACCACGGTCTCTCCGGGAGCCTGCCATCCTTTGCAGACTGGACATGAAGGGCTCCATGTTGTGCGCAGAGCTCTGTGCAATATTGGAGTTGGACTCCTTGCTCCTTACCATTGCCGAGAGGCTCACAGGCACCCTTGCCATTGCACCTATCATCTCTGTGTGCATGCTCATTGTGGTGTATGTAACCTGTTCCACCTTAAGAGAACTACTTTAAGAGATGTACTACTTTCTCTTGGCTGCTGTATACTGTAATACCGGTGGTGACCACACCGGTATATAAGTGTTGTGTAAGGATTTGCTGGGCAGTTCAGCCCTGACCTCCGAATAGTAAAGACCTGTTAAAAGTTATTCTTGTTGTCTGTGTCCAGTGATTGATCCTAAACATAACTGGGACACACAGACTCAACAGTGGCGATGAGTCCGATCTTACCCTGCGGCAATTTTACATCCAAGGCAGCTTCGCCCTCAAAGCGGGCGTCGAGAAGAGGCATCCGCCCTGGTCATCCTGCTGAGCACCATCGCACGGGAGGCATCGAGAACCCGGGTTAAAAAGAAAAAGAATTCTGACCACGAAGCCCTCCATCAGCGACAGGCAGTGATCATCCCTTCTACCACGGTGGTGGGTAAGCCGATCAGCGACACGAGCAGAAAGTCGGCCGCGTTGACTGTGGAGTAGGGGAGGGAAAACGGAGGAATAAGGGTGGAGAGCTCGACCACGGCCGGTAGAAAGGGCCGGGCTGCAGTCGAGGCCGAGAGGCGCAGCGAATGGGGCAGCTTAAGGCTCGAGAGCCGCGGAGAATTCAAACGCAGCCGGTGTAAAGGACCGGGCTGCAAGCGGGGCTGCGAGGCAAAGCAGCGTCGGGGAGTGAGAACCACTGGGGAGGCGAGAACGGCAGCAGCAAGGCAATCGCCATTGCAGCCAGCGGGGGAAGAAGGCAAACACGGGAATCCGCCATTGTAGTCGGCGGGGGAAGAAGACGAGCGCGGGAAAGACCGCCAAGTGCGGGAAGCCACCATTTTAGTAGGCGGGGGAAGAAGACAAGTGCGGGAAGCCGCCATTTTGAGAAAAAGAAAAAGAAATTTAAAAACTTGCAAGGATGCCTAAACATGGGAGCATTAATACCTTTGATAGTGATATCGAAGATTGGACCACATATGTAGAACGCATGGAAGTTTATTGTAAAGCAAATAAGGTACCAGATGATGAGAAAGCACTAACCTTATTAAGCGCAATGGGTGCGAAGACATATGGGCTATTGAAGCACCTTCTATCACCAAATAAACCGACGGATCAGACTTTCGCGAATATTGTTACTGTCCTGAAAAATCATTTAAACCCCACGCAGCTGATGATAGCGGAACGATTTAAATTTTACAGGAGAACGCAGTTGAAAGACGAAAGCAACGCTGAACTTTTAATTGAACTACGTAAGCTATCGAAGTACTGTCAGTTTGGAACAGGACTAGCAGATGCGCTGAGAGATAAATTTGTGTGTGGATTGTTAAAAGAAGGAACACAAAAGCGACTGCTTGAGGAGAATGATCTTATGCTTGATAAAGCTGTCACTATTGCAGCATCACAAGAAGCCGCAGCGAGAGGCACTGCGGAAATGCAGCTACGGTCACCGGAACTCTGCACCAATCAAATGGTCTTGAGTACAGTAAAATGTTATCGTTGTGGAAAGAAAACGCACAATCAGAACCAGTGCTGGTTCAAAAATCAGGAATGCAGAAAATGTGGCAGGCTTGGTCACATAGCTAAAGTATGCCGGTCAGGAAAGAAGACCAGCAACAAAAAGTCACCGCAGGAAAAGTACAGAAAGGTACACAAGGTGACAGAGAACAGTTCGAACGAACAGAAGTCAGATTCAGACTCCAGCAGTAATAAACTGGGTAGCCTAAGAGTACACAATGTTGGTAAGGAAGCAGACCTCCAAACAATTTGGGTCACACTTCAGATAGCAAGAGTCCAAGTGAAGATGGAATTGGACACTGGATCGGCATTGACGGTCATGAATAAGAAAGATTACAAAAGGTTATTCCCACATATTCCCCTACGGGATACGGAGATTGTATTGAAAACATACATGGGGCAAAGAGTATACCCCATCGGGAAGATAGAGGTAAAGGTGGTCCACAAGGGCAAAGAAAGCCGAGGAATGGACTTATATGTGCTACCTGAGGGAGGTCCACCACTACTGGGACGGGAGTGGATTAGGAAAATAAATATGGGCTTGCATTCCTTAAAAGCACTAACGGTAGATTCCGGTACAAAAGATGTCAAACCTAAACGATTGTCCAGAATATTGGACGATGCTAAAGAGGTGTTCCAACAGGGACTGGGAACACTGAGAGGAATTACGGCAAACATCAAAGTTGAAGAACATGCAAACCCGAAATTTTTCAAAGCCAGACCGGTACCTTATGCAATACGACCTGCTGTGGAAGCTGAGCTGGAAGGGCTAGAATGTTCAGGAGTACTGTCTAAGGTAGACTGAAGTGAGTGGGCCATGCCCATTGTCCCCGTCATGAAGCGTTCATCGAGTAACAAGCCAGGGGAACCGGGGAAGGTTCGCATCTGTGGAGATTTCAAGATCACTGTTAATCCGGTGCTTCACACGGTGCAGTATCCGCTTCCGCGGATTGAGGATATCTTCGCTTCGTTGTCTGGCGGGAAACACTTCACCAAGATAGACCTGGCGCAGGCGTACTTACAGATGGAAGTTGAGGAAGAGTCACGCCAGTATCTCACGATCAACACGCATAGAGGCTTGTACCGGTATAATAGACTGGTTTTTGGAGTGGCATCGGCTCCAGCAATTTGGCAGAGGGCCATGGAGCAGGTATTACAGGGAATTCCAGGTACACAATGTTACCTGGACGATATTCTGATTACAGGAGATGATGACGAGGAACACCTTGCAAACTTGGAACTGGTGCTCACCAGATTGAAAGAATATGGTCTTCGAGTTAATCGCCAGAAATGTGAATTCTTTCAGAAGCGGATCTCGTACTGTGGTCATGTCATTGACCAGGAGGGGCTTCATAAGTCTCCTGACAAGATCGAAGCTGTTGTGAAGGCTCCCGCTCCGGATAATGTATCCCAATTGAGGTCGTTTCTAGGGTTGTTTCTGCCAAATTTATCCATGGTGCTGCACCCGCTGAATGCTCTTTTGCAGAAGGGAGTACCATGGAAGTGGAGCGAGGACTGTAAGAGGGCCTTTCGCGAAAGCAAGGCATTGATCACCTCAGAGGAAGTGTTGGCTCACTTCAACCCAACGCTGCCTATTTGTTTGGCTTGTGATGCTTCTCCATATGGTATTGGGGCAGTACTCTCACACAAGTTGCCAAATGGCCAGGAGAGGCCAGTTGCGTTCGCATCCAGATCATTGACCTCCGCTGAGCGCAACTATGCTCAGATAGATAGGGAGGCTCTCAGCCTTGTGTGGGGAGTAAAGAACTTTAATCATTACCTGCAGGGCCAAAAGTTTACGCTTCTGACAGACCACCAGCCGTTGGTATACATTTTTAACCCTAAGAAGGGTGTTTCGGTGATGACAGCACAGAGACTCCAGAGATGGTCCCTTTTCCTAGGGGCACATCAATATCAGATAGAATTCAAAGGTACAAAGCAGCATGGTAATGCTGATGGGCTGTCGCGCCTGCCACTACCTACAGAGGAGGAGGCACCGACGGTTGACCCTGTTGAGTTATTTCACTCGACCATCATCGAATGTTTACCAGTCACCAATGCAAGTATTGAAAGAGAAACCAGGAAGGACCCGACACTGTCCAGGGTCTACGAAGTGACAGTGAAGGGATGGCCAGCACATGGTGATCCACTGTTACCGGCATTCTTAGCAAGACGAGAACAGCTGTCCGTCTGTCAAGGAACATTGATGTATGGAAGAAGGGTGATTATTCCTCCTAAGTTAAGAGAGAGAGTTCTAAAGGAACTGCATGAAGGTCATCTGGGGGGAGTCAAGATGAAAAGCCTCGCTAGGGCTTATGTGTGGTGGCCGGGTATCGACCAACAGATAGAGGAGCTGACGAAAAGCTGCTCAGGGTGCCAAAAAGTGCAAAATGCACCTCCGATTGCACCGCTGCATCCATGGGAATGGCCTTCAACCCCATGGCAACATGTACATATTGACTTTGCTGGTCCTTTCATGGACTCCATGTTTTTAATTGCGGTGGACGCACATTCTAAATGGCCAGAAGTGATTAAGATGACTACCACTAACTCGGAAAAGACGATCACGGTGTTAAGAACGATATTTGCGAGAAATGGATTGCCAGAACAAATATGTTCAGACAACGGACCGCAGTTCGTGTCAGAAGAATTCCAGAGATTCATGAAGAAGAATGGGGTGAAACATTATACCTCTGCCCCATATCATCCGGCTACAAACGGGTTGGCCGAGAGATTTGTACAAACGTTCAAAAAAGCGATAAAGTCCATGAGCGAAGATCAGATTCCACTACAACACAAGGTGGACAAATTCCTAATGGCATATCGAAATGCCACCCATGCAGTGACAAACCAAAGTCCTGCCATGATGTTCTATAACAGGAGGTTGCGGTCCAGGTTGGACTTGTTAAAACCAAATGTGCGGAGGGAAGTTGAAAACAAACAGTTCCAGCATATAAATAACAAGACCACTCGGAGTTTCGAAATAGAACAACCAGTGTTAGCCCGGGATTATAAAAATGAGAAATGGCAATCTGGAACAATTCGGGCCGGACAAGGACCCCTGATGTACACGGTAGATGTTGGTGAAAATGTAATACGGCGTCATGCTGACCAACTGGTAGAATCGAGAACAAGGGTCGAACCCATGGTTACGGCAGAGACAACCGTGGAAGAAGTTAGTGAACCTGAAGCATCTACCTCAGAAGTGAATGTACCTGATGATGATGTCCAATCCATAAGAGACCAACTAGATGAGTCACCCCAACAACGAGAATCAGAGACCCCTGAAAGGCGTTATCCAACTCGAATCAGGAGGCCTCCTCAGAGACTGAGGCCTAGAAATTCAGTTGGCGCCGCGCCAGGGCTTTAGCGCCGGAAAGTTAGCGCCGGCGCTAATTCCCCCTGCGCGCGCCAAAAATTCAGTAGCGCCGCGCCCAAACGGCTGCCGGCGCTACTGAAGGGTGTTTGCGCCTGAAAATGGGCGCTACCTGCCGCATTGCAGCGCTATTCCGGTGCTGCGGCGCCCGATGCGGTGTGGCAGGCTCGGGAAGTGCAGGCCTCCTTCTTCAGTTAAGGAGGAGCTGCCTGCACCCGCCCGCTGGCCGGTAAAATCTTCACAAAAATGAGCCCGGCACCTCGGGGAAGTGCCGGGCTCGCAGCCCAGAAGCATCTGTTCCGCGGGGGGGGGGTGGAGGAGTCCGGGGAGGGAGGTGCGGGCAGGCGGCCGGCGCAAACTCCTGTAAGACTCGGTTGCCAGAGTCTTAGTTGCGGCTGCCACGGGCGAGGCGGCCGCAACTCAATTTCGGCGCTGGGGCCCGTCACCACGGCAACCGGGACGCTGCGCACACCGATGACGTCATCGGTGCCAGCGCAGTGCAACCGGTCTACCGCCGATGGTAGGGCCACAGGGAATTTCTGAACCGGCTGTAAGTCCAGCGCAATGACCTCTAGCGCCGCAAAATGGGCGCAAAGCCCACTCAATTTCTAGGCCTGAATCTTTGAACTGTTTTGCATGAAGTTGTATATATGTTATTATGTTATGTTAAATGGGGATATAACTGTTAAGCTAAAAAGGGAGGATTGTGGTGTATGTAACCTGTTCCACCTTAAGAGAACTACTTTAAGAGATGTACTACTTTCTCTTGGCTGCTGTATACTGTAATACCAGTGGTGACCACACAGGTATATAAGTGTTGTGTAAGAGTTGCTGGGCAGTTTAGCCCTGACCTCCGAATAGTAAAGACCTGTTAAAAGTTATTCTTGTTGTCTGTGTCCAGTGATTGATCCTAAACATAACTGGGACACACAGACTCAACACTCATCACTCTTCTAAAGGCCTCCTCATCAAGGTCCTCAACTCAGTCCTGTGCAGCAGAACTCATGCGCAAACTCGCCCTCCGGGAAGCTGACTCCTGAGCTACCCGTTTCCCCTGGCCTTGCTGCAGCCCTCTCATCCCCAGTGGATCACCCTGTGCAGATCCCGCTACTAAACTACCCTCTAAAGCACGCGTGTCTGAGCTGATGCCTGTGGGTGAGACATGTAGTGACGTGGTGTGTTCTTCCTTGTTCTCTTTTCCGCCTTGCTCTCTATGGTGCCCTCAAGGACAGGCTGCTCAGGTGCTTGCTAAGTAACTGAAAGCATAAAGGCACAAGTCAGGTTAAGGTGAGGAGAGGGGGGCAGGAAGCGAGAAATGCATGCATACAGCATGATTAGCTGGAAAGTGCAAAATGCTTGTGGGGTGAGGGGGAAGTGGGATGTGAGAAGAAGGGGTAGGGATGAACATACTGTTGTTGTCCCAAAGTGGGTTAATGTTGCTGGTGGTCACAGCGCCCACCACCTGGCGCCCACTAATCTGCAGCACTCGATTCTCCAGCTCACACCGTGGTTGGGTGTCGGCTTGTTCCCCGCCTGCGTGCTCCTGCTCCCTCCTGTTGTGAGCCACCTTGGCCTGCAAGAGAAAGGAAAGTACGTGTGTGAGTGTGGAGCAATGTGTCTGGGTGATGTGCCTGCCATAGTTGAATGGCTGTCATTGGGTGCAAGGTGTGAGATGTGGGTGTGTGTTGTTTTTTTTTAATTCATTCATGGGATGTGGAAGTCGCTAGCAAGGCCAGCAATTATTGCCCATCCCTAATTGCCCTTGAGAAGGTGGTGCTGAGCCGCTTTCTTGAACCGCTGCAGTCCGTGTGGTGAATGTACTCCCACAGTGCTGTTAGGGAGGGAGTTCCAGGATTTTGACCCAGCGATGATGAAGGAACGGCAATATTTTTCCAAGTCAGAATGGTGTGTGTCTTGGAGGGGAACTTGGAGGTGGTGGTGTTCCCATGCACCAGCTGCCCTTGTCCTTCTCGGTGGGAGAGTTTGCGGGTTTGGGAGGTGCTGCCAAAGAAGCCTTGGTGAGTTGCTGCAGCGCATCTTGTAGATGGTACACACTGCAGCCACTGTATGCCGGTGGTGGAGGGATTGAATGTTTGAGGGAGTGGATGGGGTGCCAATCAAGCGGGCTGCTTTGTCCTGGATGGTGTCGAGATTGTTGAGTGTTGTTGGAGCTGCACTCATCCAGGCAAGTGGAGAGTATTCCATCACACTCCTGACTTGTGCCTTGTAGGTGGTGGAAAGACTTTGGGGAGTCAGGAGATGAGACACTCACCGCAGAATACCTAGCCTCTGACCTGCTCTTGTTGCTACAATATTTATGTGGCTGGTCCAGTTAAGTTTCTGGTCAATGGTAACTCCCAGGATGTTGATGGTGAGGGATTCGGCGATGGTAATGCCATTGAATGTCAAGGGGTGGTGGTTAGACTCTCTCTTGTTGGAGATAGTCATTGCCTGGCACTTGTGTGGCGCAAATGTTACATTCCAGTTAGCAGCCCAAGCCTGAATGTCATCCAGGTCTTGTTGCATGCGGGCATAGGCTGCTTCATTATCTGAGGAGTTGTGAATGGCGCTGAACACAGTGCAATCATCAGCGAACATTCCCATTTC
The DNA here is from genome assembly GCF_052327205.1 of Somniosus microcephalus. Taxonomy (NCBI): domain Eukaryota; kingdom Metazoa; phylum Chordata; class Chondrichthyes; order Squaliformes; family Somniosidae; genus Somniosus; species Somniosus microcephalus. Next base: position 40,084,123 of record NC_141000.1, on the reverse strand, counting down.
TGACCTTATGATGGAGAGAAGGTCATTGATGAAGCAGCTGAAGATGGTTGGTAGATGGAGATTGTTGGTGGGTGAATGCTGGGGATGTGATGCTTTGGGCAGTATGTGCAGACTGTGGTTTAGATGGTGGTATGTAGCATTTGTTGAAGCATTGACTCACCCTGACCACCTGAGTGAGGTTGTTAAATTTTTTCCTGCACTGTGTGTGTGTCCTGGGGACCACAGTGCAGTCCGAGACGTGCTGGGCTACCTCCCTCCACATGGTGTGGAAGACTTGTGGTGAGGGCCTCCTGCCACTTGCCGGGTAGAGCACCGCCTTCCATCTTTCCACTGCGAACACCAATGCCTTCAATGCACGGTCGCAGAATCTGCGGGCTCTCTCCTTGGGGCGTTGATCTGCCATCATTATGGCTGCTTGAGTCGTCCGGCTCCTTCTCCTTGACCTGCTGTTGCTGGCTGAAATGGCTGCACAGCCAGCAATGATGAGAATGGGGTTCTGTGGCATCAATGAACCTCCCCTTTAAGAACTGGATAGAGCCTGTGGCAATGATGACTTGTGATTAGACTGCACCTGAATTGTTCAGCCCTTCGAGTTTAACACCACTGAGCTGGGCCATTAGTACTTGATTTAGCGCTCCAATCCTTTCGAAGATGTAACTAGCAGGGTAGATAAAGGGGAACCAGTGGATGTAGTATATTTGGATTTCCAAAAGGCATTTGATAAAGTACCACATAAAAGGTTGCTACGTAAGATAAGAGCTCGTGGGGTTGGGGGTAATAAGCAAGCTGTTAGAAGGATACAAAGAGGCTGCAAAGGGATACAGACAGATTAAGCGAGTGGGCAATAAGGTGGCAGATAGAGTATAATATGGGGGAATGTGCGGTTATTCACTTTGGTAAGATGAATAGAACCACAGAATATTTTTTAAATGGTGAGAGATTTAGGTGTCCTCATACAGGAAACACAGAGGCTAAAATTTTGCTCACCTCGGTGGGTCTGGTGCAGCATGTGTAGGTGGTGGGTTGCGACCCCGCTGCTGGCTCCAACCCGTTGTCTAAAATGGGGCTTGTTAAGCCCGCCCAGTGCATTTTCTGGCCCAATTAGATGGAGCGGGACTGGTGACATCATTCATCTCACGTCTTGAGCCAGTTTCTTTAAAGGGACCATGGCCACCTTACTTTTGACATTTGTGCTGTCAGTGTTCAACAGCATTGAAGTGCTGCAAACACTGACAATCACTGTACAGAGGTGCAGGGCTGCACCCAGGCTCTCCCATGACTCCCTCCATATGCTTATGGAGGGAGTCAGAGCACGCAGGGAGGTCCTCTTCCCTTCCGATCGGCGGAAGAGACCTCCCTAGGAGACCAAGACAGCCTGGTTTCACATTGCAGAGGATGTCACAAGCAGGGATGTGGTCAGGAGGACCAGGCTGCAGTTGTGCAAACCTTTCACTGATCTCATTAAATCAGGAGATGCGAGTGCAAATCCACACTCAACATCATCCTGCTTTGCCTCTCATCACATCTCCATCACACTACTTTCCCTACCCTACTCCTGCACATCCTTACTCACACCAACTTACCTTGCACCTCCACCCATCCCTCTCTATCTACATTATCACATCCCCATCTCACTAGACACCCCTCACACTCACCCTCATCCTAGCGCAATCGTACCAACTAACAACACACTGTTATGAATCTTATGATCCATGAAGAAAGACTCATGAAATAACACTGGATGGCCAGCTGGTGGCACCATCCAAGGAGTATAAATACTCGGGCGTGGGCCCAGCTTGCACAAGACATTTTGTAAACAGGACCTAGTGAAAGATAACTAGACCTCCATGTTTTGAAACAAGTTGATTAATGCCTTGCTTTATACTCGAACCAAGTGCGTAGAGAGTTTTATTACGTCAATTTAATCAACTTGATATCGACTCCACGCTCTGAATGATTTTGGGAACAGCCAGCTACGACTTCAACTGCAGAAGGCAACTCCGGCATAGAAATCAATCTATCATGGCCAAGCTACTCAGATCCCCCCGTCTTGACCTGGACCCAAACTCACCTAAACTGCTAAGGTATGGAAACCCTGGTATCGTAACTTCAGCAACTTCCTCAGAATGTGTGGTGGGAATGTTCCTGATCAATTAGAGATACTTGCCAATTATGTATCTCCTCATGTGTTTGACTATATCGAAGACTGTGTAGACTATGACTCAGCTATTCTAATATTACAGCGACTATATGTTAAGGCCCCAAACAAAATTTTTGCTCGGCATCTATTGGCCACAACTCGACAACAACCTGAGGAATCACTTGACAAATTCCTCCAAAAGCTTCGCAGGCTCAGCAAGGATTGTAACCTGAAAGCTGTCACAGCTGAGCAGTACCAGAAGGAGCTAATTCGCGATTCCTTTATTAATGGAATTATGTCTCCCTTCATACGCCAGCATCTGTTGGAGAATAAAACCCTCGAGTTACAGGCTGCCTATGACCAGGCGTGATCCCTGGAATTAGCAAAGAGGAATGCAGATACCTATCTTTTACCTCGTGCATGGGCTGCAGCTATCACTTTTAATGACTCCTTCGATAGGTCTCGGGCGGAAGCCCTCACTGATGATGACTCTAACCTAGCGGATGACAACCCTACCCTAGAAGACTTCACTGATGATGACCCTGCCCTAGCGGCATCTTGGCAATCTGGAAGGAAGTGTTTCTTCTGTGGAGGTGCATTCCATTATAGGAAATTTTGTCCTGCTCGTAACGCAACCTGCAATCATTGCAGCAAGAAAGGTCACTTTTCTAAGGTATGCCATTCAAGAGCCTCTGTTAGTAAGAAAGGCCCCTTTTCTAAGGTATACTGGTCGAGAGCTCCTGTTAGTTTTGCAGCTACTATCTATGAAACTGCTCCTCCCCCAAGAACCGCTACTAAGATTACAGCTGTCAAGGGTAAAATTGCCCCATCTCCCATCACAGCTGTTTTTCCCCAAAGTCTGTCCCATGCAGCCATGAAGGTTTCGGTAAATGGACACATTCTGAACGCACTAATCGACTCATGCAGCTCTGACAGCTTCATTAGTGAGCGGGCTGTCAGTAAGTTAAAACTGCGTATTTGCCCCTCGGAGAGGGAAAATGCAATGGCTCTGACGACACTGACCACCAATTCTTCTGGCTTTTGTCTTGGCGACCTTATTCTCAATGGCCGCACTTATCTTTCCACCCGGCTCGGGTGCTCAAAAACCTATGCAGTGATGTGCTCCTGGGACAGGATTTCCAGAAACAACACAAAAGACAAACTTTCGAGTTTGGAGGGTCAAAGCCGTAGCTTACTATTTCCAAAGCACCATTTTGTGCACTTTCGGTGGCTTCGCTCGACGAGCCTTCTTGTTTGCCAATCTTTCCCCCCGATGAAAGCCCATAGCCATTAAATCACGACGTTTCAGCCAAGATGATCGATCCTTTATTGAGGCAGAAATCTCTCGCCTTCTAGCTGATGGTATCATTGAGCGGTGTTCATCTCCTTGGCGGGCTCAAGTCGTCATTTTAAAAAATCCTCTAAAGCAACACAAGAAACGTCTTTGCATCGATTACTCACAAACTATTAACCAGTATACTGACCTGGATGCCTACCCACTACCATGCATCGATGACATGGTCAATAACCTTGCCAACTACAAGGTATTTTCAACTTTTGATTTAAAGAGTGCATACCATCAAGTACCTTTAAAGGACTCTGACAAAAAGTATATGGCCTTTGAGGCCAATGGTCGGCTTTACCAGTTTTGTCGCCTTCCATTTGGGGTCACCAATGGGGTGGCCGTCTTTCAACGGGCAATGGATAGCCTAGTCAAACAGGAGAACTTAACGGACACTTTTCCATAACAAGATAATATCACCATTGCTGCTCATGACCAAAAGGAGCGTGATGCCAACCTCCAGAAATTTTTTGACATTCTCCGTCATCGCAACTTAACCTTAAATGAGTCCAAATCTGTGAAATCAGTGCCATCAGTCAACATCCTTGGCTACTGGATGGGCAGCGGTGTCATCAAACTGGACCCAGAGCGACTTCGTCCGCTTCAGGAGCTCCCTCCCCCTACAAATCTCAGCTCTCTTTGTCGGGCACTCGGCATGTTCGCCTATTATGTGAAGTGGATACCCCACTTCTCCGACAAGATCTAGCCCCTGCTTCACGCAAAGTCATTTCCGTTGGAGGCAACAGCTATTTCAGCTTTCAACCTCCTCAAGCAACAACTGGAAAAAGCCATGCTTCGCTCCATTGATGAAGATCTCCCTTTCGTGGTTGAGTGCGATGCATCGGTGGTGGCGATCTCGGCTACCTTGTATCATTTCTGTCCAGAACTTTGCAGGGTAACGAGCTTCCTTATCCTCCTGTCGAGGAGGACGCTACGGCCATCATCGAAACTGTACGTCAATGGAGTCATTTTCTCGCTCGTCGCCATTTCACACTTATAACCAATCAGCGCTCCGTGGCCTTTATGCTGGATAACCAGAAATGCACTAAGATCAAGAATAACAAAATACAACTCTGGAGGATGGAATTGGCCACCTTTGGATGCACCAGACATTATCGACCCGGCAAAGAGAATGTGGCCCCGAATACCCTCACGGGGGCATTCTGCTCTTCTATGTCAACTTCGACTCTTGCGGATCTTCATACTGACTTATGCCATCCTGGCGTTACCCATATGCTGCACTTTGTGCGATCTAAAAATCTCCCATTTTCTACAGAAGATGTGAAAAGAACTTGCTCCACCTGTAGAATTTGTGCGGAATTAAAACCGCAATTCTTCCGTCCATTGGATGGCTCACTCATACACGCTATGCAGCCTATGCAGCGACTCAGCATTGACTTTAAAGGGCCATTGCCTTCCTCAACACGAAACACCTACTTACTTACTATGCTGGACGAATATTCACGCTTTCCCTTTGCTTTCCCCTGTCCCAATATGCTTACTTCCACAGTGATCAAATTCCTTGATCAAGTCTTTTCCCTTTGTGTTATGGCCAATTTCATCCACTCTGATCAGGGTCCCTCCTTCATGTCAAGCGAACTCAAAAGTTATCTTTCCCAATGGGGGATCGCCACAAGTAAAACGACACCGTATCATCCCATTGGTTACGGACAGGTTGAGAGATACAACGCTATCATTTGGAACACTATTCATCTTGCACTGAGGTCACGCAACCTACCAGACCAGCAGTGGGAAACTGTGCTCCCTGACGAGTTGCATTCCATCAGGCCTCTTCTTTCCACGTCCACCAATGTCACGCCTCACGAGCGATTCTTCAGGTTCCAGTGTTGCTCCACACATGGGACGTCACTACCATCATGGTTGGCAGCTCCTGGCCCTGTGCTGCTCCGAAGATTCGTCCAATCTGCCAAAATGATCCCCTCATCGACGAGGTGGAGTTAATGAACGTTAATCTCACTTACGCGCACGTGCAGTACCCTGATGGCCGGGAGTCCACCGTTTCACTCAGAGATCTGGCTCCCTGTCCAACCGATCCCACAGACCCAAATGCTAGAGGGTCCCACGGTAATGATGCCGACACTCTGCGCTCCTTTGAAGATGATGCCCTACCTGGGACATCAAGAGATCTGCCGGCTACTCCATTGGATCAACTCAGGGAGCTGAGTGCTCCCCATGGGATGGCCACCCGAAGCCAGGATGCCAGTCAATCCCCGGCTACCAAACAAAATGAAGCCAGCTCTGCACCTGTGGGGACCCACACCCGGAGTGACGATCTCCCCAGTCTCCCTCAGGTCGATCAAGGCGACACGGGCCCTGTCGACCTACCAGTATGGATCAAGTGACCCAGGGACCCAGACACGGTCCGGGGAGACGTGCCTTCCAGCCACAAGCGAAGAGCTAAACGACTGTGGCTATTCATGGTCCGGCTAATCCGTTAAAAGGAAGTAATCGGACTTCCAAACCTTTAGGGAGGAAGAATGTTGTGAATCTTATGATCCATGAAGAAAGACTCATGAAATAACACTGGACGGCCAGCTGGTGGTGCCGTCCAAGGAGTATAAATACTCGGGCGTGTGCCCAGCTTTCCCAGGACATTTTGTAAACAGGAACTAGTGAAAGATAACTAGACCTCCATGTTTTGAAACAAGTTGATTAAAGCCTTGCTTTATACTCGAACCAAGTGCGTAGTGAGTTTTATTATGTCACACACAATGGTAGCCACTTGGGTGTTTTATCCAATGTTCATGTAAAGTTTCTTTGTGTTGTCAAACATTGAAGCCTTTATTTTCAACACTTTGCGTTCTTGGACAGATTTGTGTGCACCTTTGGAAGTGGCTTAGTGAGTTGCAGTGAATGGTGAGACATAACGATACCTCCCGCAATGATGGTGAGTGTGAAAATAATGGCTTGGACATTATGGGGATGCTTTATGGCATTGGTGTGGGGTGGTGACAACCTGGTGCATCATGTGGCAGCCAGGGTGTACAGCGTCAAGTGAAGTAAATCTGGCCATGGTGAGGCCATGCCTGGTGTTCCGGGCAACAATGTACTCGAGTGCTGATTCCCTCTGTCCTGTGCAGCATCAGGTGATTGCGGAGAAGGTTGGTGTTGTTGTTGGTGCTGCTGGTGTTCCTGATGCTGCTGGTGCTGGGGCTGATCGTGGTCAGGTTCTGAGGACCAAGGTGAGACAGTATAAATGGTACTCATGCTGATGGAATAGATGGCAGAAGCAATCTTTCAATGGTGAGAGAGGTTGTGCCAATGAGGTGACACTGGATAGAGAGTTTGCTCCAAACACACTTGCAGCCTGCATAAAGCTCAATCTGTCTTCCAAATGGAGTAAGCAACAGCTTCTGTGCTTGGAAAGTGAACAGCTGTGAGGTGGGAGCTATTATAATACAATTCAAGCTGTCAACTAATCAGCTGATTCAATGGTCATTCAACTCCCGCCTCAGGTTAACAGACGTGGTCCATGAGCACCGTGGACCCCATGGGCGAGCAGTTAAAGTTAAGGGTCGGTCAACAAGCCAATAATTGCTTTAATTGGTCGGGTCTGATCCGTGATCACAAGCACGCCATTGGGAAAGGCACGTTGTGGCGGGATAACAGCAGGTTCCTGACCCGCTGTCAAAAAAATCAACTTTCTCACCCGACTCGCCACCGATCCCACCCACTGACCTCCTGGAAAATTCCGGTCAGAGAGTTAGCATGCAGGTACAGCAAACAATTAGGAAGGCAAGTGGCATGTTGGCCTTTCTTGCAAGGGGGTTGGAGTACAAGAGTAAGGAAGTCTTGCTACAACTGTACAGGGCTTTGGTGAGACCACACCTGGAGTACTGTGCACAGTTTTGGTCTCCATATCTAAGGAAGGATATACTTGTTTTAGAGGCAGTGCAACGAAGGTTCACTAGATTGATTCCTGGGATGAGAGGGCTGTCCTCTGAGGAGAGATTGTGTAGAATGGACCTATACTCGCTGGAATTTAGAAGAATGAGGGGTGATCTCAGTGAAACATACAAGATTCTGAGGGAATTGACAGGGTAGATGGTGAAAGGTTGTTTCCCCTGGCTGGAGTGTCGAGAACTAGGGAGCATAGTCTCATGATAAGGGGTCGGCCATTTAACACTGAGATGAGGAAGAATTTCTTCACTCAGAGGGTTGTGAATATTTGGAATTCTCTACCCCATAGGGCTGTGGATGTTGAGTCGTTGAGTATATTCAAGGCTGAGATAGATAGATTTTTGGACTCTAGGGGAATCAAGGGATATGGAGATCAGGCAGGAAAGCGAAGTTGAGGGTGAAGACCAGCCATGATCTTATTGAATGGCAGAGCAGGCTCAAGGGGCTGTATGGCCTACTCCTGCTCCTAATTCTTATGTTCTTATGTTCTATCGGCCTCATCTCACCACTGCCAGCCAAAAAGTAAAAACCAGGGTGACCTGGTCCGGAAACTTGCTGGAACGTCATGGAGGAGCACAGCCAGAACACTTCACACCGCAACAGTGGCCCTTGTCCACTCTGCTGCAGAATACTGCTCTGCCTCATGGTCCTACAGCCACCACACAAAGATTATGTACATGCAGCTAAACGCTGCCATGAGGACGGTGTCAGGGATGTTCAAGTCCACTCCAACTGAGTGGCTCCTGGTGCTGTCCCACATTGCCCCGCCTGCCATTCGCCACGATGCCACCGTACTCCGTGAGATGGAAAAAATCATGAACAACAGCGATCTTCCCATTCACAAAGACTCGAAAAACCCATCATGAAAGTGCTTAATATCGTGCCGGCCATTCTGGGAAACAACAGCCAATATTCATGCAGCTGGCATCGACCCACTATCCAGATGGATGGAATCATGGGACGCACGCCACATAAAGAACCAACACCTCATCACTGACCCAACAGCAACGGCCCCTGGCTTCAACCTCCCCCAAAGACAGTGGACAGCGCTCAATCCGCACAGGGCATGGACGGTGCGGCCATCTGCTCCACAAGTGGAAGATGAGGGACAACCCAAAGTGCAACTGTAGCCATGAGCCCCAGACCATGGAACACATCACATCAACCTGCCCACTAAGATCTGTTGTGGGAGGGACCTCATTTTTCCACTCAGTATCTCAGGAGACCATTGAATGGATAGCCAAACTAGATATCCCATTATAAGCTTTTCCCATCATACGAAACAATAACAACCTTCCCAGTAGAGGCACAGGAGATGGCTGCCCATAGCTTCTGAGTTGTGGGACCCAGAACTCATGGGTACTCACAGAAAACTAGGATGTTTGAGGCACATCACATCTACATGAGGCCAGTCTCCAAGGATGTGTGGCAACTGACAGATGTGACTCCAGGCACTACAGCCCTCATTTGCGGCAACAGCAGAGAAGCCTGCTCTTTGTCACAGACATCAATGTTGCTGCTTCATTGGAATCTTCAGCACTCTCCCTAAAAAGTGGCCAAGGAGTAGTCGGTGACTCCAGCTCCAGAGATGCGTAGGGGGTGATTTTCCCACTGGAGGCGAGATGGAGGTGGGTTTCAGTTTGGGTGGGTTTGAAACTCGCCTCCACTGATAGGTTTCAAAATTTTGCGATTCTCCCATGATTGTCCACTTGATTTCAGAGGTGTGGGATGCCTTGCTCAATTACTGTTTTGGGACTGAAACTCGCCTCTGTTGATAGCACTTTCCCAGTCTGATTTTATGGCTTCTTGCTCCCTTGGCTCACTCCGCAGCATTTCTGCTTCTCCTGCACCACCTCCAACATCTTTTGAGATACCTATGTCCAGTTCCAAGGCAAGGGCCTACCCAAGGCTCTCAGATGAGGCACTGCAAATGTTGTTTGAGCGGGTGAGAGCTAACATGGAGGTGCTGTTCCACTCATCTCGGAGGAAGGGGCCTGCCAAAGAAACCAAGGCTGTGTGGGTACAGCTGGCAAGGGATATAACCTCCAGATCTGTGTGCAGATTGGGAGACTGTTTCTGTGTATTGATGAAATGCCATCCCTGTTGGAAAGCATTAAAATGATTTGAAGCCAAAATGTTGGCGTTATGCCATCCGTTCTTTCACCTTAGGAAGCTCCACATTGTGGGCACCGCCAGATTTGCGTTGTCTGGTTGATGGCCTGAGTGAAAGGAGGCCAGAGAGTCATGTCAATTTCAATGAAGTCCTAGGATGGAGCCAAGGACATGTGCCAACTTGGGCAACCTATACAAATCTGGTCATGATAAGTTCATCCCTTGCATCGAGGGCAGCCATGTGCTCGCGTGCTGCCACTGCCGCTGGTCGGTACACCGGTGCTCTGCCCTCCTCCTGCTCCTCCTCCTCCTCAGCCTCCTCCTCCTCCTCCTCATCTTCATCTGAGAAGGGCTGGTACTGAGCCACTTGCTCATCAGGAAGCTGCAAGCCATGATGCTGTGCTCTAAAGGAATAGCCATATTCAGAAAAATACACCATCCTATGAACAGAATTTTGATTTATTAAAACATGACATACTGGGTTTGGAAGTCTGGAAGTCTTAACAATCAAAAGATGTAAACAGCATACAGGCTTTTGAGATAAGATAGGTTGTTGACACTGAAACAATAGCCCTATTGAAGCAGCAGGTTCGAGGTTCCTCTAGGTCTGCAGCTTGGAAAGAACACAATAGTTATACCCAGTTAAGTGTTATAAACCAACACTTCAGAAAGTAACATAGAAAGATTAAAGAAACAAGTGCCTTTGTAAAAATGACATCAAGTAAAAGAAACACATGACATCAAATGAAACAGGAGACATGATTATATGTTACAACCAACTGAGGTAAATAAGAATTGCATAGATCACCCTAGTTGAGGTGTTTTTAATTTACACATTGTGAAAAGAATTGCACAGAAAGCCTTCATAAAAATAACATCAAATGAAACACGGGAGGCAACAGTCATCACATTGTTTTTGTGTTGAACTTGGAACACCTAAGAGACACGAAGTCTGTGGTACAACCAGTTGAGGTGTTCTAAATGCAAAAGATACAAACAGGACACTTTGATAAAAATGACATCAAATAGAACCACTGCTGTCACATTGTTTTTATGATAAGCTTGAGACACCTACACAACAGACATAATTCTGCAAGCTACAAGCTGAACTGACTAAGACTAGAAGGAGCCAACAGAAAAATGACTAGAGATAATTAGCTTACATCAGCAGAAATCTTCAAAGGATATACCACTGCAGAAAGGGTATAAATATAGAACTTTCAAATGGGAAGATAGGATTTGCTGAAAGAGGCAAAGTGATTCTCATGCTTCAGAGGAGGCTCTGTAAGTTTTTAACTCGTTGAGTCTCAGGGATCAAAGGTATTTGATTTTGGTGGATATCCTGGAATAAGACTAAGAAATGTTAAAATGTAATGAAGTTAAGGTTTGAGAATAAGGATCTATGATGATAAGAATTGTAAGCTAAGTGTATTTAGAACTGCTAATGTTGCGATTGACTCACCAGCTGTAAGTTACATGTCGGTTCTTTAATAAATCTATATTTTTTTAGAATTGTCCCACATAGTACTTCTGTATCAAATTCGCGAACTCAATCTCTGTATACTCTTTGGTGAGGAGTTGCAGAATTCTGGAGGAGTTTTCCAGACCCATATAATATCCAGAAGGTTACAGTCTAGTTAAACCTATTAAAAGTGCTATCTAAAGGATGGTAACATCTTCAGGTCATTCCTTTCCTTTATGGAGAGATAGTCTGAACCTTTAGACCCAATTAAGCATCTTTAGGATTCGGTTACCTCTAACTTTAGTTGAAGGTGAACGTCTGAGGAATATGCCTGATCTGGGGTAGCCTGAAAGGGGCTAGGACTAGTAACGATCCTTTCAGTTGGCGTCCAGCATGTGTGCTAACAAGTTGATACAGAACCTATACTTATATTTATATCTATATCCATCTTGTAGACTGTTAAGTATAGAAGGAGTATTTTACTGACAGTGGTACTAAGACCCAGATTTAAGTCTATAGAGATGACAAGTCCTTGATCAGGTCATGTAGAACTTAAATCAGAACTCCCTCAATATACCATTGAGGTCTAGAAATTTCTTATAAAGTTCATATTAAACCCTAACGAGGTTAGGTCCTGATGAAATGGCAAACCCTGTCGGAATTGGCCAAGTCTTTTTGTTAGGAAATTCAATCGATTGCTTTATTAGGGGAAATAATCCTATCCCTGTAACTCCACAAAACCAAGTGATCATTTTTGAAATAGAAGGTTTTGATGCTGACGGAGCCATTAGAACTCATGGCATGATTGATGTTAATCCCCAGAACCAGGGGATACAGAATACCCAGTGGGATAATCAAACAAATACTCCAAATCCACTAAATTCCTTAAAGATAAGGTGCACACCTGCACAATTGGGAGGCCTAATGAACAGTGCCCAACAAGGTGATGGCAGGACCCGGAGCAGCCTATGCTCCTGGGGGCCATGGATTCTGGTTAAGCTGGCAAGCTCACGATGAAATAAATCTTTGAGAAAACTATAGACAGCTTAGAATCCATTATAATCATTGCCGACAGGCACTAGCTCACTCTTATTTAAATGCTGGAGGCGCAATGATTACTGTTTCAGTAAACCAACCCCAGCAACCACAAATTGCGCCCCTAGGTCAAGTAAACCTGAGCTCTTTCTACACAATGGCCCTGAAATTAGAATCGGGAGCTTGCCACGCGTGCAAGCCCCCGATGTGCACTTACCCGGCGCGCTGACATTTTAATCCTGGCCCGCATTGCATTTACTTTCACTGGCCCGCTTGAGGTCCTGCCGCGCTGTGCATGCGTGATCCAGCGGCGTACTTAGTGCGATGAGTCGGCTGGGATCACGTGCGCACAGGGCAACCAATGGAAGGTTGCAAAAGTTCATTCATGAGTTTGACAGTAAGAGCTGTCAAACTCATGAAAACTCCTGGCCCCAAAACACGACTTAAACCTGAAAGAAGATTTTTAAAAAAATTGCACTACTTAAATGAACCATAAAGAACTCTGAAAAACTATTTTAAACAATAATTTTAAAATTTGAAAAAAAAATTTATATAAAAAATCGGGGCTAAAACTAAACTTACCTTACTGTAAATTCTTTAAAAATAACAAACCTGTGGAAAAATTTTTTCTCAATTGTATTAATAGACCACTTACCTGTAAAACTAAGTACTTACGTGTGGTTTTTCAATGCGTAAATACCGGAGGCCTTTACACACGCGCAACTCTCTAAAAATAGAGGAAATACAAGTCGCACGCGCTGCCCGATACCGCGCATGCGTTCAGCCTCTTAACTCCTTGGTCAGAGGACAGGAAATGCCGGTTTTCAGCGCATGCACTGTGCATGCTGAAAACCGGCAATTCCTCCGGGCACACGCGTGCGTACCCCGTCCTTACTCACGCGTTGGGCCCGGAATTACTGGGCCATTATGTGGTAGACTGGGAAACACCAGCCAGGAAAAAACCTGCTGGATTCTAACTAACCTTGATACATTGGAAATCTGTTGTCAAGATTGAAATGCCCAACACCTGAGGCAACTACTACAAATTATACTAAGTTCAGACTTAATTCCCCCATTAAACCAGTTTAACAACTGGGTTCAAATATACGCCTATGTTCTCATGGCAACTCAGGGAGGGCATGTAATGGGTTCCATCAAGGGAATACTCACTAATAGAGCCACAACTAAAGGGCTGGTAGCTGCCTACAGATTAGGCAAAGTACTTACACAGGATAACTGGGACATTGTCCATGGTTGCCTAGACAATCAATTCCAAAATACAGCCCTCAAACTTGCCTGTGAGGGTGCTCTAAATGGTTTTCGAGATAACCAACAAAGATGGGATAATGTCAATCGCATTATCCAATTAAATCATGACCACTTAGGTCTACCCCAACCTAAACCTATAATGAGATTAGAAACTAGGGATAAAAAAACCGGAGAAGGTACCTTTGGTACTCAGAAAGAAGCACTGTATAGACCCAAGTCTCAAGTCCACCCCACCCAAACACATACTCGTGGCTCGGGACCCCAAAGAGGGTATACCAAAAGGTTTACACCCCCAACTCGCCCACAATATGAGAAAGATTTCTCCTCGGAAAAATGGGATAGACGAGGGGCTAGACCGCGAAAGGAAAGTGAAGGACATAGAAACATAGAAACATAGAAGATAGGAGCAGGAGTAGGCCATTCGGCCCCTCGAGCCATTCATGGCTGATTATCCAAATTCAGTACCCTATCCCTGCCTTCTCCCCATATCCCTTGATCCCTTTAGCCTTAAGAAATATATCCAACTCCTTCTTGAATATATTTAATGAACTGGCCTCCACCGCCCTCTGTGGCAGAGAATTCCACAGGTTCATCACTCTCTGGGTGAAGAAATTCCTCCTCATCTCAGTCCTAAATGGCTTACCCCTTATCCTTAGACTACGACCCCTGGTTCTGGACTCCCCGGCCATCGGGAACATCCTTCCTGCATCTAGTCTGTCCAGGCCTGACAGAATTTTATAGGTTTCGATGAGATCCCCTCTCAATCTTCTAAACTCCAGTGCGTATAAGCCCAATCGACACAATCTCTCCTCATACGTCATTCCTGCCATCCCAGGTATCAGCCTGGTGAATCTTCGCTGCACTCCTTCCATGGCAAGAACATCCTTCCTCAGATAAGACGACCAAAACTACACACAATACTCAAGGTGCGGTCTCATCAAGGCCCTGTACAACTGCAGCAAGACATCCTTGTTCCTGTACTCGAACCCTCTTGCTACGAAGGCCAACATACCATTTGCCTTCTTAACCGCCTGCTGCAACTGCATGCTTACATTCAGCGACTGGTGCACAAGAACACCCAGGTCTCATTGCACTTCCCCTCCTCCCAATCTATTGCCATTCAAATAATAATCTGCCTTCCTGTTTTTGCCACCAAAGTGGATAACCTCACATTTATCCACATTATAGTGCATTTGCCATGTTTCTGCCCAATCACCCAACCTGTCCAAATCGTACTGGAGTTTCACGACATCCTCCTCACAGCATACCCTCCAACCCAGCTTTTTGTCGTCTGCAAATTTGGAGATATTACATCCAATTCCCTCGTCCAGATCATTAATATATATTGTGAACAGCTGGGGTCCTAGGACCGATCCTTGCGATACCCCACTAGTCACTGCCTGCCACTCGGAAAATGACCCGTTTATTCCAACTCTTTGCTTTCTATCTGCCAACCAGTTCTCCATCCAAGTCAACACATTGCCCCCAATCCCATGTGTCTTAATTTTGCACGCTAATCTGTTATGCGGGATCTTATCAAAAGCCTTCTGAAAGTCCAAATACACAACATCCACTGGTTCTCCCTTATCTATTTTACCAGTTACATCCTCAAAAAATTCCAGTAGATTAGTCAAGCATGATTTACCTTTTGTAAATCCATGTTGACTTTGTCTGATCCTGTCACTGTTTTCCAAGTGCTCTGCTATTACATCTTTTATAATGGACTCTAGCATTTTCCCCACTACCGATGTCAGGCTTACTGGTCTATAATTCCCCGATTTTTCTCTACCACCTTTTTTGTATAGTGGGGTAACATTAACTACCCTCCAATCCATGGGTACTATTCCAGAGTCTATCGAGTTCTGGAAGATGACCAGCAATGCATCTACTTTCTCCAGGGCCACTTCCTTAAGTGCCCTAGGATGTAGATTATCAGGCCCTGGGGATTTATTGGCCTTTAATCCCATCAACTTCCCCAACACCATTTCCCTACAAATACTGATTTCTTTCAGTTCCTCCCTCTCATTAGTCCCTATGTTCCCCGACATCTGTGGGAGGTTATTTGTGTCCTCCTTTGTGAAGACAGAACCAAAATATGTATTTAATTGGTCTGCCATTTCTTTGTTCCCCATTATAAATTCCCCTGATTCTGACTGTAAGGGACCTACGCTTGACTTCACCAATCTTTTTCTCTTCACATATCTATAAAAGCTTTTACAGTCAGTTTTTATGTTCCCTGCAAGCTTACTTTCATAATCTATATTCCCCCTCTTAATTAATCCCTTTGACCTCCTTTGCTGAATCCTAAACTGTTCCCAATCCTCAGGTTTGCTGCATTTTTTGGCTAATCTATATGTCCTCTCTTTGGATCTTCTGTTCTCCCTAATTTCCCTTGTTTGCCACGGTTGAGTCACCTTTTTTGATTTATTTTTATGCCAAACTGGGATAAACAAATTCTGTAGTTCATCCATGCGATCTTTGAATGTTTGCCACTGCCTATCCACTGTCAGCCCTTTGAGTGACATTACCCAATCAATCCTACCCAGCTCGCGTCTCATACCATCACAGTTCCCTTTATTTAAATTCAGGACCTTAGTCTCTGAGTCAACTACTTCACTCTCCATCTTAATGAAGAATTCTATCATATTATGATCGCTCCGACCCAAGGGGC
The DNA here is from genome assembly GCF_052327205.1 of Somniosus microcephalus. Taxonomy (NCBI): domain Eukaryota; kingdom Metazoa; phylum Chordata; class Chondrichthyes; order Squaliformes; family Somniosidae; genus Somniosus; species Somniosus microcephalus. The sequence continues at coordinate 40,068,171 of NC_141000.1, read as the reverse complement.
CTCGCACAACAATATTGCTAATTATTCCTTTCTCATTGCATAATACCCAGTCTAAGATGGCCTGATCCCGAGTTGGTTCCTCGACATATTGGTCCAGGAAACCATCCCGTATACACTCCAGGAATTCCTCCTCCACAGTATTGTTACTAATTTGGTTAGCCCAATCAATATGTAGATTAAAGTCACCCATGATGACTCCTGTGCCCTTATTGCACGCTTCTCTAATTTCCCTTTTAATGCCATCTGCAACCTCTGCATTACTGTTTGGGGGTCTATACACCACTCCCACTAATGTTTTCTGCCCTTTGGTATTTCTCAGTTCTACCCATACAGATTCCACATCATCAGAGCTAATATATTTCCTTACAATTGTGTTAATCCCCTCTTTAACCAACAATGCTACCCCACCTCCTTTTCCTTTTTGCCTATCTTTCCTGAATATTGAATACCCCTGGATGTTGAGTTCCCTGCCTTGGTCACCCTGGAGCCATGTTTCCGTAATCCCAATCGTATCATATTCATTTACCTCTATTTGCACAGCTAATTCATCCACCTTATTACGAATGCCCCTTGCATTAAGACACAAAGCCTTCAGGCTTGTTTTGTAATGCTCTTAGACCTTTAATATTATTATTTACTCTGGCCATGTTTGTTTTAACTCCTTGATTTCTCTGATCAGAGAAATGCTTCTAACCTTGTTTCCCTTTCCTTTGACTCCCTGCTCAGGTTCCCAACCCCCTGCCATTTTAGTTTAAACCCTCCCCCACAGCACTAGCAAACACTTCCCCAAGGACATCGGTCCCGGTCCTGCCCAGGTGCAGACCATCCGGTTTGTACTGGTCCCACCTCCCCCAGAACTGGTTCCAATGTCCTAGGGATTTGAATCCCTCCCCCTTGCACCATTCCTCAAGCCACATATTCATTTGAAGTATCCTTCTATTTCTACTCTGACTAGCACATGGCACTGGTAGCAATCCTGAGATGACTACCTTTGAGGTCCTGTTTTTTAATTTACCTCCTAACTCCCTATATTCAGCTTTTACAACCTCATCCCGTTCTTTACCTATACCATTGGTACCTATATGCACCACAACAACTGGCTGTTCACCCTCCCTTTCCAAAATTTTCTGCAGCTTCTCCGAGACATCCTTGACCCTTGCACCAGGGAGGCAACACACCATCCTGGAGTCTCATTTGCTGCCGCAGAAATGCCTATCTATTCCCCTTACAATAGAATCCCCTATCACTATAGCTCTGCCCCTCTTTTTCCTCCCGTCCTGTGCAGCAGAACCACCCCTGGTGCCAGGAGGTTGGCTGCTGCTGCCTTCCCCTGTTAAGCCATCCCCCCCAACAGTATCCAAAATGGTATAACTGTTCGAGAGGGGAATGACCCCAGGGGATTCCTGCACTACCTGCCTGCGCCTGGTATTCTGCCTGATGGTCACCCATTCCCTTTCTGCTTGTGCAACCTTTACCTGTGGTGTGACCACCTACCTAAACGTGCTATCCACGACTTCCTCAGCCTCGTGAATGCTCCAATATCTATCCATCCGCTGCTCCAGTGCCGCAATGTGGTCTGTCAGTAGCTTCAGCTGGACACACTTCCCGCACACATGGTCGTCAGGGACACAGGAAGTGTCCCTGATTTCCCACATAGTGCAGGAGGAGCAAATTACGGGGCTGAGCTGTCCTGACATGACTTAACCATTACTTCCTTTAAATTAAGTTACATTTTTGGTTACCAGCAGCTCCCGCTACACCTCAGAGCTTAGAAACTATAACCACAGAGTTTAAGTTTGGAAAAAAAGGAGAAAGAGAGTAATACTCACCAACCAATCACTTACCTGCTTTCTGGTGACGACACACTTTGATTATTTTTTACCTCTCTCTCCCACTGCTGAATTGGTAAGCCTCGCTGCCCGCTCCACACCCAGGTCCGCTGCTGTGGTTGGACCTCGCCTCGCTGCTGCCGCTTTTATGCTCCACCTCACTGCTCGCTGCTCGCTCCACACCCAGGTCCACTGCTGTGGTCGGGCCTCGCCTCACTGCTGCCGCTTTTATGTTCTGCCTCGCTACTCGCTCCACACCCAGGTCCGCCGCTGTGGTCGGGCCTCACCTCGCTGCTGCTGCTTTAATGCTCCGCCTCGCTGCTCGCTCCACACCCAGGTCCACCGCTGTGGTCGGGCCTCGCCTCGCTGCTGCCGCTTTTATGCTCCGCCTCGCTGCCCGCTCCACACCCAGGTCCACCGCTGTGGTCGGGCCTCGCCTCGCTGCTGCCGCTTTTATGCTCTGCCTCGCTGCTCGCTCCACACCCAGGTCTGCTGCTGTGGTCGGGCCTCGCCTCGCTGCTGCCGCTTTTATGCTCCGCCTCACTGCTCGCTCTACACCTAGGTCCGCCGCTGTGGTCAGGCCTCGCCTTGCTGCTGCCGCTTTTATGCTCCGTCTCGCTGCTCGCTCCACACCCAGGTCCGCCGCTGGGGCAGTGGACTCCCTATGGGGACAGCTTTTACATTGGCCAAAACTATCAGCGAGCCATGGGAGGATACCGGGAAAACCAAAATGGGGATCAAAAAGATTCCCAGCAGAACCAACGTCCACCCCAACAGGAGGTCGTCAAGATAATAAATGGTCCGACAAACCCCCTAAGGGATTTGGAAAACATGATACCCCCAAGAGGGAGGAACAAAAATCAGTTAAAATAATTAAAGAGAAAGCACCAAATGAAACTCAGGATCCTGAGGGTGAACAATCCCAGGATTGAAGGCCTGGCACCCAGCCAGGGCCTCTTGAATTCCCCTATGCTCTGTCAAACTTGCCCACAAACACACAAGTGAAGGCTCTGTTTGATATGGGAGCTGACTACACTGTAATAGATCCTGCAATTATAAAAACTAAGTGGACATATTTGGGGAGCCCAATTTGTAAAAGACCATTAGGGGGATCCACACAAGACAAAACCAAAATAATTAATTTTTACAAAATACCTATTACTATATATGGAATTACAGTGACCCTAGATGTAGGACTGGTACCATAATTGGCCTGTTCCCTCATTATAGGACAACCAGACATGAAACATTACCTTAAAATCTCAACCAGACCTGTAGAAGCATCCACAGACCAGGATGACAGGGAAAAACATGTCCGGACACAGCTTGATCGAACTTGCCTAGAGAGGGGAGGCAAAGGTCTCCTCGAGCAACTTATTAATAGATACTACCCTTATCTACAATGCCATCCATATCAATGTGGAAAGATAGACATCAAACCCCACCCAGTTGATGCTGGCTGGCACAAACTTAAAAAACAGTGGCCTATTCAAGACCACAAAGGAAAAATAGATCGCAAAGAACTAACAGAACAAGGTGTCTTAATCAAAATGGCATCTAGAACTAATTCACCATTGTTTGGTGTTGCTAAACCAGATGGGAGGTGGAGATTAGTGGTCGATTATACAGCCTTAAATAAGGTAACGGCCCCACGTACTGCACAACAGCAAAATTCCACAGCCCTTCTCTCTGGAATCAAGAGGGAAAAATATAAATCTTGTATTGATCTAGCAAACGGCTTCTGGTCACACCCAATCTAAAAAGCTGATTGGCCAAAAACTGCAATGACTGGACCTGATGGTTTTCAGTATTGCTGGACCAGATTGCCCCAGGGATTTCAAAACAGTCCCGTTCTCTTTTCAGCCCACATCAATGATCTTTTAAAAGACCTACCTAACGTCAATTCTTATGTGGATCGTATATATCTGTCACATGACAATCTCCAAGAGCACTTGAAAGCCAGTGTTTTATCCAGACTTACAACTGCTGGGTACTTAATCAACATAAAAAAGAGTCAACTAGTTAGGAAAGAGGTAGATATTCTGGGCCTGCGAATAACTGGAAATGGTAGAGGATTAACCCACTCCTATAAAGAAAAATTAGCCAACATTCAATATCCTAAAACTCTGAAAAATCTGCAAGCAAGTTTAAGACTCCTGAATTTTGCTCGATCCTTTACGTCAATCTTTGCTAGGCTCTCAGCACCCCTGTATGCTAGAGTGGGTGAAGCAGCAAAAGGACCACTAATATTTTCACCAGACGATTACTCAAAATTGCAACAATTATGCCGAGATGTACAAAATGCCATAGACCTGGAACAGAAGGACTTACAAGGTCCCCTCAATATTCATCTCAGGTCATCACCTAAAGTGGCAGTTGTAGGAGTCTATGCACTCCTAACAAAAACACTGTGAACTAAACTGGTAGTTAACAAACTTAGTTTAATGCACTGAAAGTATTACAAAACAAGAAATGCAGGAGAAACTCCAAACAGGTCTGTACACTAGCTCACTCCATGAGGACTAACTGGAAATGCCCTCCAACCCTGACATGATGACGTCATCACGTTTCCCGCCGTTGGGAACGTCACGTGACCCACGTGATGACGTCATCGCGTCAGATAGCGATTTTATCGATCCTGCGCTGTTTAAACAGGGCAAACATTAAAAGGTAACAATAATGATTAAAGACAAGTGTACAAGTTACTGTGAGAGTCTCTTTGGTGGCTTTGCCACACAGTTGCAGTTTTCTATAATGAAAAGAGAATAGTGCACATTCAGTTCCATTCTTATAACTTTTCCAATGTCGAAAGGAGGTACATTAAAAAAGAAAGGGTAATGACTATGGTAGTCCAATGCCTCATCAAGGCACGAACCCTTCAAGGGAAATACCCCATTACCATCTATACTGAGATTCCCGATTTAAGATCAGTATTGAGGATGGCCTCTGATGAAAAAAGAGCCACCCAGATCCGATAAGACAGGAAGGAGAAAAGCAAAAGTGGCAGTCAGCGAAATCAAGGGTTTAAATCAAACATGGCCACAGTAAATAATTATTCTAAAAGGTCTAAGAGTGTTAAAAAAACAAGCCTGAAGGCTTTGTGTCTTAATGCGAGGAGCATTCGTAATAAGTTGGATGAATTAGCTGCACAAATAGAGTAAATGGATATGATATGATTGGGATTACAGAAACATGGCTCCAGGGTGACCAAGGCTGGGAACTCAACATCCAGGGGTATTCAATATTCAGGAAAGACAGGCAAAAGGAAAGGGAGGTGGGGTAGCATTGCTGGTTAAAGAGGAGATTAACACAATTGTAAGGAAGGATATTAGCTCTGATGATGTGGAATCTGTATGGGTAGAACTGAGAAATACCAAGGGGCAGATAACGTTAGTGGGAGTTGTATACAGTCCCTCAAACAGTAATGCGGAGGGTGGGGATGGCATTAAACGGGAAATTTGAGAAGTGTGCAATAAGGGCACAGCAGTTATAATGGGTGACTTTAACGACATATAGATTGGGCTAACCAAATTAGTAACAATACTGTGGAGGAGGAATTCCTGGAGCGTATACAGGATGGTTTCCTGGACCAATATGTTGAGGAACCAACTAGAATCAGGCCATCTTAGACAGGGTATTATGTAATGAGAAAGGAATAATTAGCAATTTTGTTGTGCGAGGCCCCTTGGGTCGGAGCGATCATAATATGATAGAATTCTTCATTAAGATGGAGAGTGAAGTAGTTGACTCAGAGACTAGGGTCCTGAATTTAAATAAAGGAAACTATGATGGTATGAGGCGCGAGTTGGGTAGGATTGATTGGGGAATGTTACTCAAAGGGTTGACGGTGGATAGGCAATGGCAAACATTCAAAGGTCGCATGGAAGAAGTACAGAATTTGTTCATCACTGTTTGACATAAAAATAAAACAAAAAAGGTGACTGTTATGTCTGACATTGGTGATAGGTACTCGATTGCCTTGGCCTGAGCACATGGAGTTTGATAGTGCTATTATCGTTGTATTGTGTCTGACATTGGATATAGGTATTCGATTGCTTTTGCCTGTAGAGTGTGTTTGGATCAGCCATTAAAAAGCAACATGAACTGAGCTCTGCTTACGGCCTCTGGATTATCTTTGCAAACGCAACTTTTGGCGACGAGGATGGCTGAAATCTCTCTTCCACCACCTCCTCCCTTCCTTGCACTACCCGGTGAGCCGCCGATCCCATGGGTTTGCTTGTTACAGTCCTTTGAAACCTACCTCATTGCTCTTGGACTAGAAAATGTGAGTACATCACGGAAAAAGGCACTGTTATCCCATTGCTTGGGAGCGGAGGGCCAGCGTGTTCTTGGGACATTATGCACAGCAGACTCAATGCAAACATATGATGAGGCTGTGGCTCTGTTAAGCACACACTTCTCTGCCCCACAAAGTGCCCTCCTGCGGCGATTCATTTTTAGACAGCGTCACCAACTCCCCGGCGAGTCGGTGCATCAATACGTGGCTAATTTGAGGGGGTTAGCTAGCTCGTGCAAGTTCAGTGCACTACAAGACGAGATGCTGCGTGATCAACTAATAGAGCACACCAACAACGTGAGAGTGCGTGAAAGACTGTTACTCGAGTCCGACGATCTGTCGTTGTCACAGGCAGTCAACATTTCCTTTCAAGTGGAGTCTGCAGCCGAATGTGCAGCGAAACTAGCACACACACCCAGTGACAGCGCCCTCGGCCCCGACAGCTCTGACACGGTAATGCTCACGCGACGGCAGCAACGCGCGCTACCGTGGCAACAGTGTGGAAACTGTGGATCTCGTTCACATGCTACCAGAGCGCAGAATTGCCACGCGCGCGGCCAAGCCTGTCGCAATTGTGGAAAACAAAATCACTTTGCCAATGTCTGCCGCTCTGCCCCGATTGCTACAAATGAACACTCTCAGTCCTCAAGCACTATAATTCACAACGTGAGTTCTGGGCCAGTAGTGGCTTTCAAGTCATGCACAATTAACCTGAATGATGTGTGCATCCCGCTGTTGTTGGATACTGGTGCCAGCATCTCACTGCTGAATATGGGCATATTCAAACGCTTTTTCAGCTCCCTGCTACTCTCTGCGCCCTCCACTGCCCTTTGCGTGTATGATAATTCAAAAATTGGACTAGTGGGCTCAGTCAACCTCACTGTACGCTACGGAACAAAAGTTTTGCCAGATTTTTGTTTTCATGTGGCACGCCAAGGAGCTAACCTGATGGGACTGGATCTTTTCACTGACCTGGGTTTTTCTCTCTTGGACACCGGCGGGTCTGCGATTCTGCACGTCGCCTCACCGTGGTGCCAAACATAGCCAGCACTCTTCGAGGGTCTGGGCTGCCTGACTGCCTTCACCCACCAGCCCATGGTTGACTCCACCGTTACCGCATCCCGCTTGCTCTCCATGACGGGGTCACAGCTGAACTAAAACAGCTACTGGAAGCTGGCATCATCGAACCAGTTGATGCCTCCCCATGGGTCTCCAACCTGGTGGTCGCAACAAAAAAGTCAGGTGGTCTACGCGTCTGTGTCGATCTTCGAGCAGTGAATAAGGCCGTAATCCCTGACAAATATCCACTGCCCACGTCAGAGGAACTCACAGCGCAGTTCTATGGTTCCATCCTGTTCTCGAAACTGGACCTTCGACAGGGCTATCTACAGGTTCCCCTCCACCCCAGCAGCAGGGACCTCACTGCTTTTGTGACACATGCTGGCGTCTTTCAGTACACCAGGATGCCATTTGGACTTAGCTCTGCACCCAGCTGCTTCCAAAAGGTGATGTCCTCTGTACTCGCAGGCATTCCTGGGGTGGCCATCTACCTGGATGACATCGTCGTGCATGGGCCCTCGACCTCCACTCATGACGAACGCCTTCACAGAGTTTTCACGGCTCTAGCAAAACACAAGCTCATACTGAATGGCGAAAAGTGTGTCTTTGCTGTTTCAGAGATCGAATTTGTGGGGTTTCGGTTGTCGGCTGATGGTATATCCCCACTCCAGTCAAACGTGGATGCCATTCACAGCATCCCAGAACCCAGCTCTGCAGTACAGATTGCCTCCTTCCTTGGCATGACTGGGTACTACCTGAAGTCTTTGCCCCAGTACTCAGCCACCACAGCCCCACTGCGCCAGCTCCTGCGAAAGGATGAGCCCTGGGTGTGGTCACAAGCCTGTACGGAAGCTGTTCGCCTCCTCAAATCACATCTCACATCGCCTCCAGTGTTGGCTCACTTTGACGTCGCCAGCCCCACCCTTGTCACCTGCGGCGCATCCGCTGCAGCTGTGGGGGCGGTGGGGGGAGAAACCAATCGCCTTTGCCTCCCGAGCCCTTAGCCCCACTGAACAGAAGTACTCAGTAGGCGAGCGTGAGGCGTTGGCGTGCGTCTGGGCATGTGAGCGGTGGCACCTGTACACGTATGGCCGTGCCTTCATCCTGCGAACCGATCACCAGGCTCTCACTGCTCTGCTGTCGACATCCGGCATGGGCCACAGACCACTGCATCTACACCACTGGTCTGACCGCCTCCGCCAATACAATTTCAGTCTCCAGTTCACACCAGGACGTGACAATGTTGTTGCAGATCTGCTCTCCTGCACTGTCTCTGCCCCAGCCCCGCTCGTCGGGTCTGAACATGTGGAACAGGATATTGTCCAGATGCTGCACACGCCTCTCCAAACCACAGTCTCTCTCCAGGAGCTCAAAGAGGCCTCTGAACAGGATCCGGTCCTCTCCCAGCTGTGCACCTTCATCAGAGATGGCTGGCCTCGCAAGGTGCCTGAGGAACTGTCTGCCTACTCCAGAGTTAAAGAGGAGCTCTCCTGCTGGAATGACTCCTGTGTTGCACGTGGGCTCTGCACTGTGGTCCCAAGTGCCCTTCGTGCGCGTGTTTTATCCATGGCACATGAGGGCCACTTGGGCATAGTGAAGCTCAAACAACGATGCCGAGACCTAGTGTGCTGGCCGGGTATCGACAGGGAAATCGAGGCCCTGGTCAAGGACTGTGCAGCCTGCCTTGTAAGTGGCAAGACTGGCCATCAAGCTCTGCCACCCCTGCAACCCCTTGCCTAGCCCTCTCAGCCCTGGGTGCACCTGCAGCTGGACGTCTGCGGGGAGATCCATGGTGTCACCCACCATCAACGGTTCCTAGTGGTGACCTATGACCTGCACTCAAAATGGCCAGCGGTCACTGCCATGGGCTCCGTCACCTCTCGGGTCATCATCAATATCCTTGAGTCCCTCTTCTCCCGCAGGGGGCATCCAAAGGCCATCACCACAGACAATGGCCCCCAAATGGTCTCTTCGGAACTCTCTTCTTACCTTGAGAGCAAGGGCATCCATCACATACACACAGCGTACTACCACCCGAGTCAAATGGGGGGATGCAGCGTTTTAACCAGACACTGAAAAATGGCCTCAGAGCACACCTATCCCAGGGGTGTGCGTTTGACAAGGCCCTCCTCCACACACTGCTGCACTACAGAGCCTCCCAGCATTCCACTACAGGGGTCTCACCCGCATCCCTCATGCTAGGCCGTGAGCTCATGCTGCCCCTTGGCAGGCTCCGCCCCTCGCTAGCTCAGGGCCCTGCTCCACCGGCTCAAGCCACAGTCGCTAGACAGCAGGAGAAGATGAAACTCCGCTTCGACTAGTCGAAGAGGGCCAAGGCGCCCAACATCTCAGTCTCCGATTGGATCAGAGCCCGCAGGCCTCACCGCAACAATAAGATGGCCTCATTCTGGTCCTTCCCTCTCCAAATCAGCCGCCAACTTGGACCAGCCACTTTCTGCCTCACTGACATCTCTCGGTGGCATGCCAACCGCCTTCGGAAGGTGCCAGCACCCCCTGATGCGGGATTATACGGACCTAATCCCCAAGCCTTATCCCCAGAGTGGCGGGATGCACATGTGGCTCAGCCAGCCAACCCTCAAGCAGATGTTGTGCCTCAGCCTGCTCTTCACCAGTCCGCACCTCGGCCTGTTCATACACGTTCTCGCCCTGGCCACCTACAGGACTTTGTCACTGCATTTCATGTTTGAAATTCTGTGAGGGGGGAGGAAATGTTATGTCTGACATTGGTGATCGGCACTCAATTGCCTTGGCCTGAGCACATGGAGTTTGATAGTGCTATTATCATTGTATTGTGTCTGACATTGGATATAGGTATTCGATTGCTTTTGCCTGTAGAGTGTGTTTGGATCAGCCATGAAAAGCAACATGAACTGAGCTCTGCTTACGGCCTCTGGATTATCTTTGCAAACGCAACAGACTCAACTGTGGCTAACAATGGAAATTAGGGATAGCATAAGATCCAAGGAGAGGACATATAAATTGGCCAGAAAAAGCAGTAAACCTGAGGATTGGGAGCAGTTTAGGATTCAGCAAAGGAGGACAAAGGGATTAATTAAGAGGGGGAAAATAGAGTATGAGAGCAAGCTTGCAGGGAACATAAAAACTGAAGGTAAAAGCTTCTGTGGATATGTGAAGAGAAAAAGATTGGTGAAGTCAAGCATAGGTCCCTTGCATAGGAATCAGGGAAATTTATTATGGGGAATAAACAAATGGCAGACCAATTAAATACATACTTTGGTTCTGTCTTCACAAAGGAGGACACAAATAACCTTCCACAGATGCCGGGGAACATAGGGTCTAATGAGAGGGAGGAACTGAATGAAATCAGTATTTGTAGGGAAATGGTGTTAGGGAAATTAATGGAATTGAAGGCCGATAAATCCCCATGGCCTGATAATATACATCCTAGGGTACGTAAGGAAGTGGCCCTACAAATAGTAGATGCATTGCTGGCCATCTTCTAAAATTCTATAGATTTTGGAACAGTTCCCATGGATTGGAGGATAGCTAATGTTACCCCACTATTCAAAAAGGTGGTAGAGAGAAAACGGAGAATTATAGACCAGTAAGCCTGATTACGGTAGTGGGGAAAATGCTAGAGTCCATTATAAAAGATGTAATAGCAGAGCACTTAGAAAACAGTGACAGGATTGGACAAGGCCAACATGGATTTACAAAAGGTAAATCATGTTTGACTAATCTACTGGAATTTTTTGAGGATGTAACTGGTAGAATAGATAAGGGAGAATCAGTGGATGTGGTGTATTTGGACTTTCAGAAGGCTTTCGATAAGATCCTGCATAAGAGATTAGCGTGTAAAGTTAAGGCACATGGGATTGGGGGCAAGGTATTGACTTGGATAGAGAACTGGTTGGCAGACAGGAAGCAAAGAGTTGGAATAAACAGGTCTTTTTCCAAGTGGCAAGCAGTTACTAGTGGGGTACCGCAGGAATCGGTCCTAGGACCCCAGCTATTCACAATATATATTAATGATCTAGAGGAGGGAACAAGATGTAATATCTTCAAGTTTGCAGATGACACAAAGCTGGTGGGCATGTGTAAGGGGGCATCTTTTAACTGGTTTATGGTAATTTACCTGGCCATCAGCCTTTGCCTCTGAGCTCTGACCAATTCCAACCTTTTACCAGGTTTACGGTAATTCACCTGGTCAGCAGCCTTTTGCTGCTGCACTCTAAACCAATTTACAAACAGTGGTTTCGAATCGCTACCCCTCCTTCAGTTCTGAGTGGAGGAACTTATAATTAATGGTATTAAAACGGACAAGTGGTTTGGATGAGAGAAACATCAAGTTTTATTACCTAAATAAACTACAATCAAAAGAATAAAACTATACCACATGAACGCAGTAATTACAGTAAAACTATATAACAGGGGGTTGCAGACGGCGAAAACGAGGGATAAAATGGCTCCAATGTTACTTAAACAATCTTAGCAATTACCCTTAAATCACCACCCCCTAAATCCTGCTAGGTTGCCTTGCCGAGGAGTCAGAACACCCTGCTCACCTCTGGTCCCAGGAAGTAACAAGAGCGATAGCTTCTCAGCAGCTATCTTATATACCTGGTGCGGTCCTGCCGTTCTGCCCTGCAAGGGCTGTGTGCAAAATTCCCACCCAAAGGGTCCAATACACAAGACAAAGCTGTGATTGGCTAACTCAGAGTGGTTGGACTGGGTTAATGTGTCTTCCGGAGCTCCCTGGGCTGACACAAAAGGGAAATACAACTGCTCTATTGTCCAGAATGCTAGGTGATTTAAACCCATTTAGTTCTTAAATGGTTCCAATTCAAGATCCAAAAGTCTCTTCTGCAGTTTAGATGTATCCACTCGATATACAAACAAATGCTAATAGCATTCAATTGCTTTGTAAACAAAGCATTGTCCTGTGGTCATCTGGAACCACAATTGATTGACAGTCTTGAGTGCTTAGCAAACAAAGTTCCTTTGTTCATGCTGGCAGTTTCAAGCACTCGATCTTAGAGTCAACATTGTAGAACGTTTTGTAAACAGGCATCGATTGTCCTGCTGCAGGGGGGGTGGGGACTCCCCTTTGATTGGCAGCTCCATTGAACCTTACTTCCAGACACAGAAAGCTGCTTTCCAAGTCCTTTGTCTTCGGCCATGTGGTGTGACAGCCATTTTTATCCCTGGAAATTTAAAAGCACAACGCCCAGGGATTCTTTAATCAAAAAATTAATCTTCAGAACTGTAAATTATTGCAAATTCTTACAGTCCGCCCTTGAATACTTTCAGCTTGCTTGTCGTATCCTCTTGAATAAATGAGCAATAATTTCTGACCCCTCACAAACAATCATCCCCTGTATTTACCTAATAGCTATCTGCCACTGATCCCCGTCCCGTCTATTCCCCTTAAATTCAAGAAAAAAACCATGGTACGGTAGGCATCTTACAGATACTTCAGTTTACAATAAGGGATCTCATACCCCTACATGATTGTAAAATTACAATGCAATCAAAATTTAGAATCACCTTTTACATTATAACTTATTACAAATTGTAATCAAAATGATCCCAAGCACAGAGAGGGTCCTACGCCTCTGCTCAACTTGGAGTTGTCACAAAATGGTCCCAAGCACGAGAGGATCCTACGCCTCTGCTCAACTTGGGGCTGCAACACAAAATACAAAAAATCATTAAACATTTGAAACAACATGCTTAAATAAACCCTGACCATCACGTGCCGATGATGGGTCGCGAAATTCGAGTGGGTATTGCTCCTCCCACCCGGGCAGTAAAAGTACCTCCCACCCCCCTTTGATCGTCTTAAACTTTAAAAACAGGCAGAATGGATTTACAGAGCAGCCTGCTCCGCCAGCCCCGAGCCATTCCCTTGTCCTTTTGCGGAGGCGGGGTACCCCTAATGTATAAAATTACCTTGGCACAGACCGAGACCGGGGAGTATGGGATCATGACTCCCAGTCCCTCCCCCTCCCGTCTTCCCTCGACTGGCTGCAGAAAAATGATGGGTGCCTATGTGGCGGCTCTCCCTGGCCCCACACAAACTTGGATCCCAGATCCGGCCACCCACTCATCCTCCCCAGCCACACTTACCCTTTAACCTAGCCCGTGGGCCACGGGTGAGTTCCTCCCTTCCCCGAACACACTCACGTGACTCTTGGGTCTCCCCCTCCTCTATGCAATCTTTCCCGGGCCATCACCACCCACCCCCGGGGAACGCGTCCCTATCTGACAAGGCGCCCGCGCTTCCCCATCATGAATCCTCAACAGCGAGGTCTCCCGCAAGTGAACTTCAGTCAGGATGGTGCTGGGTTGGGGGCCGTGCCCCACCCAGCTGGGGCCATCTCCTCTCCGTAGGAGGAGTAGGCAAGTTCCTCCAGACCCTGTCCGGTTTTTCCCGAAGGTCACTGCGGGGTCTCCTGGATTCATCCAGTGGCGAGGTGATCCCCAACATTCCGTATCCTCATTCGGTGGCCAGCTCGGGCTGGGTGAACAGAGCTGCTTCATTTTCCAATCTCCTGCAAAACTTAAAAGGACATGCACTGACATGGAGACATGGTCAGGTCCCTTGACCTCGGACCAAAATTCAAACATTTGGCACACATGTAAACTTAAAGGCCAAGAAATTCAGTATAGCCACTTTTGGGGCGGTGAAGTCGGGTGGCCGCTAAAGTTTGCGCCCGGCGCAAAGTCGCGCCCCCTTCGCCAATATTCAGTCGCATCGCCCCAAGAGGTTGCTGCTGCGCTAAAACAGGCGATGCATGACTATCTTTAGGCGCTAAGCCGGCGGTGCTGAGTGATGCCCCCGAGGCCGGGCGCAGCGCAGGTGCGGCGAGTTCTTGATTGACGGCAGACACTCTGGCGCCGGTCAGCTCTTAAAGGGGGAGGGTGGATTTGTTTGCCTGCCACGCCCTGCACACTGCAGCCCTCAACCTAGGCCTGACCACTTCAGCTTCACCTGCACAATGCCCAGGGCTATGGAGAAGGCCAGGGAGAGAGCGCAGCGCTTCAGCGACGGTGACCTGAGGCTGCTGGTTGGCGGAGTGGAGCGCAGGCGCCATGTTCTCTTCCCAGAAGGTGGCAAGAGGCCGCTGCCCAGCGCCTGCCGGAAAGCCTGGAGGGAGGTGTCCAACAGGGTGTCTTCGAACAGCGTGGTTGCCAGGACTCCTGTGCAATGCCGGAAGAAGTTCAACGACCTCACTCGGGTTGTCAGGGTGAGTACCCTTTCCAGTGTCCTCCTCATCCTTGCATGTGCACCTCACATTATGGGCAAAGGGACCTGAAAGCTCCAATGGCCAGCCCTCATCCAGCAGCTATGGGACTGGCATGAAAATCAATTGCACATTCAGCACTTTACACACTGTCCAAGCTATTCGACCATTGGAGGCATTTCAGACAAGATCAGGGCTACACACTGTCCAAGCTATTCGACCATGGGAGGCAGTGCAGACAAGATCAGGGCTACACACTGTCCAAGCTATTCGACCATGGGAGGCAGTGCAGACAAGATCAGGGCTACACACTGTACTTAGAGGCCGTCCTTTCTCTTGCAGGCCAAGGTGGTGCACAACCGGCGCAACCGAACTGAGACCGGGGGAGGCCGTCCTGACCTCAAAGAGCTCTCCGACCTCGACCAGCGTGTGGAGCGCATTATGGTAGGCCGGCTGATTGGCCCCGTCACCAGTGGAGATGCCGACCCTGTTCTGGGCACCAATGGTAAGGGCATCACCTTTTGGACCTCTCTCGTTCCACTTGCGCATCAGATCAGCATCCTTTGCCACTGTCCGAACAATGCGGTGAATGGCACCACTCATGCCTCCCTCGCTGCTGCCCTGTCCTCACTCTAAAGCTACTCTTGTGCCTTCCTGCTTTCAGATGGTGAATCGGCAGGTGAGGAGGCGGGCCCTCAAGCTGCCACTGTCAGCCCTTCGGAAGACGAGGAGGAGGAAGAGGAAGCCGGCCCGTCACTGCCACCCTCAGCCGCGCCAGCCCATGGCGATGAAGGGGACACGTCTTCCCTGGAGGGGAGCCGGGGGGAAGGGTCGGAGGAGAGTGAAGCTCCGGGGCCCAGCGGCCTGCAGCAACGCGGGAGGGGTGGGGAAGCTCGGCGGACTTCTCCCCAGAGGGTGAGTGCGGCCTCCAGTCCTGCGACGGTGAGCGCAGAGGAGGTGCGCCTCCTAGAGGAAATGGCCGACCAGGCTGAGCGCAGGCACAATGAGCTCATGGCTGCAGTGGCAAGGATGCCTGACTCCATAGAGTCTCTGTCAAGGAGTGTGCAGCAATTCGGGGCAGCACAGGCCAGGAGTCTGCAACAATTCAGTGCAGCACAGGCCAGGAGTCTGGAACTATTCAGTGCAGCACAGGCCAGGAGTCTGCAGGACTTCGCGGCAGCACAGTCGGCTTCTAGCCAAGTGCTCAGTCGTGCCGTCCATTCACTGGCTGGTGTCATGCGGACACAGACCAGGGCCACACGGGCACTAACTGCTGCCACCCTCGCTGGATCAGCCAGGCATCGCCAGGGCACTCGCCGTGCAGCAGCAGCCCAGCGGTCTGTTCTTCAGCTGTTTGCTGCGCATGATGCAGTGCTGGCCCATGCGAGTGCCAATGTCTCAGGCGACCAGCGAGCACCTGCGATCTGCCAGGTTGCCACCATTCCTGCAGCCGACACTACCACTCTGCCATTGCAGCTGCCACAAGCCGCTGGACAGACTGCTGCCGCCCAGCCAGAGTTGGAGCAGTCAGCAGCCGGCCACTCCAAGGCCAGAGCTGGTGCAGGCCGACCCCCAAGGGCATCTGCCATCTTGCCATCTGCCCCTCAGCAGCCTTCCCCCAGCCTTGCTGCAGCCACTGGGCTCCCATTGAGGAGGAGCAGCAGGGCGGGCAGGGGCCAGGCAAGGATGCGCAAGGCATCGCCCTCGCAGGGCAAAAAGTAGAGGTATGCACAAATGCCTGGTGCTTGTTGCAAGGCCGACACTGGTGCAGTTGTTTTTGAGTAAGGCCGAGACTGGTGTCTTTCTTTCTTTTTGTAAGGCCGAGACTGGTGTCTTTCTTTCTTTTTGTAAGGCCGAGACTGGTGTCTTTCTTTCTTTTTGTAAGGCCGAGACTGGTAGTTTTGTGTTTTTGGAGGGGGCTTCTCCACATGAGCAGGTAATGTGGGAAGGGCAGAGGTTTTCAATAAATTATTGTTGTTAAATTGCAGTGTGCATGGTTTTTTGGTTAAGTCCTGGTTGCTCTGCTCGGCTGAGGGCTTGTGGAGCGGCTACATTCATCTGCTGACATTGGCACAAGCCAGTCCCTGAGAGGGGGCCTAGAACCGACGTTCAATAAGCCGGCGACGGGCGGCCCTTGCACTTTGTGCCTCCCTCCTGTGCTGGTCCTCCTCCTCCTCCTCCTGCTCCTCCTCCTGAGGGGGTCCTCCAATCTCTGGTGGCAGTGCCTGAGTCCTGCGGATAGCCAGGTTGTGCAGCATGCAGCAAACGACCACGAAATGGGAGACTCGCTCCGGCGAATACTGTAGGGCTCCACTGGAACAATCCAGACAGCGGAACCGTTGCTTCAGGACTCCGATTGTTTGTTCGATGATGTTCCTGGTCGCTTGATGACTCTCGTTGTATCCCACTTCAGCAGGGGTGCTGGGCGCACGGAGCGGGGTCATCAGCCAGGTACACAAAGGATAGCCTTTGTCCCCGATAAGCCATCCTCATGGGTGAGGCTGGACCTGGAACATGTCTGCCACAGATGTCTGTCGCAGGATGAAGGCATCGTGGCTGCTGCCTGGAAAGCGGGCATTGACAGCTAGGATGAGCTGCCTGTGGTCACACACCAGCTGGACGTTCAGCGAATGGTAGCCCTTCCGGTTGCGGTAATCCTCGGCATTCTCCAGAGGTGCCCGCAAAGCCACATGCATGCAGTCAATGGCGCCCTGCACCATGGGGAAGCCCGCGAATGCTGCAAAGCCCATTGCACGCTGTTGCTGCTTGGCAAGGGCCATGGAGAAGGAGATGAACTGACGTCTCCTTTTGAAAAGGACATTGGTCACCTGGCGGATGCAGCAATGCACTGCGAACTGGGAGATGTTGGCAATGTCCCCAGTAGCGGATAGGAAGGAGCCGGTGGCATAGAAGTTGAGAGCCACCGTCACCTTCACTCCCACCGACAGAGACGTCCTGCTCCTCAGCTGTGGCTGCAGATCACAGCCAAGCAGCTGGCAGATCTCTGTGACCACGTCCCTTCTGAATCGCAGCCTCCGAACACACTGCTCCTCAGACATGTTGAGATAGGAGAACTGCTGGCGGTATACCCTGGGTGGGTAAGGCCTCCTTTGCCGACGCCTGTTGCCCCCTCTCCGTCTAGCCAGGGCTGCCACTCTCTCACGGCGTCTGTGAGCCCTTTGGATGTAATTGAGAAAGCCAGCGTTGACACCCATTGCAGCCCCCATAATATGCTGGCAAACAATGAGATGTCAATGAAGGCAAAGACTAGTGGAAAGCTGTGGCCTGAATCCAGAAGTACCTGTCCGAGTGTTGGGCCAAAGCAGAAAGCTATCTACCTTGGTCTCTCTCCAAAGATCCGTTTCTCAAGAAGGAGTGCTGCGAAATGGCAGCCTTTTATAGTGCAGGAGGAGTGCCCTTTAATTTGCGCCCCCCGCGCCCCGCATCGGCTGAGCACCGTTCCACTCTAACAGTCGCTAGGGGCGCCAGGCGCACAATGGGGCGTCGCCACTGAATTTCCGGTTGGGGGCGCACAAAGGCGTTGCACGAGGAAATGACGTCATGATCTGCGCGCGCAGCTGAGCGCGCGCAAAGACTTTGCGCCGCCGCTAAATCTCGAGTGAAGTTGGGGCGAGGCGCAGTTCGCGCTGCGCCCGGGCGCTAGCCACCTAGCGCCCGACATCTACTCCTCCTAAGGCGCTAACGGCTGGCGCAACCAACTGAATTTCTAGGCCAAAGTCTTTAAACTTAGACTTAAAACTAGTTATATGAATAAAACTTAAAATACACCTTAAAAGCACGCTATATTCACTCATAGCTATAGTACGAATGCCGCCCGTCTCCGGACGGCCAGACTAATCTCTGGCACTGTCGCAGATTGCTGCTGGCTGCAGCAAAGCTGGACAGCCTCCCATCTCTGGTCCCTCACAGCTTATTGCTGTTGAGTGGGGGCCTCTGTTCTCTGGCTTCTCCCTGGCTCGGGAGACCGACCTACTCCACTGTAAAGTGGGTGACCATGCTTTCGTAGGCTGGGGCATCCACTGAGGGGTGTCTCTATGGGGGAAACTTTGGCTGGCGGACCCTGAGCTTGGGTCACAGCCCCAGCTGGCTGGGAACCTTCTCCCCCATGTCCAAATAGCCCGCACTATAAAATGTACCTGGCAGCCTGCCGGTGCAAATCTCTCTCTGGGTTTGTCTGCTCTTCCCTGCCCACTCCTGTGCTGGGAGCAGGTATACTCTCACCACCCGCTGCTGGTGGTTGGAAATTTTTCCTCCCCATGTTTAAAACCTGGTGTCAGCTCCCTCCCTATGTCTCCTGCAAGAGGGATTGCTATCCCTGCCCCCCCAGGGTCCCACATCATGGGGAGGACCACTCTAGAAGCGGGCTGGGAAGCTGGCCCCTTTAAACAGGCCACTGCACCTGCTTGAATCTGCTGTTCGGAAGACTGGGGGATTCCTGTCTCCAGACCAGCGCCTGCGCATGCGCGGGCAGTTTCAGTGAATGAATGGGCAGCAGCCTGCTGATTTCTAATCCCAGGCTGCTGTTTCTTTGTTTCTGAGCCACCTAACTTGCTCAAATTTAAACTTTGGTTCGAATTTGAGCTTTTGCCAAAATTTAGGTCCCACTGGGGCGGGGAAGTGCCCCAATTTGTGGGCAGGACAACCTTTCCCTGGAAGCAAGCCATATTGCCTGTCTTTGTAGGCTGTGCACTTGAACTTGCATGGACAGCAAACTCATGTTCCCTCACCCAGGTGGCTTTAAATGGGGAATTTTGGACCTGCCTTTCATCTGGGGCCAAAACTATCCCCTGTGTGCCTCCCTTGTCCTGGATTTCTGCTACTGGACCTGCTCTACAGGGGTCCCAGAACTCTCCTTCCCTGTTCCCTGGCTTAAACAGCTTACTCTGAACATGAATGGCTCCTCCCCCCACACAAGCCACAGTGCTTGCCTGTGAACTCGAACTTGCTGTGGGCTGAGGATTCCTTTTCTCAGGCTCACTCCTCACGGGCGGACCATACCTCCATTGTTGGAGGGGGTACACTGGTCCCGGTCCCCGCCTGCCTAGCGGGACCTGCTGGTGTTCTCCTACCAATCCATTGTCCACCCCTCCTCACTGCCAGAGCTCCTCAAGACTCGGAGCTGTGGGCTGCGGTCTTGGAGTCTCTAATTCCCAATCCAGCACTGTTCTGGGTGCTGCCTGTGGGATGGCTGCCAGTAAAGTCCAGCTGACCTGCCTTCAGGCTGATCAGACAAATCATCCCCTTTGATGCCTTTAAAGCCATGTTAAGGCTTTCTCTCTCTGCCCTACAGGGGCCATGATCTGCTTCCTCAAACCTTAGGGTGCAGGCCAGCTTATAAGCTGCCTTTACTTCCCTAAACTTCTCCTCCTGCTCTGTCACTTCTGAGGTGAGGCGGGCATTCTCTTCCCGCAGTCTCATCTCACTCCTCTTTGATTCTATGATTTGATACCTTAGGAACTCTGTCTTGTTTCTCGCATGGCTCTCTCCCTTGCCAGCTTCTTGGGTGAGGTGTGCATTCTCCTCTTGTAGCCTCATCTCATTGTTCCTAGCCTCTGTGACTTCCTGCACAAGGCGCTCTATAAATGCCTGGCATTTCATGACCCCTAGTGTGAGGCGTGCATTTTCTTCCCGCATCCTCATCCCACTAGCTCTGGCCTTATCTACCTCTCTTATGAGGCGTTCTACCTCCGCCTGGCATTTTTCACACTGGGACTCCCGATTCTTGGCCTCTTTAACATCCTCCTGCATGCTCATCTCACCCTTCCTAACCCAGCCACCTATACACTGATAGGTCAGCCTACACGCTGCCGCTAAAATCCGCAGGGCTACCCACATACTGAAAATGAGAAAAACTATAGCTGATGCTTTCTCCAGATCCAGACCACTTATTAAATCAAAAACTGCCTCCACTCCTACCTGGCTTGCCATTTGTAAAGGGGGGCATCTTTTAACTGGTTTATGGTAATTTACCTGGCCAGCAGCCTTTGCCTCTGAGCTCTGACCAATTCCAACCTTTTACCTGGTTTACGGTAATTCACCTGGTCAGCAGCCTTTTGCTGCTGCACGCTAAACCAATTTACAAACATCGGTTTCGAATCGCTACCCCTCCTTCAGTTCTCAGTAGAGGAACTTATGGAGGAATGATATTAAAACGGACAAGTGGTTTGGATGAGAGAAAAATCAAGTTTTATTACCTAAATAAACTACAATCAAAAGAATAAAATTATACCACACGAACACAGTAATTACAGTAAAACTATATAACAGGGGGTTGCAGATGGCAAAAACAAGGGATAAAATTGCTCCAATGTTACTTAAACAATCTTAGCAATTACCCTTAAATCACCACCCCCTAACTCCTGCTAGGTTGCCTTGCCGAGGAGTCAGAGCACCCTGCTCACCTCTGGTCCCAGGAAGTAACAAGAGAGATAGCTTCTCAGCAGCTATCTTATATATCTGGTGAGCCCCCTGCCGTTCTGCCTTGCAAGGGCTGTGTGCAAAATTCCCACCCAAAGGGTCCAATACACAAGAGAAAGCTGTGATTGGTCAACTCAGAGTAGTTGGACTGGGCTAATGTGTCTTCCGGAGCTCCCTGGGCTGACACAAAAGGGAAATACAACTGCTCTATTGTCCAGAATGCTAGGTGATTTAAACCCATTCAGTTCTTAAACGGTTCCAATTCAAGATCCAAAAGTCTCTTCTGCAGTTTAGATGTATCCACTCGATATACAAACAAATGCAAATAGCATTCAATTGCTTTGTAAACAAAGCATTGTCCTGTGGTCATCTGGAACCACAATTGATTGACAGTCTTGAGTGCTTAGCAAACAAAGTTCCTTTGTTCATGCTGGCAGTTTCAAGCACTCGATCTTAGAGTCAACATTGTAGAACGTTTTGTAAACAGGCATCGATTGTCCTGCTGCGGGGGGGTGGGGACTCCCCTTTGATTGGCAGCTCCATTGAACCTTACTTCCAGACACAGAAAGCTGCTTTCCAAGTCCTTTGTCTTCGGCCATGTGGTGTGACAGCCATTTTTATCCCTGGAAATTTAAAAGCACAACGCCCAGGGATTCTTTAATCAAAAAATTAATCTTCAGAACTGTAAATTATTGCAAATTCTTACAGCGTGTATGCTGTGAGAAGGATGCCGAGAAAATCCAATATGATTTGGACAGTTTGGGTGATTGGGCAGATGCATGGCAGATGCAGTATAATGTGGCTAAATGCGAGGTTATCCACTTTGGTGGCAAAAACAGGAAGGCAGGTTATTATCTGAACAGTAATAGATTGGGAGAAGGGGAAGTGCAATGAGACCTGGGTGTCCTTGTGTACCAGTCATTTAAGGTAAGCATGCAGGTGCAGCAGGCGGTTAAGAAGGCAAATGGTATGTTGGCCTTCGTAGCGAGAGGGTTCGAGTACAGGAACAAGGATGTCTTGCTGCAGTTGTACAGGGCCTTGGTGAGACCACATCTTGAGTATTGTGTGCAGTTTTGGGTGCCTTATCTGAGGAAGGATCTTCTTGCCATGGAGGGAGTGCAGCGAAGATTCACCAGACTGATACCTGGGATGGCAGGAATGACGAGGAGAAATTGGGTCGATTGGGCTTGTACTCGCTGGAGTTTAGAAGAATGAGAGGGGATCTCATTGAAACTTATAAAATTCTAATAGGACTAGACAGACTAGATGCAGGAAGGATGTTCCCGATGGCAGGGGAATCCAGAACGAGGGGTCACAGTCTAAGGATAAGGGGTAAGCCATTTAGGACAGAGATGGGGAGGAATTTCTTCACCCAGAGAGTGGTGAACCTGTGGAATTCTCTACCACAGAAGGCAGTTGAAGCCAATTCATTAAATATATTCAAGAAGGAGTTAAATATATTTCTTAAGGCTAAAGGGATCAAGGGATATGGGAGAAGGTAGTGACAGGGTACTGAGTTTGGATGATCAGCCATGTGGCCGCAAACGTGACTCCAGGATGGTTTGTTGCCTCCCTGGGGCCAGGGTCAGGGATGTCACTGAGCGGCTGCAGGGCATTCTTAAGGGGGAGGGTGAGCAGGCAGAGGTCGTGGTCCACATTGGGACCAATGACATAGGAAGGAAGGCAGATGAGGTCCTGCATCAAGAATTTAGGGAGCTAGGTAACAGATTAAAGAGCAGGACCTCAAAGGTTGTAATCTCTGGATTACTCCCAGTGCCACGTGCTAGTGAGTATAGGAATGGGAGGATAGAGCAGATGAATGCGTGGCTAAGGAGTTGGTGTAGGGGGGAGGGTTTTACTTTCCTGGATCACTGGGCCTGCTTCTGGGAAAGGTGGGACTTGTACAAGTCGGACGGGTTGCACCTGAACCAGAGCGGGACAAATATCCTTGCGGGGAGGTTTGCTAGCACTGTTGGGGGTGGTTTAAACTAACTTGGCAGGGGGATGGGATACAGAGGGGAGCTGAAATAGGGGGTGATGTGCTGCCAATTATAGAGAAAAAAACAAGTCAGCTTGGTAGACAGGGCAAACATATAAGGGCAAGGCTGGATGGCATCTATTTTAATGCAAGGAGTCTTGCAAATAAGGTGGATGAACTGAAGGTGTTGATAAACACATGGGAGTATGATATTGTTGCTATCACGGAGACATGGTTGAGGGAGGGGCAAGACTGGCAGCTCAATATTCCGGGGTACAGAATCTTCAGGCGAGACAGAGGGGGAGGTATAAGAGGAGGGGGTGTCGCAATATTAATTAAGGAGTCAATTACTGCAGTAAGGAGGGATGATATATTAGCAGGTTCCTCTAATGAGGCCATATGGGTGGAGCTTAAAAACAAAAAGGGGGCAAGCACTTTGCTGGGAGTGTACTATAGGCCTCCAAACAGTCAGGGGGAGATAGAGGAACAGATATGTAGGCAAACCTCAGAGAAATGTGCAAATAATAGGGTAATAATAAAGGGGGATTTCAACTTCCCCAATATTAACTGGGATAGTCAGAGTGTGAAAGGCTTAGAGGGTGTAGAATTCTTAAAGTGCATCCAGGAGAGCTTTTTGAGCCAGCATGTAGAAAGTCCTACAAGAGAGGGGGCGGTACTGGACCTAATTCTAGGGAATGTGGCTGGCCAAGTGGAAAAAGTGCTAGTAGGTGAGCACTTTGGTGACAGTGACCATAGTATGGTAAGATTTAAGGTGGTCATGGAAAAGGACATGGATGGGCTGGAAATAAAGGTTCTAAATTGGGGGAAGGCCGATTTTAATAGGATAAGGCAGGATCTGGCCAAAATGGACTGGGATCAGCTACTTGTAGGAAAATCTGCATCGGAGCAATGGGAGGCTTTCAGAAGGGAGATTGAGATCATACAATGGCAACATGTTCCCGTAAAGGTCAAGGGTGGTTCCAAAAACCACAGGGAACCTTGGATGTCAGGAGATATACGAGAATGGATTAGGAAAAAAAGGAGGGCTTTTGGCAGATACAAAAGGCTAAAGATGGAGGAAGCCCAAGAGGAGTACAAAAAGTGCAGGGGGATACTTAAAAAAGAAATTAGGAGATCAAGGAGGGGCCATGAAATAACACTGGCGAGCAAAATAAAGGAAAATCCTAAGATGTTTTATAAGTATATTAAGGGTAAGAGGATAACTAGGGAAAAAATAGGGCCCATTAGGGACAAAAGTGGCAATCTGTGTGTGGAGCCGGAAGATGTAGGAGGGGTTCTAAATGAATTTTTTGCATCTGTTTTCACTATGGAGAAGGACGATGTAGACATAGAAATAGGGCGGGGGGACTGTGATATGCTCGAACATATTAACATCGAGAGGGAGGAGGTATTGGCGGTTTTAGCTGGCCTAAAAATGGATAAATCCCCAGGCCCGGATGAAATGTATCCCAGGCTGCTGTGTGAGGCAAAGGAAGAGATTGCGGGGGCTCTAACACATATATTCAGGACCTCTCTGGCCACAGGGGATGTGCCAGAGGACTGGAGAACCGCTAATGTAGTGCCATTATTCAAGAAGGGAAGTAGGGAAAAACCGGGGAACTACAGGCCAGTGAGCCTAACATCAGTGGTAGGAAAATTATTGGAAAAAATTCTGAGGGACAAAATTTGTCTCCACTTGGAGAGGCAAGGATTAATCAGGGATAGTCAACATGGCTTTGTCAAGGGAAGATCATGTCTGACTAATTTGATTGAATTTTTTGAGGGGGTGACTAGGTGTGTGGATGAGGGTAACGCAGTGGATGTGGTATACATGGATTTCAGTAAGGCCTTCGATAAAGTCCCGCACAGGAGACTGGTCAAGAAGGTAAGAGCCCATGGAATCCAGGGTGCCTTGGCACATTGGATAAAAAACTGGCTTACTGGCAGAAGGCAGAGGGTGATGGTCGAAGGTTGTTTTTGTGACTGGAAGCCTGTGGCCAGTGGGGTACCACAGGGATCGGTGCTGGGTCCCTTGCTGTTTGTGGTCTACATTAATGACTTGGATATGAATGTAAAAGGTATGATCAGTAAGTTCGCGGATGATACAAAAATTGGTAGGGTGGTAAATAGCGAGGAGGGTAGCCTCAGTCTGCAGGACGATATAGATGGGTTGGTCAGATGGGCGGAACAGTGGCAAATGGAGTTTAACCCAGAGAAGTGCGAGGTGATGCACTTTGGGGGGACTAACAAGGCAAGGGAATACACAATGAATGGTAAGACCCTAGGCAAGACGGAGGGTCAGAGGGATCTGGGTGTGCAAGTACACAGATCCCTGAAGGCGGCGGAACAGGTGGATAAGGTGGTAAAAAAGGCATATGGGATACTTGCCTTCATTAGCCGAGGCATTGAATATAAGAGCAAGGAGGTTATGATGGAGCTGTATAAAACACTGGTTAGGCCACAGCTGGAATACTGTGTGCAGTTCTGGTCGCCACACTACAGGAAGGATGTGATAGCGTTGGAGAGGGTGCAGAGGAGGTTCACCAGGATGTTACCAGGGCTGGAGCGCTTCAGCTATGAAGAGAGACTGGGCAGATTGGGTTTGTTTTCCTTGGAGCAGAGGAGGCTGAGGGTGAACATGATTGAGGTGTACAAAATTATGAGGGGCATAGATAGGATGGATGCTGAGGAGCTTTTCCCTTAGTAGAGGGGTCAATAACTAGGGGGCATAGATTCAAGGTAAAGGGCGGGAGGTTTAGAGGGGATTTGAGAAAGAACTTTTTCACCCAGAGGGTGGTTGGAGTCTGGAACTCACTGCCTGAAAGGGTTGTGGAGGCAGGAACCCTCACAACATTTAAGAAGCATTTGGATGAGCACTTGAAATGCCACAGCATACAAGGCTACAGACCAAATGCTGGAATATGGGATTAGATTAGACAGGGCTTGATGGCCGGCGCGGACACGATGGGCCGAAGGGCCTCTATCCATGCTGTATAACTCTATGACTCTATGACTCTATGACTCTATGATCTCATTGAATGGTGGAGCAGGCTTGAGGGGCCGAATGGCCTACTCCTGCTCCTATCTTCTATCTTCCTATGTTTCCATGATATGATAAATGGGCATCGTTCTTGAATGCTCCTACACTCATTTTTAAATTGCTCTCCCCAGAAATGGACTTAGAGCACCTTCCCATCATGGAGGATGATGATACGGAGGAGGGAATCAGATAAACACCTATGAGACTGCTTACAGAGTACCATCAGGTCATTTACTGTGATGGCTCGGGAATGATGATTAAAAAAGGGACATCCCAACAATCCTCAGCTGGGATGGGGATACTAGTCGGGACTTTTCGAGATTACTATTCTTTTTATCCAGAAGAATTACTGTCTGTACCTCTTGGCCATAAGACAGCGCAATATGCTGAAACCGCAGCATTACGGTATGCTTTAGTAAAGGCAGACCTTATTAAACCCACACTAATCTGTATGGATAGTGACTACTGTAAAAGAGGATATAACCAAGATCTAGTTTTCTGGGAACAAACAAATTTTACCAATCAGAAGGGTAAACCCATAAAACATAAGTCATTGTGGGAAGATATTCTCCGTTCGAGAATGGAGAAACAGAATTGTTAGGTGATTCATGTCAACAGGCATACCACTGGGACAGTACACTCATAAGGAAACAGCCTTACAGATGAACAAGCGAAACATTCGGTCTGCATGACACCCCCTCGAGAGGGGCCTGCCAATATTAGTGTAATCACTAAGGCAGAACAGGCAGCTAATCAGGATGAAGAACTGATTCAGCTATTTGATCCAACAAAAGAGAATCCACCAGGATATCCACCAAAGTACCTTTACTCAGAAACCCCATGGGTATTGTGCTAGTTAAGTTGCCCAAGGGAAACCGAGAAGTACCCCCGAGACACAAATGAGAACAGCATGTAAAAGAAGTTCACGAGGGCATAGGTCAAGCACATTGTGGTGCCAGAACAACATTCCGCAAATTGACGCCCTTATATTGGTGGCCAGGCATGCTTAAGGCCTGTAAAACATACGTGGCAAATTGTGAGCCCTGCCATTTAACCAATAAGTCATCACTAATTAAGCCACCACCATTGGCTCCTGTGAAAGCTGATGAGCCAATGGGAAAATTCTTTATTGACTTTATTGGACCACTTTCCCTGTCTTTGGGATACAGACATGTTCTCGTTTGTGTAGATGGATGCACTTCCTTCTGCTGGCTGGTCCCCACAAAAACTGTTTCGGAAAACGCACTTGCCAAGGCTATTTCTGACATAATTACTGTAGCTATTGCACCCAAAATCTTACACTCTGATCAAGGCGGAGCCTTTGTCTCCAAGGTCTTCAAAGACTACTGTGAACAAAGGGGGATTGGGTTAGAGCACAGCACGCCACGTCATCCGCAATCAGCGGGGATGGTGGAACGTAAAAACCAGGAAGTAAAAAAGCTATTGGTCAAACTGTTGAGAATCAGGGGGAATAAGTGGACCACCATCATTTCAGAGGTACAGCTATCACTTAATAATGTGCCAACATCTGCATCAGAGACAGTGTCCCCTAAAACTCCATATTATCTGATGTATGGGGTTCAGATGAATACACCGCTTACCGATAGTTCTTTTATTGCTTCTACACACTCTGAGCCCTTGACCCGACAGCAACAGTTAGATTTGAAAAAAGAAGTAACAGAGGAGATTCATCAAATTGATCAGAGGATAAGGGAAGCAAATAGGGAGAAAAAATTGATAAACAAAGCATGGCAACCCCTAGTAGGAGAATGGGTACAGGAAAAGAAGTTCGAGCAAAAACCTGGTTTAAGACCGAAGTGGAAAAAACCTGTTCAAATACAGTCTGTTATTAACGAAAGAACAGTTAAAATATATATTAATCAGCTGAATAACAAGCATATTCTTAAAACTGTGTCCATAGGCAATCTCAAAAGATGTCCTGCGGGATACCGAAAAGGAGAAACAATACAAGGTGCAGTCATACACTATCTTTCAAGACCCAGCTTGGAGCACGATACAGGAAATGGATGCCATTGAATTACTGACGACAGTCAGTCAGGTGGTGTCACCGACTCTTCCACACAATGCTTGGCAAAGCCTCAGGAATTGGATTCGTGAAAAGCAACAACCGAAACAAGGACAGATCAATTAGTTACTTCAACGAAGGAGGAAGACGCAGCGGATGAAGAAGGAATCAACTGAGCGCCTGGCAAGGCCTTTACGAAAACAAGTATCTGTGTACACAGGCCAGATCAAAGGAACAGTGTGTCAAGCTTCAGCTAGTTTCAAATGACGTCTCCTTGACTCGTATGAATAACTCAACTCTACGGAACATACTTCTGCCGATTGGACATTCTAAGTACATGTTGTTTCGCTACTTGCATGACTATGTACCTGTCATCCTTTTAAATTGTGTTCAATTTAAAATAAGGCAAACATTGTCCTAGGATGACTTAAAAGGAATTTTCATGTAGCACATGATTGTGTTTCTTGTGAAATTAATGTGCTATTGTAACCTTATTAGTAATATTGACCAAACTCTGTCTAGATGTTCCAGCTCATTTTTTGGTCAAGGGGGGGTGAAGGAATAGCCATATTCAGAAAAATACACCATCCTATGAACAGAATTTTGACTTATTAAGGTTTGGAAGTCTGGAAGCCTTAACAATCAAAAGATGTAAACAGCATACAGGCTTTTGAGATAAGATAGGTTGTTGACACTGAAACAATAGCCCTATTGAAGCAGCAGGTTGGAGGTTCCTCTAGGTCTGCAGCTTGGAAAGAACACAATAGCTATACCCAGTTAAGTGTTAAAAACCAACACTTCGGAAAGAAACACAGAAAGATTAAAGAAACAAGGGCCTTTGTAAAAATGACATCAAGTAAAAGAAACACCTGACATCAAATGAAACAGGAGACATGATTATATGTTACAACCAACTGAGGTAAATAAGAATTGCATAGATCACCCTAGTTGAGGTGTTTTTAATTTACACGTTGTAAAAAGAATTGCACAGAAAGCCTTTGTAAAAATAACATCAAATGAAACATGGGAGGCAACAGTCATCACATTGTTTTTGTGTTGAACTTGGAACACCTAGGAGACATGAAGTCTGTGGTACAACCAGTTGAGGTGTTCTAAATGCAAAAGATACAAACAGGACACTTTGATAAAAATGACATCAAATAGAACCACTGCTGTCACATTGTTTATATGATAAGCTTGAGACATCTACACAGCAGGCATAATTCTGCAAGCTACAAGCTGAACTGACTGTAAGAATAGAAGGAGCCAACAGAAAAATGACTAGCGATAATTAGCTTACATCAGCAGAAAACTTCAAAGGATATACCACTGCAGAAAGGGTATAAATATAGAACTTTCAAATGGCAAGATAGGATTCACTGAAAGAGGCAAAGTGATTCTCATGCTTCAGAGGCAGGCTCTGTAAATTTTTAACGCTTTGAGTCTCGGGGATCAAAGGTATTTGATTTCGGTGGATATCCTGGAATAAGACTAAGAAACGTAAAAATGTAACGAAGTTAAGATGTGAGAATAAGGATCTCTGATAATAAGAATTGTAAGCTAAGTGTATTTGGAACTGTTAATATTGCGATTGAATCACCAGCTGTAAGTTACATGTCGGTTCTTTAATAAATCTATATTTTTTTAGAATTGTCTCACATAGTACTTCTGTATCAAACTCGCAAACTCAATCTCTGTATACTCTTTGGTGAGGAGTTGCAGAATTCTGGAGGAGTTTTCCGGACCCTCATAATATCCGGAAGGTTACAGTCTAGTTAAACTTATTAAAAGTGCTATCTGGAGGATGGTAACATCTTCAGTTTGTTCCTTTCCTTTAGGGAGAGATAGTCTGAACCTTTAGACCCAATTAAGCATCTTTTGGATTCGGCTACCTCTAACTTTAGTTGAAGGTGAACGTCTGGAGAATACGCCTGATCCGGGGTAGCCTGAAAGAGGCTAGGACTAGTAAAAATCCTAGCCATTTTGTGCAGTGCACAGCAGACCACGACCATTCTGGAGACCCTGTATGGTGTATACTGCAGGGCTCCACCTGATCAGTCAAGGCAACGGAAGCGCATCTTCAACAATCCAATGGTCTGCACTATGATGGACCTGGTCGAAGTGTGGCTGGCATTGTAGCGCTCCTGAACCTCGTTAGCTCACCTCCTGATCGGCATCATTAGCCACTTCTTCAGGGGTAGCCTTTGTCACCAAGGAGCCATCCATTAAGTTGGTTTGGTGGATTGAACATCGGAGGAACATTAGAGTGCTGCAGGATGAAAGAGTCATGGCAACTTCCACAGAACTTGGCGCAAACATGCAAGAACTCCTTCTTGGGCTTACACACCCACTGTACGTTGAGGGAGTGGAAGCCCTTTCAGTTGACAAAAATAGCTGGGTTGTGATGGGGCGCCCTAACGGCCACATGTGTGCAGTCTATGATGCCCTGCATGCCTGTCATATTTGCAAAGCCAACTGAGAGGGTGGTTATACTTGCTTGATCCCTTGTGAACTGGATGTAATTGTGGGCCTTAGCAAAAAGGGCATCAGTAACCTGCATGATGCAACTGTGGGCGGCTGACTGGGAGATGCCGCTGATGTCTGCTGATGATCCCTGGAAGGAGCCTGAGGCAAAGAAGTTGAGTGCGGTGGTGACTTTGACAGCCACTGGTAAGGGGTGTCCACCCGTTCCTCTTGGCACCAGGTCTTGTTGCAGCAGGCCACAGATCTCTCGGACAACCTCTTGCGAAAGTATCAGCCTCTTTTGGCACTGCTGCTCACTCATGTTGAGGTAGCTCATCCTCTGCCTGTAAACTCTCTGTCGGGTGTATCTCCTGCGGTGAGGTGCCTCGATGCACTGGTACCTTCTGCCCTGTGCAGCATCAGGTTGCTGAGCAGGAGGTTGGGGCTTCTGCTGCTGTTGCTGCTGAGCTGCCTGGTTCTGCTGCTGCCCTCGATGCTCCTCATCCTCATCTGAGGTCCATGGTGAAAGGAAATTAAGGGTTCCCATGCTGCTTGTAGGTGCCTCCTTTGGGGAAGCGCTCATTGCAGGCGGGGAGAGGGTCTTCCAAGGAGGTCCCACAGTTGATGGAGTCAAGCTGCAGCACCTCCGACTTCAGAAGGCCTTCTAAAAGTGCTCAGAGACCATTTAAAGCCAAGGTCTGCTACCTGCAAGTAATCCTTGCTGCAGTAAACGATGTCTTGTTAGACCTGCAGCAGTGAGGAGGCCACCCACGAGTCAACCCACCAGGTTTACCTGGCGTGGTTCAGGAGGTGCGTGGAGCACACCGAAATGCTGTGACATTCACGAGGGCCTCTCAAAATAGGCTTAGAGGGGCCCTCAACAAGCATTTAATGAAGTTAATTAGCGCAATGGCCAGCTGGTGGTGGGAGCGTTTCCCGACCTCCAAAACCGGCACCGGCAAAATCCCATGGAGGCAGGTTGGAGGCGGGTTCCGAACCCGACCTCTTTGAATCTAATTTTCCCGCCTTTCCCGACTCCAAACCCGCCTCCTTCGACGTCAGAAAATTGCCCCCATAGATTGCAGCTCTGGTGGTGCAGCGTAGGGTAGAATAGACAATATCTGATGTACTGGCTTCCACAACCAGGTGACCAGGATGCAGACTACTGTCTCAGAGTTTTCAAGATCTGATAGTTGCCTTAAGACCAACCAGCCTGCTGATCAGTAAGCACACAGATTCAGGGCCCAGTGGAATAGCAATAGCTATAGGCTTGTGTTGACTTTGGTGTTTGCTGTATTAACGGAGAATGTGCCCTCGTGTCATGCTCTGTTATTCATGGAGTATATAGTCATACAAGAAGGAATGTGCTTACTTCATGTTGACATTCAGTCAGCTGATTATTAAAAAAGAAAGAAAGACTTGCTTTTATATAGCACCTTTCACGACCACCGGACATCTCAAAGCATTTTACAGCCAATGAAGTACTTTTGGAGTGTAGTCACTGTTGTAATGTTGGAAACGTGGCAGTCAATTTGCACACAGCAAGCTTCCACAAACAGCAATGTGATAATGACCAGATAATCTGTTTTAGTGATGTTGGTTGAGGGATAAATATTGGCCAGGACACTGGGGATAACTCCCCTGCTTGTCTTCAAAATAGTGCCATGGGACCTTTTATGTCCACCAGAGAAAGCAGACGTCAGTTTAACGTCTCATCTGAAAGACAGCACCTCTGACAGTGCAGCACTCCCTCAGTACTACACTGGAGTGTCAGCCTAGATTTGTATGCTCAAAGTTCCTCAAGTGGGACTTGAACTCACAAGTATTTCTGACTCAAAGACGGGGGTGCTACCAACTGAGCCACAGCTGACACTGTGGCATGGTTATGTAGGGCAAAGAGGCCTGATGTGTAGTCATGTTATAGGATGGGTCCTGGAATTAGGGAATGTTCCTATATTTGAAAGTGGTCGAGAAGGAAGTAAGGTTCTGGTGTCAAAGGTAGACTTTGTTACACAGAAGAGACGTTTTCAGTGATGAGTTGTGCTCAGATGCAGCAGTCACTGAGAAGTTCTTTGAGTGGCAGGGAGTGCCCTGCTCATCCATGTATTGCTGCCTCCAACACTGTCAGGGCCATTTCTACAGGAATACCCCAGTCCAGGTCTTTGTGTTTGGCAAAGCCATGCAGGGCTCAGCAGGCTGCAGCTATGTGGGACACACAACCCAGAGCACAATGCAAGACCCCTCCCAAACTGCAGCAGAAATGCCCCTTTAAGACTCCACTTGACAACAACTCTTGTCAAGGTATGTGCCTCATTACAGCCTTGGTCCAAACATGGACAAAGGAGTTGAATTCCAGAGGTGAGGTGAGAGTGACTGCCCTTGACTTCAAGGCAGCATTTGACTGAGTCTGGCATCAAGGAGCCCTAGTAAAACTGAAGTCAATGGGAATCAGGGGGAAAACGCTCCACTGGCTGGAGTCATACCTAGCACAAAGGAAGATGGTTGAAGTTCAATCATCACAGCCCCAGGACATCGCTGCAGGAGTTCCTCAGGGCAGTGTCCTAGGCCCAACCATCTTCAGCTGCTTCATCAATGACCTTCCCCCCAACATAAGGTCAGAAATGGGGATGTTCGCTGATGACTGCACAGTGTTAAGTGCCATTCACAACTCCTCAGATAATGAAGCAGTCCATGCCCGCATGCAACAAGACCTGGACGACGTTCAGGCTTGGGCTGATAAGTGGCAGGTAACATTCGCGCCACAGAAGTGCCAGACAATGACTATCTCCAACAAGCGAGAGTCTAACCACCTCCCCTTGACATTCAATTCAATGACATTACCATCGCCGAATCCCCCACTATCAACATCCTGGGGGTCACCATTAACCACAAACATAACTGGACCAGCCACATAAATACTGTGGCAACAAGAGCAGGTCAGAGGCTATGTATTCTGCGGCGAGTGTCTCACCTCCTGACTCCCCAAAGCATTTCCACCATCTACAAGGCACAAGTAAGGAGTGTGATGGAATACTCTCTACTTGCCTGGATGAGTGCAACTCCAACAACACTCAAGAAGCTCAACACCATCCAGGAAAAGCAGCCCACTTGATTGGCACCCCAGCCAGCACCTTAATCATTCACTCCCTCCACCACCGGCGTACCGTGGCCGCAGTGTGTACAATTTTACAAGGTGCACTGCAGCAACTCACCAAGGCTTCTTCGGCAGCACCTCCCAAACCCGCGATCTCTTCCACCTAGAAGGACAAGGGCAGCAGGTGCATGGGAACACCACCACCTCCAAGTTCCCCTCCAAGTCACACACCGTCCTGACTTAGAAGCATATCGGTGATCCTTCATCGTCGCTGGGTCAAAATCCTGGAACTCCCTCCCTAACAGCACTGTGGGAGTACCTTCACCACACGGACTGCAACGGTTCAAGAAGGCGGCTCACCACTACCTTCTCAAGGGCAACTAGGAATGGGTAATAAACGCTGGCCTTGCCAGCGATGCACACATCCCATTAGTGAATTAAAATTTTTTTATAGCTCTCCCCTGCTGCTATTTGTGCAACTCTTAGTGGAGATATGATCGTTGGATGTGGGGGGTATGCCTCCTCACCCACAAGCCATGTGTTGACATGATTTTCTTCATTGACGAGCCTAGGGAGGGATGATTTCCAAAGGACAAATGCATTGTGACAACATCCAGCATATCTTGTGTTGATATACCAGATCCTTTGCATGTTGTTGTACACAATCTGTACATTCAGGGAATAGAAGCCCTTCCTGCTAAGGGGGTTAAGTGTAAGATCTCACAAAGCAATGTTGGTGCCATCTATTATAACCTGGATCTTAGCAAAGCCAGCAACCCTGTAAAACTGGATGGCCCAATACCCAGCTGACATTCTGTGATGCCAGAGTCACTGAATTCCCCAGCCCTCCTGAAAGGTCCACCTGACGAATGCATGCCCATACTGGGGCCTTGGTTAATATTATAGAAATCCCCCGTGGCTGCCTCAATTGGCTCAGTGCCATAAAGGTTGAGTGCTGTCATCACCTTGACAGTGTAGGCAGATAATTGTGGCTGCAACTTCTCAGGCAGTAGCTGGTGTAACTCCTCTATTGCCTCTTTGGTGGAAGGGTAATGACTCCTTAATTGTTGCTTCACTCTCCTTTCCTCCATCCTGGAGGAAAATGAATATTTTACATCAGTCTTTACAGTAGAAGACACTAAGAATATCCCAACACTGGACAAACAGGGGGCTAAAGGGGGGGAGGAGCTAAACACGATCAAAATCACTAAGGAAGTGGTACTCGGTAAAATAATGGGACTCAAGGCGGATAAATCACCTGGACCTGATGGCTTACATCCTAGGGTCTTGAGGGAAGTGGTGGTAGGGATTGTGGATGCATTGGTAATAATTTTCCAAAACTCCCTGGACTCGGCAAAGGTCCCGGCAGACTGGAAAACTGCTAATGTGACACCCTTATTTAAAAAGGGCAGTAGACAGAAGGCTGGAAACTATAGACCGGTTAGCCTAACATCTGTGGCAGGTAAAATTTTGGAGTCCATTATTAAGGAGACAGTAACAGGACATTTGGATAATCATAATTTAATAGGACAAAGTCAGCATGGTTTTATGAAGGGGAAGTCATGTTTGACAAATTTGCTGGAGTTCTTTGAGGAAGTAACGTATAGGGTGGATAAAGGGGAACCAGTGGACGTAGTGTATTTAGACTTCCAAAAGGCATTTGACAAGGTGCCACACAAAAGATTATTGCTTAAGATAAAAAATCACGGGATTGGGGTAATATTCTGGCATGGATAGAGGATTGGCTATCTAACAGAAGGCAGAGAGTTGGGATAAATGGTTCATTCTGAGACTGGCAATCAGTAACTAGTGGTGTTCCGCAGGGGTCAGTGCTGGGTCCCCAACTCTTTACAATCTATATTAACGATTTGGAGGAGGGGACCGAGTGTGACATATCAAAGTTTGCAGATGATACTAAGATGGGAGGGAAAGTAGTGAGTGAGGAGGACATAAAAAACCTGCAAGGGGGCATCGACAGGCTAAGTAAGTGGGCAGAGATTTGGCAGATGGAATACAATACTGGAAAGTGTGAGGTTATGCACTTTAGCAGGAAAATTCGTACAGCAAGTTATTATCTTAATGGCAAGAAACTGGAAAGTACTGAAGTACAAAGGGATCTGGGGGTCCTGGTGCACGAAACTCAAAAGGTTAGTATGCAGGTGCAGAAAGTGATTAAGAAGGCCAATGGAATGTTGGCTTTCATTGCTAGGGGGATAGAATATAAAAATAGGGAGGTATTGCTTCAGTTGTACAAGGTATTAGTGAGACCGCACCTGGAATGCTGCGTTCAGTTTTGGTGTCCATACTTAAGAAAGGACATACTTGCTCTCGAGTCAGTACAAAGAAGGTGCACTCGGTTAATCCTGGGGATGAGGGGATGGACATATGAGGAGAGGTTGAGTAGATTGGGACTCTACTCATTGGAGTTCAGAAGAATGAGAGGCGATCTTATTGAAACATATAAGATTGTGAAGGGGTTGGATCGGGTGGATGTGGGGAAGATGTTCCCGATGATGGGTGAAACTAGAACTAGGGGGCATAGTCATAGAATAAGGGGCTGCTCTTTCAAAACTGAGATGAGGAGGAACTACTTCACTCAGAGGGTGGTAGGTCCATGGAATATGCTGCCCCAAAAAGCTGTAGAAGCTACATCATTACATAATTTTAAAACAGAAATAGACAGTTTCCTAGAAGTAAAGGGAATTAAGGGTTGCGGGGAGCGGGCAGGAATTTGGACATGAGTCTAGGTTCGGATCGGTCATGGCCCTGTGGGTAGCGGAGCGGGCCCAGGGGCCATGTAGCCTGATCCTGCTCCTATTTCATGTGTCTACATAGATACATAGATACATAGAAGATAGGAGCAGGAGTAGGCCATTCGGCCCTTCGTGCCTGCTCCGCCATTCGATGAGATCATGGCTGATCCTTTAATTCAGTATCCCGTCCCCGCCTTCTCTCCGTAACCCTTAACCCCTTTTGCCCGTAGAAATATATCTAATTCCCTCTTAAATATATTTAATGAGCTGGCGTACACTGCCCTCTGTGGCAATGAGTTCCACAGGTTCACCACTCTCTGAGTGAAGAAATTCCCCCTCATCTCTGTCCTAAATGGTTTAGCCCTTATCCTTAAATTATGTCCTCTAGTTCTGTTCTCACCCGCCAAGGGAAACATTCCTTCTGCATCCAGTCTGTCTAGACCTGTCAGAATTTTATACACTTCTATGAGGTCCCCTCTCAATCTTCTAAACTCCAGTGTGTACATCCCTAAACTACATAGTCTCTCCTCATAGGTCATTCCCGCCATTCCTGGTATCAGCCTGGTGAATCGCCGCTGCACCCCCTCCATGGCAAGAACATCCTTCCTCAGATGAGGCGACCAAAACTGTACACAGTACTCGAGGTGTGGTCTCACCAGTGCCCTGTACAGCTGCAGCAAGGTATCCCTGTTCCTGTATTCTAACCCTTTTGCTATGAAGGCCAGCATACCGTTTGCCTTCTTGACCGCCTGTTGCACCTGCATGCTCGCCTTCAGTGACTGGTGTACAAGAACACCCAGGTCTCTCTGTACTTCCCCCTCTCCCAATCTATTGCCATTTAAATAATAATTTGCCCTCCCGTTCCTGCACCCAAGGTGGATAACTTCGCACTTGTCCACATTATAGTGCATCTGCCATTTATCCGCCCAATCGCCCAGTCTGTCCAAATCGCTCTGGAGCTTCCTGGTCTCTTCCTCTGAGCCCACCCCCCCTCCTAGTTTAGTGTCGTCTGCAAATTTGGAAATGCTGCATCCGACTCCCTGATCCAGGTCATTAATGTAAATTGTGAACAGCTGGGGGCCCAGGACAGATCCCTGTGGTACCCCACTTGTTACTGCCTGCCATTCAGAAAATGAGCCGTTTATTCCAACTCTCTGTTGTCTAATTCTGTAAGATTCAGGAAATGGTTCTGTGATAGTGGATTGGCGGTTAGGATCAGATCAGCCATGATCTTATTGAATGGCGGAGCAGGCTCGAGGGGCCGATTGGCCTACTCCTGCTCCTATTTCTTATGTTCTTATGTTCTTATGTTCTTATCCGCTCCTGCTCCTTCTTCTCCTCTATGATGATGATCTGCAAAGGTACACCCAGAATGAATGACATACCTGCTCTGGAGAAGCCCTCACTGTGACGGAGGGGATCGAATTCTCCCGGGCTGCCTCACACTCCCACAGGCTAACAGAAACCAGACTTGGCTAAATGCCAGAAAACCACTCCAAAATGTAATTCGTAGCTGCAGTAATTGCCACTCAAACTTTCAGCAATTTGCAGGCTCAAAAACACACTTGCACCATTTGCCAGTATACGATTAATTTTGGGGATAGAGACTGGAGAACGTTTGTAAATATTAATTCTCCTTTTCCATTAGCTTGCATTTAATGAGAGACTCTCAATTTTTAATTAACCCTCCTGGCCTTCCAGCAACACACTTGGGGAGTAAAATTGGGTCGGGCGCTAACTTTTAACTTTTTGAAAAGTTAGTGCCCGGCGAAATCCATTGAAAAATGTTGCAAAATTGGGTGTTTTCACCCCAGGAGTGAAACGGGGCGGTAAATGAGGCGCTAATGGTCCCAGTGGAGCACTGCAGGGGCACTATTGCCAGAGCTACCCAATTTCAGCCTTCAAGCCTTGACTCGAGCTTATTCTAGCTCTTAAAGGGGAGGCCATTTCAAGCTGCAGTTGCTCATTCTCAGCATTGCTGCACTGGAGTGCGACCTCTCAGCGACTGAGACAGCTTTGTGCCATGGCTGCTGCAAGGGAGAGAGAGAGGGTTACTCGATTCAGCCATGTGGAATTGGAGACATTGGCGGGGGCAGTGGAGAGAAGGAGGGAATCGCTGTTCCCTTCATCTGGCAGGAGGCCATCGCCACAGATATTCAGAGCCATCTGGCGAGAAGTGACCAAGGAGGTGTCGGCCAGCACTGTCATACCTTACACAGTGTCAGAAGAAATTCAACAACATCGGTCGGGTGGTGGAGGTGAGTACATGTTTGCAGACCTCCTACATACCAGCCTCTGATCCTCTGTCTGTGCACACTGTGCAAACCACCACTTCCCCACCACTCAACCACCGAGCATCTGCATCTCCTCAAACTCACATCCTCATCTCACACCTTGCCTACATTCAAAGCTATTCAACCATGGCAGGCATATCTTCCACAGACATAGCTGGCCTCTCACTACACACAAGTTCCTTTCTTTTGCAGGCCAAGATGGCATATAATATGAGGGAGCAACATCGGACTGGAGGGGGGAACCTCAACTGTGAGACCTCTCTGACCTTGAGGAGCGAGTGCTGAGACTCATTGGCCCGCAGGTGGTGAGCGCCGCGGCCGGCAGAGACGTCGGCCCAGCTGGGGACAACAACGGTATCTTTATCCCCTCTCCTTTTCTCATCCCACTTTCCCGTCAAAGCAGAAGCATTTATCACTTTCCACCTCCTGATACTGCCTGCCTTCCTTGCTCCATACCTGCCCTCACCTTAACGTGAGTCTTGTGTTATTTAGACTTTCTGATAATCTCCCAGCAGATGTGCAGCCTGTACTTGAGCCACTCCAACACACTCAGGAGGGAGTGGAAGAGGAGGAGGAGGAGGAGCCAAGCACTGCGTCACTGCATTTCTCACCCGCAGGCACCAGCTCAGAGACTGCTACTACCCGTTCCTTGGAGGTTAGCTTAGCACAGGGGTCTGCCCTGGGTGATGCACTGGGGCCTAGCGCGCTGCAGCAAGGTCAAGGGGAAAGGGAACCTCAGGAGCCAGCTCCCCGGAGAGAGAGTTTGCGCGCAAGTTCTGCTGCACAGGACTCAGATGAGGACCTCGATGGTGGGGCCTTTAGAAGACCAATGATGGCCATGCATTCCGAGATGGCAAGGGTGCCCGAGAACCTCTCGGTAGTGGGTAAGGAGCGTGGAGGAGTCCACCTCCAGCATTGCACAAAGCTCTGCGCACACCATGGAGCCCATCATTGCCCTCTCTCAGGATGACAGCATTCCTGATCCCACCACTGCCACTCCACCATTGCAGTTGTCGCAGCCTGTCATCCAGCCAGCCCAGACTGCTGCCGCCCATGCTGAGGTGGTGCAGCCTACAGCCAGGCATTCCCAGCCCAGAGCTGGTCGAGGGCTTCCTGCAAGGCCATCTGAAGTCTCTCGCCCTCCACCAGCCGTGCTGCAGCCACAGGGGACACACGGCGGAGGAGCACTAGAATAGTTGAGCCAAAGAGGGGACATAAGGAAATGCACAAGGGTGATTCTTAATAATTTTTTTGTTTATTTTACAATCAAATTTTATAACATAAATTTAAATTGGAAAGCTAAGTGTTTACTGTTGTGTTTCATGTAACTTATGGGGCCATATTGATGTGGTCTTGGGGAAGTCCAGAGGAACATGGTAGTGGGATGGCATTCAGTTGACTGTATTCCCACTGAACTGCTGACCGGCCACCTTTACTTCCTGGCCCCATGCTAGCAGATGTTGTAAATGGTTCTCTCTGCTCATGTACTGTCCCCCTTCTTTTTAAAGCTGCCATCATCACCCCCCTCCTCAAAAAGCCCACCCACAACACCTCTGTCCTTACAAACTATCACCCTATCTCCAACCTTCCTTTCCTCTCCCAGGTTCCTGAATATGTTGTATAAACTTCTAGCATTTATTATTTAAAAAAAGCCTGTTCTAGATATTATCTGTGCCCCATTATTTATGGTTTCTGAGTATTTGTGATTTAAACACAGATTATGGCCTATGGTTTCTCTAATGCATACTTCACCATGGTGCGCTAAAATGCAGTACTGTTATTGACTCAATACCATCCACTGTAACTCAGTTGAGAAGTGTCAGGCCAGGTTGAGAGTAGCCTCAATAAATGCCACTCACTTTGTGAGGTTTGTCTACTGCGTGACCCAGTGCAGCACTTTGTGAAACCTGAAATAAAAGGAAAACACAAAGCGGGAGCTAATGGGACGCAAAGCAACTGGCGCCCGGGTGCGGCAATGTTTGCGACACTCGTGAAATTGACGACATTTTGCGGCGGCGCTAAACACTACCGCCACGATCTCCTGCGCCGGCAGATTGTGACGTCAGTCGAGCGTGCAATGACCCGGTAGTGCCCCAGACCGGATATTGAGTGGCACCCCTGCCTTACCGCCTGCCGTTAGCAACGACAGGTTGAGAGGAGCGTTTTGCAGTCGGGAAGGGACTGGGGGAGCACTATTTAAAGGCGACCGCTTCCTGCCTTTTTTTGTTGGCGACATTTTTGCACCATGCATTCTGAGAGAGAGAGAGAGACTTCTGGAGAGATTCAATGCTGTGTGAAGGAGTTTGGGGTACTGAGCAGCACTTTGCAGGTTCATTTTGATTTGACCTTCCTTGCATCGATTCAGAAGAGACTGTGGGGGCTGCACTCTGAGCTCTTTCCCTGGGTCTCGCCATTGTTCTTTCCAGCAGATTTGATGTACAGGACTCTCCAGGCCGAGATTCAAGGCTGCAATGAGCAGGGTGTGGATGGAGAGCAAGATCGACCCTCCCCTTTAGG
The DNA here is from genome assembly GCF_052327205.1 of Somniosus microcephalus. Classification (NCBI taxonomy): domain Eukaryota; kingdom Metazoa; phylum Chordata; class Chondrichthyes; order Squaliformes; family Somniosidae; genus Somniosus; species Somniosus microcephalus. The sequence goes on along the minus strand of NC_141000.1, from coordinate 40,027,154 downwards.
AAATGGCCAGCGCCATTGTGTCTGTGTTCCATTGCTGACTGACATCACATGAGCTTCGCCAGCGCTCTGAGGTAGCACCTCGCTCCTCGGCCTTTGCGCCTTAAGAGAGGTGTGAAGCACCTGATTTAGCGCTCCAATCACCTCCAGGGGTGATAAAAGCCAAGTTTGCAGGCGGAGGTGATAATTAGCGGCAGGCGCTAAACTTTGCACCCGGCCGATAATTGTGCCCCAAACGGGGCGATACCAAATTTCTCCCTCAAAGTGTAGCTTAAAGTGACTGCATAGTAATAATGGGCACTTCCTGTATTTCGCTCGAGCATTATAGTTAGAGGGATGCTTGAATGCCTCAGCTGAGGTCTTGGGGATAATGTTAACTTAGCGTGCCCTATGGGAAACCCACGGGTCAGGTGCAGCGCTGGTTATACACCCCGCCCAATATTACTTGCCGTTGACTTCAATGGAGATTAAAGCCGGGTGGGGTGTAAAACTAGTGTTGCATCCGATGGGCGGGTTAGGTTAAAATTGCCCCCATTGTCTTTCAGATTGACCCGTTCCATGGGGACCTACAGACAGCCATTCAAAAATAGGCCTTTGGTCTTGAAAGATCACCTGCACAATCCAAGCAAAATTATTTCAACCCTGCCCTGCTTCCAGTGTCAATTATGTTTCCTTCATTTCTATATACGCTGAATACTTACGATTAATTTTACAGTATTCCTTGTCTCTCTTTAATATTTTATTGGAGTACTCAGGAGATTACTGAAGCAGTTGTATCCCTCAGTGGCTACTTGGCATACTGCTCTGTTGCTTTTAGCGATAAGCTCCTGTTTTGTCTTAAACTTGTAGCGGTTCTTGAATGCAGAATTGTGTCACAGAGGTACAGGGCAGATTGTTTTGGCTTTAGCCTGTGAGCATTACGGTGGACTGAGCTGTGGAATCGAGTCATCAGCATGGCAAAGGATGAGCCCACTGCTGCTGATGCTGCTGCTGCTGATGATGATGATGGAGTCCCCAGCGTTTTTCTAAAGCTGGCTACAGACAATCCCAGAAAATGATTTCACAGAAATCACTTGTGAGTTTAGAGTTTTTATTGGGTGAGAAAGGACTGAAATTATTTTTGCACATCAAAAACAGTAGCGTATGTGTGGAATTTGTGATTTCCTTAATTAGAATCCTGAAATCTTATGAAATATATATAAAGCTGCAAAGTGAATGCCGTGTCTTTGTAAATATGCAGCCCACTGCTTCTGTGCTGTGTTGTTGCGAGACTATCAGCACAGCACTTTTAGTACACGTATATCTAAAAAAGCATGTAGGGCGACTCATGTCCATGGTCACTGCAGGAAAGCAAAAGGTTTAAACTGAAAAAAATGTTTCTTATCATCTGAGATTTATGAATCAATGGGAGTAGTTTTAACTTTCCTTTTCACAGTTGCTTGTCTCTCTAAGTTCCTGGTGCAGCGTGATGACAAAAATAAATTGGATCTGTAAAATGTGGCCATGTTAACAGAATATCATCTGCTTGTAAAATGGAAGCGCTTTCTGTACTTGTTTCAACTGAGCTGAAAGATACTGTCCAAAGGATGCCAAAGTTGCATTGAGCGAGAGCTTCCCCAAAGCTCAGCAAGTTCATCCACTGAGTAGCTAAGCCTTGCAACAACAACAATAAAAACTTGCATTTATGTAGCGCCTTTAATGTAGTAAAAGATCCCAAGGAGCTTCACAGGAAATATCAGGCAAAAGTTGACACCGAGCCACATAGAGATATTAGGACAGATGACCAAAAGCTTGGTCAAAGAGGTAGGTTTTAAGGAGCGACTTAAAGGAGGAGAGGCAGAGAGATTTAGGGAGGAAATTCTAGAGCTTAGGGCTTAGATGGCTGAAGGCATGACCGCCAGTGGTGGGGTGAGGGAGTGGGGGATTCACAAGTGGCCAGAATTGGAGGAGCACAGCATCTCCTGGGTTGTAGGCCTGGAGGAGGTTACAGAGATACAGGGAGGAATTTTAACCCCAAAAAACGGGTGGGTTATGGTCGGATGGGAGGCTAAAGAGTTAAAAAAAACTGAATCCCAATCCTAACCTGCCGCCAACCCACCCAATTCCAGTTTTAACAGAGGCGGGATGGAGAGCGGGCAGCCAACCCGCTCCCAGGAGGAGGGTTCTTCATTTAAATATTATAATGAGGCTCCGTGCCTCACAGTGATCCACCATTTTAAATATAACTCTAGCTGGGAGGGTTTCCCAGGCCCTGGGGAACTCGCTGGCTAAAGGAAGGCAAGGACCGTGGATTCAGGAGGTAAATGCCTTTCCACTTACCTGCTGGATCCAACGTTCCTGCCTCGCCAACCCCCCCACGTGTGGACACGCCCCAACCCTTCTGATCTCCCCCGACATCCCCCCCGACCCCCTCCCCAGGAGGCCTTCGATTTCCGATCCCTTCTCCGGACTTCCGACCTCCCTCTCTGGCCCCCGATCACCCTCCAGCCTTCCGAACTCCCACTCCGGCCCCGATCTTCCTCCAGCCTAAACCCTCCGGACTGGATCCTCCTCCAACCTCCCCCTCCGGACCCGATCCTCCTCCGACCTTCCTCTCCGGACCCGATCCTCCTCCGACCTCCCCCTCCGGACCCGATCCTCCTCCAACCTCCCCCTCCGGACCCGACCTTCCTCCGACCTCCCCCTCCGGATCCGATCCTCCTCCAACCTTCCCCTCCGGACCTGATCCTCCTCCGACCTCCCCCTCTGGACCCGATCCTCCTCCGACCTCCCCCTCTGGACCCGATCCTCCTCCGACCTCCCCCTCCGGACCGGATCACCCTCCAGCCTTCCGAACTCCCACTTTGGCCCTGATCCTTCTCCGCCCGCTGACCCCCCAATCCCCACCTCCCACCAAAGATCCCTCCTCTCTGTGGCCTGGTACCACAGGCTTACCCACCCGACAGCCAGCCAACCAGGGAAACAGCACTTTGAAATGCTAATCAGGCCCTGCCGTTAAATGCAGCAGGGCCTGTGGGAAACCCGTTTTCCCGGGTTTCCCGACCGCTTTTCAGCCCCCTCACTCCTTACCCACCTCCACAGACCAAGAAGGTCCCACATTTGATTCTGCTGTGTGTTGAGTTAGCTAATCTCAACTGGGGAAGTGGCAGGCCTGTCACTACTGCTGGCCTCAGCACCCTGGCATAGAGAGTGGAAAATTAGCCTGGCAGCAGTCATGATGCCTTCATCCTGCGCCATTGCTCACCACTTCCCTACCTTACCATCCCCTCTGCCATGGAACATCAGAGTGTCCTTCTGGGCATAAAGCTGAAATGAGAGCTACCAGCAAACAAATATTCCAAACATAGGGCTAGATTTTCAGTATAGGCAGTTTTGGGGCGCTAACCTTAGCGCCCGCCCGAAGTTAGCGCCCGCCCCAAAGTAGCGCCCCGTTGCCGGGAATTCAGTGGCTTCGCCCTAAGAGCTTGGTGGAGCGCTAAAAGAGGCGTTCCACTACTATCTTTAGGCGCTAAGCCGGCGGTCCAGAGGGATAGCGCCCAGGTGGGGCGCAGCGCGGGTGCGGTCATTTTTGGACTGACAGCAGACCCCGTGGCGCCGACCAGCTCTTAAAGGGGGAAGGGACGAATTGGTCTGCTGCCACGCCCTGCACACTGCAGCCTTGCAAAGAGGCCTCAACACTGCTGCTCAGCCCCAGGGAGTCATGGCAATGCCAGAGAAGGCCCGTCAGCGTGCCCTGCGCTTCTCAGAGGGTGATCTGGACATAATGGTCACAGCTCTGGAGGTGAGGCGCAAGATCTTGTTCCCAGAGAGTGGGAGGAATCCAACCCACCACGACTACACCAAAGCCTGGAAGCAGATCGCCCAGAGGGTGACGTTCACCGGCGATGCCCCCAGGACCCACAAACAATGTCGTAAAAAATACAACGACCTGACCAGGATTGTCAAGGTGAGTAGCCTTTCCAGTCTCCTCCTCATTCTTGCATGTACACCTGACATGATGGGCAAAGGGAGCTGAAAGTCCTATTGGCCAGCCCTCAGCCAGCAGCATTGGGACAGTCATGAGCATCAAATGGCCATTCGGCACTCTACACTTTGGCCAAGCTATTCCACCATGGGAGGCTGTGCACACTACATCAGGGCTTCACTCTGGCCAAGCTATTCCACCATGGGAGGCAGTGCACACTACATCAGGGCTACACTGCGCACTTACAGCCCGTCCTTTCTCTTGCAGGCTAAAGTAGCCTTTAATCACCAGGCCCGTGCCAGGGGTGGCCGCGCCAAGCTGCAAAAGCTCACTCGGCTGGAGGAGCGCGTGTGTGTGCTCATGGGAGCCCGTGTGATCGTCCCCACAGCGTGCGGAGTATCCGACCCTCCACTGCCCGGCAATGGTAAGGACCTCGCCTTTTGGCCCTCTCGCATCGCACTGGCCCATCCGAGCTACCTCCTTTGCCACTGTCCCACCAATGCGCTGAATGCCACCAGTCCTAACTCCCTCGCTGACGCCGTCTCCTCACTCTGAAGCTACTCTTGTGCATTCCTGCTTTCAGCTGGTGACGACCAGGACCCTGAAGCTGCCAGTGACAGCACCTCCGAGCAGGAGGAGGAGGAGGAGGAGCAAGCCGGACCATCGGGGGAACAGTCACGTCCCGCAGGAGAGGAGGAAATGCTTGACACCTCCCCACTGGACGAGAGCCTGGAGGAACTGTCGCAGGGCAATGCAGCTTCTGGGACCAGTGGCGTCCAGCCACCCAGGAGCCGTGCGCGTGGCCTGCGGCCTTCCCCCCAAAGGGGGGGAGGATCAGAGGGGAGTGCTGCTGATCGGCACACTCGCCGCCACCAACGTGGCAAGGGTCCCTTAGTTCGGCCCCCTCCTCCCCAGCGGGAGAGTCGCGACTCCAGTCCGGACACCTTCAGCTCGGAGGAGGTGCGGAAGCTGGATAAGATGGCCGAGGATTCGGACCGGTGCCACACGGAGCTCATGAGCGTGGTGGGGCGCATGCCTGAGGCCATCGAGTCGCTGGCGACCAGTGTGCGCGAGTTCGGGGCAGCAACTGCCGCGAGTGGCCGCATGCTGACTGATGCCGTCAAGACCCTGGCGGATGTGATGCGCGCGCACACCAGGACAACAGGGGCACTCACTGCTGCCACACGCGCTGTCTCAGGCAGGCATCGCCAGGGCAGCCGCCGCGCTGGACCATCCCAGCAAGCCGCCCCTCGGCTGATTGTTGCGGATCCTGCAGTGCGGGCCCGGCCGAGTGCCACCGCGCCACAGCACCAGCCAGCGCATCCCAGACGCCAGCTGGCCCACATTGCGCCATCCGTCGCCGCCATTCCCCCACTGGGGCGTCAAGGGCAAGCGGCTGCAGCTGATGGTGGCCAGGCTCAGGTGCGCCACTCAGCAGACGGCCCCTCGAGGCCCAAACGCCGTGTAGGCCGCCCCCCAGCGGCATCTGGCGGAAGGGCATCTGAGCCTCAGGCACCTTCCCCCAGCCTCGCAACAGCCACTGGGCAAAGCTTGCGAAGGAGCAGCAGGCCGGGCAGGGGAGGCAAAAGGCTGGGCAAGGTCTCGCCCTCGTGGGCCACTCAGTAGAGGGTGTGGCCAGCTTTCCTTTTATATGGCGGTGGCCATCTTTATTTTGCCCATGGTTGTGTTGTTGGAGGGCTTATTTTTTGCGTTAGGCCGACGTTGAGGCCCGGTTTGAAGAAAGGTGGAGTGACTCCTCCCCAGTTTGTGGGAGTGAGTCGTTTGTTGGGCTTTTTGTGGGGCCCGTTTATTGTTTTTGGGGATTCATGTGGGAAGGGCTTTTCATTTTTGTGTAATAAAAAATTATCTTTATTCATGCAGTCTCCATGGTTGTTCTTCTTCGTGTTTGTTGGCTTCGCCGGCTGAGGGCTTGCGGAGCGGCTGCATTCATCTTCCCTCATGGCCCCGGCCATTCCCTGACAGGGGGCTTAGAAGTACCGTGTAATAAGGTGGCGTCGTGCGGCCCTTGGCCCTGGTCGCTCCCTCCTGGGAACGTACTCCTGCTCCTCCTCCTCCTCCTCCTCATGCTCCTCCTGCTCCTCCTCCTGAGGTGCTGGTCCAACGTCAGGTGGCAGTGCCTGAGTCCGGCGGATAGCCAGGTTGTGTAGCATGCAGCAAACCACCACAAATTGGGAGACCCGGTCCGGCGAATACTGGAGAGCTCCTCCGGAGCAATCAAGGCAGTGGAACCGCTGCTTGAGGACCCCAATAGTTAGCTCGATGATGTTGCGGGTGGTTTGATGGCTCTCGTTGTAGGCCTCTTCAGCAGCGGTCCTGGGCGCACGGAGCGGGGTCATGAGCCACGTGCACAAAGGATAGCCTTTGTCCCCGAGTAGCCATCCTCTTGGGGGAGGCTGTGCCTGGAACATGTCATGCACAGTACTCTGCCGCAGGATAAAGGCATCGTGGCTGCTGCCTGGGAAGCTGGCATTGACTGCCATGATGCGCTGCTTGTGGTCACAGACCAGCTGCACATTCAGAGAATGGTAGCCCTTCCTGTTGCGATACTGCTCGCCATGCTCCAGAGGGGCCCGCAAAGCCACATGCGTACAGTTAATGGCGCCCTGCACCAAGGGGAATTCCCCGAGTCTGGAAAATCCCAATGCGTGCTGATGCTGGCTCTCCAGGGCCATGGGGAAGGAGATGAATTGGCTTCTCCTTCTGAACAGTGCTTCGGTCACCTGGCGGATGCAGCGATGTGTACCGTACTGGGAGATGTTTGCTATGTCCCCAGCAGCGTATTGGAAGGAGCCGGTGGCATAGAAGTTCAATGCCACCGTCACCTTCACTTCCACCGACAGAGACGTCCTGCACCTGAGCTTTGGCCGCAGATCTCGGTGAAGCAGGTGGCAGATCTCTGCAATCACCTCCTTTCGGAATCGGAGCCTTTTAACACATCGCGCGGCACTCATGTTTAGGTAGGAGCGCTGCTGGCGGTATAGCCTGACTGGGTAAGGCCTACGTGGCCGACGCCTGTAGCCCCCTCTGCCTCTAGCCAGGGCTGCCCCTCTCACAATGCGTCTGTGAGCCCTACGGACATGGAGCTGCAGCTCCGCGTTGGCACCCCATGCAACCCCCATCAAATCCTGGCAAACACTCAAATTTCCAAAAGGCCACTTGCAGCGCTCTGGCCTGAGTCCAAAAATACCTGAGCTCTTGCTGCTTGAAACCAGTTAGCTATCCTCCTTGTTGTGTCTCCAGAAATGCGTTGCACAAGAGTGTTTTCTGAAAAAAGGCTGGCCTTTATACTGGAGAGCACGTCCCCTTTAATTTGCGCCCCCCGGGGCCCGCGCTGGTTGTGTTGCGTTCCTTTTTCCAAACGCTCCAGCCGCCAGCCGCACAATGGGGCGGTCCAACTGAAGTTTGGAATTGGGGCGCACAAAGGGCGTTGCACGAGGATGTGACGTCATTTTCTGCGCGCGCATCCGGGCGGGCGCTAAACTTTGCGCCGGCGCTAACGGGCAACTTAATTTGGGGCGGGGCGCAAACTGCGCTGCGCACGGGCGCTACACGCATAGCGCCCGAAAATCACTTCTCTTAAGGCGCTAACTGCTGGCGCTATCAACTGAAAATCTAGCCCATAATTTCTAATTAAATCGATCCAAAACTACATAACAAAGTCAACTAACCACCCTTGTGCATTCCCTTAGTGTTGGTCTTTTGTGCTCCTTTGCCTAATCTAGTGCTGCTATGCAGTGGCTGCAGCATAGCTGGTGGAAGGCTGCTGACTTTCAGTGGGGGGAAACTGCAGGACGACCTCAAGCAGCTCTGGGCTGAGATGGCTCGGCTGTAGACTGCACCACCTCAGCATGGGCGGCAGCAGTCTGGACTGGCTGGCTGACAGACAGCAGGAAAGGCACTGGCATAGTGGCACAGGTGGGACTAGGAATGCTGTCATCCTAAGGGAGGACAGCAGGCTCTTGCTCCACGGAGCCACCGCCACTTCCCCGGAGCGGCACCTCAGCATTCCCCGCCATCTATTGGACCACAGATTGCTGGACTGCTGTGAGACCCTGCAAGCCCCTTTCCACACTCGTCAACCCAACCACGATGACATTAGTCTGAGCTTGTGTGGCAACAAGCTGAGCCTGCATGAAAGCAGTCTGAAATTGCACTGCAGCACTGAGATGTTGTGTCGCTTCCACTTGTGCTCCAATGGAAGCTGCAACACCGCTCATCACACCCAGCATCATGGTTAGGTCTACAAGTGTCCTAATGAAGTTGCCCATCACTTCCATCCTGGTAATCATGGGATACAAGCTCCACAAAATGCCCCAAGCAATGTTGAAGCTGGACTCCTCCATGCGGCTTGACACTGACAAGTGACTCTCTGGTGGGCTTGCCATTGCACCAAGCATTTCTGTGTGCGTGCCCATCACTCTTCTTCTGAAGGCTGCCTCATCGAGGTCATCATCTGAGTCCTGTGCAGCAGGACTCATGTGCGAACTCAAGTTACCCTTTCTCCCTTGCCTGGCTGCAGCCCACTCGTGCCCGGTGACTCACCACGTGCACGTTCCGCCTCTATCCTACCCTCTAAAGTCCGCGCAGTGCCATGTTCTGAGCTAGTGCCTGCGAGTGTCAGATTGAGTGGTGCTGCCTCTTCTTCTTCATCACTCTCCTCTACTAGGTTTGGACAAGCTGGACTTCTGGCAGTTCTTGGGTATCTGAAAAGTAAAAGGCACAAGGGTTGGGTTGTTGTCAGGGGAAGGGGAAAAGCAAGATGTGCATGCTTACACCATCAGCAACTTGTAAGTGAGAAGCGATTGTGCCATGAGGGGGAAGTGGGATGTGAGGAGAAGGATTAGCTATGTGCATACTGTCATCAGCAATGCTTTCAACCTCTCCACCCGCCATGGCATCAGCGACCAGTCCCTCCAATGATCTCCAGCACTGTTCTCTTCGAGCGCTATGAGGTTTTGAAGATGTGCTTCCCCTCTGCCTGTCTGTTGCTGCTCGCGGCGGTTGTGAGCCACCTTGGCCTGCAGGAGAAAGGGAATTGTGTCAGTGAGCATGGTGCAATGTGCTTGGGTGATGTGCCATCATGGTTGAATAGCTAGCAGTGTGTGTAAGGTGGTAGATGTGGGTGTGAGGCTTGCAGCAGTAGTAAGTGTGTGAGGGTGAGGTGAAGCTATGATTGTGAGGTATGAGTGGTGATAGCTAGAGATTGTTGGTAGGTGAGTGATGGGGGAGTGGTTCATTGAGCAATATGTGAGGCTAGTGGTGCAGTTGGTGGGATCTGGCATTTGAAGATTAATTCACTGACCTTGACCACTCGTGTGAGGTCATTTAATTTCTTGTGGCACTGGATCCAGGTCCTTCGGACAACACACGTGGCACTGACGGCTTGTGCTGTTTCCTCCCACTGCCTTCTGGCATTCTGCCTGGAAGGCCTCCTGCACCCTGTGGGTAGAGGACCTGTCTTCTTCTGTCTTCTTCCCCAGGGCCAAGGCTTCCAGTGCTACATCAGAGAATCTCCTTGCTCTTTCTTTTCCCTGTTGAGCCATGGTTGCATCCAGAGCGACAATGAGGTGCTTCTGCAACAAAGCATCTCCCCTTTTTGAGGTGCAGAGCCTAGGCAACATTTTATTGGCCAGTAGACTGCACCCGATATTGGCCCCACTCTTGAGCATGGAGCCAACCAGCAGCACGATTAGCACTGAGCTCAGCACTCCAATCATGTAAATGAGCAGGCAGCACAAATTTTGCATGCTGCCTGCACCACTTTGAATGGACAGATCGCACTTCGCGTCCTCCCGTGCTCGTTTTTGGGCCCAATCCAAATTCACTCCCAATGCATTTTAATTTCAACTTTAGAAGAGCACCTCCTACTGCAACAGGGCATTCTTGTGTCTTGCCTGAGAATGCCAACTTGTGCCAAATTATGTGCAGTTTTATTTTGTGTACCCACCTCCATGAGGAACTGTGTTGTGTTCTCATATCGCTCTTACAACCATTAGAGACAGGAGAATTTTGTTCCATCTATCTGCTTAGATTTTAATCCAGGTGCCAGGGGTTAAAAGAAAGTACATCCCCCAGGACACTAAGAGACACATGGAGAAATGAGAACTTCTGCGCTGGCTTTTTTTCTTTGAAAATATGGTGCATGGTTTCGTATAAAGGATTTGTTGAACAGTTTCTGGCTAGGTCACGTATCTTATTAAATGTGGTAATTGAATGAGCATATAGAGATATACAATGGCTGCATTATATTTTGTAGTTTGATAGAGTGTTGAAAGAAAGAAAAAACTTGCACTTCTGAAATGCATTTCACGACCTCAGGACATCCCAAATCGCTTTACAGCCCATGAAGTACTTTTGAAGTAACAACAGAAAATGCTGGAAAAACTCAGCAGGCCAGGCAACATCCATGGAGAGAAATTAGAGTTGACGTTTCGGGTCTAACCCTTTTTCAAAACTGGAAAGGAAATGAAATAGTTCGAAAGGCAGGGCTGGGAGAAACAAAAGAAGTGAAGAGATATTAAGAGGTATTCAAAATGAGACGAGATGGTGATAGGACTAGTGGAGACAAAAGACGGCTCAGATTAGGTGTGAAATGTTCTGGCAGAATGAGAGGCAGCTGCCATGTGGGAGAGAGAAAAAAAAGGAAAGTACTTTTGAAGTGTAGTCGCTGTTGTAATGTAGGAAATGGGGGAGATAATTTGCGCACAGCAAGCTCCTGCAAACGGCAATGAGATAATTGACCAGGTAATCTGTTTGAGATTTGAGTGATAAATATTGGCCAGGACACCGGGAGAATTTCATATCATAGAATCATAGAATCATAGAAAGTTACAACATGGAAGGGGGCCATTTCGGCCCATCATGTCCGCGCCAGCCAACAAAGGGCTATCCAGCCTAATCCCACTTCCCAGCTCTTGGTCCGTAGCCCTGCAGGTTACAGCATCCCAAGTGCACATTCAAGTACTTTTTAAATGTGATTAGGGTTCCTGCCTCTACCACCCTTTCAGGCACTGAGTTCCAGACCCCCACAACCCTCTGGGTGAAGACACTTCCCCTCAAATCTCCTCTAAACCTTCCATCAATTACTTTAAATCTGTGCCCCCTGGATTTTGACCCCTCTGCTAAGGGAAATAGGTCCTGTAAGATTTTGCAATAATTTACAGCTCCGAAGATTAATTTTGAGTAAAGAATCCCTGGGTGATACACCTTTAAAAATTTCAGGGATCAAAAATGGCCGTCAGACCACATGGCAGAAGACAAAGGACTTGGAGAACAGCTTTCTGTGTGCCTGTGAGAAAGGTTCAATGGAGCTGCCAATCGAAGGGGAGTCCCCACCCCCCTGCCGCAGACAATCAATATGTTTACAGAAACTGCTACAAGATGTTTGCACAAAGGATTAACCACTTGACTGTGGTTTCAGCCTGACCACAAGAACAATGGCTAACAATGGCTTTTGTTTACACTAGCCTCCCAAGCTGTTTACACAGTAATCACAGAAAGACATGCTTTTTTTCAAACCAGGACAGCTCCATTCAAAACCCATCAATCATGAATGGAAATACATTCAAAGCTCAGCACAGCCAATTGAAGAGATATTTAAACTGAGAAATGGAACAGTTTAAAATGAATGGGTGATTCAGCCAAACCTATTACTGGACAATGGGGCAGTTGGATCCCTTTTGTTTTAGCCAAGATACCTCCGGATCTGGGCGGGCCCCAAATGGGGGCATAAAATATAGCTTCCCAGAAGCTCTCTCTCTCTCTGGCCTCACCTCCATGTGCCTCTACAGTGTGGGAGCCTGCCTGAGGAAGTAGAACACCAGCAGTTTACTTTTAAAACACTGGGGTGTTTCTTACTTCGGGCAGTGAAGATATAAGTTCACAGGGCACGGAGCAGGCATTTCCAGTGGTGAGTATATATTTTTCTGGCCTTCCACAAGGCACCTTAGGATAGGTATAGGGGTGGGAATTAAAGGGAATTTTATTAAGAACTGTGATTTTAGCCGATCTTCCCTTGTTGTGTCCTTTCTCCTCCCCTATTTAAGTAAGGCAGTGTTGCACCTAGCAGAGAAGTGCTGTAGTGAGCACTGAATTTGGTATTTAAAACTGTATTAAAAAGGAGTAGCTGTTTCAAAGTACTGTATTTAAATCTGTATTAAAAGGAGTGTTGCACCAAGCAAAGAAGTGCTGTGGTGAATGCTGTTAGCTGTTTTTTTAAGTAACTGTATTTAAATTGCTGTTTTTAAGTAAAAGCCACTAAGCTAAGGTGCTGTAGTGAGCAAAGTGTTTCTATATTAAAAGTGCTGTTAAAAGGAGTGTTGCGCTAAGCAGAGAAGTGCTTCAGTGAACACTTTACAGCTGTATTAAAGTGTTGTTTTTAAGTAAAAGCCACTAAGCTAAGGTGCTGTAGTGAGCAAAAGGGTTTTTAAGCAAAAGGTGCTGGATTTAAAATAAAGTAGTGTTGCACTGAGCAGGGAGCGCTCTAGTGGACACTGAGTGTACTGCATGGATTTAAAATAAAGTAGTGTTGCACTGAGCAGGGAGCGCTCTAGTGGACACTGAGGGTACTGTGTTAAGCAAAAGTGATATACCAGGCATAAGAGCTATATTGATTTTTCTAAGTTGTTTCTTTCTTTTGTTTTCAATAAATACTGGTCTGTTTTGCACCCAAACCACAAGTCACGTTGTTTTCTGTCTACATCGCTACCGAATAAGTCCAGCGGTCAGAACTCAGGAATAGGGGAGCACTTCGAAACCGCAAGGGGGTCCCTGGAGCAGCTCAAAGGCTTCTCACTGGCCAGAGACAAATAACCCCAACCCCACTTATTTAATTCCTTACAAAATGGCGACCACGGCAGGAGCGTCAGCAACAGTGTGCGATGTGGCAGACAATGGTTTGAGACTGGAGAGAGCAGCAAATATTGGGTTTCTTTTTATCTCACTGGTTTGCTTGTGGTTATGTTCTCGCAGGCTTGGGGAAGTCACCCGCAGGCTTAGGGAAGCCAGAGCAGAGAGTTGGGATAGGGAAAGGGAGGTTGAAGAATACCAGGCCAAGGTAGAGTGCCTGGTAGTTAAGTTTCATGAGGGCAAAAGCCACACGAGGCATGAGTCAGAGTACCTGAAGTGCCTAGTTGCAGAGGCCAAGAACAACGAGATGAGGGTGTGGGAGGAGAACGCTCACCTCATACAAGAATTAAAAGAGCAGGAGGAAAAGGTTAGGGAGGTAAAGGCAGCATATAAGCTGGCCTGCGAGCAAGGGTTTGAGGAAGCAGATCATGGCCCCTGTAGGGCAGAGATAGAAAGCATGAAGGTGGCTTTAAGGAGGGCAAAGGGGATGATTTGTCTGATCAGCCGAAAGGCAGGTCTGAGCTTTCAGGAGCTCTGGCAGCAAAGGGGGGTGGAGGATGAGGTGGTAGAGACAGAAATTTCTCCCCCCCGGGTCGAGTCACTATTGGGGGCAGTGCGGTCTCTTCTGACTGGCCAGGGGAGCGTAGCAGCCACCACCAGTGCTTTGACCCCATCCCACTCCCAGCAATGGCTAGAGCCAGTGCAGCCTGTCGACTTGTGTCCCTGCGAAAATGCTGAGGGGAGCAGGCCCTATTTTGAGATGGGGGAGGAGATGCAGGAGAGATATTCGGTGGAGTCTGGAGCCTCCAGCACGGTGGTCCACTCGGAGGACATGACCCATTCACCCCGGTTTAACAAGGTCCCATTTAGCGTAATGGGACCCACAGGGAAACAGGCAGCTGGGAGTGAACCTGAGAATAGTAATTCCCCAGCCCACAGCAGGTCCAAGTTCACAGGCAGGTGCTGTGGCTTGTGTGGGGGGAGGAGCCATTCATGATTTTGAACAGGGTTACTGGCAGGCAGCCAGTTATAGCAAACAAAGTGGTTTGTTTAAGCAGGGGGCAGAGGAACAAGCAGCTGGGATTTTAGAAGCTCCCCAGCACTTGGCCCAAGTGATTCCCCCTCTCTTGTGGGACTCCAGGGAGGAGCCTGAACCAGGTTTTAGACCTGAAGGGGAAGGCTCTCAGCCACCGGCAGCCGGTGGCAAGGGATTGCCTGTCCCTAGCCCAGGTTTGGGAAGGGAGGGACCTGAAGGAGGAGGTCCCCAGCCAGTAGGGAGTGTGACCCGAGCTAAGGGTCTGCTCGCCAGGGTAGCCCCCACGGCAACACTCCCTAGGAGATCTCTTCAGGTACCCCAGCACAAGAAAGAATGGTCACCCACTTTCCACTGGAGTAGGGCGTGTCCCGAGTCAGGGAGAGGCCAAAAGGCAGAGGTCCCCAACCAGCAGCCATAAGCAGCGAGGGACTCAAAGCTGGAATCAGTCCAGCCACGCAGCAGGGAGCAGCCTGTGGCAGCCCAACCAGGGACTGAGCTGGCCGCCTGGAGACGGGCAGCGCTTGTATATAGTTTTGGTCAGTTAATGTGTGATTCGAGAATTAAGGTAGAGCGTGTATTAAGGTAGAACATGTTATTAAGGTAGAACGTGTATTAAGGTAGAACATGTTAATTTTTGTTTCTATATTGAAATTAATATTAGTGTATAAGTTTTGAGTGTGGTACGGTTCCAGAATTGTATTGTGGATCAAGGTCGCAGGACCTGATTACACTTCCCCGAGCCAGGGGACCTGGCGAGATGTTTTCTTCTGTTTTTTCAGAGTTCCGGAAAGTACAGGGGACCAACGAGGCATGGGATTCAAGAGAGGAAGCACCCCAATCCACGAAGGAAACAGATGCCCACAACATTTAAAAGCTGCTGCTGGAAATACAATTTCAGACTAAGAATTTACAGAACTTATTAATTATTTCACTGCTTGTTTGGAGTTAAAGGAAGCTCGTTTGTCTTCCATTTTTTTTGCAGACATGTTGGCTGGATGACAATCCCTTTAAAGATGTTAAAATTATGGTACAAGTGGTGCAGGGGCGTAGGACCCCTCCATGCTTGACTTAGTATGAATATAAGCAGTGCAGGGGCGTAGATCCCCTCCATGCTTGACTTATTGTGAATATAAGTGGTGCAGGGGCACTGTACCCCTCTGTGTATTGATTATTTAATTAATTTTGGGTTTTCTGTTGATAGATGCCTAGATGCCTGCCGTACTACGAGTCTCTCTGGGCAGGGGAGATGGAGGTGTTGGGATATCAAAGATAGATTTAGTTAAGTATAAGGGAAATTTGTTTGTGGGGGGGTCAGAAATTATTGCTCACTTTTGGCAAGGATACTACAAGCAAGTGTTAGTATCCGATGGGGGACTGTAAGATTTTGCCATAATTTACAGCTCCGAAGATTAATTTTGATTAAAGAATCTCTGGGTGATTTACCTTTAAGAAAAATTTCAGGGATCAAAAATTGCTGTCAGACCGCATGGCTGAAGACAAATGACTTGGAAAACAGCTTTCTGTGTCTGTGAGAAAGGTTCAATGGAGCTGCCAATCAAAGGGGAGCCCCCACCCCCCTGCCGCAGACAATCGATATGTTTACAGAAACTGCTACAAGATGTTTGCACAAAGGACTAACCACTTGACTGCGGTTTCAGCCTGACCACAAGAACAATGGCTAACAATGGCTTCTGTTTACACTAGCCTCCCAAGCTGTTTACATAGTAATCACAGAAAGACATGCTTTTTCTCAAACCAGGACAGCTCCATTCAAAACCCATCAATCATGAATGGAAATACATTCAAAGCTCAGCACAGCCAATTGAAGAGACATTTAAACTGAGAAATGGAACAGTTTAAAATGAATGGGTGATTCATCCAAACCCATTACTGGACAATGGGGCAGTTGGATCCCTTTTGTTTTAGCCCAGATATCTCTGGATCTGAGCGGGCCCCAAATGGGGGTATAAAAGATAGCTTCCCAGAAGCCCTCTCTCTCTGGCCTCGCCTCCGTGTGCCTCTACAGCGTGGGAGCCTGCCTGAGGAAGTAGAACACCAGCAGTTTACTTTTAAAACACTGGGGTGTTTCTTACTTTGGGGCAATGAAGATCTAAGTTCACAGGACATGGAGCAGGCATTTCCAGTGGTGAGCATATATTGTTTTGGCCTTCCACAAAGCAACTTAGGATAGGTATAGGGGTGGGAATTAAAGGGAATTTTGGTAAGAACTGTGATTTTAGTCGATCTTCCCTCATTGTGTCCGTTTCTCCTCCCCTATTTAAGTAAGACAGTGTTGCACCTAGCAGAGAAGTGCTATAGTGAACACTGAATTCGGTATTTAAAACTGTATTAAAAAGGAGTAGCTGTTTCAAAGTATTGTATTTAAAACTGTATTAAAAGGAGTGTTGCACCAAGCAAAGAAGTGCTGTGGTGAATGCTGTTAGCTGTTTTTTTAAGTAACTATTTAAAGTGCTGTTTTTAAGTAAAAGCCACTAAGCTAAGGTGCTGTAGTGAGCAAAGTGTTTCTATATTAAAAGTGCTGTTAAAAGGAGTGTTGCGCTAAGCAGAGAAGTGCTTCAGTGAACACTTTACAGCTGTATTAAAGTGCTGTTTTTAAGTAAAAGCCACTAAGTTAAGGAGCTGCAGTGAGCAAAAGGGTTTTTAAGCAAAAGGTGCTGGATTTAAAATAAAGTAGTGTTGCACTGAGCAGGGGGCGCTCTAGTGGACACTGAGGGTATTGCATTAAGCAAAAGTGTTCTACCAGGCATAAGTGCTATATCGATTTTTCTAAGTTGTTTCTTTCTTTTGTTTTCAATAAATGCTGGTCTGTTTTGCACCCAAACCATGAGTCACGTTGTTTTCTGTCTACATCGCTACCGAATAAGTCCGGCGGTCAGAACTCAGGAATAGGGGAGCATTTTGAAACTGCAAGGGGGTCCCTGGAGCAGCTCAGAGGCTTCTGACTGGCCAGAGACAAATAACCCCAACCCTGCTAGCATGTGCTAATTCCTTACAGTCCACTCTATCCACTTTATCTATGCCCCTCATAATTTTATACACCTCAATAAGGTCTCCCCTCGGCCTCCTCTGTTCCAAGGATAACAGACCCAGCCTATCCAGTCTTTCCTCACAGCTAAGATTCTCTACTCCCAGCAGCATCCTTGTAAATCTCCTCTGTACCATCTCTAGTGCAATCACATCTTTCCTGTAATGTGCTGACCAGAACTGCATGCAGTACTCTAGCTGAGGCCTAACTAGTATTTTATACAGTTGAAGCATAACCCCCCTGCTCTTGTATTCTATGCCACGGCTAATAAAGGCAAGCATTCCGTATGACTTCTTAACCACCTTATCTACCTGGCCTGCTACCTTCAGGGATCTGTGGACATGCACTCCAAGGTCCCTTTGTTCCTCTACACTACTCAGTGTCCTACCATTTAATGTATATTCCCTTTCCTTGTTAGCCCTCCCCAAATGCATTACCTCACACTTCTTTGGATTGAATTCCATTTGCCACTGTTCTGCCCACCTGACCAATTTATTGATATCTTCCTGCAGTCTACAGCATCCTTCTTCGGTATCAACCACACAGCCGATTTAAGTATCATCTGCAAACTTCTTAATCATAGCCCCTATATTCAAGTCCAGATCATTGATATATACCACAAAAAGCAAGGGACCTAGTACTAAGCCCTGCAGAACCCCACTGGAACTAGCCTTCCAGTCACAAATAAACCCGTCAACCATTACCCTCTGCTTCCTGCCTCCGAGCCAGTTTTGAATCCAACTTGACACTTTGCCCTGGATCCCATGGGCTTTTAACTTCGTGACCAGTCTGCCATGTGGAACCTTATCAAAAGCCTTGCTAAAGTCCATATACACTACATCAAATGCGCTACCCTCATCTACCCTCCTTGTTACCTCCTCAAAAAATTAAACCAAGTTTGACAGGCACGACCTTCCCTTAAAAAATCCATGCTGACTATCCTTGATTAATCCGTGTTTTTTTAAATGAAGATTTATCCTGTCCTTCAGAATTCTTTCCAATAATTTTCCCGCCACCGAGGTTAGGCTGACTGGCCAGTAATTACTCGGTCTATTCTTTTCTCCCGTTTTAAACAAGGGTACCACATTAGCAATCCTCCAGTCCTCCAGCACCACACCTGAAGCCAGAGAGGATTGAAAAATGATGGTCAGGGCCCCTGCTACTTCTTCTTTTGCTTCGCTTAACAGCCTGGGATACATTTCATCCGGGCCTGGGGATTTATCCACTTTTAAAGCTGTTAAACCCATTAATACTTCCTCTCTCACTATGTTTATTTAATCTAATATTTCACACTCCTTCCCCCTGATAGCAATGTCTGCTTCGCCCCTCTCCTTTGTGAAAACAGATGCAAAATATTCATTAAGAACCCGACCAACATCTCCTGCCTCCATACACAGATTACCCTCATGATCTCTAATAGGCCCTACCCTTTCTCTAGTTATCCACTTACTCTTAACATACAGGAAACTCTCTTTTAACCGGCACCTAAGTAACCGGAAATCTCTGTTAACCGGCAAAATTCAGGAGTAGGTTCAGGTAAGTTTTACTTCATATTAGTGGCAGTTCCTGGATCTGTGGCTGTGTAACTGGGGTTCGTGCAATTGTTGCTAAGCAACAGGGACGCTTGGTCTGTGACCGGAGTTCCTGCACATGTTGCTAAGCAACAGGGAATCCTGGATTTGTTGCTGTGTACGGAGCTCTCGTACCTTTTAAACTATACCTCTCTGTAATCCGGACTTTTTGATAAACCGGCACCACGCCGGTACCGTTGGTGCCGGATAATAAAGAGTTTCCTGTATTTATAAAACATCTTTGGGTTTTCTTTGATTTTACTTGCCAAGAATTTTTTATGCTCTCTCTTTGCTTTCCTAATATCATTTTTAATTGCATCCCTGCACTTTCTGTACTCCTTTAAAGGTTCTGGCGTATTTAGCCCTCGGTATCTGTCATACGCTTCCCTTTTTTTCTTTATCCTACCCTGTATGTCTCTAGACATCCAGGGGGCTCTAGATTTGTTAGTCCCACCTTTTTTCTTTAAGGGCACATATTTGGTCTGGACCCTCCAGATCTCCTCCTTGAATGCCTCCCACTGCTCTGACACTGATTTACCTTCAAGTAGCTGTTTCCAGTCCACTACGGCTAAATCCCCTCTGAGCTTAGCAAAATTTGCTTTTCCCCAATTTAGAATTTCCCTGGCCTTCTTCAAAATAGTGGCATGGGATCTTTTACGTCCACTTGTGTAATGTCTCATCTGAAAGACACACCTCCGACAGTGCCGTTCTCTCGCATCCAAATGTAAGTTCAAAGGTCTCAATAATGATGAACTGTGCATCATATTATCTTGAAACATTGTTTTGTCGGTTCTATTTAGAGGCAGGAAATGCTATTTTGTGGCACCTTACAAACTTGAAACATCTGATTTACATGTATTAGTGCCAGTATACCAGAATTCCATACATACTGTGAGGGAGGAGATGTTCTTACTTATGGGAGTTGGTATCGCAGCCTCAGTTATCATTAAAGTTCCCCTGCCCACACTGGGAAGCTCCTTAGGCTATGACTCTACATGAAGTGTTTTGCAGCAGCAGAACGCTCCATCGCAGGAAGGAGAATTGAAATTGGTCAATTCCACACAGCTCATGGAGCAGTTTAATAGTGACTATAGAGAAGTCCATTGCCTCAACCCAGGGGCCTATAAATTTGTCCGGGAAGCGTCTGTTTTTCATGTGCTAACCAGCCTACTGAGCCCCCAACATGGCGGGCTTGAAGCATGCACACATTTCCCGCCGCCATATTGGGAAAGGAGAAAAGAGCGTCGTACGGTGCCTATGCCTGAAACAGGTGGTATTCCCCTTACATATGCAAACAAGGGGCCTAACGCCTCTTTGAGGAACCCCAACTTGAGATTGCTTTGCCATGAGGCACATGGTGCTGGCTCCAACTGCACTCAATAAAACCAGACCCTGGACCGCCTGCTAACAAAAAGGTACATTTTTGAAATTGCCTTACCTAACTAAATGTGAAGCTGGGGGGAGCAGGAGTTTCCGATCCCCTTCCCCAGCTTCCTATCTCCTGACCATAGGCTTCTGTTCCCTCTCCCTGACCCCCTATCTCCTGACCCAGGGCTTCCAATCCCCTTGTCAACAACTGTACTAGCGGTATCTAAACTGTGGCCCAATGCTACCACATTCTAGCCCTTGCAATATGGCCATTGAAGACCAGGCAATTCTGTCCTATTTGCACTTATATTCCTTATTTTTTGGATTGCCCTGTTTTAATTTTGTTGGGTTGTTTATAGCTGCTGCCTCTTTAGTGGATACATGCTATAACGGAGAGCCTAGATATGACAAGTGAATAGAAATGTGGATTTAGACTTTGTGAGGGTAATGTGCTCACAGTGAGGAATCTCATCCACTGCCAGTTCAGATTGGAAAACTCAGGAAATTCAGGCTTGTATATAGCCCAGAGCTAGGGATTACAAAGATCAGCACCACAGACACCCCTGCCAGGCCCAGCAAAAAGAGAAATCAATGAGAAGATAAAAGGGAGCAGCTGAGAGAATGATATACATTTAAAACACAACTTCCCATTTTTTAAACTATTACCGCCAGAAGCTGAAGACTCTCAGAAACATCAAAGGTTATTTTTCAAAGTAACTCAGTGTTTTGCAGAAAGCATTTAAACTTCCTGTAACTAATTCAAATGCATTTGGTGGCCTCTTTCTGCATGAAAGCTGTTATCTGACTGAATGTGTCAGAAGAAAGAGTCCCCTTTTTATTTAGATTACTAAATTATTAAATAAAAAAAAATATATTACATGAAAGCAAAAAAAAGATTAAAATTTCCAAAGCTATTGACCTTGAATACTGAAATGCTTTTACACAGATTCTGAATCATCAGCCCCTAATGATATGCTTTGCAGCATCACTACTAACTCATTGGAATTTACTGGCAGCTTAAGCCAGCCGATGTTGCAGTGAGTGCGGCTGTGCAAATACACAGTGACACGATTTTCTCGATCTTCCTTGCTGCAATGCTCCATCTCACCCTCAGTAAGCTCCCCACTGGAGTGGAGCTAATTTACAGAACAAACGGGGAACTGTTCAACCTCCGTCGCCTCCAGTCCAGATCCAAGGTTGTCCCATCCTCTGTCGTCGAATTACAGTATGCAGACGATGCTTGCGTCTGCGCTCACTCAGAGGTCGAACTCCAAACCATCATAAACACCTTCACCGAAGCATACAAGAGCATGGGCCTTACACTACACATCCGTAAGACAAAGGTCCTCTACCAACCTGCCCCCGCCACACAGTGCTGCCCCCCAATTATCAAAATCCACGACAAGGCCTTGGACAACGTGGACCACTTTCCATACCTTGGGAGCCTACTGTCAACAAGGGCAGACATTGACAAAGAAGTGATACCTGCCCTGCTGTACGCCTCAGAGACATGGACCATGTACAGCAGGCACCTCAAAGCACTGGAGAGGTGCCACCAACGCTGCCTCCACAAGATCCTGCAAATCCATTGGCAGGATAGGCGCACCAACGTCAGTGTTCTTGCTCAGGCCAACATCCCCAGCATTGAAGCTCTGACCATGCTCGATCAGCTCCAATGGATGGGTCACATTGTCCGCATGCCCGATACGAGACTCCTAAAACAAGCGCTCTACTCGGAGCTCCGGCACGGCAAGAGAGCCCCAGGTGGGCAGAGGAAACACTTCAAGGACACCCTCAAAGCCTCCTTGAAAAAGTGTAACATCCCCACTGACACCTGGGAATCCCTGGCCCAAGACCGCACAAAGTGGAGGAGAAGCATCCGGGAAGGCGCCGAACACCTCGAGTCTCTTTGCCGGGAGCAAGCGGAAGCCAAGCGCAGGCAGTGCAAGGAGCGCACGTCAACCCAAGCACCCCACCCACCCACCCTTCAACCACCGTCTGCCCCACCTGTGACAGAGACTGTAGGTCCCGCATTGGACTAATCAGTCACCTGCGAGCTCATTTTTAATGTGGAAGCAAGTCATCCTCGGTTCCGAGGGACTGCCTAAGAAGGAGTGCGGCTGTGCAAATACACAGTGACGCATATGAATCTTTCAGATGTTTTTAAATAAATGACACCACTAATGAATCACAGTTTTAGGAATTTCAGCAAGCCGAGGTCTGGTTCTTTACAATTTATTTCACCAAAAGTGTTGCACGACCTCTCACTTCATTACCATGTTAAAGGGGAATTCTACTCTATTCATACAATATATAATTATAGACATTTTCACGAATTGTTTCTTCAGAAATTAAAATATTCTTTTCAGGGAGCAGCGAGGCGAGGTGAGGCGGAGCCCGGTATAAAAACCAGCGCAAGCAGCGAGGCCCGACCACAGGGAGCAGCGAGGCGAGGTGAGGCGGAGCCCGGTATAAAAACCGGCGCAAGCAGCGAGGCCCGACCACAGGGAGCAGCGAGGCGAGGTGAGGCGGAGCCCGGTATAAAAACCGGCGCAAGCAGCGAGGCCCGACCACAGGGAGCAGCGAGGCGAGGTGAGGCGGAGCCCGGTATAAAAACCGGCGCAAGCAGCGAGGCCCGACCACAGGGAGCAGCGAGGCGAGGTGAGGCGGAGCCCGGTATAAAAACCGGCGCAAGCAGCGAGGCCCGACCACAGGGAGCAGCGAGGCGAGGTGAGGCGGAGCCTGGTATAAAAACCGGCGCAAGCAGCGAGGCATACCAAATCAACAGCAGAAGAGAGAGGTAAAAAGTAATCAGAGTGTGATGTCACCAGGGAGCAGGTAAGTGATTGGTTGGTGAGTATACCTCTTTTTTAAACTTTAACTCTGTAGTTTATAGTTACTAGGGTCTTTTCTGGTGTAGCAGGGTCTGTTGGTAGACTATACAAGCGCCTTAGAGATATTTTTAATTGGTGATAGTAAATTAATTTAAATTAAGTAAAGGGAAGGTCATGCCAGGTGAGCCCAGCCCCGTGATATGCTCCTCTTGCTCTATGTGGGAATTCAGGGACCCCGGTGCCCCTGATGACCACGTGTGCCAGAGATGCATCCACCTGCAGCTACTAGCAGACCGCATTGAGGCGCTGGAGCTGCGGGTGGATGGGTTGTTGAGCATTCACGATGCTGAGATGGTCGTGCATAGCACGTTTAGTGAGTTGGTCACACCGCAGGGAAGGGCTGCACAGGAAGACAGGAAATGGGTGACCACCAGGCGGAGCAATAGAAGCAGGCAGGTAGTGCAGGAGACCCCTGTGACCATTCCCCTCTCAAACAAGTATACCGCTTTGGATACTGTTGAGGGGGATGACTCACCAGGGGAAGGCAGCAGCAGCCAACTTCCTGGCACTGGGGGTGCTCCTGCTGCCCAGGAAGGGGGGAAAAAGAGTGGGAGAGCAATAGTGGTAGGGGATTCTATAGTAAGGGGAACAGATAGGCGTTTCTGTGGCCGTAGACGTGAATCCAGGATGGTTTGTTGCCTCCCTGGTGCCAGGGTCAAGGTTGTAATCTCTGGATTACACCCCGTGCCACGTGCTAGTGGGTATAGGAATAGGAAGATAGAACAGATGAATGCGTGGCTAAAGGGATGGTGCAGGGGGGAGGGCTTTAGTTTCCTGGATCACTGGGTCTGCTTCTGGGAAAGGTGGGACTTGTACAAGTCGGACGGTTTACACCTGAACCAGAGGGGAACCAATATCCTTGCGGGGAGGTTTGCTAGCACTGCTGGGGGGGGTTTAAACTAACTTGGCAGGGGGATGGGGTACAGAGTGGAGCTATAGTAGGGGGTGATTTACAGCCAAATACAGAGGAAAAAACAAGTCAGCTGGGAAGGCAGAGCAAATATGTAAAGGCAAAAGGGAATATGGCAGGGCTGGAAGGCATTTATTTTAATGCAAGGAGTCTTGCAAATAAGGTGGATGAACTGAAGTTGTTGTTGAACACATGGGAGTACGATATTGTTGCTATCACGGAGACATGGTTGAGGGAGGGTCAGGACTGGCAGCTCAATATTCCGGGGTATAGAATCTTCAGGCGAGACAGAGGGGGGTGTAAAAGGGGAGGGGGTGTTGCAATATTAATTAAGGAGTCAATTACTGCTGTAAGGAGGGACGATATATTAGCGGGTTCCTCTAATGAGGCCATATGGGTAGAACTTAAAAACAAAAAGGGGGCAAGCACTTTGCTGGGAGTGTACTATAGGCCCCCAAACAGTCAGGGGGAGGTAGAGGAACAGATATGTAGGCAAATCTCAGAGAAGTGCGAAAATAATAGGGTAATAATAGTGGGGGATTTCAACTTCCCCAATATAAATTGGGATAGTCAGAGTGTGAAAGGCTTAGAGGGTACAGAATTCTTAAAGTGCATCCAGGAGAGCTTTTTGAGCCAACATGTAGAAAGTCCTACAAAAGAGGGGGCGGTACTGGACCTAATTCTGGGGAATGTAGCCGGGCAAGTGGTGGAAGTATCAGTAGGAGAGCATTTTGGCGACAGTGACCATAATTCGGTGAGATTTAAGGTGGTCATGGAAAAAGACAATGATGGCCCGGAAATAAGGGTTCTAAATTGGGGGAAGGCCGATTTTAATATGATAAGGCAGGATCTGGCCAAGGTGGACTGGGAGCAGCTACTTATAGGAAAATCCACATCAAAACAGTGGGAGACTTTCAGAAGGGAAATAGAGAGAGTACAGCGCCAACATGTTCCTGTAAAGGTCAAGGGTGGGACCAACAAGCAAAGGGAACCTTGGATGACAAGGGATATCCAAAAATGCATTAGAAATAAAAGGGGGGCTTTTGGCAGTTACAAAAGACTAAAGACGGAAGAAGCCCTAGAGGAGTATAAAAAGTGCAGGGGCATACTTAAAAAAGAAATTAGGAGGGCAAGGAGGGGCCATGAAATAACACTGGCGAGCAAAATAAAGGAAAATCCTAAGATGTTTTATAAGTATATTAAGGGCAAGAGGATAACCAGGGAAAGGGTAGGGCCCATTAGGGACCAAAGTGGCAATCTGTGTGTAGAGCCAGATGATGTAGGCGGGGTTTTAGATGAATTTTTGCATCTGTGTTCACTATGGAGAAAGACGATGCAGACATAGAAATCGGGCAAGGGGACTGTGACATACTTGAACATATTAGCATCGAGAGGGAGGAGGTGCTAGCGGTTTTAGCAGGCCAAAAAGTGGATAAATCCCCAGGCCCGGACGAGATGTATCCCAGGCTGCTGTGGGAGGCAAAGGAGGAGATTGCAGGGGCTCTGACACAAATTTTCAGAACCTCTCTGGCCACAGGGGATGTACCAGAGGACTGGAGAACAGCTAATGTAGTACCATTATACAAGAAGGGTAGCAGGGATAAACCAGGGAATTACAGGCCTGTGAGCCTAACATCTGTGGTAGGGAAATTATTGGAAAAAATTCTGAGGGACAAAATTAGTCTCCACTTGGAGAGGCAAGGATTAATCGGGGATAGTCAGCATGGCTTTGTCAAGGGTAAATCATGTCTGACAAATCTGATTGAATTTTTCGAGGGGGTGACTAGGTGGGTGGATGAGGGAAATGCTGTGGATGTGGTTTACATGGACTTCAGTAAAGCCTTTGACAAAGTCCCGCATAGGAGACTGGTCAAGAAGGTAAGAGCCCATGGGATCCAGGGTGCCTTGGCGCATTGGATCCTAAACTGGCTGAGTGGCAGGAGGCAGAGGGTGATGGTCGAAGGTTGCTTTTGTGACTGGAAGCCTGTGTCCAGTGGGGTACCTCAGGGATCGGTGCTGGGTCCCTTGTTGTTTGTGATCTACATAAATGATTTGGATGAGAATGTAAAAGGTATGATCAGCAAGTTCGCAGATGACACGAAAATTGGTGGGGTGGTCAATTGCGAGGAGGAAAGCCTTAGGCTACAGGACGATATAAACGGGTTGGTCAGATGGGCGGAAAAGTGGCAAATGGAATTTAACCCTGAAAAGTGCGAGGTGATGCATTTTGGACGGACAAATAAGGCAAGGGAATACACAATGAGTGGTAGGACGCTAGGAAGTACAGAGGGTCAGAGGGACCTTGGTGTACATGTACATAGATCCCTGAAGGCAGCGGAACAGGTAGATAAGGTGGTTAAAAAGGCATATGGGATACTTGCCTTCATTAGCCGAGGCATAGAATATAAGAGCAGGGAGGTTATGATGGAGCTGTACAAAACGCTGGTGAGGCCACAGCTGGAGTACTGTGTGCAGTTCTGGTCGCCTCACTATAGGAAGGATGTGATTGCTTTGGAGAGGGTGCAGAGAAGATTCACCAGGATGTTACCTGGGATGGAGCGCCTCAGCTATGAAGAAAGACTAAACAGGCTGGGGTTGTTTTCCTTGGAGCAAAGAAGGCTGAGGGGGGACCTGATTGAGGTATACAAAATGATGAGGGGCATAGATAGGGTAGACAAAGAGGAACTTTTCCCCTTCGTAGGGGGGTCAATAACAAGGGGGCATAGATTCAGGGTAAGGGGCAGGAGATTTAGAGGGGATTTGAGGAGGAACTTTTTCACCCAGAGGGTGGTTGGAATGTGGAACTCAATGCCCAAAAGGGTGGTAGAGGCAGGAACCCTCACAACATTCAAGAAGCATTTGGATGAGCACTTGGAATGCCATTGCATACAAGGCTATGGACCAAATGCTGGAAAATGGGATTAGACTGGACAGGGATGGATGGGCGGCGCAGACACGATGGGCTGAAGGGCCTCTTTCTGTGCTGTAAAACTCTATGACTCTATGACTCTATCACTGAGCGGCTGCAGGGCATTCTGGAGGGGGAGGGTGAACAGCCAGAGGTCGTGGTCCACATTGGTACCAACGACATAGGTAAAAAGAGGGATGAGGTCCTGCAGCAAGAATTTAGGGAGCTAGGTGAAGGATTAAAGAGCAGGACCTCAAAGGTTGTAATCTCTGGATTACTCCCGGTGCCACGTGCTAGTGGGTATAGGAATAGGAAGATAGAACAGATGAATGTGTGGCTAAAGGGATGGTGCAGGGGGGAGGGCTTTAGTTTCCTGGATCACTGGGTCTGCTTCTGGGAAAGGTGGGACTTGTACAAGTCGGACGGTTTACACCTGAACCAGAGGGGAACCAATATCCTTGCGGGGAGGTTTGCTAGCACTGCTGGGGGGGGTTTAAACTAACTTGGCAGGGGGATGGGGTACAGAGTGGAGCTATAGTAGGGGGTGATTTACAGCCAAATACAGAGGAAAAAACAAGTCAGCTGGGAAGGCAGAGCAAATATGTGAAGGCAAAAGGGAATATGGCAGGGCTGGAAGGCATTTATTTTAATGCAAGGAGTCTTGCAAATAAGGTGGATGAACTGAAGTTGTTGTTGAACACATGGGAGTATGATATTGTTGCTATCACGGAGACATGGTTGAGGGAGGGTCAGGACTGGCAGCTCAATATTCCGGGGATTAGAATCTTCAGGTGAGACAGAGGGGGTTGTAAAAGGGGAGGGGGTGTTGCAATATTAAGTAAGGAGTCAATTACTGCTGTAAGGAGGGATGATATATTAGCGGGTTCCTCTAATGAGGCCATATGTGTAGAACTTAAAAACAAAAAGGGGGCAAGCACTTTGCTGGGAGTGTACTTTTGGCCCCCAAACAGTCAGGGGGAGATAGAGGAACAGATATGTAGGCAAATCTCAGAGGAGTGCGAAAATAATAGGGTAATAATAGTGGGGGATTTCAACTTCCCCAATATAAATTGGGATAGTCAGAGTGTGAAAGGCTTAGAGGGTGCAGAACTCTTAAAGTGCATCCAGGAGAGCTTTTTGAGCCAACATGTAGAAAGTCCTACAAGAGAGGGGGCGGTACTGGACCTAATTCTGGGGAATGTAGCCGGGCAAGTGGTGGAAGTATCAGTAGGAGAGCATTTTGGTGACAGTGACCATAATTCGGTGAGATTTAAGGTGGTCATGGAAAAAGACAAAGACGGCCCGGAAATAAGGGTTCTAAATTGGGGGAAGGCCGATTTTAATATGATAAGGCAGGATCTGGCCAAAGTGGACTGGGAGCAGCTACTTATAGGAAAATCCACATCAAAACAGTGGGAGACTTTCAGAAGGGAAATAGAGAGAGTACAACGCCAACATGTTCCTGTAAAGGTCAAGGGTGGGACCAACAAGCAAAGGGAACCTTGGATGACAAGGGATATACAAAAATGCATTAGAAATAAAAGGGGGGCTTTTGGCAGTTACAAAAGACTAAAGACGGAAGAAGCCCTAGAGGAGTATAAAAAGTTCAGGGGCATACTTAAAAAAGAAATTAGGAGGGAGAGGAGGGGCCATGAAATAACACTGGCGAGCAAAATAAAGGAAAATCCTAAGATGTTTTATAAGTATATTAAGGGCAAGAGGATAACCAGGGAAAGGGTAGGGTCCATTAGGGACCAAAGTGGCAATCTGTGTGTAGAGCCAGATGATGTAGGCGGGGTTTTAAATGAATTTTTTGCATCTGTGTTCACTATGGAGAAAGACGATGCCGGCATAGAAATCGGGCAAGGGGACTGTGACATACTTGAACATATTAGCATCGACAGGGAGGAGGTGCTAGCGGTTTTAGCAGGCCAAAAAGTGGATAAATCCCCAGGCCCGGACGAGATGTATCCCAGGCTGCTGTGGGAGGCAAAGGAGGAGATTGCAGGGGCTCTGACACAAATTTTCAGAACCTCTCTGGCCACAGGGGATGTACCAGAGGACTGGAGAACAGCTAATGTAGTACCATTATACAAGAAGGGTAGCAGGGATAAACCAGGGAATTACAGGCCTGTGAGCCTAACATCTGTGGTAGGGAAATTATTGGAAAAAATTCTGAGGGACAAAATTAGTCTCCACTTGGAGAGGCAAGGATTAATCGGGGATAGTCAGCATGGCTTTGTCAAGGGTAAATCATGTCTGACAAATATGATTGAATTTTTCGAGGGGGTGACTAGGTGGGTGGATGAGGGAAATGCTGTGGATGTGGTTTACATGGACTTCAGTAAAGCCTTTGACAAAGTCCCGCATAGGAGACTGGTCAAGAAGGTAAGAGCCCATGGGATCCAGGGTGCCTTGGCGCATTGGATCCTAAACTGGCTGAGTGGCAGGAGGCAGAGGGTGATGGTCGAAGGTTGCTTTTGTGACTGGAAGCCTGTGTCCAGTGGGGTACCTCAGGGATCGGTGCTGGGTCCCTTGTTGTTTGTGATCTACATAAATGATTTGGATGAGAATGTAAAAGGTATGATCAGCAAGTTCGCAGATGACACGAAAATTGGTGGGGTGGTCAATTGCGAGGAGGAAAGCCTTAGGCTACAGGACGATATAAACGGGTTGGTCAGATGGGCGGAAAAGTGGCAAATGGAATTTAACCCTGAAAAGTGCGAGGTGATGCATTTTGGACGGACAAATAAGGCAAGGGAATACACAATGAGTGGTAGGACCCTAGGAAGTACGGAGGGTCAGAGGGACCTTGGTGTACATGTACATAGATCCCTGAAGGCAGCGGAACAGGTAGATAAGGTGGTTAAAAAGGCATATGGGATACTTGCCTTCATTAGCCGAGGCATAGAATATAAGAGCAGGGAGGTTATGATGGAGCTGTACAAAACGCTGGTGAGGCCACAGCTGGAGTACTGTGTGCAGTTCTGGTCGCCTCACTATAGGAAGGATGTGATTGCTTTGGAGAGGGTGCAGAGAAGATTCACCAGGATGTTACCTGGGATGGAGCGCCTCAGCTATGAAGAAAGACTAAACAGGCTGGGGTTGTTTTCCTTGGAGCAAAGAAGGCTGAGGGGGGACCTGATTGAGGTATACAAAATGATGAGGGGCATAGATAGGGTAGACAAAGAGGAACTTTTCCCCTTCGTAGGGGGGTCAATAACAAGGGGGCATAGATTCAGGGTAAGGGGCAGGAGATTTAGAGGGGATTTGAGGAGGAACTTTTTCACCCAGAGGGTGGTTGGAATGTGGAACTCAATGCCCAAAAGGGTGGTAGAGGCAGGAACCCTCACAACATTCAAGAAGCATTTGGATGAGCACTTGGAATGCCATTGCATACAAGGCTATGGACCAAATGCTGGAAAATGGGATTAGACTGGACAGGGATGGATGGGCGGCGCAGACACGATGGGCTGAAGGGCCTCTTTCTGTGCTGTAAAACTCTATGACTCTATGACTCTATCACTGAGCGGCTGCAGGGCATTCTGGAGGGGGAGGGTGAACAGCCAGAGGTCGTGGTCCACATTGGTACCAACGACATAGGTAAAAAGAGGGATGAGGTCCTGCAGCAAGAATTTAGGGAGCTAGGTGAAGGATTAAAGAGCAGGACCTCAAAGGTTGTAATCTCTGGATTACTCCCGGTGCCACGTGCTAGTGGGTATAGGAATAGGAAGATAGAACAGATGAATGTGTGGCTAAAGGGATGGTGCAGGGGGGAGGGCTTTAGTTTCCTGGATCACTGGGTCTGCTTCTGGGAAAGGTGGGACTTGTACAAGTCGAACGGTTTACACCTGAACCAGAGGGGAACCAATATCCTTGCGGGGAGGTTTGCTAGCACTGCTGGGGGGGGTTTAAACTAACTTGGCAGGGGGATGGGGTACAGAGTGGAGCTATAGTAGGGGGTGATTTACAGCCAAATACAGAGGAAAAAACAAGTCAGCTGGGAAGGCAGAGCAAATATGTGAAGGCAAAAGGGAATATGGCAGGGCTGGAAGGCATTTATTTTAATGCAAGGAGTCTTGCAAATAAGGTGGATGAACTGAAGTTGTTGTTGAACACATGGGAGTATGATATTGTTGCTATCACGGAGACATGGTTGAGGGAGGGTCAGGACTGGCAGCTCAATATTCCGGGGATTAGAATCTTCAGGTGAGACAGAGGGGGTTGTAAAAGGGGAGGGGGTGTTGCAATATTAAGTAAGGAGTCAATTACTGCTGTAAGGAGGGATGATATATTAGCGGGTTCCTCTAATGAGGCCATATGTGTAGAACTTAAAAACAAAAAGGGGGCAAGCACTTTGCTGGGAGTGTACTTTTGGCCCCCAAACAGTCAGGGGGAGATAGAGGAACAGATATGTAGGCAAATCTCAGAGGAGTGCGAAAATAATAGGGTAATAATAGTGGGGGATTTCAACTTCCCCAATATAAATTGGGATAGTCAGAGTGTGAAAGGCTTAGAGGGTGCAGAACTCTTAAAGTGCATCCAGGAGAGCTTTTTGAGCCAACATGTAGAAAGTCCTACAAGAGAGGGGGTGGTACTGGACCTAATTCTGGGGAATGTAGCCGGGCAAGTGGTGGAAGTATCAGTAGGAGAGCATTTTGGCGACAGTGACCATAATTCGGTGAGATTTAAGGTGGTCATGGAAAAAGACAAAGACGGCCCGGAAATAAGGGTTCTAAATTGGGGGAAGGCCGATTTTAATATGATAAGGCAGGATCTGGCCAAAGTGGACTGGGAGCAGCTACTTATAGGAAAATCCACATCAAAACAGTGGGAGACTTTCAGAAGGGAAATAGAGAGAGTACAACGCCAACATGTTCCTGTAAAGGTCAAGGGTGGGACCAACAAGCAAAGGGAACCTTGGATGACAAGGGATATACAAAAATGCATTAGAAATAAAAGGGGGGCTTTTGGCAGTTACAAAAGACTAAAGACGGAAGAAGCCCTAGAGGAGTATAAAAAGTTCAGGGGCATACTTAAAAAAGAAATTAGGAGGGAGAGGAGGGGCCATGAAATAACACTGGCGAGCAAAATAAAGGAAAATCCTAAGATGTTTTATAAGTATATTAAGGGCAAGAGGATAACCAGGGAAAGGGTAGGGTCCATTAGGGACCAAAGTGGCAATCTGTGTGTAGAGCCAGATGATGTAGGCGGGGTTTTAAATGAATTTTTTGCATCTGTGTTCACTATGGAGAAAGACGATGCCGACATAGAAATCGGGCAAGGGGACTGTGACATACTTGAACATATTAGCATCGACAGGGAGGAGGTGCTAGCGGTTTTAGCAGGCCAAAAAGTGGATAAATCCCCAGGCCCGGACGAGATGTATCCCAGGCTGCTGTGGGAGGCAAAGGAGGAGATTGCAGGGGCTCTGACACAAATTTTCAGAACCTCTCTGGCCACAGGGGATGTACCAGAGGACTGGAGAACAGCTAATGTAGTACCATTATACAAGAAGGGTAGCAGGGATAAACCAGGGAATTACAGGCCAGTGAGCCTAACATCTGTGGTAGGGAAATTATTGGAAAAAATTCTGAGGGACAAAATTAGTCTACACTTGGAGAGGCAAGGATTAATCGGGGATAGTCAGCATGGCTTTGTCAAGGGTAAATCATGTCTGACAAATCTGATTGAATTTTTCGAGGGGGTGACTAGGGGGGTGGATGAGGGTAATGCTGTGGATGTGGTTTACATGGACTTCAGTAAAGCTTTTGACAAAGTCCCGCATAGGAGACTGGTCAAGAAGGTAAGAGCCCATGGGATCCAGGGTGCCTTGGCGCGTTGGATCCTAAACTGGCTGAGTGGCAGGAGGCAGAGGGTGATGGTCGAAGGTTGCTTTTGTGACTGGAAGCCTGTGTCCAGTGGGGTACCTCAGGGATTGGTGCTGGGTCCCTTGTTGTTTGTGATCTACATAAATGATTTGGATGAGAATGTAAAAGGTATGATCAGTAAGTTCGCAGGTGACACGAAAATTGGTGGGGTGGTAAATTGCGAGGAGGAAAGCCTCAGGCTACAGGACGATATAAACGGGTTGGTCAGATGGGCGGGAAAGTGGCAAATGGAATTTAACCCTGAAAAGTGCGAGGTGATGCATTTTGGACGGACAAATAAGGCAAGGGAATACACAATGAGTGGTAGGACCCTAGGAAGTACAGAGGGTCAGAGGGACCTTGGTGTACATGTACATAGATCCCTGAAGGCAGTGGAACAGGTAGATAAGGTGGTTAAAAAGGCATATGGGATACTTGCCTTCATTAGCCGAGGCATAGAATATAAGAGCAGGGAGGTTATGATGGAGCTGTACAAAATGCTGGTGAGGCCACAGCTGGAGTACTGTGTGCAGTTCTGGTCGCCTCACTATAGGAAGGATGTGATTGCTTTGGAGAGGGTGCAGAGAAGATTCACCAGGATGTTACCTGGGATGGAGCGCCTCAGCTATGAAGAAAGACTAAACAGGCTGGGGTTGTTTTCCTTGGAGCAAAGAAGGCTGAGGGGGGACCTGATTGAGGTGTACAAAATGATGTGGGGCATAGATAGGGTAGATAAAGAGGAACTTTTTCCCCTTAGTAGGGGGGTCAATAACAAGGGGGCATAGATTCAGGGTAAGGGGCAGGAGATTTAGAGGGGATTTGAGGAGGAACTTTTTCACCCAGAGGGTGGTTGGAATGTGGAACTCAATGCCTAAAAGGGTGGTAGAGGCAGGAACCCTCACAACATTCAAGAAGCATTTGGATGAGCACTTGAAATGCCATTGCATACAAGGCTATGGACCAAATGCTGGAAAATGGGATTAGACTGGACAGGGATGGATGGGCGGCGCAGACACGATGGGCCGAAGGGCCTCTTTCTGTGCTGTAAAACTCTATGACTCTATGACAGTATCCATGCTAACGTGACATTTTTGATGTGAGGGAAGGCTGCTGCCAAAGGAATGAGACAACAAATCAGCCATGGCCCTGGTGTTCTGAAAGAGGAGGAAAATATAACCACCTGTTTATGTGTTTTATTCACCATCACTTACTCCATTTGCATTTACTGTTAACACAGCTTCCAACCCAAGGAAAATCAGACCAGGTTGAAGGGGGCATGGCCAAATCATTTGAGGATTCAGGGGCTGCCAGGAACTAACCTCAGATACAATTTGAGGTGCAGCAAGGTCTTTTCCCCTTCGATTTTTGTGTAAAACTTTATCCAGCAGCTTAAATGCTCAAAAAAAAACAAACTCATCCCATACTCTGCAACTTCTGTCACGCTGACTGGTAAATAGACCCACTGTGCCCAGTCTCTATGCTGTGTGGTTGTGTTCATTTCAGGGGAGCGCGGTCTTTGATTGGTTGGTTGGTTGACATGGTTACTGGAGGAAGAAGTGGCAAAACTTGCGCCAGTGGCTTTCTGTTATGAGCAACTGGTAATTCTTACTCTTAACTGTAACCGTGCTAAAATATCTGAAGTCTGTCAACAAACGCTTCAGCCTGGATTTTAACTGCCAGTGGGTTTCTGTCGGGAAATAGCGCTGGCGAGTTAACTTCCTGCCCACCCGCTGGATAACGGGTCCCGGCCGTGAAAATCCCGCCGGCCGACTCCCCACCCTGAAGGGCGCCCACTGGCAGCAGGTAAGTAGCAGGATTGGCTGCTGGGACGTGCTCCAGGCGTCCCGCGATCGGGAGAGTGGGCCCAGATCACATGCTTTCCTTGTAGGGTCAGAGAAACACTCCTGATCCTCCCGACCCCACCAGGAAAGTAAAAGAATCATTTAAAAGCTTACCTTTGTGGACCTCTACTGGTCCATCCACTTCACTGCTGCGTTGACCTGGAATGGAAATCCACTGCCGCTTCCCACGCAGGTCATCCAGTTAAAATTGCAGTCATGTCCAGGTAACATCATTAAGATCCAACATGCATATGTATAAAAGGATTCCACTGGCTTTGAAACCAATGGAAGGGAAATTTGGGTGCCGTGTATAAAGCGAGACCGATCCGCATCCACCAATTTTCCACCCGTACTGAGAGTGAAAATTACAGCCCCATATCTCACTGAAACCCTCCCCTAAACCACAGCTCACTCAAACAGGTCGATTTTCAGTGTGCCATGAGGCAGGCTTTTAGGCGTGCGGGGGGCAAAAATCCCAAATTCGGGGGTCCCAACACCATCCCGCCCAAAACCCGCCTCCACGTAAGTTTCAAAGGAGGCGGGTACCTGCCCCGCACTAGGACCTGTCGACCCGAGGCGGGAAGGGATTAGTGCCAATTAACTGCCTGTTAACAGGTAGTTAACAGGCAGTTTTTAGCCTAATCCCTATTTTGAGGGGTGTTGTGTGGGATTCCTGACAGCTCCAAACCACGCCAGGTTAGAGGAGGCGGGCCGTCGGGTTGAAGGACTTGGAGGGGTCACAATGTCAGATTTCAGGTGAGTGATGGGTGCATGAGTGCAAAGGTAAGTGTGTTTGGTGTGTCTAAAGTGTGTAAACAAGTTTAAATTACCTGTACTTACCTTAACAGCCTTTCTTCCTCTAGGCGTCGGGAGTCCATCAATCAGCCGGCACTGAGAGCAGAATGGCTGCGATCTGTCAAAAGTCACAGCCTTCAGCTTTCAGTGCCAGTGTGAGTTCTAACTGAGTCTGTGTAGAAGGACTCAGGTTAGAAGTAAGACTGTCCGTGTTTGACAGCTTCAAACAGCTGTGAAACACTGATATTTCATCTGTCAAAAACTCTTGACAGATGAAATTTCAGTCTGTGACGTCACCTGTTGCCGGGTGGCCCTTAATTGGCCTGCTAAGCCTGCTGGGTGGGCTCAACAAGGTCAATCAAGGGAAAATCGCGTGGATTGGCCAGACATCGATGGAGGCGGGACTAAAACCCGAACATTGTAGTCCCGCCTCCTTCCCGACTGCTGAATGAAAATCCAGCCCACAGCCCCATATCTCACTGAACCCCTTCCCTAAACCACAGCTCACTCAATGACTCCAGCCCCACATCTCACTGAACCCCTCCCCTAATCTACAGCTCACTCAGACTCCAGCCCCACATCTCACTTTCAGGCCCCCCTGCTGTTCCCTCCCACCCCCTCCTATCATTATGAATATTTTCTGGAATAGATTCAAAATCTTGTCCTCAAAAATAAATCCTCATGTGTCAGAAGGCTGACAAAAAGCTCAAGTTATGCACAAGTGTTGTCTTTCAAAAACGCTCAAACTCATCGAGTTGGTCGTGTCAGAATCCTGCACAGTTCAATTTTTTCTCGCACTCCAAGGACAAGGTAAGACAGATTGCAAAGCAATGAACACCGAATGCAGTTTACTGGCGCTCTATCGAACTCATGCCATGAGCTGAGAGGCAAAGCGTATCGTTGTTAAGCAACTGATTGCTGTTTTTTGCTAATATTTAAACATGCTGTGCTGCTTTGTTATAGCCCTGATTGTTTCGACATTGTCTTAATTGTTTTGTTCCATCTAATGGTTACAAAATTGCTCTTTTAATTACTGCTGGGTGTGATCTAATATGTCATCCCCAACACACACTGCTCTGACCTTACCTCCTCACTATGTGGTTAGTAGAAAGCAGGAATGTTTGCTGCTATCAAATTTGTATTGCTTACTGACACCATTACATTTAAAGCACGCCTTCCAACTAACCATCATTTCAAGGTTACACTTTCATTTCTAAAATATTACCCTTATACTGTTAAAGATTACCCTTTAATTGTTAATACACCTGTGTCTATTCTAGGTATAATTTGCTAAACCATTAAACAGAATAGATTAAGGCCCCCCCCCGGAACAGCATGCCCTCTTTAACGGAGAGAGTCGCTGTGCCGTATGGACCTTCTATTCCCTTTCCCTCAGCGACTGCACTGAGGACTGCTTTTAGGACGGGGTCTTGGGCTTGGACCATCTTAAGGTCCGGGGCTAACGCTACCCCTACACTCCCTTGGGTCCCGTCCCTACTTCTGACCGCCGCCATGGGTCTGGACCCAAATGGGTCCCAGAAAGTGCCTTGTGCGGGCACCCTCCTTGGTGAGCAATTCAGCCTGCTGATTGCCTTGGCCGCGGGGTTCTGTGGAGGAATGGGCTTCCACCTTGTGGATGAAAACGTCCCCTTCCTCCCCCACTGCTGCCAGGATCTTTTCCAGCAAGGGCTTTACTGTGAGGGGTCTCCCGTTAGCGGAGGTGTATCCGCGGCGGGACCAGATGGCCAGGTATTCTGTACATGAATTGCACGTGAACATGCTGTCCGAGCAAATCGTGTAGGGGGTGGGGAAGATTTCGGGGTGTGTAACAACGTACACCACCACGGACAGTTCAGCCTGCTGGGCGCTCATGGTGCTGGGGAGCTTAATCACCAGGGCAATGTTTGCTGCTGGGTCGTAAACTCCACACCCCGTGAGACGCTCGCCAGCAGATACCTTGCTGGAACCGTCTACATAGATCTCGCGGCCTGTGGGACGTATCCCGGCTCGTAAACCTACATTTACTTCCCAAACCCCTTCAATGGAACATTGTTCCAGGATATACCAGGTTGGCTGCAAGCTTTGGCTCACAGAGACCCTTCACCTTCAGATCCATCTGTGAGAGGAGCAAGGTCCAGCGGGCAATGCGGGCACTGTTCACTGTCCCCTCCTTGATCCTCCCACCCAGAAGCATCTGGGTGGGTGTGTGATGGGTGAGGAGGGTGATGGGAGAGGTGCCTGTGAAGATCAATGAACTTTTCACAGCCCAATGTGTGGCCAAAAGGTGCCGCTCACAGTTAGAGTAGCTCCTTTCCACATCAGTGAGTATCCTGGAGGAGTAGACCACCGGCCACAGCCGGCCGTGCCGCTCTTGGAGCAGCACGGTGCTCAGGCTGTCCCCGCTGGCTGCTACCTCCAGGAAAAACTCTTTCCCCCCATCTATGGCCCCTAGAGCTGGCGCAGTCTGCAAGTCTTTCTTGAGCATGACAAATGCTGCCTGGCAACCCTCATCCCAAAGCCACGCCACTCCCTTGTGTAGGAGTCGGAGCAGAGGGGCTGCGGTGGCCGCATAGTCCTCAATGAAATCTCTACAGTACCCGGTTAGCCCCAGAAATGACCTCATACCCGTTAATGTGTTAGGGACCGGTAGTTCTTGTACCGCCTCCCTCCTAGCCTTATCTATGGCCCTTTCTCCAGCGTGCAGAGTCAGACCGAGGAATTTCACCTCCTGCTGACCGATTTGCGCTTTCTTCGGATTTACCTTGAAACCCTTCTGCCCTAGCAGCTCCAGCAGTTCGGCCAATAGTGGGCCATGCTCCTCTTTCGAATCCGTGAACAGGAGCAGGTCATCCACATATTGGACCAACTGTCTGGGCTGGCTAAAATCCATCAAACTGTTTGCCGTGCACTGATGGAAAATACTGGGGCTGTTGTGGAAGACCTGCGGCAAGCAGTTAAGAACATAAGAACATAAGAAATAGGAGCAGGAGTAGGCCAATCGGCCCCTCGAGCCTGCTCCGCCATTCAATAAGATCATGGCTGATCTGATCCTAACCGCCAATCTACTATCACAGAACCATCTCCTGAATCTAACAGAATTAGACACACGAAATATGAGCAGGATCAGGCTACACGGCCCCTGGGCCCGCTCCGCTACCCACAGGGCCATGACCGATCCGAACCTAGACTCATGTCCAAATTCCTGCCCGCTCCCCATAACCCTTTATTCCCTTTACTTCTAGGAAACTGTCTATTTCTGTTTAAAATTTATGTAATGATTTAGCTTCTACAGCTCTTTGGGGCAGCAAATTCCATGGGCCTACCACCCTCTGAGTGAAGTAGTTCCTCCTCATCTCAGTTTTGAAAGAGCAGCCCCTTATTCTAAGACTATGCCCCCTAGTTCTAGTTTCACCCATCATCGGGAACATCCTCCCCTCATCCACCTGATCCAACCCCTTCACAATCTTATATGTTTCAATAAGATCGCCACTCATTCTTCTGAACTCCAATGAGTAGAGCCCCAATCTACTCAACCTCTCCTCATATGTCCATCCCCTCATCCCCGGGATTAACCGAGTTCGAATCCGGCCTCGGGCGACTGTCTGTGTGGAGTTTGCACATTCTCCCCGTGTTTGCGTGGGTTTCCTCCGGGTGCTCCGGTTTCCTCCCACAGTGCAAAGATGTGCGGGTTAGGTTGATTGGCTATGATAAATTGACCCTTAGTGTTAGGGGGATTAAATACGTGGGGTTACGGGGATAGGGTGGGATATGTGTTGGTGTAGGGGTTACGGGGATCGGGTGGGATATGTGTCGGTGCAGGCTTGATGGTCCGAAATGGCCTCTATCTGCACTGTGGGGTTTCTGTGATTCCATTGGCCTTCTTAATCACTTGCTGCACCTGCATACTAACCTTTTGAGTTTCGTGCACCAGGACCCCCAGATCCCTTTGTACTTCAGTACTTTCCAGTTTCTTGCCATTAAGATAATAACTTGCTCTCCGATTTTTCCTATTGTATTCCATCTGCCAAATCTCTGCCCACTTACTTAGCCTGTCTATGTCCCCTTGCAGGTTTTTTATGTCCTCCTCACTCACTACTTTCCCTCCCATCTTAGTATCATCTGCAAACTTTGATATGTTACACTCGGTCCCCTCCTCCAAATCGTTAATATAGATTGTAAAGAGTTGGGGACCCAGCACTGAACCCTGTGGAACACCACTAGTTACTGACTGCCAGTCCGAGAATGAACCATTTATCCCAACTCTCCGCCTTCTGTTAGATAGCCAATCCTCTATCCATGCCAGAATATTACCCCAATCCCGTGATTTTTTATCTTAAGCAATCTTAAGCAATCTTAAGCAATCACAGCGCCAGGGACCCGGGTTCAAATCCGGCCTCGGGTGACTGTCTGTGTGGAGTTTGCACATTCTCCCTGTGTTTGCGTGGGTTTCCTCCGGGTGCTCCGGTTTCCTCCCACAGTCCAAAGATGTGCAGGTTAGGTTGATTGGCTATGATAAAAATTGACCCTTAGTGCTAGGGGGATTAAATACGTGGGGTTACTGGGATATGTGTTGGGGTAGGGAATATGGGGATCGGGTGGGATATGTGTCGGTGCAGGCTCGATGGGCCGAAATAGCCTCTATCTGCACTGTGGGGTTTCTGTGAAAAAAAAAAAAAAAATCTTTTGTGTGGCACCTTGTCAAATGCCTTTTGGAAGTCTAAATACACTACGTCCACTGGTTCCTCTTTATCCACCCTATATGTTACTTCCTCAAAGAACTCCAGCAAATTTGTCAAACATGACTTCCCCTTCATAAAACCATGCTGACTTTGTCCTATTAAATTATGATTATCCAAATGTCCTGTTACTGTCTCCTTAATAATGGACTCCAATATCTTACCTACCACAGATGTTAGGCTAACCGGTCTATAGTTTCCAGCCTTCTGTTTACTGCCCTTTTTAAATAAGGGCATTACATTAGCAGTTTTCCAGTCTGCCGGGACCTTTGCTGAGTCCAGGGAGTTTTGGAAAATTATTACCAATGCATCCACAATCCCTACCGCCACTTCCCTCAAGACCCTAGGATGTAAGCCATCAGGTCCAGGTGATTTATCCGCCTTGAGTCCCATTATTTTACCGAGTACCACTTCCTTAGTGATTTTGATCGTGTTTAACTCCTCCCCCCCTATAGCCCCCTGTTTGTCCAGTGTTGGGATATTCGTAGTGTCTTCTATTGTAAAGACTGATACAAAATATTCATTCAGTGTTTTTGCCATCTCCATATTTCCCACCATTAATTTCCCGGTCTCATCCTCTAAGGGACCAACATTTACTTTAGCCACCCTTTTTCTTTTTATATAACTATAAAAACTCTTACTATCTGTTTCTATATTTTTTGCTAATTTACTTTCATAATCTATCAACCCTTTCTAAATCAATCTTTTTGTTATTTTTTGCTGTCTATTAAAGTTTTCCCAATCCTCTATCCTCCCACTAGATTTGGCTACCTTATATGCCCTTGTTTTTAGTCGAATACTATCCTTAATTTCTTTAGTTAGCCATGGATGGCTGTCTTTTCTTTTACAACCTTTTCTTCTCAGTGGAATATATATTTTTTGGAAGTTGTAAAATAACTCCTTAAATGTACACCACTGATCATGTATCGTCTTACCCTTTAATCTATTTTCCCAATCCACTCTACTCAATTCCGCTCTCATACCTTCATAGTCTCCTTTATTCAAGCTTAGCACGCTTGTTTGAGATCCAACCTTCTCACCCTCTAATTGAATATGGAATTCAACCATGTTATGGTCACTCATTCCAAGGGGATCCTTTACTAGGACATTTTTAATTAATCCTGTCTTGTTACACAGGACCAGATCTAAGGTTGCTTTCCCCCTGGTCGGTTCAGTTACATACTGCTCAAGAAACCCATCCCTAATACACTCAATGAACGCATCCTCAAGGCAGCCCTGCCCAATTTGATTTGTCCAATTAATATGAGAGTTAAAATCCCCCATAATTATAGATGCTCCCTTATTACAAGCCTCAACTGTTTCCTGATTGATACTCCGTCCAACAGAGTTGCAACTGTTCGGAGGCCTATAGACTAGGCCCACTAGTGTTTTTTTCCCCTTATTATTCCTTACCTCCACCCAAACTGTTTCATTATCCTGATCTTTTGACCCAATATTATTTCTCTGTATTACAGTGATTCCTTCCTTTATTAACATAGCCACCCCACCTCCCCTTCCTTCCTGCCTGTCCTTCCTGATCGTTAAATAACCTGGTATGTTTAATTCCCAGGCATTGACAACCTGCAGCCATGTTTCTGTAATGGCCACAAGATCATACACATATGTAATTATTTGTGCCATTTACTCGTCTATTTTGTTACGAATGCTACGTGCATTCAGATAGAGAACTTTCAAATATGTTTTGTGACAATTAGTTCCTGCTTTTGCCCTTTTTATTACTTTACCTTTTACTCCATACCTTCTGCCCCTTCCTGACAAGCTCTGGTTTTTAATTTCCCCACTGCTACCTAAGTCTAGTATGACCTTCTCTGTTGTCATTTTTATTATTTGCTCTCTAGGAACCTCCCCCCCACTAGTTAGTTTAAAGCCCTCTCTACAGCCCTAGTTATATGATCCGCCAGGACTCTAGTCCCAGCACTGGGCAAGTGAAGCCCGTCCCAATGGAGCAGCTCCCTCCTGCCCCAGTACTGATGCCAGTGTCCCAGGAAGCAAAACCCATTCCTCCCACACCAGTCTTTGAGCCACGCATTTAACTCCCTAATTTTATTTGTCCTAGCCAAATTCGCTCGTGTCTCAGGTAATAATCCAGGGATTATTACCCTTGAGGTTCTGTTTTTTAATTTGACCCCTAGCTGCTCATACTCCTTTAACAGAACCGGCTTCCTAGTCCTATCTACGTCGTTTGTACCAACATGGACCATGACAACTGGATCCACCCCCTCCCACTGCAAGTTTCTTTCCAGCCGAGAGGAGATGTCCTTAACCCTGGCACTGGGTAGGCAACACAGCCTTCGAGACTCTCGCTCTCAGCTGCAGAGAACTCTATCTATCCCCCTAATAATACTATCCCCTACCACTACAACATTTCTATTTACTCCCCCCTCTTGAATGGCCCCCCGGTCCATGGTGCTGTGGCCAGGTTGCTCATCCTCCCTGCAGTCCCTGCTCCTGTCCCCACAGGGAGGAAGAACCTCGAACCTGTTGGTCAAGAGCAAGGGCTGCGGCTCCTCCAGCTCTACCTCCTGGATCCCCGTACCTGCCTCACTCGTAGTCACACCGTCCTGTCCCTGACCATGGGCTACATCTGAATTACTTAACTTCATAGGTGTGACCACCTCCTGATACACAGAGTCCAGGTACTTCTCCCCCTCCCTGATGTGTGCAGTGTCTGTAGCTCAGACTCCAGCTCATCAACACGGAGCT
Source organism: Somniosus microcephalus (assembly GCF_052327205.1). Taxonomy (NCBI): domain Eukaryota; kingdom Metazoa; phylum Chordata; class Chondrichthyes; order Squaliformes; family Somniosidae; genus Somniosus; species Somniosus microcephalus. Next base: position 39,984,626 of record NC_141000.1, on the reverse strand, counting down.
GGAGTTCCTGTAGCAGCAGACACTTGTCACAGACGTAATCACCGTGAGCCTCAATGGGGTTCACCGGCACCCACATCTCGCAAAAGTAAAACATCACCTGCTCCATTCTATGTAATTAATTACATTTTTTATTGTTAGTTATGGACACCCTCTGCCCGATTTTAGATGTTAGTATCCCCTTTAATTAATTGGATTTTAATTAAATCAATCCCTCTAGTTACACCAGTTAAATGGTTTACCAACAGTCACTCTGCACCAGAAAGGCCTTGGTACACCACAGCAACCTTAAAAACTATAAACCACAAACTTAAAGTTTTAAAATGAGAGAAATACTCCAACCAATCACCTACCTGTTTTGTGGTGACGTCACACCTTGAATACTTTTTACCTCTCTCCTTGCCTGAGATTGGAGATTGGTGAGGCCTACCTGAGCCTCTGGGGCCTCTTGTAGTCGCTCTGCCGCTCTGCTCCGCCTCCACCCGCTGCCGATGCCGCACTGAGGCCTACCTGAGCCTCTGGGGCCTCTTGTAGTCACTCTGCCGCTCTGCCACTCTGCCCCGCCTCCCGCCGCTGCCGATGCCGCACTGAGGCCTACCTGAGCCTCTGGGGCCTCTTGTAGTCGCTCTGCCGCTCTGCTCCGCCTCCACCCGCTGCCGATGCCGCACTGAGGCCTACCTGAGCCTCTGGGGCCTCTTGTAGTCGCTCTGCCGCTCTGCTCCGCCTCCACCCACTGCCGATGCCGCACTGAGGCCTACCTGAGCCTCTGGGGCCTCTTGTAGTCGCTCTGCCGCTCTGCTCCGCCTCCACCCGCTGCCGATGCCGCACTGAGGCCTACCTGAGCCTCTGGGGCCTCTTGTAGTCGCTCTGCCGCTCTGCTCTGCCTCCACCCGCTGCCGATGCCTAGGCCTGAGCCTCTGGGGCCGCTTGTAGTTGCTCTGCCGCTCTGCTCCGCCTCCACCCACTGCTGATGCCGCACTGAGGCCTACCTGAGCCTCTGGGGCCTCTTGTAGTCGCTCTGCCGCTCTGCTCCGCCTCCGCCCGCTGCCGATGCCGCACTGAGGTCTACCTGAGCCTCTGGGGCCTTTTGTAGTCGCTCTGCCGCTCTGCCGCTCTGCTCCGCCTCCCGCCGCTGCCGATGCCGCACTGAGGCCTACCTTAGCCTCTGGGGCTTCTTGTAGTCGCTCTGCCGCTCTGCCGCTCTGCTCCGCCTCCACCCGCTGCCGATGCCACACTGAGGCCTACCTGAGCCTCTGGGGCCTCTTGTAGTCGCTCTGCCGCTCTGCTCCGCCTCCACCTGCTGCCGATGCAGCACTGAGGCCTACCTGAGCCTCTGGGGCCTCTTGTAGTCGCTCTGCCGCTCTGCTCTGCCTCCACCCGCTGCCGATGCCGCACTGAGGCCTACCTGAGCCTCTGGGGCCTCTTGTAGTCACTCTGCCGCTCTGCCGCTCTGCTCCGCCTCCACCCGCTGCCGATGCCGCACTGAGGCCTACCTGAGGGCCTCTTGTAGTCGCTCTGCCGCTCTGCTCCGCCTCCACCCGCTGCCGATGCCGCACTGAGGCCTACCTGAGCCTCTGGGGCCTCTTGTAGTCGCTCTGCCGCTCTGCTCCGCCTCCACCCACTGCCGATGCCGCACTGAGGCCTAGCTGAGCCTCTGGGGCCTCTTGTAGTCGCTCTGCCGCTCTGCTTCGCCTCCACACGCTGCCGATGCCGCACTGAGGCCTACCTGAGCCTCTGGGGCCTCTTGTAGTCGCTCTGCCGCTCTGCTCTGCCTCCACCCGCTGCCGATGCCTAGGCCTGAGCCTCTGGGGCCGCTTGTAGTCGCTCTGCCGCTCTGCTCCACCTCCACCCGCTGCCGATGCCGCACTGAGGCCTACCTGAGCCTCTGGGGCCTCTTGTAGTCGCTCTTCCGCGCTGCTCCGCCTCCACCCACTGCCGATGCCGCACTGAGGCCTACCTGAGCCTCTGGGGCCTCTTGTAGTCGCTCTGCCACGCTGCTCCGCCTCCCGTCGCTGCCAATGCCGCACGTGTACTGTTGCCCTTTAAACGTAAAGGCAAACTTGTACTGATCCTCCCTCCTTATAGGAATGGACCAAAACCCATTGGAAATATCCAGCACTGTGAAAGTGGTCGCGGATGCTGGAATACTTCTGATCAGGTCGGCAACTGCTGCTACTGTGGGTGCGCAGGCTGGGATGTTACAGTTGAGCACTCGATAGTCCACTGTGGCCCTCCAGGAATTGTCCGGCTTTCTGACCGGCCACAATGGAGAATTCACATGGGTAGCTATCGGTTTCAGAACTCCCTGCTGCACTAACGAGGACATGGCTGCTTCCATGTCCGGTTCTGCTTCCCTGGGGAAGTTATACTGTTTCTGTTGTCGGGCCATGGGGTCCCCGTCTACGCTGACCTCAAACCCTGTGACCCTCCCACAGTCATGTTTGTGAGTGGCAAATGTGGACAGGTGGGCCCGCACAAATGCCTGGAACTCTGGTGGGGTGTTGCTGACCATGAGCCCGAGGTTATAACCCTCTTTGGGCTTCATGGTGCAGAGGGTCCCCTTCCCTTCCTTTCCCGGGATTACTACTCCCTCTCCGTTCTTTACTTTACCTGCCCCCCAAAGGCAGTGATTCCTCAAATCCATTAGGATCCCGTGGCCTACAATAAAGTCGGCTCCCAGGACCCCTCTTCCACCCTCCACTTCCCATTTCATCAGGACACATGTCCACTTAGAGCGGAGCGGTCCTAGCGAATGACGAGCGGGATGGAAAACAAGCCAGCCTGTTCCCTACCTGTGAACCCCGATAGACTGTATGGGACCCCGCTAGAGAGAGGCGAGGTGGTGGTGTTAGCTGAGTAGACCACGGTGCATGATGTCCCCGTGTCTAACAGATAGGTCCTCGTCACCTTCTCCACCTCCATCTCCAAAAGGGGTCTTTTCCACTCATCGTATCGGAGAGAACACAGATAAACAGGCTGCATTGACTATAGTTATGGCTGTGGGTTGGATGGGGCGGATGGGGTGAGGGCACCGGTGGCGGCTGCTACTCTCCCCTGGCCAGTCAATAGGGACCTCGTGGTGTCCAAAAGTGACTTGACCTCTGCGGAAGGGATCCCTGACCCCACCTTTAGGGCTGGGGCTGTGGGATGCTTTCCCTTGTTATCGTTGCAAGGGTTTATGAACTCCTTCAGCCAGTGACCATCCTTCCCACACCCATAACAATTTGTCTTGGTGTTGGGGGGGTTACTCCCTTCCTGGTGCCACTCTTTCCTACCCGGTCCGGGTTTTACCTCATGCACCTTTTCCCTTGGGTGGGTGTGCATCGGCTCCCCTACCATTTGTGTAAGCCAGAGTGAGCTGCCTAATTACCGTAAGTTCAGTGGTCTGGGGATTTTTGGGGTCGAACCAGGCTTCTGCCTTGGCCCTGATCTGTGGCAAGCTGTTTGCCACCAGGCAATGAAGCCAATGGGCCAGGGAATCCCTGTTCAGGAACGCCCAGTCCAGCATCCCCTGACAGGCCCTCCAGTACACCGGCCACAGCCAGTCCGCAAAAGCCTGTGGGGTTTCCCCTGAGAGCTGGATCGTCTTCTCCACACGGGAGAAAAGACTTCCCTCATCCATCCCCATGGCCTCCAGAACCACATCTCTAAGCTCCTCATACCTGCACTGCCCGCTTTTGCACACGTCAGAGAGGGATTGGAGGAGACTACTTTCCAGGGAGAATAGCAGCATATTGGCCTTCTCAGCGTCATTGCAGTCGTTGACGCTGGCTGCCTCCTCTATGTCCCTGAAGTGGATCGAGGGGTCTCCCTTTTCGGAGAGCCTCGGGAGATGGTTGACCATAGCCCTAAGCTGTTGGGTGTTAAAGGGTAATAGAGTCATAGAGTCATAGAGTTATACAGCACAGAAAGAGGCCCTTCGGCCCATCGCATCCGTGCCGGCCATCAATCCCTGTCTAATCTAATCCCATTTTCCAGCATTTGGTCCGTAGCCTTGTATGCTATGGCATTTCAAGTGCTCATCCAAATGCTTCTTGAATGTTGTGAGGGTTCCTGCCTCTACCACCATTTCAGGCAGTGAGTTCCTGATTCCAACCACCCTCTGGGTGAAAAGGTTCTTCCTCAAATCCCCTCTAAACCTCCTGCCCCTTACCTTGAATCTATGCCCCCTTGTTATTGACCCCTCCACTAAGGGAAAAAGTTCCTTTCTATCTACCCTATCTATGCCCCTCATAATTTTGTACACCTCAATCAGGTCCCCCCTCAGCCTTCTCTGCTCCAAGGAAAACAACCCCAGCCTGTCCAGTCTTTCTTCATAGCTGAAGCGCTCCAGCCCAGGTAACATCCTGGTGAATCTCCTCTGCTCCCTCTCCAAAGCTTCCTTCCTATAGTGTGGTGACCAGAACTGCACACAATATTCCAGCTGTGGCCTAACCAGCATTTTGTACAGCTCCATCATAACCTCCCTGCCTCGGCTAATGAAGGCAAGTATCCCATATGCCTTTTTAACCACCTTATCCACCTGTTCTGCTGCCTTCAGGGATCTATGTACATGCACACCAAGGTCCCTCTGATCCTCTGTCTTTCCTAGGGTCCTATCATTCATTGTGTATTCCCTTGCCTTGTTAGTCCCTCCAAAATGCATCACCTCACACTTTTCAGGGTTAAATTCCATTTGCCATTGTTCCGCCCATCTGACCAACCCATCTATATCGTCCTGCAGGCTGAGGCTACCCTCCTCGCTATTTACCACCCCACCAATTTTCGTGTCATCTGCAAACTTACTGATCATACCTTTTACATTCACATCCAAATCATTAATGTAGACCACAAACAGCAAGGGACCCAGCACCGATCCCTGCGGTACCCCACTGGACACAGGCTTCCAGTCACAAAAACAACCTTCCACCATCACCCTCTGCCTTCTGCCACTAAGCCAGTTTTGGATCCAATGTGCCAAGGCACCCTGGATCCGATGGGCTCTTACCTTCTTGATCAGTCTCCTATGCGGGACTTTATCGAAAGCCTTACTGAAATCCATGTGTACCACATCCACTGCACTACCCTCATCCACACACCTAGTCACCCCCTCGAAAAATTCAATCAAATTGGTCAGACATGATCTTCCCATGACAAAGCCATGCTGACTATCCCTGATTAATCCCTGCCTCTCCACGTGGAGACTAATTCTGTCCCTCAGAATTTTTTCCAATAATTTCCCTACCACTGATGTTAGGCTCACTGGCCTGTAATTCCCTGGTTTATCCCTACTACCCTTCTTGAATAATGGTACTACGTTAGCTGTTCTCCAGTCCTCTGGCACATCCCCTGTGGCCAGAGGGGTTCTGAAAATTTGTGTCAGAGCCCCTGCAATCTCCTCCTTTGCCTCACACAGCAGCCTGGGATACATCTCGTCCATGCCTGGGGGCTTATCCACTTTTAAGCCTGCTAAAACCGCTAGTACCTCCTCCCTCTCGATGCTAATATGTTCAAGTACATCACAGTCCCCCTGCCCAATTTCTATGTCTACATCGTCCTTCTCCATAGTGAACACAGATGCAAAAACTTCATTTAAAACCCCACCTACACCTTCTGGCTCCACACACAGATTGCCACTTTGGTCCCTAATGGGCCCTATTCTTTCCCTAGTTATCCTTTTGCCCTTAATATACTTATAAAACACCTTAGGATTTTCCTTTATTTTGCTCGCTAGTGTTATTTCATGGCCCCTCCTCGCTTTCCTAATTTCTTTTTTAAGTATCCCCCTGCACTTTTTATACTCCTCTAGGGCTTCCTCTGTCTTTAGTCCCTTGTATCTGCCAAAAGCCCCCCTTTTTTTCCTAATCCATTCTCATATATCCGTTGACATCCAAGGTTCCCTGGGCTTGTTGGTCCCACCCTTGACCTTTACGGGAACATGTTGCCATTGTACTCTCTCAATTTCCTTTCTGAAAGACTCCCATTGCTCCGATGTGGATTTTCCTACATGTAGCTGATCCCAGTCCAATTTGACCAGATCCTGCCTTATCATAGTAAAATCGGCCATCCCCCAATTTAGAACCTTTATTTCCGGTCCATTTGTGTCCTTTTCCATGACTACCTTAAATCTCACCGAATTATGGTCACTGTCACCAAAGTGCTCACCTACTAATACTTCTACCACTTGCCCGGCCACATTCCCTAGAATTAGGTCCATAGAAACATAGAAACATAGAAACTAGGAGCAGGAGTAGGCCATTCGGCCCTTCGAGCCTGCTCCGCCATTCAACGAGATCATGGCTGATCATCCAAAGCCTAGCACCCGGTCCCTACACCGACTGCCATCCCACCCAAGCCCTATCCCCGTAACCCCACATATTTAATCCCCCCCTAACACTAAGGGCCAATTTTTTTATCATGGCCAATCAACCTAACCCGCACATCTTTGGACTGTGGGAGGAAACCGGAGCACCCGGAGGAAACCCACGCAAACACGGGGAGAATGTGCAAACTCCACACAGACAGTCACCCGAGGCTGGATTTGAACCCGGGTCCCTGGCGCTGTGAGGCAACAGTGCTAACCACTATGCCACCGTGCTGCCCTCCAGTACCGCCCCCACTCTTGTAGGACTTTCTACATGCTGGCTCAAAAAGCTCTCCTGGATGCACTTTAAGAATTCTGCACCCTCTAAGCCTTTCACACTCTGACTATCCCAGTTAATATTGGGGAAGTTGAAATCCCCCACTATTATTACCCTATTATTTGCACACTTCTCTGAGATTTGCCTACATATCTGTTCCTCTATCTCCCCCTGACTGTTTGCGGGCCTATAGTACACTCCCAGCAAAGTGCTTGGCCCCTTTTTGTTTTTAAGTCCTACCCATATGGCCTCATTAGAGGAACCTGTTAATATATCATCCCTCCTTACAGCAGTAATTGGCTCCTTAATTAATATTGCGACACCCCCTCCTCTTTTACCGCTCCCCCCCCTCTGTCTCACCTGAAGATTCTATGCCCTGGAATATTGAGCTGCCAGTCTTGCCCCCCCCTCAACCATGTCTCCGTAATAGCAACAATATCATACTCCCATGTGTTTATCAACACCTTCAGTTCATCCACCTTATTCGCAAGACTCCTTGCATTAAAATAAATGCCATCCAACCTTGCCCTACTCCCTTGTGCCATTACATATTTGCTCTGCCTTCCAAGCTGACTTGTTTTTTCTTCTATATTTGGCTGTACATCACCCCTTATTATAGCTCCACTCTGTATCCCATCCCCCTGCCAAGTTAGTTTAAACCCCCCCAACAGTGCTAGCAAACCTCCCCGCAAGGATATTTGTCCCGTTCTGGTTCAGGTGCAACCCGTCCGACTTGTACAAGTCCCACCTTCCCCAGAAGCAGACACAGTGATTCAGGAAACTAAAACCCTCCCTCCTGCACCATCTCTTTAGCCACGCATTCATCTGCTCTATCCTCCTATTCCTATACTCACAAGCACGTGGCACTGGGAGTAATCCAGAGATTACAACCTTTGAGGTCCTGCTCTTTAATCTGCTACCTAGCTCCCTAAATTCTTGCTGCAGGACCTCATCCCTCTTCCTACCCATGTCGTTGGTCCCAATGTGAACCACGACCTCTGACTGTTCACCCTCCCCCTTCAGAATGCCCTGCAGCCATTCAGTGACATCCTTGACCCTGGCACCAGGGAGGCAACAAACCATCCTGGAGTCACGTCTATGGCCACAGAAATGCCTATCTGTTCCCCTTACGATAGAATCCCCCACCACTATTGCTCTCCCACTCTTTTTCCTCCCTTCCTGAGCAGCAGAAGCACCCCCGGTGCCAGGAAGTTGGCTGCTGCTGCCTTCCCCTGGTAAGTCATCCCCCTCAACAGTATCCAAATTGGTATACCTGTTTGAGAGGGGGATGGCCACAGGGATTCCCTGCACTACCTGCCTGCTTCTACTGCTCCGCCTGATGGTCACCCATTTCCCTTCTGCCTGTGCAGCCCTTACCTGCGGTGTGACCAACTCATTAAACGTGTTATTCACGACCCTCTCAGCATCGCGAATGCTCCAAAACTCATCCATCTGCAGCTCCAGTGCCTCAATGCGGTCTGCTAGTAGCTGCAGCTGGATACATTTCCGGCACACATACGAACTGGTTTTGGAGAGATCCATCAATGTCGCCATTGGTGGGTGGGCAGAACCTCCGATGCCGTGCTGGGCACATCGGCCCCGGCTCTGACCTCTCTGGCGGGGGTTGCTCTACCTCCGCCTCCAGCTCTGGATCCACTCCAGGTTCCACCCCCCCCTTGCTGCCAAACCTTGCTGAAACTTGGCGCTACGGGTGGTGGTCGTGAGATCTGCTCTCTCTCAACCGGGTCGTCCCTTGACATTACCGGTGATGTTGGAACTGTCCTCCCCTCATTCCCCATAAAATCTGCCTGACCTGCCTTTGGGCTTATGAGGCATACCATGCCTTTTTACCCTTCCAGAGGGCCCGGCTCAGATTTTCTATCCTCTCTTTACAGGGGCCGTGGTCTGCCTCCTCAAACCCCTGTTCGCTCGCTGGCTTATACGCTGCCTTTACCTCCTGTATTTTCTCTTCCTGTTCCCTAATCTGCCTTGCCAAGCAGGCGTTCTTCTCCCGCAGCCTTAACTCATTTCTCTTGGCCTCGGTGTCTTGGCACCGTAGGTATTCCAACTGGGCCTTGTGTACTCCCACTAAATGTACTCTCTCCTGATTCAAATCCTGCAAAGCTACTAATAACTTCTCCCCTGCAAGAGCCTTATCCTTGATCTCCAGGGCTGACTCCCTTAACTCAACTGCCTGTGCTGCAACAAGCCTGTCCAGAAGCTGGACCTGCTTTTTAAAACACATCAGCCAAACTGCCTTCTCTAATGACTTCTTGTGTTCCTTTCACTCTGTCCACTTAGCTGCTGCATCTACCGGATGCCCAGCCTTTAACAGAGTGGTGATCCACTTCTTAGTGATATTCACCTTGCTAAACACATAATCAGAAATCCTTTCCTCCATCATGGTTCGCTCATCCGAACCATTGTCTACTGTATCGCAACCCTGTTGCTGGTGTCATGCCGCGGTCACCATTTCAGTAGGGGGTGGTGTGGGGTGGCGCGTACGCCCAGTCAGTTATGCCTCTGACTGTTTATGAGCGGTTCCAATCGCTCCCACGCCCCTGGGTCCCACGCCCCTGGGGTACAGGCAGCGATACAGAAAAGACTCGAGTAGACAGGTGGTTTGGATGTAAGCAAAACCAAGATTTTATTGAAAGAGAAATAACACAATCTTATGAAAAATTACCAGTATGAAATTTACAGGCAAATAACTACACTTATGTATGGGGAACGGGGAATGGGGAACACACGGCACATTGAGGGAAAATGACTATCTTAACAATCCCCTTATCCATTTCCCACCCCCTATACCTAACTAGATTAAGCTATGAGGGGCCAGAATTGATGCTCACCAATCAAAAGATCTGCTGAATTCAAAACAGCGGTGGGGTTTGGGGTTCGCTCTTTGTGCTCTCTGGAGCCTGCCATCATTATGTGGTCTCAGGGTGCGGCAAGGGCATTGTCCAGGTACAAGTACCCCAAAGTTAAAGTCTCTGCTTGGGTGCTTTACCTCGCAGGGATGATGGTTCCTCTTGCTCAGCCAGCAGTTGGAGTTTGCATGAAGATAGTCACAGGTCAGCTGGATTGAAGGCCCGATTATTCAAAGCTTTTCTTCAATCGTCTTCCCAATTTGTCTCGCCTCCTCGCCTTGTCGCGTCCCGCCTCGCCTGGCCTGGTTTGTCCGTGTCCGCCTGGTGCAATGCCGGGTGTCCCTGATGGAATGGGAAATGCACAGGCGGTGGCTGGGCAGTAAGCGCGGGACAGGGGAAGAGCAGCAGATGCGAGGGTGAGGGGCCAGAGCAGGAGCCAGGAGCAAGGGCAGAGAGCAGAGAGAGAAGGTTGCCAGTTGGCCTACAATTATACTCCTTCGGATGGCCTTTATCTGCACGCCAAATCAGGTTAGTTCATTGTCCCAATCTTGGCGGGCTGGTTTAAATAATTGTAGCAACAACCTAAACTAACTGTTTTTAGATGGCCGGTAATCGCACCTACTGGCCTGATTCCTGAGTTGCTTTTGTTATTAATACATCTTAATCAGCCTGTCCAGCCTCGATGGCTTCCCTAAGCTGTTTCCGATTATTTATGCAAACAACTTGATGGCCTTAAGTATAGGCCTCACTGGGTTTTGATCTGTCTCCGATTTGACTTAATGCATAATTCAAAGTCCTGTCCGTTTTCAAAACACAAAAAGTCTCTCTTCACAGAAACTGCAGCTTGGGATTCGATTTCCCAAAAAGCTGCTTGTGCCACAGAGTCCAACCTTTTAAAATCTTGCAGGCTTTTGGCCACGAGGTGCGGACGCCATCTTTGGGTACCCCTTTTCATTAAAATTACCATGCAGGGTCCCTTTTATTATTAACAACCTTTGGGGCAATGTAGAAATTTTGTGAATCTTACACATGCTAAGGGAGAAAGAAAGATTTGCATTTATATAGCACCTTGCATGATCTCAGGACATCCCAAAGCGCTTTACAGCCAATGAAGTACTTTTGAATTCTAGTCGCTGTTGTAATGTAGAAAATGCAGCAGTCAATTTGCGCACAGCAAGCTCCCACAAACAGCACTGTGATACTAACCATATAATCTGTTTTTTAGCAGAGCCAAAGGACATCAAAAAATCTGTTCCACATTTAAATACCCTTGTTAATCATTTATCGGATTTAAAACTCACAGACTAAGTGCTGCAACAGGCTCACACCACCTGGGTGGAATGCAAGCCTTCTTTCACTTGTTGAATAGCAGAAAGTTTCACTCTACCTGTCAGGCCTCAATCATACATATCTTCTTAAATGTAATTAACAACATCAGGGAAGCAATGAAATTAAAAGGCACAGTATCTGCATAATGTAAGGTTTCGCAAGAATTTTGAAAATTTCCACAGCCCTGAAGATTATTTTTTTGATTAAAGAATACCTGGGCGGAATATACCTTAAAACCCAGGGTATCAAAATGGCTGTCAGACCTCGTGGCAGAAGACAAAAGACAGTCTGCCTGTATCTCTTCAAGCACAGGCTGACAAAAGGACTTGAAATCACCAGCCTGTGTGCATGCATGAAAAACATTAAACTGTCAATCAACTGCAGTTTAGGAAATTTCACCCACAGGGCAATGGATGTTTGTTTACAGAACTCTCTACAGTGTTGACACAAAGGCTTATGTATTTAAAGCTGTCAATCAATTGTGGTTGAACTGACCACAGGACAATGGGTTTGTTTACAAACCATTTGAGTGCTGTTGACTGAAATTCAGTAAGACATTTAAACTGAGCGAATACCAGTCAAATGAATACATTCAAACCCATTGCAGTCAATGGGGACAGTTCAACCCCTTTTGTATAGCCCAGATACATCCGGATTTGGGCGCGAAGATTACGGCTCCGAATGGGTTATAAAAATAGCCTCTCAGGAAGTCATCTGTCTCTCTCTCTGCCGCCTCACCTCCGTACCCTGCCTGCAAGAAGAACAACTCAACAGCCCACCCAAAGAAATGGAATACCAGCAGTTACTTTTAAATACTGGGGTATCTCTACTTCAGGGCGGTGAAGAATCTAAGACCTCAAGAGCATGGAGCAGGCGTTCACTGGTGAGCATAGATTTTTCTGGCCCATTACAAGCCAACCTAGATAGGTATTAGGAGTGGGAATTAAGGGGAATTTTTGTTAAATTGTAATTTTAGTCAATTTTCCCTTGATGTATCCATTTTCTCCTCCCCTATTAAGGTAAAGGTGTGCTGCATTAAGTAAATGTGTGCTGCATTAAGTAAAAGTCTGCTGTACTAAGCAAAAGTTGTGCTGTAGTGAGCAAAGGTGTACTGTATTAAGTAAAAGTGCTGTATTAAGCATAGGTGTGCTGTATTGATTATTTTCAATTTATTTATTTTTATCTCAATAAATACTGGCCTTCTTTGCACCCAACCACGAGTCTCGTTTTGTCTACATCGCTACTGAATAAGTCTGGTGGTCAGAACCAGAAAAGGGGAATGATTCAAAACCGCACAGGGCTCTGGAGCAGTTCAGATGCTTCTGACCAGCTCAGAGACAATAACCCCAGTATACCCCCATCCCTTTAATTTCTACAAAATGGCGACCGCAGCAGGACCGTCGGAAATGGTATGCGATGTAGCAGACGGTGGTCTGGGTCTGGAGAGAGCAGCAGTTATTGGTTTTCTTTCTGTCTCAGTGGTCTGTTTGTAGTTAAGTACCTGCAAGCTTAGGGAAGAGCTTAGGGAAGTTAAAGCAGAGAGTTGGGTTAAGGAAAGGGAGATTGAAAAATACCAGGCCAAGATAGAGCGCCTGGTGGTCCAGTTTAGTGAGGGCAAAAGCCACACGAGGTATGAATTAGAGTACCTGAAGTGCCTAGTTGCAGTGGCCAAGAGCAATGAGATGAGGGTGCGGGAGGAGTACGCCCGCCTCATACAAGAAGTAAAAGAGCAGGAGGAAAAGCGCCAGGGACCCGGGTTCGAATCCGGCCTCGGGCGACTGTCTGTGTGGAGTTTGCACATTCTCCCCGTGTTTGCGTGGGTTTCCTCCGGGTGCTCCGGTTTCCTCCCACAGTCCAAAGATGTGCGGGTTAGGTTGATTGGCTATCATAAATTGACCCTTAGTGTTAGGGGGATTAAATGCGTGGGGTTACGGAGATAGGGTGGGATATGTGTTGGTGTAGGGGTTACGGGGATCGGGTGGGATATGTGTCGGTGCAGGCTCGATGGGCCGAAATGGCCTCTATCTGCACTGTGGCATCTCTGGCATCTCTGTGAAAAGGTTCGGAAGGTAAAGGCAGCGTATAAGCTGGCCTGCGACCAAGGGTTTGAGGAAGCAGATCATGGCCCCTGTAGGGAAGAGATAGAAAGCTTGAATATGGCTTTAAAGAGGGCAAAGGGGATGATATGTCTTATCAGCCTGAAGACGGGTCAGTCGGATTTTACCGGCAACCCAAATAGAACCGTCCCACAGGCAACACCCAGAACAAGGTTGGTCAGGGAATCAGAGGTCCCACGACCGCCACCCACAGCTCTGAGCTTTCAGGAGCTCTGGCAGCAAAGGGGGGTGGATGATGAGGTGGTAGAGGAAGCACAGCAGGCCCCGCTAGATAGGCCGGGACCAGGACCAGTGTGCCCCCTCCGACAATAGAGGTACGGTCTGCCCGTTGATGAAGATGACCCAGGGGCCATCCAGAATCAGTTTGTGGTGCCGTATGGCACCCACCAGCTCTGGGACATGGTTAGCCACATCCCCAAGCTTACTAAAAAGGGAGACCCCTCACTGCACTTCAGGGAGATAGAACAGGCAGTTTGTGTTAATGACTGCGATGACGCAGAGCAAGCAAAAATGCTGCTGTTTTCCCTGGGAGGTGATCTCCTCCAGGCCCTATCTGGTGAGTGCAAAAGGGGGCAGAAGGATCATGAGGATCTGAAGAATGAGATATTGGAGGCCATGGGGCTCAATGATGATAGTCCATTTGCCCGGGTAGAAAGAACGGTGCAGCTCCCAGGGGAGTCCCCGCAGGCGTTCGCAGTCAGGCTATGGCCAGTCTACCGGAGCGCATGCCTGGGAATGCCAGGGTGGGCAGCACTGAACCCAGTCCAATTGACTCACTGGATCCGTTGTCTTATGACAAACAGCCTACCCCAGATCCAAGCCCAGGTCGCAGCTTGGTTTGACCCCCGAAACCCCCAGACCACCGAAGAAGCGGTGATCCACCAGCTCACAGTAGCCTTTAGAAACCTGAGGTGTATCGAGGTGCCCCAACCCAAGGGAAAAGTCCATGAGGTTAATCCTGGGAGCCAGAGTAAGAAAGAGTGGCACCAGGAGGGGAACCATCCCTCCCAGGCTAGGTTAAATTGTTATGGGTGCGGGAAAGACAGTCACTGGAGAAAAGACTGTAAGAATCCCTGGAAGGATAACAAGGGAAAAGATCCCACAGCCCCAGCCCAAAAGGTAGGGCCAGATATCCCTCCCGCTGCGATCAAGTCATTTTTACAGTCCCTACAGTCTCTTCTGACTGGCCAGGGGAGAGTAGCAGCCACCACCGGTGCTTTGACCCCATCTGCCCCATCCTACTCCCAGCAATGACTAGAGCCAGCACAGCCTGTCGACCTGTGCCCCCGCGAAAATGCAAGGGGAACAGGCCCTATGATAAGATGGGGGTGAAAACGGTGCAGGGGAGATATTCAGTGGACACTGGAGCCTCCAGCACGGTGGTCCATTCAGAGGACCTGACCAATTCACCCCGGTCTAACAAGGTCCCATTTAGCTTAATGGGACCCACAGGGAAACGGGCAGCTGGGATTGAACCTGAGGTCAGAAATCCTCAGCCTCCAGCAGGTACAAGCTCACAGGCTGCACAGGCAGGCACTGTGGCTTGTGTCATGGGAGGAGCCAATCATGACCAGTGTAAGTTGTTTAAGCAGGGGGACAGGGAAGGAGAGTTCTGGGACCCCTGTAGAGCAGGCCCAGTAGCTGCAATCCAGGACAAGGGAGGCACACAGGGGATAGTTTTGGCCCCGGACTAAAAGCAGGTCCAAGCCCAAGATTCCGCCTTTAAGGCCGCCCTGGTAAGGGAAAAGGATTTAGAACAGGATTACTGGCAGGCTGCCAGTTATATTAAACAATGTAGGTTGTTTGAGCCGGGGGCAGGGAAACAGGCAGCTGGGATCATACCTGAGGTCAGAAATCCTCAGCCTGCAGCGCGTACACTCACACAGACTGCACACACAGGCGCAGTCGCGTGCGTGAGAGGAGAAGTTCCCCAGCACTTGGCCCGAGCAATTCCCCCTCTCTTGTGGGACTCCGGGGAGGAGCCTGAACCAGGTTTTAAACCTGAAGTGGAAGACTCTCAGCCACCGGCAGCCAGTAGCAAGGGATTGCCTGTCCCCAGCCCAGGTTTGGGAAGGGAGGGACCCGAGGGAGATGGTCCCCAGACAGCAAGGACTGTGACCCGAGCTAAGGGTCCGCTCGCCAGGGTAGCCCCACCAGTGATACTCACTAGGAGGTCTCTTCGGGTACCCCAGCCCAAGAAAGCATGGTCACCAGCTTTCCAGTGGAAAAGGGCGGACTCCCGAGTCAGGGAGAAGCCAAAAGACAGAAGTCCCCAACCAGCAGCCATAAGCTGCAAGGGACTGAAAGTTGGAATCAGTCCAGCCACGCCGCAGGGAGCAGCCTGTGGCAGCCCAAACAGGGATTAGGCTGGCTGCCCGGAGATGGGTGGTGCTTGTATATAGCTTTGTTCAAGTAACGTGTATAAAGGATTAAGTTAGAACGTGTTAATTTTAATTTTATATTGCATTCGGTAGTGTTAATTATTAGAGTATAAGTTTTAAGCATGGTACCGTTCCAGAGTGTTGTCTATGTGAGTCGAGGTCGCGGGACCCGATCACATTCCCCCGAGCCAGGGGACCTGGCTAGATGTTTTATTTTAAGTCTTTTTCAGAGTTCCGGAAGGTACAGAGGACCATCATGTCTTTGGATGCTCGAGGAAGCAGGGAGGGGCGGGGTCTGCAGGAGGCAGATGCCCACAGCATTTAAACTGTTATTGGAAATCCCAATTAAGATTAAGAGTTTACAAAAAGCTTGTTAATTATTTTACATTATGTATTATGTACTGGTCCCAACTCCAAAGGAAATAATGTGTGAATTTAGTTCCTAACTGTGAGATTGTACTACTTGTTTAGAGTTAATTGAACAAATTGCATATGCCTATGAATTGTGTTTGTAGATTGTGAAAGTTTGAAAAACATTTATGGCTGAAGGATGGTGCCATTTATTAAATTGTCAGGCAATTGCATTAAAAAAAAGGGAAGCTCGTTTTCTTAGAGTCATAGAGTCATAGAGTAATACAGCACGGATAGAGGCCCTTCGGCCCATCGTGTCCGCGCCGGCCATCAAGCCCTGTCTAATCTAATCCCATATTCCAGCATTTGGCCCGTAGCCTTGTATGCTATGGCATTTCAAGTGCACATCCAAATGCTTCTTAAATGTTGTGAGGGTTTCTGCCTCCACAACCCTTTCAGGCAGTGAGTTCCAGACTCCAACCACCCTCTGGGTGAAAAAGTTCTTTCTCAAATCCCCTCTAAACCTCCCGCCCTTTACCTTGAATCTATGCCCCCTAGTTATTGACCCCTCTACTAAGGGAAAAAGCTCCTCAGCATCCATCCTATCTATGCCCCTCATAATTTTGTACACCTCAATCATGTCCCCCCTCAGCCTCCTCAGCTCCAAGGAAAACAAACCCAACCTGCCCAGTCTCTCTTCATAGCTGAAGCGCTCCAGCCCTGGTAACATCCTGGTGAACCTCCTCTGCACCCTCTCTAACGCGATCACATCCTTCCTGTAGTGTGGCGACCAGAACTGCACACAATATTCCAGCTGTGGCCTAACCAGTGTTTTATACAGCTCCATCATAACCTCCTTGCTCTTATATTCAATGCCTCGGCTAATGAAGGCAAGTATCCCATATGCCTTTTTTACCACCTTATCCACCTGTTCCGCCGCCTTCAGGGATCTGTGTACTTGCACACCCAGATCCCTCTGACCCTTCGTCTTGCCTAGGGTCTTTCCATTCATTGTGTATTCCTTTGCCTTGTTAGTCCCCCCAAAGTGCATCACCTCGCACTTTTCCGGGTTAAATTCCATTTGCCACTGTTCCGCCCATCTGACCAACCCATCTATATCGTCCTGCAGACTGAGGCTACCCTCCTCGCTATTTACCACCCTACCAATTTTTGTATCATCCGCGAACTTACTGATCATACCCTTTACATTCATATCCAAGTCATTAATGTAGACCACAAACAGCAAGGGACCCAGCACCGATCCCTGTGGTACCCCACTGGCCACAGGCTTCCAGTCACAAAAACAACCTTCGACCATCACCCTCTGCCTTCTGCCACTAAGCCAGTTTTGTATCCAATGTGCCAAGGCACCCTGGATTCCATGGGCTCTTACCTTCTTGACCAGTCTCCTGTGCGGGACTTTATCGAAGGCCTTACTGAAATCCATGTATACCACATCCACTGCGTTACCCTCATCCACACACCTAGTCACCCCCTCAAAAAATTCAATCAAATTAGTCAGACATGATCTTCCCTTGACAAAGCCATGTTGACTATCCCTGATTAATCCTTGCCTCTCCAAGTGGAGACAAATTTTGTCCCTCAGGATTTTTTCCAATAATTTTCCTACCACTGATGTTAGGCTCACTGGCCTGTAGTTCCTCGGTTTTTCCCTACTACCCTTCTTGAATAATGGTACTACATTAGCGGTTCTCCAGTCCTCTGGCACATCCCCTGTGGCCAGAGAGGTCCTGAATATATGTGTTAGAGCCATTCCATTTGTATTTTTAACAGATATGTTTTGGCTCGGTGGTAATCCCATTGAAGATGTTGTATCATGTTAAAACGATGTCACAAGTGGTGCAGGGGAATTGGATCCCCTCCATGCTTGAATTATTGTGAATACTCAGTGGTGCAGGGGCATTGGACCCCTCCGTGTTTGAATTATTGTAACTAATCTTGTTTTTCTGTCGATAGATGCCTACCGTGTACTGCGATTCTCTCTGGGTAGGGGAGATGGAGGTGTCGGGGGAATCAAAGATAGATATAGATAAGTATAAGGGAAGGTTGTTTGTGGGTGGTCAGAAATTATTGCTCACCTTTGGACAGGATACTACAAGCAAGTTTTAGTATCTGATGGGAGACTGTAAGTTTTCGCAAGAATTTCAAAAATTTCCACAGCCCCGAAGATTATTTTTTTGATTAAAGAAAATCTGGGCGGAATATACCTTAAAACCCAGGGTATCAAAATTGCTGTCAGACCTCGTGGCAGAAGACAAAAGACAGTCTGCCTGTATCTCTTCAAGCACGGGCTGACAAAAGGACTTGAAATCACCAGCCTGTGTGAATGCATGAAGTACTTAAAACTGTCAATCAACTGCAGTTTAGGAAATTTCACCCACAGGACAATGGATGTTTGTTTACAGAACTCTCTACAACGTTGACACAAAGGCTTATGTACTTAAAGCTGTCAATCAATTGCGGTTGGACTGACCACAGGACAATGGGTTTGTTTACAAACCATTTGAGTGCTGTTGACTGAAATTCAGTAAGACATTTAAACTGAGCGAATACCAGTCAAATGAATGGGGTAATACATTCAAACCCATTGCAGTCAATGGGGACAGTTCAACCCCTTTTGTATAGCCCAGATACATCCGGATTTGGGTGCGAAGATTACGGCTCCGAATGGGGTATAAAAATAGCCTCTCAGGAAGCCATCTCTCTCTCTCTCTACCACCTCACCTCCGTGCTCTGCCTGCAAGAAGAACAATTCAACAGCCCGCCCAAAGAAGTGGAATACCAGCAGTTACTTTTAAATACTGGGGTATCTCTACTTCGGGGCGGCGAAGAATCTAAGACCACAAGGGCATTCAGCAGACATTCACTGGTGAGCATAGATTTTTCTGGCCCATTACAAGGCAACCTAGATAGGTATTAGGGGTGAGAATTAAGGGGAATTTTTGTTAAATTGTAATTTTAGTCAATTTTCCCTCGATGTGTCCATTTTCTCCTCCCCTATTAAGGTAAAGGTGTGCTGCATTAAGTAAATGCATGCTGCATTAAGTAAAAGTCTGCTGTACTAAGCAAAAGTTGTGCTGTAATGAGCAAAGGTGTACTGTATTAAGTAAAAGTGCTGTATTAAGTATAGGTATGCTGTATTGATTATTTTCAATGTATTTATTTTTACCTCAATAAATACTGGTCTTCTTTGCACCGAACCACACGTCTCGTTTTGTCTACATCGCTACTGAATATGTCCGGCGGTCAGAACCAGAAAAGGGGAGCAATTCGAAACCGCACGGGGCTCTGGAGCAGCTCAGATACTTCTGAGCAGCTCAGAGACAATAACCCCAGTATACCCCCCATCCCCTTAATTTCTACAATAGCTACGAGCATTAGGTGGAGGGAGCCTGAATTCAGACAATTTGTTTATTGAAATTAACCAAGCTGTGCCCAATCAGCTGCAAGCAAGTGACTCCTAAAATCAATGGCTAGTGAATATTAAACATATATGGAGTAATTTGTCAAGGCGACTCTCCTAGCATAGAGCCTCATTAGCAGGGAGTCTGCGTTTGAAAATTAGAACTAGTCTTGTTGTCCAAGGTCCGCTACTCTAATCAGCAGTAGAGTAACTCTGCACCAAGGGTGGAGCCTTGCAAAGTTCTCCAAATAGTGTATTTATGATCTGAAATATAACAGATATCCCAATCTACCAAATGAAGATAATGGGGCACATGCATTAGGAGAGCCTTGGTGACACTGGGGATACAATGCTGCAAAAGAAAGACGTGCATTTCTATAGCGCCTTTTACGACCACTGGACGTCCCAAAGGAATTTACAGAGGTACTTTTTGAAATGTAGTCACTGTTGTAAGGTAGGAAATTGGTGCACAGCAAGATCCCACAAACAGCAATGTGATAATGACCAGATAATCTGGGCTTTTTTTTAGTGATGTTGGTTGAGGGATAAATATTAGCCAGGACACCGGGGATAACTCCTTTGCTCTTCTTTGAATTAGTGCCACGGGATCTTTTACGTCCACCTGAGAGAGCAGACGGGACCTCGGTTTAACCTCTCACTGGAAAGACGGCACTTCCAACAGTGCAGCACTCCCTCAGCACTGTACTGGAGTATCAGCCTGGATTTTTTGTGCTCAAGTCCCTGCACTGAGAAAGGGCTCTCTCCCGTTAAAACCCCTGTAACAGCTTGAAAGGCCCAGTGCCGTAAAAACTAACAACTGTGGTTACTTTAAGATTTCATGCACAGAACTGTGTTGACAGTTGTTTGCCCCTCCAACTGGGACTGAAATTTAGGCCAGTGAGTGAGTTTTGCATTCACCTTGCCCCACTCCCCCCCCCCACCCCCTGAATTGCATTCCATAGCAGGAATGAGCCACGGTGAAGCTGGAAAAGTTGCTGAGGAAGTGCCCAGCAGGTGGGGCATGGATGGAGCAGGGACAGATCAGGTTGCTGCATCTCAGGACACGACCACATATGGGTCAGCTGACATCCCGCCCACCCAGCCCCACTCAAGTTACAGAAGAGATGGCAGAAAGCAAGAAGGGCACACGATGCAGAATCGATCCAGTGAGTTTCCCAATTCCTGCCCCTGCACTCATTCTGTAATGGCAGCTGGACAATTTGCACTTGTAGCTTCTGAGTTAGCCAGCATCCTGTCTGGAGAAAGATTAAAGAGCAGGCTTCGCATCTATCCTCTCTCCCTGCCATTGAGATACTGTAAAAAAGTTTCCCCTCAATTTTATCAAATTTGCCACTCCATACACTGGACAATTTATTCCTTGGGGATCAACTGTCCAATCCAATTTACTATTACAATTAAGAGCGAAAATGCTGGAAATACTCAGCAGGCCACGCAGCATCTGTGGAGAGAGAAACAGAGTTAACGTTTCAGGTCTGGGACCCTTCATCAGAACTGGAAAAAGCTGGAGATGTAACAGATTTTAAGCAGGTGGGAACCCGCATGGGCCCTAGCTATGCCTGCCTGTTCATGGGATATGTGGAACACTCTTTGTTCTAATCCTACTCAGGTCCCCTCCCTCACCTCTTTTTCTGTTACATCGATGACTGTATCGGTGCAGTTTCCTGCTCTCGCCCTGAACTAGATAAGTTAATTCACTTTACTTCCAATTTCCACCCTTCCCTCACCTTCACATGGTCCATCTCCGACTCTGCCCTTCCCTTCCTTGACTTCTCCGTCTCCATTTCTGGCGATCGGCTTTCGACAAGCATCCACTACAAGCCCACCGACTCCCGCAGCTATCTGGACTACACTTCCTCCCACCCCGCTTCCTGTAAGGACTCTATTCCATTCTCCCAGTTTCTCCATCTCCGCCGTGTCTGTTCTGACGATGCCACCTTCCATACCAGTGCTTCCGACATGTCTTCCTTTTTCCTCAACCGAGGAGTCCCCTCTATTGTGGTTGACACAGCCCTTGACCGTGTCCATTCCATTTCCCGCACTTCTGCTCTCACCCCTTCCCCTCCCTCCCAGAACCACGATAGGGTTCCCCTTGTCCTCACCTTTCACCCCACCAGCCTCCACATTCAATGGATCATCCTCCGCCATTTCTGCCACATCCAACGTGATCCCACCACCAAACACATCTTCCCCTCACCTCTCCTTTCAGCATTCCGAAGGGACTGCTCCTTCCGCGACACCCTGGTCCACTCCTCAATCACCCCTAATAGCCTTTCTCCTTCACCTGGAACCTTCCCATGCAAGCGCAGGAGATGCAACACATGCCCTTTTACCTCCTCCCTTCCCACTGTCCAGGGCCCCAAACAACCCTTCCAGGTGAAACAGCGATTTACTTGTGCTTCTTGCAATTTAATATACTGTATTCGCTGCTCACGATGCGGTCTCCTCTACATTGGGGAGACCAAACGCAGATTGGGCGACTGCTTTGCGTAAGGGAGCTGTCACTTTAATTCTCCGCTTCACTCCCACTCTGATCTCTCTGTCCTCGGCCTATTACATTGTTCCAATGTAGCTCAACGTAAGCTTGAGGAACAGCACTTCATCTTTCGATTAGGTACTTTACAGCCTTCCAGACTCAACATCGAGTTCAACAATTTCAGATAATAATCCCTGCCCCCATTTTTCATGCTGTATGATTTTGCCATTCCCATTTGCAACATTTTCACAGTATGTTCTTTCAATTTCTTCCTCCCATCCTAACCCCACCCTGTCTCTGCACCTGCTTAATATCTGTTACATCTCCAGCTTTTTCCAGTTCTGATGAAGGGTCCCAGACGTGAAACGTTAACTCTGTTTCTCTCCACGGATGCTGCCTGGCCTGCTGAGTATTTCCAGCATTTTCTGTTGCTATTTCAGATTTCCAGCATCCACAGTATTTTGCTATTTCATTACTACAATTTGTTTGTTTCTTTGATATGAGGTTGATTAATCATAAATATGAAACATTGTCAATCTGTTGCATTTGAGTGGAGCACAACTCTTTTATTTTGTTTTGCTCAGTTGAGTGGCTGGTGGAGGTAATTCGGATGGAGACTACACCTGCCAGGCACTCTTTAGGCATTTAGCTTATTTAGCTGCCAATAACTGTACCTTTCCATTTCATCCGCACTTCAAATTGCGCACACAGTTCTGTCGGTTTTTCATCTTTCCTTCAGTCATCATTTCCACCCTTGACCTGTGCTGCTCTGTGGCCCACATTCTGTTACATTGTCAGTTAGGGTTTCTATCTGTTAGACTGAGAAATGTTAATTATTTCAATTAACTTCCTGCCAGGGCAAGGCAACAAGGTACTGCCTTGCATTAGTGCATCAATTGTATACTATTATCATTGAACGTACCTTTCACCCGCAGGCCTAATGCAAGCTCAGATCTTGTAATGTGGAGTGTTGACTGCAATTGTGGGAAATATTCAATAAATTCTACTCACTTCCTTTAATGACAGAATACAGTCATTACCTAAAGTGCAAACCTTTCAGGTAAACAATTAAGGGTAATCTGACATTAATTGTTTCCTAGAACCACTGAAATTGCGCCACAGAGGAAAGCAATTCAGTCCATCACACATGTTCCAATATTATCTCTTTAACTACAGCTCTCTAACCCTATTTTCCAGCCCTTTCTTGTATCCTTTTATTGTCTTCCTTTGCAAAAACATATCCAATTCCCTTATAAATTATGTTATTATCTCTGCCTCAATAGCCATTTGTTGTAATACAAATTCTATTTTCTGTGTGAAAAAACTAACTGCCTCTTCAACCTACTAGTGTTAAAATTGAGATTATGCCTCTTGTTGCTGAATCAATCTTTCATGATTTATCCTCTCAAAACCATTCATAATTAGAATTTCCCATAACCTCTGTGTTCCAGTTAAAAATCCTCAATTTTTCAATACTTTCTTCATAACTATAGCCTTTTATTCATAGCCTCCTATCACCTGTACCACAGCCTGTGATAAAATTGAACAGAGCACATTATACTTTAACCAGTGTCTTTTGCAAATTCAACAGCACTTCCTTACACGATGTATATAACCCAGAATCCCAATTTGCCTTTTTATGGCCTTCACTTTCACTTTTAAAGATCTATGGATCAGCACCCATAGACCTCTCCTGTTCCCAAACTCTACTAGAAAAACCTACCAGTTAGAACATAGTCATTCTGCTCATCTTTTTCCCAAAATGTATACATGATAGGGTCGGTTTTGCAGTCCATTCTGATTCTGGGTACATATACTATGGACCAGGAAGTATGAAGAAAATCAGTCCCACTTTGCGCTCTGTCCATTATTCTGGTGGGCTTTGGTGTATGTGGTGGGATGCCCCATCCATCAGCTAGGAGCTTCATTAATAATTCAAATTAGGTGGAAATGACATCATTAGGGTGCAGACCCAATTTTTATATCCTTTGGGGGCTAAATTCGGTTGATTTGCGTCTCCCGTTAGCGCCTAAGGAGGGCGCTAACAGGGCGCAAATCAACTAGCGCCTGGGTGCGGCGCCGCTAACGCCTCCCACAAAAGTAATTGGCATGTGCAGCGCCTCGCTCGTGCCCCAGCTGTAATATTGGGTGGCGCCCCCGACTTACTGCCAGACGCTATGGGGGGATTTTAACTCAGGTGCGGGATGGTGTCGTGTTATCCGAATTTCGTGCTTCCCATACGAATCTAAATGGATGTGGGAGATTGATGCAATTTTAACTGAATTGGCCAATTGATTTCCAACGTGTGGGAAGACTTTGCAAATGGGTTTTTCATGACTGAAAGTCCGCTCTGATGATGTCATCATTGCTGCTGCATTTAAAGTCCCCATCAAGCCTTGATTCTTCTGCAGACTGCCAAGCTTCTTGACTGTGCAGTGTGAGGGAGCTGCAGCAAATATGACAAGCGGGAGGGCCAGATCAGCACCTCGCTTTGACGAGGTGGCACTGCAGGCATTAGTGGATGGGGCTAGGGCCAACAGGGAGGTGCTCTTCCCTTCATCAGGGAGGAAGAGGCCTCCCACTCAGACCAAGGCAGTGTGGATGCAAGTGGCTGAGGAGGTCAACTCCTTGGGAGTCACCCGCAGAACCTGGATACAGTGCAGGAAAAGATTTCATGACCTTCAGTGCACTGGAAAAGTGATTATGAATTTCCCATCACCCTCAATCTGATCTCCATTGCCTTTCCTCACCAGCACTCAGCTTTAGCAATCTCTTCCTCCACATCCCACTTGACACTCACATCCATGCACCCTTACCCATTCCCTCTCTCTCTATGCTCACATTCACATAACTATTCCACCTTGCAGCCCTCACACTCCCTCTCACTCTGATGCTTTGAACACAACTGACAACACACAGGGAGGGCCCTTGGTCTTGCAACCTCACTCCATCTTTGTCTCCTTCTAAGTATCTATGCTATGCAATCTCTACACTCACTCCTTCATTCTCACTCAACTTCCACTTGTCTCCCTCATTGCAGGAAAAGAGAGCTCACAACAAAAGAGAATGAGCCAGGACAGGAGGAGGGACAGCCTGAATAGCCCACCTGACCCCCTGGGAGGAGGCCGTCCTGGAAATTATGGGAATAGAGGATGATTCACGCATGGGGGACGGACAGACAGGTGTAACACAGCGAGCTGGTGACAGAAAAGTTTCCCATCTCTCTCTTTGACATTGCATGAGTCGCTGATAATGATTGTGAAGCTGTAACAGATGGACTTATGATCATCTGTAAAAAGCTATGTGCATGTAGCCTTTGCATCACATCTCTGACTCTTTCCTTTACTCCCCCACAGGCCCATCACAAGCATCCGTCCCCCCTAGCCAGGAAGAAGAGGCTGAGCAGCCAGACTCCTCAGAGGAAGCTGCAACCTCTGAGGGTGCAGCGTCAGCAGAATTCAGCGCACCCAGCACCAGCGCAGACACTCAATCCTCGGTGGGACTTTCGGGACATAGAGTAGAGTTGTCACCTGGTGTATCACCGCTCACAAGTGAGCATCAGCAGATTGTGGAGACAGGGACAGCAGTGGAGAGTCCTAGTCAGAGGGCGCAGGACTCTGCCAGCTCGGCTCAGCAGCATGTCGACCCTCTGCCTCTGGGTCCATCCATAAGATCAGAGGTGATGGAACTCCAGGCACAGATGCAGGAGTCTCTGGCAGATTTTGTCTCTAGGGTCGCTGCGAGTGTGGAGTGAATGGAGGAGTCCATAGCGAACATGAGCAGAGCCTTTGTGGAGTCATTGGCGCATGAACGCATCACCAAGGAAAGGATGGCTACCTCCGTGGAAAGGATTGCTACCTCCGTGGTAAGGCTGGCTAGCGTAGAGGAGAGGATGGCTACGGCCATGGAGGAGCTTAGTCGCCAGGGTATGGAAAACATGGTCATTGTTCAGAATAGAATGACATCTCTTGAGGAGTGATGGGCATCTATTGAACAGAGAAAACAGACCTTCATGGAAGTTCTTCTGAGTAGGACTGCCATTGCAGATACGGGTCCCCATGGCCCCCCTGATGTGGAGCAAGGTGCTCTCCAGCCACTTCCAGGCGCTGGCCCCTTCTGGCCTGTGCAGCTTCAGGTGGGTGAGCAGCAGCCTGGTGCTCCTGCTGCTACTGCTGTTGCTGGTGCTGCTGTTCCTGGTTCTACTGCTGCCGCGGCTGGTGCTCAAGCTCCTCTAATGCCCAGATGGGAAGGAAATAAATGACTCCCATGCTTCTGGTATATGCCTCCGTTGAGGAAACGCTGAGTGAAGGTGGCGAGAGGGGTTTCCCAGGGGGTCACACTGGGGGTTTCCCAGGAGGTCGCACTGGAGATGGGTGTGAGGCTCCAATCTTCCACAGGTGTGGTTAAGCCTTCTAAAAGTTGCCCCAGATCTAAGACCACTAAGTCCTGCCACCTGCAAATGATGGCTGATCAAATCTCCTCTTTAATGGTTGACCTGCAGTTGATAGTCAACAATCCAATAGTGCTCCCGCCAGGTTTCACATTCGTTTTTCCCAGCAGGCGTGTTTCATGTGCGAAAAGGGTTAAATTCACAAGGGTCTTTCAAAATAGGATTATGGAGGCCATTTAGTGGTTGTTAAGGGCCTTAACGACCAGTCCCGCCTGTTGGATGCGGGACGGAGTCGAGACCATCAGACACGACTGAGTTAAAATTGCTCGGAGTTGGGAATCAGGTGGGGGGGTCCCGCCCGGGGGGTCCCGCCACCCGCCCGCCAGTTTTTGCCTCTAAGCCCGCCTCCACTGCTCAATGAAAATCGAGCTCTATGTCCGCTGGGGTCAGGGGGGCCTACCTGCGGCCGAGGTGGCTCTAGTTAAAGGGGAGGTGGCGGGCGACCATTTTTGTTGCTGGCCGCCTGCCAGCACCTGCCCCCATTGCTGTCCCCGGCCCCCGTAAAGCCCTCCGCGGGGTGCCGGCTGCTCTCCGTGAGCCCGGCGCTCCTCTTGAGTGCCGCGCTCATTTGCTGTCACTCCCGATCCCTGGTGGCCCAGCTGGTTGCCGGAACGCGCTGCACCAGGCTCCTCCCCGTTAATAAGGAGAGGAAGGCCTGCAGTACTGCGGCACGTAGCGCCGCGATATTGGCTCGCAGTGTCCCAAGAGGGACGTGGGGCGCTTCTAGTAGTGCCCCTCCTCCCTCTTGGGGAGATACCTGGGAAAGTCGGCCGCGGGGGTGCTAAATTTTGGGGAAATTTTACCCCTTTATGTTTCCCCTTACAGCACTTCCTGATTCTGCCCACTGCCCATTGGCAATAGGTCAACTGAGGTGAGAGAGAGAAATGGAAAAGACATAAAGGGCTCAGCAGCTGTTAGAAATCTCTGTTGGGAATGATTTCTATTTCATACAGAAACTGTTTTTCTGATAATTCCACACATGTGTGTGTGAAAGGGATTTGCAGCAGTGCCCTTAGTGAGGCCATTGTTGTCAGCAGTCCAGCCATTTCTCTTTGGAGTCACTCTGGGAATCCTACTATATTAAATCTACTTGGAGGCAGTGGAGCAGATGGAATAAAACAGGATGCTGCTCAAATTCAAGAACTAGGGAGGGGGATTGCTCACACCTACCCTTACAGGCCCAACTGAGTGTTGACACCACACGAAGCATTACTGTCCTTACCCTCCCAACTGAGTGTACACGCCACACCAAACATTACTGCCCTTACCGTCCCAAATGAGTGTATGCACCACACCATGCATTACTCTCCTTACCCTCCCAACTGAGTGTACATGCCACACCAAACATTACCGTCCTTACCTTCCCAACTGATTATACATGCCACACCAAGTCCTTAACATCCCAACTCAGTGTAAACGACACAACAAGCAACACTGTCCTTACCCTCCCAACTGAGTGTACACGCCACACCAAGCATTACTGTCCTTACCCTCCCATCTAAGTGTACACGCCACACCAAGCATTACTGTCCTTACCCTCCCAACTGAGTGTACACACCACACCAAGCATTACTGCCCTTACCCTCACAAATGAGTGTACGCACCACACCAAGCATTACTGCCCTTACCTTCCCAACTGAGTGTAAATGACACAACAAGCATTACTGTACCTACCTTCCCAAGACAATGTACGCGCCACACATAGCATTACTCTGCTTACACTCCCAACTGATTATACATGCCACACCAAGCATTACTGCCCTTACCATCCCAACTGAGTGTAAACGACACAACAAGCATTACTGTCCTTACCCTGTCAAAAGAGTGTACACGCCACACCAAACATTGCCATCGTTAACCTCACAACTGAGTGTACATGACAAACCAAACATTACTGTCCTTACCCTCCCATCTGAGTGTACACGCCACACCAAGCATTACTGTCCTTACCCTCACAACTGAGTGTACACGCCACGTCAAGCATTACTCTCCTTACCCTCTCAACTGAGTGTACATGCCACGTCAAGCATTACTGCCCTTACCTTCCCAACTGAGTGTACACGCCACACCAAGCATTACTGTCCTTACCCTCCCAACTGAGTGTGCACGCCACACCAAGCATTACTGTCCTTACCCTCCCAACTGAGTGTACACGCCACACCAAGCATTACTGTCCTTACACTCCCATCTAAGTGTACACGCCACACCAATCATTACTGTCCTTACCCTCGGAAATGAGTGTACACACCATAACACGCATTACTGTCATTAACCTCACAACTGAGTGTACACGCCAAACCAATCATTACCATCCTAACCATCCCAACTGAGTGTACACACAACAACAAGCATTACTGACCTTACCCTCCCAACTGCGTGTACAGGCCACATCAAGTATTATTGTCCTTCCCCTCCCAACTGTGTGCATATGCCACACCAAGCATTGCTCTCCTTCCCCTCCCAACTGCGTGTACACGCCACACCAAGCATTACTGTCCTTACCCTCCCAACAGATAGGACGTGAGGTGGTCCTCAGTTAGGACATGAGCTGTCCTCAGTTAGGACGTGAGCTGGTCCTCAGTTAGGATTTGAGGTGGTCCTCAGGTAGGATGTGAGGTGGCCCTCAGTTAGGATATGAGGTGGTCCTCAGTTAGGATTTGAGGTGGTCCTCAGGTAGGATGTGAGGTGGTCCTCAGGTAGGATGTGAGGTGGTCCTCAGGTAGGACGTGAGCTGTCCTCAGTTAGGACGTGAGCTGTCCTCAGTTGGGACCTGAGCTGGTCCTCAGTTAGGAATTGAGGTGGTCCTCAGGTAGGATGTGAGGTGGTCCTCAGTTAGGACATGAGGCGGTCTTCAGGTAGGACGTGAGGTGGTCCTCAGGTAGGCTGTGAGGTGGTCCTCCGTTAGGATATGTGAGGTGGTCCTCAGGCAGGATGTGAGGTGGTCCTCAGGTAGGATGTGAGGTGGTCCTCAGTTAGGACGTGAGGTGGTCCTCAGGTAGGATGTGAGCAGGTCCTCAGTTATGACGTGAGGTGGTCCTCAGTTAGAATGTGAGCTGGTCCGCTGGACAGCTAATTTCTTTGCCTACCTTTTGTGAGGGCTAACTGCTTTCACTTGTGCTCTGTGGATCACTCATTGCATTCTCCTTTAAGACACATTCTAAATCCCGTGGGTTGGATATTTCTGAGCTGGTGCTTAGCAGGTTAAGAATGCATCTTCAGGAGCACTTTCTTAATCCTGATTCACAACTCCAAGTCATCTGTCAGACCTGGGAAAAGCGAGGCAGGACAAGGGTTATAATGTAACTTCGACTGCAAGTTCATTACAAGTCACTTTTCATACAATGCCATAGAAGGTTTGGATGTTAATTTATTGATGTGGTTGCAATGTGCAAGGACGTGAGTGAAGAAGTGGGCCATGCAAAAAGGGAGTTATAAAAACCACACACCCTGGGACTTGGCCTCCAACTTTCCTATCTCCTACTTCCTCCAAATTGACCCTGCCCAGAATTTCTCGTGCAATGTTTTCCAAAAGGGTGAGAGTCAGGAGTTTGTGCGGGGGTTCTCTTCCCATGTGGGTTTTCTTTTTGTTATGTGCTGTCTTCGCCTGCGGGAGGAGTAGAAGGAACAAATAATCAACATTGGCAAAAGGGCCTCCAGTCTTCAGCATGCATCTGCCTACTGACCATAATGTGTAGATGGCAGAGACAAGCTGTTATAATAGACTAGCTGAAGTGCCCGGCGGTGCCGAGGCTTTTTCGAGGGCATGTTGTTGTTGGAAGAGAGAGAGAGAGCGACTGGGGGGAAGAGAGAGAGCGACTGGGGGGAAGAGAGAGAGCGACTGGGGGGAAGAGAGGGAGGGGAGGGGAGGGGGGAGGGAGGGGAGGGGGAGGGGGAGGGGAAGGGAGGGCGGGGGGGAGGGGAGGGAGGGGGAGGGGGAGGGGGAGGGGGAGGGCGGGGAAGGGAGGGAGGGGGGAGGGGGAGGGCGGGGAAGGGAGGGCGGGGGGAGGGGAGGGGGGAAGGAAGGGAGGGAGTGGGGGAAGGGAGGGCAGGGGAGGGGAAGGGAGGGTGGAGGGGAGGGGAAGGGAGGGCGGGGGGGGAGGGGAGGGAGGGGAAGGGAGGGCGGGGGGGAGGGGGAGGGAGGGGAAGGGAGGGCGGGGGGGAGGGGGAGGGCGGGGAAGTGAGGGCGGGGGGAGGAAGGGAGGAAGGGAGGGCGGGGGGGAAGGGCGGGGGGAGGGGAGGGGGGGATGGAGGTCGTGGCCGCCTCCCCCTCCCCCCGAGGTGAAGACCACCGATTGCGGCTGTGCGAGACGTCCGGCGGGCCCGGTTGCCAGGGTAACGCTGGACGCTCAGCAAGCCCCGGCAGAGAGAGACGTCTCAGCTCCTGCTGCGCGCGCACCCTAGCGGCGCTGGGCTGAGGCTCGGCCCTCCGGCCTTCGAGTGGGGCCGGGAGGTGCCTAGCTCGGGCGTGGGTGCGGAGGAGACGCTGAGGCTTCTAGGCCTACCTGGAAAAATGGGGAAAGGTAGGAAAATTAATGAGATTAGATAAGTTAATTACTTTCTAAATCATTTTTTTAAAAAACAATATGTGTTTTAAAAGCAACGTTTTTTTTTAAGACGCAGAAAGCGGGAAAAAGAAAGGAAAAGTTTGGAATCAAGATGACGGCGACTCACCTCGGTTCAGAACGATAAAGCCCGGCCACACGCGCACCGATTGGCCCAGCGGCACACGCCAGCAACCCGGCGTACGATTGGTCGAGCTCGAGGTCACTCTGTCGCTAATGAGCGGATAATGAGATGCTAATGAGCGGAATGTTGAAGGTTTTTGGGATACCGCGGGCGCAATTTTAGCCCGGCCGAAACGTAAATATGCTTAAAACCGTCTCGGAAGCGTAAGCTTTCTTTGGAGGTAACGCGCGCATAGGTACGCCCTGTAACTTTCGAGTGCATACCCGCAATGCACACGCGATGACAGACAGATAGACAGATAGACAGATAGACAGATAGAAAGACAGAATGACAGAAGTACCGATTTATATATATAGATGGAAGGTGTTGTCAGGGAATGCAGTACATGTCGGGTTGATGAAAACTAGAGATCACAGCAATTGTGGGGAAAAGCCAAAAGCAAGTGTAGCAAAGTCTTTCCTGCTGCCAAGTAGGCAACTATGGGAAGCTTCCAAGGAATTGACAGATTGGGAGTGTAAAGTATGCGAATATACTTAATACAATAAGGAAGAGACAGCTTGGAAGGGTTTAACTTAGGTCTTTACTTCATACCCACAGGCGGGAACTGAGGGGAGATCAGTACCCACAGTACTATTTATACCCCTATGGCCAGGAGTGGTACTACGGTATCACTATGCCCTACAAAGTAGTGCTGCCCTGGCCATAGGTTTAAAGTGACATACATATTACATACACAACATTCCTCCCCTTTTAATTAAAACGTACCCGTGCAATTAAGTCAACAGATGCACCATAACTAGGGCTAATAACATTTGGTAACACAACATACATAACATATTTACATCAGAGTTGTCTACCTATATATATATAAAAAGAAACATGTTATAGATTCAGTCTCTGAGGAGGCCTCCTGTCTCGACTAGGATAACGTCTTTCTCTAGTCAGTCTCGGTGTAGGCGGGCGGTACTTCCGTCACCACTTCATCGCTGGAGTCGTCGGCGTCTGATGGCACATCCTGTGCCGTGGAGCTCACTGGAGTGCTGAACTCCTCGCAATCCTGAGACTTCTGTAGCGACGAGCTGGGCCGTGATTCCGCTGGAACAATGTGCTGAGACGTTTGAGGTAGTGAATCAGTTGGGTTTCTGGACTCCACAAGTTGATCAGCATGTCGTCTGATTATGCCGTCCCCAGTATCCACTGTGTACATCAAAGGTCCCTGGCGGGCCTTTATCGTACCAGACCGCCACTTTTCATTTCTATAATCACGGGCCAACACTTGCTGTCCCACCACGAAGCTCCGTGTCTGTCTGTCAGGAGCCCTATGAAATACTCGGTTTTCCACATCTCTCCGGATGTTTGATCTGAGCAATTCGAGGCGAGACCTTAACCTTCTATTAAAGAACATGATGGCGGGGGCCTGGTTGGTCACCGTATGTGCAGCATTACGGTACGCGAATAGGAAATTGTCCACCTTGTGTTGTAGTGGCAACCTTTCCTCCCCCATCGCCTTGATGGCCTTTTTAAAAGTCTGTACAAATCACTCTGCCAGCCCATTTGTAGCCGGATGATATGGTGCGGACGTATAATGTCGCACTCCATTCCTTTTTAGGAATGCTTGAAATTCTTCTGCCACAAATTGTGGCCCATTGTCCGAACAGACTTGCTCGGGCACCCCGTTTTGGGCAAAAATGGTCCTTAAGGCTGCGACCGTCTTTTCGGCTGTCGTTGATGACATCTTTATGACCTCCGGCCATTTTGAGTGGGCGTCCACTACAATAAGGAACATTGCATCCATGAAGGGCCCAGCGAAGTCCACGTGGATCCTTTGCCACGGCGTTGAGGGCCACTCCCACGGATGTAGTGGGGCTTGGGGTGGTACGTTCTGTACCATCTGGCACCCTTGGCATGCTTTTGCTACTTCCTCGATGTCCCTGTCAATGCCGGGCCACCAGACGTAGGCTCTGGCGAGGCTTTTCATTTTGACACCCCCCAGATGACCTTCGTGTAAGTCCCGCAACACTTTATGTTGTAATTTTTGAGGGACCACCACCCTGGCTCCGCACATCAATGTGCCCCGGCATACGGACAACTGGTCTTTCCTTTCTGAAAACGCCAGCAATGATGCGTCACCCTGCGCCGGCCAGCCTTTCACGGTCAATTCGTAAACCCTTGCCAGTGTCGGGTCATTCTGTGTTTCCCGCTCGATACATTGGCTGGTGATGGGCAAGTGTTCCATAACCGCCGTATGGTATATTTCCACGGGGTCCTGCACGATCTCTTCGATCTCAGCAGGCAATGGTAGCCGCGACAGGCCATCCACATTGCCATGCTGTTTGGTACCCTTATATTCGATAAGGTACTGGTGTGCTCCTAAGAACAGTGACCATCTCTGTAGCCTTTGGGCCGTCATCAGGGGCACCCCTTTTGTTGGATTAAATATCGACACCAACGGTTGATGATCCATCAGCAGTGTGAAACGTTGCCCATGCAGGTAGTGGTGGAATTTCTTTACACCCCACACCAGACTGAGGGCCTCCCTGTCGATTTGCGCATAGTTTCTTTCGGCTGTAGTTAACGACCTTGAGGCAAATGCTATTGGCCTCTCCGTCCCATTGGGAAATTTGTGTGACAACACTGCCCCTATACCATACGGGGAGGCGTCACATGCCAACCTCATTGGCATTTTTGGGTCAAAGTGTGCGAGCACTTCCTTTGATGTAATGAGTTGTTTACCCTTTTTAAGAGCAGCCTCACACGCTTCGTCCCAATTCCAGGAGACTCCCTTTTGCAGCAATGAATTTAGTGGATGTAAAATGGACGATAAGTTCGGGAGGAACTTATGGTAATAGTTTATAAGGCCTAAGAATGATCGTAACTGAGATACATTCTCAGGGGGCGGGGCCTTCACTACTGCCTCGATCTTTTCTGGGGACTTATGCAGGCCTTCCTTATCTATAATGTGACCACAGTATGAGATACGTTCCTGGAAAAACTCACATTTCTGCTTGTTCGCCCTGAGTCCGTATTGTTGCAACCGCAGAAGTACTCGCTCCAGGTTAGCGAGGTGGTCGTTATCCGTTTGTCCTGTCACCAGGATGTCATCCAGGTAGCACTGCGTTCCTGGAATGCCCTGTAGGACCTGTTCCATGGTCCTCTGCCATATGGCTGGGGCGGACGCCACACCAAATACCAGGCGATTGTACTGGTACAATCCCTTGTGTGTGTTAATCGTTAGGAGCTTTTTCGAGTCCTGCTCCACCTCCATCTGTAAATAAGCTTGACAAAGGTCAATCTTCGTAAAGTGTCTACCCCCAGCTAACGATGCGAATATGTCCTCTATCCGCGGCAGCGGATACTGTACCGTGTGCAGGACTGGGTTAATAGTTATCTTAAAATCCCCGCAAATGCGAACCTTCTTTGGTTCCCCCAGCGTGTTATTTGCAGATTTCTTTATAACTGGGACGATGGGCGTGGCCCACTCACTCCACTCAATCTTTGTAAGGACACCTGCACTCTCTAAGGCATCCAGTTCTGCTTCCACAGCTGGCCGAATGGCGTACGGCACCGGTCTGGCCTTACAAAACTTGGGGTTTGCGTCTTGAGCAATAATTATTTTTGCTCTAATGTCCTTTAAGGTCCCCAGCCCTTGTTGGAACACCTCTGGCATTTTTGCCAATATTTTCGACAGCCTGTTTGTAATGGTTGTATCATCCTTGGTGGTCTCTACTTTTATCTCGTGTATCGACTTCCAGTCAAAATGGATTTTTCTTATCCATTCCCTACCCAAAAGTGGTGGTCCACCGTTTGGTAGGACGTATAAATAAAGTCCTGGCACTTTTCTGCCGTTGTATTTAACTGTTACTTGCATTTTTCCCTTTGGGTAAACTTTTTGTCCCGTATATGTTTTTAATTTGATTTCGGTATCCTTTAAGGGAATGCGTTTGAACAGCCTGTTATAATCTTGTTCATTAATTACTGATAGGGCTGAACCCGTGTCCAGCTCCATATTAACTTCGACGCCTGCCACCTTCATTTTAACCCACATTGTGCTGTGGTCCTCCGTTTTGTCTACACCATATAACTTGAGACATCCCAGACCTTTAGGCTCTGCTTTTGTGCCTTCCTGTGACTCGTCTGAGCTACTGTCAGATATCTTATGTATTTTTGTCCTTGCCTTGGTACTGCTCGGACTGCCCCCACTATTGGGTTTTGTACCCGACCGACAAACTTTCGCTATATGCCCCTTTTTCCCACACTGCCGGCATATTTTATCACGAAACCAACAATTACTTTGGTCGTGGGTGGTTTTGCCACAACGGTAGCATTTACCTTTGTGAAATGTCACCTCATGGGTGTCATAGCCGGTTGTATTTTGTCGTATTTGAGCAGCACCCTGTGCTGCCGCTTCATGTGCCAATGCTATTTCCATCGCCTGATCTAGGCTGAGCTGTTTCTTGGCCAGCAACCGTTTTCGTGTACTCTCATTTAACATGCCACAGACAAATCTGTCTCTGATCGCTTCCGCCGAAAAGGCTCCAAACTGGCAATGTTTGGACAACCGTCTGAGCTCAGCCAAATAGGCTGCCTGCGACTCATCATTCCTTTGGTCGCGTCTGTAAAAGCGGTACCTTTCCGCTATAAATGGTGGCCTAGGGTTTAAATGTTCCTTTAACGTATCAACAATTTGGGCATACGTTTTGTCTGCTGGCTTTTCTGGAGTAAGAAGATTCCTCAGCAGACCGTATGTTTTTGCCCCCATAGAATTTAATAAGGTTGCTGCCTTTTCGTCATCTTCCACCTTGTTTACTATGCAATAAAGTTCATGCCTTTCTACATATGCGTCCCAATCTTCTATGTCGGCAACAAATTCTGACAACCGAGCTTCTTCAGCCATTTTTAAAACTGCTGAAGAGGTTTTCCCGCCTTTTTCCACTAGATGGCGCTGTTATTTTTTTTTATAACTGCTGAAGAGAAAAACTTTTCCCCTTTGTCCACTAGATGGCGCTGTTCATTTTAAACTGCTGAAGAGAAAAACTTTTCCCCTTTGTCCACTAGATGGCGCTGTTAATTTTAAACTGCTGAAGAGAAAAAAACTTTTCCCCTTTTGTCCACTAGATGGCGCTTTTCCCGCCTTTTCTCCCTCTGCTGTCAACGACGTCTCTCCAGGTTCGTTATTTTTGGCCCTTGCAGCTCCCGTTATTGCCACCGCCGCTATTACAACGACCTTCCCCTCTCGTGGCCCGCTAGTCCTCGTGGCTCCATTTGTTCCCCAGATCGCCTGCCCGTTCTGGCCCTTGCAGCTCGCGTTCCCCGGGAAGGATTGCAGTTTACCTGACCCTGGGTGGACTTTTGCCCCGTGGCTGGAACGCCCGTTCAGCCTCTTCTCTCAGCTGCCGCAGCCTCCGCTGGAACCTCTCTCTCTCGCTCCGTTGCTGCCGCTCCTCCTGAACTGGGCGGCCTCCTTCGGTCGACGCTGGACTCTGCAGGCTGGTAAGAAGCTTCTCTTCCCGTACTGCTACCGATCCTTTGTTGCACCTTGTACTGGTGAGTTCGAACGTTCCTAGTCGCCAGTGTAAAGTATGCGAATATACTTAATATACAATAAGGAAGAGACAGCTTGGAAGGGTTTAACTTAGGTCTTTACTTCATACCCACAGGCGGGAACTGAGGGGAGATCAGTACCCACAGTACTATTTATACCCCTATGGCCAGGAGTGGTACTACGGTATCACTACGCCCTACAAAGTAGTGCTGCCCTGGCCATAGGTTTAAAGTGACATACATATTACATACACAACAGGGAGGAGAAAAAGATATGGGTCGCATGCCTGCACCGTTAATGAAAGATGTGAATGGGCACAACTGGTGATGATTTTGAATTTCTTCCACACTTCAGCCAGGTCCTATTCAAGTTTACTTCTTATGTGCTTCGAAAAACTCTTGTTATTTCCTTTTACGTTGAGTAGTAGTCTTCTTATACCCTGTTTTACCTTCCTAATCTCATGTGCCTCTTTTTTAAACCTAATTTTTAATCTAATCTCTTTTGCTCTCCATGGAATTCCAGCCTATGATGCACCCCCTTTACTCCTGGTCAGAATGTATTTAACCTGCACCGTATCCCTCTCAGAGAAACAGAATGATACAGCACAGGAGGAAGCAATTCGGCCCATCGAGCCTGTGCCCGCTCTTTGAAAAAGCTATTCAATTAATTCCACTCCCCTGCTCCTTCCCCATAGCCCTGCAACTTTTTCCTTTTGAAGTATTTATCCAATTCCCTTTTGAATGTTACTGTTGAAACTGCTTCCACTGCCCTTTTAGGCAGTGCATTCCAGATCACAACAACTCGCTGCATTAAAAAAATGTTTTCCTCAGGTCGCCTCTGGTTATTTTGCAAATTACCTTAAATCTGTGTCCTCTGGTTAACCACCATTCTGCCACTAGAAACAGTTTCTCCTTATTTACGCAATCAAAAACCTTCAAGATGTTGAACACTTCAATCAAATCTCCCCTTAATCTTTTCTGTTCTAAGGAGAACAACCCCAGCTTCTCCAGTCTCTCCACATAACTGAAGTCCCTCATCCCTGGTACCATTCTAGTAAATCTCCTCTGCACCCTCTCTAAAGCCTTGGCACCCTTCCTAAAATGTGGTGCCCAGAATTGACCACAATATACCAGCTGGGGCATAACCAATGTTTTATAAAAGTTTGGCATAACATCTTTGCTTTTATACACTATTCTTCTATTTGTAAAGCCATGGAACCCTAAACAGCTCTCATCAAAGTCTCAAATGATATCCTTTGTAACTGTGACAAAGATAAACTATCGTCCTTCTTGACTTGTCTACAGCCTTTGACACGGTTGACCACTCCATCCTTCTCCAACACCTATCCACCATCGTCCAGCTGGGTGGGACTGCACTCACCTGGTTCCATTCTTATCTATCTAATCATAGCCAGAGAATCACCTGCAACGGCTTCTCTTCCCACTCCTGCATCGTTACCTCTGGTGTCCCCCAAGGATCTATCCTTGGCCCCCTCCTATTTCTCATCTAGATGTTGCTCTTTGGCGACAACATTCAAAAACACAGCGTTAGTTTCCACATATATACTGATGACACCCAGCTTTACCTCACTACCTCTTCTCTCGACTCCTCCACAGTCTCTAAATTGTCAGACTGCTTGTCCGACATACAGTTCTGGATGAGCAGAAATTTTCTCCAGTTAAATATTGGGAAGACTGAAGCCATTGTTTTCGGTCTCCGCCACAAACTTTGTTCCCTAGCCACTGACTCCATCCCTCTCCCTAGCATCTGCCTGAGGTTTAACCACACTGTTCGCAACCTTGGTGTCATATTTGACCTTGAAATGAGCTTCTGACCACATATCTGCAGCATAATAAAGACCACCTATTTCCACCTCCGTAACATCGCCTGTCTCCGCCCTTGCCTCAGTTCATCTGTTGCTGAAACCCTCATCCATGCCTTTATTACCTCTAGACTTGACTATTCCAACACACTCCTGGCTGGCATCCCACATTCTACTCTACATAAACTTGAGGTCATCCAAAACTCGGCTGCCCGTGTCCTAGACCTGTTCGCCCATCACCTCTGAGCTCGCTGACCTACTTTGGCTCCCGGTTAAGCAGCGCCTCGATTTCAAAATTCTTATCCTTGTTTTCAAATCCCTCCCTGGCCTCGCCCCTCCCTATCTCTGTAATCTCCTTCAGCCCCACAACCCCCCGAGATATCTGCACTCCTCTAATTCTGTCCTCTTGAGTATCCCTGATTATAATTGCTCAACCATTGGTGGCCATCCTTCTGTCGCCCTAAGCTTTGGAATTCCCTGCCTAAACCTCTTTACCTCGCTTCCTCTTTCCTTCTTTAAGATGCTCCTTAAAACCTACCTCTTGACCAAGCTTTTGGTCACCTACCCTAATTTCTCATTATGTGGCTCGGTGTCAAATTTTTTGTCTTATAATACCCCTGTGCAGCGCCTTGGGACGTTTTACTACTTTAAAGGTGCTATATAAATTAAAGTTGTTGTTGTTTTTTAACAGCCTTCTCAACTTGTGGCCTTCAAAGATTTGTGTACATACAGCCCAGGTCTCGCTGTTCTTTCGCCCCCTTTAAAATTGTATCATTTAGTTTATATTGCCTCTCCTCATTCTTCCTACCAAAATATATCACTTCACACTTCTCTGCGCTAAATTTCATCTACCATGTGTGTTGTGTATGTACCTTTAAGGGAATAACTGGTCTCAGACTGCAGTACCGGCAGTGACCACCCCTGTATAAAAGGCCCGAGCAGGCTTCTGTAGTTTTCAGTTTCCAGGTTGTCTCCATTCAGTAAAGACTTGTTATAATCAACTCCTGCAGTCCGTGTCTCAATTATACACGGACATAATACTGGCGACGAGTAAGAAACGAACTTACCTGCAACTCGGCAGCACCTCAGACGACGTTATTGAAGGTCGAAGCCAGAAGAAAGAAAAAAAAAATAATCCAAAGTAACTCGAGAAACGGGCGTCGACCGTGGGCAACCGCCCTCCAAATCATCGAATTGAAAAGTGCAGGAGAGACGGTCGAGAGCCTGGCTTGATTCTCCAGTCTGTGGTTTCCCAGCTAATCGGGCTGGTGGCAGGTAGTGCACTGATCCTTCCTGGGCTGCGGTGGGCTAGAGCTCGATCGGGTGGCTCTGCAACGGGGCCGGGCAGCGAGTCGGGAAGCAAAGAGAGAGAGAGAGGGTGGAGCACACAGGGCGCGGCCGGTGCTTCGAAGCCGGGCAGCGTTCGGACCTAAGAAGAGGGAGGGAAGTATCCCATAGGGTCCGCTCCACGACGGGAGCGGTTCTTCAATTAACGGAGCAAATATTGAAGCGCGATAGAAAAATAAAAATACCGCAGAGAGCGGCGTTGGCAGCAGCGATCGGGGAGGCGCGAAGACCATAGGGCATCGCCATTACAGGATAGTAAAATAAATATAATCACCAGCAACAGCGTTGGCAGCTGCGGCAGCGGCGGGAAAGAGCGGGAGGCGCCATCTTAACTCGGCGGGGAAGAAGGAAAAGCGCGGGAGGCGCCATTTTGACCCATCGGGAATGAAGGCAAAGCGCGGGAGGCGCCATCTTAGATTTTCAAGATGCCAAAGACTGGCGATATCACTGCCTTCGATAATGCAATAGAAGACTGGACCACGTATGTGGAAAGAGTCGAGGCATATTGCGAGGCAAATGAAATAGCCGATGAGAAAAAGGCATCGGTATTGCTAAATTTAATGGGTGCAAGAATGTACGGCCTATTGCGGGACCTGATTACTCCAGCCAAACCGAAGGCAAAGAGTTTTAACAAAATTGTTGCTATCCTACAGGAACACCTAAATCCTACACCGCTGCTGATAGCAGAAAGATTTGAATTCCACAGGAGAAATCAGCATAAAAATGAGAGCAATGCTGATTACCTTACGGAACTACACAAGCTATCAAAGCACTGCCAGTTCGGAGCAGGACTTACGGGACAAATTTGTCTGTGGATTCCTGAGTGAAGGAACCCAGAAGAGGTTACTCTCAGAGAAAGAGCTGACGCTAGATAAGGCTTTCAGCATGGCAGTATCGTACGAAGCAGCAGCAAGGGGAGCTGCGGAAATACAACAAAAGCCACAGGAATACGGCACCCACAAAATGACACGGGGATTTGCAAAATGTTATCGCTGCGGCAGAACAAACCATGACCAGAAGGACTGCTGGTCCAAGGACAAAATATGCAGGCAATGCGGAAAGATGGGACACATTGCACGAGCTTGCAGGTCTGGGAAGAAGACCAATGACAACAAAAAGGCTACTAAGGAACCGTACAGGAAAGTACAAAAGATGACGGACAGTAGTTCCGAAGACCAGATGAGCGATAGTGAATCCGGGAACAAGAGACTAAGCTGTCTCAAACTTCACGACGTAATCACAAAAGAGGATCACCGAACCATGTGGGTCACCCTCACGACAGCAGGGTCCCAAGTCAAAATGGAATTGGATACAGGATCAGCTCTAACCGTCATGAATCGACGAGACTACGAGCGGCTATTCTCACACATACCCTTGAGAGAGACATCCATTGTCTTGAGGACGTATATGGGGCAAAAAGTATAACCCAGAGGAAAAATAAGGGTGCCTGTCGAATACAATGGCAAGAAAATACGGAAATTGTATCTCTACATTCTGCAAGATGGTGGACCACCGTTATTGGGACGTGAATGGATCAGAAAGATAAGTTTAGACTGGCACTCCATTCAGGCACTGACGGTGGCTGGTAAAAAGGATGACGACGTCACTCCTGGACGATTGTCAACAATCTTAGCTGACGCCAAAGAGGTATTTCAACAAGAACTGGGCACTCTTAAAGGTGTAACCGCCTCGATAAAAATAGAGGAGAATGCAATTCCCAAGTTTTTCAAAGCAAGACCGGTACCATATGCAATTTGCCGAGCCGTCGAGGCAGAGCTGGAGAATCTGAAGAATGCAGGCATGTTATCTAAGGTAGACTGGAGTGAGTGGGCAACACCCATCATTCCTGTCATGAAGAAAACGTTAAACAATAAGTCTGAGGGGGCAAGGAAGGTTCGCATCTGTGGGGACTTCAAGGTGACGGTGAACCCAGTCCTTCACACAGTACAATATCCTCTTCCAAAGATAGAAGATATCTTCGCCTCACTATCTGGAGGGAAGCATTTTACAAAAATTGACCTAGCACAAGCATATTTGCAGATGGAGGTTGAAGAATCCTCTAGGAAGTATCTCACGATAAACACTCACAAAGCTCTTTACCAGTATAATCGACTGGTATTCGGAGTAGCATCAGCTCCGGTGATATGGCAAAGAACGATGGAACAAGTCCTGCAAGGGATTCCGGGGACTCAGTGTTACTTGGACGACATCCTAGTGACAGGTGAAGATGACAGTGAACACCTTGCCAACCTAGAGCAGGTGCTCACTAGACTACGTGAACATGGGCTACGAGCCAATCGCCCCAAGTGTGAGTTTTTTAAGAAACAGGTATCATACTGTGGCCACGTGATTGATGAAGAGGGGTTGCATAAGTCCCCTGACAAAATTGAAGCGGTAGTTAAGGCTCCAGCGCCCGAAAATGTGTCGCAACTGAGGTCATTCCTCGGATTGGTGAATTACTACCATAAGTTTTTGCCGAATTTGTCCACAATTCTGCATCCACTGAATGCCCTACTACGAACCGGAGTAGCATGGAAATGGAGCGATAAATGTAAGCGGGCCTTTCAGAAGAGTAAGGACCTAATCACTTCAAGAGAAGTATTGGCTCACTACAACCCATCACTACCGATAAGACTGGCGTGTGATGCATTGGGGCGGTACTGTCACATAAATTCCTTGATGGTTCAGAGAGGCCGATAGCTTTTGCGTCACGCTCGTTAACTTCAGCCGAGCGTAACTACGCCCAGATTGACAGAGAGGCCCTCAGCCTGGTGTGGGGGGTGAAGAAGTTCAATCACTACCTGCACGGTCAGAAATTTACTCTACTAACTGATCATCAACCTCTCGTCTCCATTTTCAACCCTCAGAAGGGCGTACCGATAATGACGGCACAACGGCTACAGAGGTGGTCCCTTTTCCTAGGGGCACACCAATATGACATCGAGTACAAAGGAACTAAACAGCATGGGAATGCTGATGGATTGTCGCGCCTACCGTTGCCGATGGTGGAAGAAGAACTGGCAGTGGATCCAGTGGAGTTATTCCACTCGACTATAGTCGAATGTCTCCCTGTGACGAATGCAAACATAGAAAAGGAAACAAGAAATGACCCGACACTCTCCTGGGTCTATGATTTAACGGTGAAGGGATGGCCAGCACATGGCGAACCACTGCTGCCAGCATTCTCGCCGAGAAGAGAACAGCTGTCAGTGTGCAGAGGAACCTTGATGTGTGGATCCTGTGGTGTATGTGCCTTTAAGAGCAATTATGGTGTATGTGCCTTTAAGAGACCCAGGTGTGCGTAATGCCGGTAATTGCCACTTGGGCTATATAAGCCTGTGTATTGTGTATATCCTTTAGAAACCCCCCCCAGACTTGCTTAGTAAATACCTATGAACCAACTCCTGTCTTCAGTGTCTTTATCTACACATGGACACTACAGTGGCGACGAAGTAGAAACGGACTTACCTGCAATTCGGCAGCACCTCAAGGACATCGATTCCTCCAGCATCCAGAAGACTCAAGGAAGTAAGAGAAACTGTGGTTTCACCAGCTGGCCGAGCTGGTGACAGGTACTGCGCTAATCCTTCCTGGGCGTCAGGCTGGAGCTCCAGCGGCGGGCTCTACAGCTGAGACAGGCAGCGAAATCGGAGGCAAGCAATAACGGACTGGGAGGGTGCACTCGAGAGACGGCCGGTGCGGCAAGCAGGTCAGCGTTTAGATCTCCGTCGGGAACGAGTCTCCAACAGTGAATAAACGGAAACCACAGTAAAACAGCGTTGTTATCGGTAGCAGCGGTGGGAAAGCGCGGGAAGCGCCATATCGTTGCTACAGAGAAAAAAAAAAGCGCGGGAAGCGCCATATCTTTTCTGAAATGCCTAAATCTGGTAATATTGAGGCTTTTGATGGCAAAATAGAAGATT
Source organism: Somniosus microcephalus (assembly GCF_052327205.1). NCBI lineage: Eukaryota > Metazoa > Chordata > Chondrichthyes > Squaliformes > Somniosidae > Somniosus > Somniosus microcephalus. The sequence continues at coordinate 39,941,273 of NC_141000.1, read as the reverse complement.
GGACCACATACGTGGAAAGAGTAGAGGTTTATTGCACTGCAAATGGAATAACAGATGAAAAAAAAGCTTCAGTACTTCTGAACTTAATGGGCGCGAAGACATACGGGCTGTTACGAAATTTAATCACTCCAGCCAAACCAAAGGACAAGACTTTTAAATAAATTGTTGATACCCTGCAGGAGCATTTAAACCCAACACCGCTGCTGATAGCGGAACGATTCAAGTTCTTCAAGAGAAATCAACACAAGAATGAAAGTAACGCTGATTACCTAACCGAATTAAGAAAGCTATCAAAGTACTGCCAATTCGGAGCAGGACTATCGGATTATCTTCGAGACAAATTTGTTTGCGGTCTCTTAAGTGAAGGAACACAAAAAAGACTGCTTTCTGAAAAAGATTTAACATTGGACAAAGCTTTCAGTATGGCTGTATCATACGAAGCAGCAGCAAAAGGAGCTGCAGAGATACAACAAGAGACACAGGACTTCGGCACCCATAAAATGACACAGGAGTTCGGAAGATGTTATCGCTGCAGCAGATCCACCCATAACCAGAGGGACTGCTGGTTCAAGGGCAAAGCATGCAGGCAATGTGGTAAGATTGGACACATTGCACGGGTATGCCAATCTGGACAAAATAAATCCACTGACAGAAAACAAAAAATCAATAAAGAAAAGTACAGGAAGGTACAGATGATGGCGGACAGTAGCTCCGAAGACCAGAATAGCGATAGCGACTCCGGAAACAAGAGACTAAGCTGTCTCAAATTACATAATGTACTTGCTAAAGAGGACTACCAAACCATTTGGGTTACCCTCACAATAGCAGGGTCCCCAGTTAAAATGAAGCTAGATACAGGATCAGCTCTAACCGTAATAAATCGACGAGATTACGAGAGGCTATTTTCGCATATACCTCTAAAAGACACATCCATTATCTTAAAAACATATACGGGGCAGAAAGTCTACCCCAAAGGAAAAATAAGGGTGCCTGTGGTATACAACGGCAAAGAAATACAAAAGTTGTATTTATACATTCTACAAGATGGTGGTCCACCGTTGTTGGGACGTGAATGGATAAGGAAAATACGTTTAGACTGGCACTCCATTCAGGCACTGACGGTGACCAGTAAGGAAAAAAACAATGATGACATCATACCTGAACGATTAAAAGACATCTTGGCCAACGCCAAAGAAGTGTTTCAAGAGAAACTAGGAACCTTGAAAGGCATCACCGCCTCAATAAAAGTGGAAGATACAACAATTCCAAAATTTTTTAAGGCAAGACCGGTGCCATACGCAATACATCCGGCAGTCGAGGCAGAGCTGAAGAATTTGGAAAAGGCAGGCGTATTATCCAAAATAGATTGGAGCGAATGGGCAACACCCATCGTTCCAGTCATGAAAAAAACATTGAAAAATAACTCTGAGGAACAGAAATAAATTTGCATCTGTGGGGACTTTAAGGTGACTGTAAACCCGGTCCTTCACATGGTACAGTATCCTCTTCCGAGGATAGAAGATATTTTCGCCTCACTATCCGGAGGGAAACGTTTCACAAAAATTGACTTGGCACAGGCATATCTACAGATGCAGGTTGAGGAGACCTCTAAAAAGTACCTCACAATAAACACACACAAAGGACTGTACCAGTACAATCGACTGGTTTTTGGAATAGCATCAGCTCCAGCTATCTGGCAAAGAGCTATGGAGCAAGTCCTGCAAGGGATTCCGGGGACTCAATGCTACCTCGACGACATCCTTATAACAGGAGAAAACGACAACGAGCACCTTGCCAATTTGGAGCAGGTGCTCACTAGGCTGAAAGAACGGGGCCTATGAGCAAATCGCCCCAAGTGCGAATTTTTCCAAAATCAGATATCATATTGTGGCCACATAATTAATAAGGAAGGGTTGCATAAGTCACCTGAAAAAATTGAAGCAGTTATAAAAGCCCCAGCACCTGAAAATGTTTCACAATTAAGGTCATTCCTGGGATTAATAAATTACTATCATAAATTTTTACCGAACTTATCAACTATTCTACACCTTCTTAATGATCTTCGACAGACAGGAATGATTTGGAAATGGAACAAAGACTGTAAACGTGCCTTCCATAAATGTAAAGACTTAATCACATCCGAGAAAATTTTGGCTCATTACAACCCATCACTACCAATCAGACTGGCGTGCGATGCATCCCCTTACGGCATAGGAGCGGTATTGTCCCATAGATTCCCTGATGGCTCAGAACGGCCGATAGCTTTTGCGTCACGCTCATTGAACTCAGCTGAGCGTAACTATGCCCAGATAGACAGGGAAGCACTCAGCCTGGTATGGGGAGTGAAGAAATTCAACCATTACCTACACGGACAAAAATTTACCTTGCTGACTGACCATCAACCCCTCATCTCCATATTCAACCCTAAAAAAGGTGTCCCCATTATGACGGCACAAAGACTACAGAGGTGGTCCCTTTTTCTAGGGGCACACCAATACAACATTGAATACAAAGGGTCAAAACAGCATGGGAATGCTGACGGTTTATCACGCCTACCGTTGCCAACGATAGAAGAGGCACCTACAGTAGACCCAGTAGAGATATTCCACTCTACCATAGTGGAATGTCTACCGGTGACAAATTCTGCCATTGAAAGGGAGACAAGAAATGACCCTACTCTCTCACAGGTCTACGATTTAACAGTGAAGGGATGGCCAGCACATGGCGAACCACTGTTGCCAGCATTCTCGCAAAGAAGAGAACAGCTGTCAGTGTGCCGAGGAACCTTGATGTGTGGATCCAGAGTGGTGATTCCACCCAAACTCCAGGATAAAGTGCTAAAGGAGCTTCACGAGGGGCATCTGGGTGGAGTGAAAATGAAGAACCTAGCTAGGGCGTTTGTATGGTGGCCAGGTATCGATGGAGACATCGAAGACATGACCAAGAGCTGCCTAGGATGCCAGAAGGTCCAAAATGCTCCGCCACAGGCCCCTCTACATCCATGGGAGTGGCCCTCATCTCCCTGGCAAAGGGTGCACATCGACTTTGCTGGTCCATTTATGGACTCAATGTTCTTAATCGCAGTTGATGCACACTCCAAGTGGCCGGAGGTAATAAAGATGTCCTCCACCACCACGGAAAAAACCATCACAGTATTAAGGACCATATTTGCCAGGAATGGGCTGCCGGAGCAGATATGTTCTGATAATGGACCGCAATTTGTGTCCGAAGAATTCAGAAAGTTCTTAAAGAACAATGGGGTAAAGCACTACACGTCCGCCCCATACCATCCCGCCACCAATGGATTGGCTGAAAGGTTTGTCCAGACCTTCAAGAAGGCCATCAAGGCCATGGGTAATGAAGACATAAAACTTCAGCACAAGGTGGATAACTTCTTATTTGCATATAGGAATGCAACGCATATGGTTACTGACCAAACTCCCGCCATGATGTTCTACAATAGAAACCTAAGATGCCGGCTGGATTTGGTCAAGCCCAACATCCGAAGGGACGTGGAGAACCGGCAGTTTCAGGGCATGAATGAAAGGCCAACTAGGGCCTTCCAGATAGGCCAACCGGTTTTGGCCCGGGACTACCGTACCGAGAAATGGCAGCCTGGAACTATCTGCACACGATTAGGACCACTGATGTATACCGTGGACATCGGAGACAGCATAATAAGGCGCCATGCTGACCAAATCATCAAGTCATCCGAAAAGGGACAACCTACACCACCACTCTATACATCTAACGATGAAGTAGAGATACCCATATCTACCTCCGATCCGGTGATACTGGAGCCCGATGAACCCGACACTGGCCTTCAAGCCGAATCAGCCTTGCCAGAAGAACCTACTACACCACCAGAAACTACTACACCCCCGAGGCGTTATCCGGACCGAGTCAGGAAGCCTCCTGAGAGACTAACTTATAATTAATTAATACAGCAATGTATATTATTTTGCATATAACATGTAATTAATAATTACTTAAAATATGATGTACTAGTTAGCTAGAAGGGGAGGAATTGTGGTGTATGTGCCTTTAAGAGCAATTATGGTGTATGTGCCTTTAAGAGCCCCAGGTGTGCGTAATGCCGGTCATTGCCACTTGGGCTATATAAGCCTGTGTATTGTGTATATCCTTTAGAAACCCCCCCCAGACTTGCTCAGTAAATACCTATGAACCAACTCCTGTCTTCAGTGTCTTTACCTACACACGGACACTACAGATCCAGAGTAGTAATTCCACCCAAATTGAAGGATAGAGTGCTCAATGAGCTTCATGAGGGTCATCTGGGAGGGGTAAAAATGAAGAACTTAGCCAGAGCGTTTGTGTGGTGGCCGGGAATCGATAGAGAAATCGAAGAGATGACCAAGAGCTGTACAGGATGCCAGAAGGTCCAAAACGCCCCACCACAAGCCCCTCTACATCCATGGGAGTGGCCCTCATCTCCATGGCAAAGGGTGCACATTGATTTTGCTGGTCCCTTTATGGACTCAATGTTTTTAATTGCGGTGGATGCACATTCAAAGTGGCCAGAGGTAATAAAAATGTCCTCAACCACCACAGAAAAAACTATCACAGTCTTACGAACCATATTCGCCAGGAATGGGCTGCCTGAACAGATTTGCTCTGACAATGGACCACAGTTTGTGTCTGAAGAGTTCCGGAGGTTCTTAAAGAACAATGGTTTTAAGCATTACACATCTGCCCCATATCATCCAGCCACTAATGGATTGGCCGTGAGGTTTGTTCAAACATTCAAGAAGGCTATCAAGGCAATGTGTAATGAAGATATACCCCTACAACACAAGGTGGATAACTTCTTGTTTGCCTACCGGAATGCGACACATGCGGTTACCAACCAAACTCCAGCCATGATGTTCTTCAATCGAAGACTACGATGCCGCTTGGATTTGGTTAAGCCAAACATCAGAAGAGATGTGGAGAACAGGCAGTTTCAGAATATGAATGAAAGGCCGACCAGGAGTTTTAAGATAGGTCAACCAGTTTTGGCCCGGGACTACCGCACAGAGAAATGGCAGCCAGGAACGACCTGTACACGGCAAGGACCTCTAATGTATACCGTGGACGTTGGAGAGAGCATTGTAAGACGCCATGCTGACCAGATTCTAGAGTCACTGGAAAACGTCAACTCCACACCACGATCTGATACACCTGGCAATGAAACCGAAGTACCAATTGCATCTACCGCAGAATCGGTGATATTGGAAGCAGGCGAACCAAACAACGACATTGATCCCAACTCAACCTTGCCAGAAGAACCTGATATCCCAAAGAGGCGTTATCCAGACAGAATCAGGAAGCCTCCTCAAAGACTGAACTTATAATTGCTTAACTTCAACCAATGTATCTAGCAACCGTAATTGTAATTGTAATTAGTTGTTATTTAGTTGTTAAATGAATGTTACGTACTGTTTATCTAAAAGGGGAGGAATTGTTGTGTATGTACCTTTAAGGGAATAACTGGTCTCAGACTGCAGTACCGGCAGTGACCACCCCTGTATAAAAGGCCCTAGCAGGCTTCTGTAGTTTTCAGTTTCCAGGTTGTCTCCATTCGGTAAAGACTTGTTATAATCAACTCCTGCAGTCCGTGTCTCAATTATACACGGACATAATAATGTGTCTGCCCATTTTACCAATCTGTCTATGTCTACCAGAAGTCTGTTATTATTCTCCTCATTGTTTGCTACATTTCTGAGTTTGGTGTCAACTAAAAAACTTTGAAATTATGCTCCGTATACCCAAGTCCAGGTCATTGATAAATATGAAAAAGAGCAGAATCCTAATACCTACCCCTGGGAAACACCACTGTATACTTCCCTCCAGTGTGAAAAAGAATGTTCACCACTACTCTCTACATTCTGTCCCTTAGCCAATTTCGTATCCACTCTGCCACTGTCCCTTTAATCCCATGGACTTCAACTTTGCTAACAAGTCTAACATGTGGTACTTTATCAAATGCCTTTTGAAAGTCCATATACAGAATATCAACTGCACTGCCCTCATTCACATTCTCCATTACTTCACCAAAGAACTCAATTAAGTTAGTCAAAGATGCAAGGGGTTTTTGATCGACGAGGTTTCTCTCTCTCTCCAGAGGCCTCTCTCTCTTGCACAGTAATTTACCGAGTGGTTCGACCCACTCACCCCTTTGGTTCTATACACTGGTCTTTGAGGCAGGAACTACAATGCAGAGAATACTCTATAGACCAAGTTTAATGAAACAAAATGAAATTTTATTGCACAAAGGAAAAATTGAATGTAAGCCAATAAGGTACATGGGAGGGAAAAACAAATCATAATACAGTACTAACCAACATATCTACAGGCATATTATGCTTTACAGGGTTCATCATGAAATGGGGAAGCACACGGAACATTGAGGGACAACAACTCATTGTTAATTATCCCCTAAAATGCCCACCCCCTAAACCTAGCTAAATTAGATTATGAGGGGCCAGAAACATGCTCACCAATCCAAAACTGCGGTTGGGTTGGGGTTCTTTACTTGGTGCTCTCTCTCTCGGGCCTGCCGTTGTCACATGGTCATTGGGCTGTAGGCGCGGCAGGCTGCCCAGGCTAATGGCGTCTCCGCCACCTTAATTCAAGAGGACTCGTTTCACCCACCGGCTGTCTTCTCAGTGCTCCTGCATACAACGATGGTGGTCACAGTCTCAATTTTTCCGTGCTCCTGCATTCAATGCTGGCCACCCGTTCTGTAGGGCGTTTTGTCTCCTCTTCTTCTCGTCAACTCTCTCCTCATCTCGTCAACGGCCTGGGGCTTTTGCCGATGATCTCCCGATAACTACCCCGGGTCTCGTCTTCTTCTTCTGAGTCCGAAAAGGCCTTCTTCGGACCCCCGAGCAATCTCTCGAAACGACTGGCTCTTCAAAAAGCTACCAAGCTAAAAGCTGCAAAAGCTACCGATGGCTACCCCGGGACTCCAGTTATACTTTTCCATGGAGGCCCTTATCTCCCGCCAAATCAAGGTTAGTCTTTGTTTAACTTTTGGCGGGCTTGTAGCACAGCGGGGTATTCTTTGTTTTTAAAGTATCTTCGGGATGGCTGGTAACTGCCATCTCTGGTCTGGAATGACCTTGCATTTCCTTTAATGTCCCTCTTCGATCTTGAATCTGTTCCCCTTTGTCTGGGTAATCATTTAGATGGCCTTTATCTACAGGCCGATCTGATCGGATCTGCATCCAATCTATATATATGGGTCTCTGTCTGGTTTCGTTTTCCATGAAACTGCCTTCCAGAACCTACTGTGGGCTGAATCCACAAAAGCTGTCTGGGGACTGCAGGAACCATTTTAAAGTGTCCCAAAAGCTGGTCACGGGGTCTGGTGGCCATTTTGTGTGTCCCTTTTTCTGGTCTTCTTTTAAAACAGTCTTAAAAAATTAAGGCCTTTGCTGCCTTATAGGACAATGTTCAATTTTGTGAATTCTACAGTCCTCCCTGATGATACTATAACTTGCTTGAAGTATCATAATTCTGGGTGAGCAACATTTTCTGCCTCTCCATAATCAAACCATCCCCTGTATTTACCTATCTATGACCCCGCGACACATGCATTTCCCATTTCAGAAAAACCCACAGTGTACATTAAGCATCTATAGATGGCAATACATTGGAATTAAAATCTGACACACACATTTCCAGGCGTGGAGGGGGCCTAATATCCCTACACCACCTGGTTCATACATATTATTTTTATTAATAACAACACACATAATAAACTTCAATAAAATAATAAAGAAAGAAAATACACACAAAATCACACATGAATACGATCAAAAATAGAGTAGGGAGGGAAGCTTTAACTCTATACATAGCAACAAAAATTCAAACGGGTGTCTCCTCGTCTACCCGCACATAATGCTCCCTCCACTGTCCTCTGTTCTCATACTTCTGGAAACGTTTGTCCCTCTTACAATGTACAAAAAGTAAATAAATCACAATAAAAAAATCTGACATACTACGAGGATGTGGGAGGCTATCCTAATCCAAGAAGGGACTTCTCTATTAGTGAACAGGTCCCACCACTGTGGGGTCACTATATCTAATATGTCTGCCCCTATTTCTAATGTCTTCTGCTCCAGCGTGTAAAAATGTTTCTGTGAAATGGCAACGGCTTTTAGTATCTTGGTGAGGTGTTCAGGGAGAGGGGGAATGATATAGCCAAAATGTGCAACGAATCGTTACAGATCGGTGAAATTTTCCTTGACAGTGAGGTGAACAGTGGAAGGTTCAGGAATAGGGACAATTTGCTCTTGGGCCACTAGAACTTCTGCCTTGGGTTTGAAGCAGGAACTGCTGTCACTGACCGGACACCAGCCGTGCTGTCCATGTTGGCAGTGGGGCGCTGCAGTGGTGACACAGGATGTCCCACCTCCTATATATGCCACATGGCCTTGTGCCATTGCCTCCATGGTGCAATTTATAGGCTTCGCGCCAGCAGTTCTGAACCCGCACTGTGGTTTCAAATAGGCATTCAAGTGCTGGGGACACAGGATGATGTGTGCTCTCCAGCTCTGGCACCCCGAGAGGTCAGTACCCGTCATTGCATGCTCCCATTGAATGACGTAAGGTGGGACCGCTGTGTAGCGAATGTGTGCACCCCCTTGAATTACTCCAATGTTCTCCACCCTGTATACCGGGGCGGGTATAGCTGCCTTTCCCATAACCGGCATTCTTACCACTATACCCATAATGGTGTGATTAGACCGCCCACAGTCCACTGGGACTGGGTAGGCCTCTGAAGTTAGTTTGAGCTGGCACGGACTTAATGCGTTCTCAAAAGGGTGGAGGGCTGCGAGGTGCTTATTGCCGATCCAGGAGGGGACCAAACCTTGTTTTAAATCCTCCAGATTACTGCGGCCCTCGCCCAGTAACCACGCCCCGTACAGCACGCACGCTTCATCCTGCGCAGCCTGATCTGATGCATTCCGATGCTCTCTGATGAGAGCATTTACCGTTTTTGCGTGTTTCTCCAGCTCAGCTATGATTTCCTTTAAGTGTAGTGTCATGGCCTGGTCCTCATGTAACTCAGAACCCACTACCTTATTCTCGTCCGTCAGTATCTTTCTTAACCGTGCTTTTAAACCATTGATCTGAGTCTGTAGCTCCACGTCATCCAGAGTGTTGATGACGGAAGTCCCTGTGTTAAAGGCGGTAAAAATATCATTGACTGTACCCCTTCTTTGTCTCCCTACCCTGTCCAAGACCTCATGTGGTGTGGTGTATAATCCGGCTCTGTCGACATTGGCAAAGTCGAACTCATAAAATTGTCTGAACATAGTTGTTAACAGGACCTGGTACAATTGCTCCGTTTCCTTGGGGCACCACTCTGGCAATCGCACCTCGGTGAGGTTTAAAATCACCGAGGTCACCACGTAGTGCACCCCTTGGTACAGCACCTGACCTGTGGGTACCAATACCAGTCCGTTCCCGGGTCCCTTGGTAGTGGTGGGGCACCCTTCCTTGCGGGCTTTGGCTACCGGAATTGTGGGCAGGGGCTTGCGGGGGCGGGTGATGAGCTCAGTGGCATTCACCGGGATCTGAGAGTATGGGACTCCGCATGCCCATGTGCTGATGTCCCACCTCACCCCTTTCCCAGCATCCTGCCACTGTCTTTGGAAAAAGATGGAGACGCCTGTGGGGCAGACGCGTTCTGAACCCCACATACAGATGTAAATCCCTTCATCTGGTTCCAACCATTTGTCCCAACAGACACTCAATCCCCCATGAGTCCCCATAATAGTCCGATGGGTATTGTTACCCAGTCGCTCCCACTCAACCGTGGAGTTCTTCATGGTCTTACTCAGCTTTCGAAGCCACCACCATCTGTCCAAAGGAACATGTCCATTACATAGCAAACAAATCTTCCTTCCGACGGTGACACTGACTCTGGGCATGGTGATCCTCACCCTGGGACACATTAGAGAAGTCTCTCTGTATGCAAACCCGGACTGGCTGGAGTATTCCGTAGAGTTCGACCCCAGCCATCCTGGCCACCTCCCTTCGTGGAAGTAGGTAGCTGTTTCCTCAACGTCCCATTCTCCTGTCCCATCAGTCGCGATGGGGGCTGTGTCCCCGGAGCATCCATATACGATGGAGTCCTTGGTGTAGCCCCGATAGGCTAAGCTACACCCGATCACCGTGAACACGATGAGAATCCTTTCCAAAGTACCTTTGGTTCCTGCAACAGATTAAACGATACAGCCAGGCTCCCGAGAGATTCTGGCCTAGGTGAAGGCATGATCGGGTCTTTCGACCTCGATCCAAAACAAACACACATGCTGGGCAGATTCTAAAACTATTCCTTATAACACCCATCACCTTAAAAATTTACACACCTTATACTTAACCAAACTTAAACTTAACTAAACTTATGTACAGCGCCGCCCGTCCCCGGGCGGCCTACCTAATCCCTGTTCGGACTGCAGCTCACCGCTCCCTGTGGCGGGGCCGCACTGACCTGTAGCTTGAGTCCCCCGCAGCCTTTTGCTGCCAATTGGGGACTGCGTCTTTCTAGGGATTTCCCAAATCGGTGTCTGCTGAAGTAGGGGGAATCGGGCCAGGGCTTTGCTGGCTGAGGCGTCCGAGACGACCTGCGAGAGAGTGCCTTGGGCAAGGCTCCCTTAGCGAGTGGACCTTTGGCTGGGACTTTAGCCCTCACAGCCCGTGGCTCCTCCACGACTGCCGGCTTTGGCTCCCTTCCCTCAGGCTCCGCCCCTTCGGGATTTGGGTCTGTGGCAGACGACTCTTCCCTACCTGTCCCTACAGGTGGAGAATCTCCGCCCCCAAGTTCTACCTCCCCTACGCTTGAGTCGAGGGCAAGACCTCTGTCCTCCGACTCCACCTCCTCCAGAATCATGTCAGGGGCGGGGCCTAGCTGTTCGGGCTCCCCCCTAACTGTGCTCGGGTCAGACGTCCTGCGAGGGGGTACTTCGGGCGAGGATCCCTTTGCGAGTGGACCTTTGGTTGGGTATTTAGCCCTCACAGCCCGTGGCTTCTCCACGACTGCCGGCTTCGGCTCCCTTCCCTCAGACTCCACCCCTTTGGGATTTGGGTCTGTGGCGGATGACTCCTCCCTACCTGTCGCTACAGGTGGAGAATCTCCGCCCCCTAGTTCTACCTCCCCTAAGCTTAAGCTGAGGGCGGGACCTCCGTCCTCCGACTCCACCTCCTCCAGAATCGTGTCAAGGGCGGGGCCTAGCTGTTCGGGCTCTTCCCCGTCCGAGTCCCAGGCCAATGGGGAAACCTCCCTGGTGGGCGAGATAGCTCCTCCCCTCAAGCAGGCTGCGGTTCCAGCCTGTGTGGTCTGTGACTTTTTGCACGCCTCAGGCTGAGGATTTTTACCCTCAGACCTGGCTTCGGTTGTTGGCTCTTTTGCCCCTGGCTTAAATAGTTTGCACTGATTTACGTGAAACCATTTAGTGCGTCGGGGCGCCTCCACTGCGTAAGTGGTGGGGACCGGTGGGTCTAGCCTTGTCAACGGGCTGCGCTGGCTCTAGTCATTGGGGTGAAACGGTCGGGGCTGTGGGAGCGACAGGACCGGTGGTGACTGCTACCCTACCCTGCGAGATCATAAGAAACCGCATTGTCTCTAAAATTGACTCTATCGCAGCGGGATCCATAGCTGCACCGGTTCCCTTTTCTGGGACAGGGGCTGCGGCTTGGACCTGGACTCGTGCTGGGGTGGCGGTCTGGGCTTGGGCTTGGGCTGCGGGAGATCTTCCCTTATTATCCTTCCACGGATTTTTACAGTCCCTGCGCCAATGTCCATCCTTCCCACACCCGTAGCAATTGAGCTTGGCTTGGGGAGGGCGATTCCCCTCCTGATGCCACTCCTTTTTACTCGGGGCCGCGGGTTTTGCCTCGTGCACTTTTCCCTTAGAGGGAGGTGCCTCCTGACTCCTACAATTCTTATATGCAATGGTGAGCTGTCGGAGCACTGTCTCCTGCGTGATCCCAGGACCTTGGGGGTCAAACCAAGATTTGGCTTGGGCCTGTATCTGCGGTAAGCTGTTGGCAACCAGGCAGCGGAGCCAATGAACCCGCTGGACATTGTTCATTGCGGCCCATTCAGGCATGCCCGGACAGCTGCGCCGATACACTGGCCACAGCCTTTCTGCGAAAATCCATGGGGGTTCTCCAGTTAGCTGCACAGTCCCTTCCACACGGAGGAACGGGTTGCCGTCGTCCACTCCCATTACCTCCAGGACCTTGTCCCGGAGTTCCTCATACCCTCTCTGCCCCCTCTTACTCCCGTCTGAGAGGCACTGAAGGATTGTACTATCCAGGGAGAATAGCAACATCTTAGCCTGTTCCAGACCGTCACAGTCATTGACGGTGGCTGTCTGCTCTATCTCCCTGAAATGGATTGAGGGATCTCCCTTCTCGGAGAGTTTTGGAAGGTGGCTCACCATCGCTCTAAGTTGTTGGGCACCGTGGGGCAACACGATCTGATTCAGGAGGGGTCTGTCAATGCCATTTGCGTCGACGTGACCGTACCTTTGGTGCCGAGTAGGACACATTGGTGCCGGCTCCGGCTTCACTACCGGGGGTTGTTCTTCCTCCGGTTCTACCTCGGCTTCCTCCCCTTCTATCACCCCCCCCTTCGGGCCAAACCTCACTGTAGCTCGGCAGTACTGAGGGTTCAGTGGCTAGTGCCACAACTACTTTGTGTGGAATCGGTCTTTTGGATTCCTTCAGGAAGTCTATTTGACTCGCTTTTGGGCTTACGAGGCATACCATGCCTTTTGCCTTCACCAGGGCCGTTCTTAGGTCTTCTAATGCCTTCTGGCAGGGGCCGTGGTCTGCACCCTCAAACCCGTTCTCAATGGCCAGCTTGTAAGCTGCCTTGACCTCTACTATTCTCTCCTCCTGCGCTCTTAGCTGTTGTGCGAGGCGGACGCTTTTCTCCCGTACTCTCGCTTCGTGAATCTTTGCCTCAGTAACCTGGCATTCCAGGTACTCTACTTTAGCCTGATGTTGGCTGGCTACAGTTTGGCGTTCCTGATTCATCGCACGAAGCGCTGCGATCAGCTTTTCCCCACCCATGGCCTTTTCCTCTAATTCTGAAGCCTGGGTTTTGATCTTGGCTGCCTGCGCTGCAACGACTTGGTCCAAAATCTGGACATGTCTTTTGTAGCACATCAGCCACACTGCCTTCTCTACTGACTTTTTATGTTCTTTACTCTCTGTCCACCTGACGGCTGCATCTACCGGACGCCCATCCAGTAAGAGATCGGAAATCCACTGCTTAGTGAGATTTAACTTACCAAAAACATAATCCGCTATCCTCTCATCCATAACATTTCGTCCATTTAAACCTGGGTCTAATACATTGCAATCCTGCTGCCAGTGTCCTGCTGTGGTCGCCATTTTCTGTAAGGGGTTTTCGATCGACGAGGTCTCTCTCTCTCTAGAGGCCTCTCTCTCTTGCACAGTAATTTACCGAGTGGTTCGACCCACTCACCCCTTAGGTTCTATACACTGGTCTTTGAGGCAGGAACTACAATGCAGAGAATACTCTATAGACCAAGTTTAATGAAACAAAATGAAATTTTATTGCACAAAGGAAAAATTGAATGTAAGCCAATAAGGTACATGGGAGGGAAAACAAATCATAATACAGTACTAACCAACATATCTACAGGCATATTATGCTTTACAAGGTTCATCATGAAATGGGGAAGCACATGGAACATCGAGGGACAACAACTCATTGTTAATTATCCCCTAAAATGCCCACCCCCTAAGCCTAGCTAGATTAGATTATGAGGGGCCAGAAACATGCTCACCAATCCAAAACTGCGGTTGGGTTGGGGTTCTTTACTTGGTGCTCTCTCTCTCGGGCCTCCCGTCATCACGTGGTCGTTGGGCTGTAGGCGCGGCGGGCTGCCCAGGCTAATGGCGTCTCGGCCACCTTAATTCAACAGGACTCGCTGTCCATCGTTTCACCCACCGGCTGTCTTCTCGGTGCTCCTGCATACAACGATGGTGGTCACAGTCTCGATTTTTCCGTGCTCCTGCATTCAACGCTGGCCACCCGTTCTGTAGGGCGTTTCATCTCCTCTTCTTCTCGTCAACTCTCTCCTCGTCTCGTCAATGGCCCAGGGTTTTTGTCAATGATCTCCCGATAACTACCCTGGGTCTCGTCTTCTTCTTCTGAGTCCGAAAAGGCCTTCTTCGGACCCCCGAGCAATCTCTCAAAATGACTGGCTCTTCAAAAAGCTACCAAGCTAAAAGCTGCCAAAAGCTACCGATGGCTACCCCGGGACTCCAGTTATACTTTTCCATGGAGGCCCTTATCTCCCGCCAAATCAAGGTTAGTCTCTGTTTAACTTTTGGCGGGCTTGTAGCACAGCGGGGTATTCTTTGTTTTTAAAGTATCTTCGGGATGGCCGGTAACTGCCATCTCTGGTCTGGAATGACCTTGTATTGTCTTTAATGTCCCTCTTCGAACTTGAATCTGTTCCACTTTGTCTGGGTAAACATTTAGATGGCCTTTATCTACAGGCCGATCTGATCGGATCTGCATCCAATTTATATGTATGGGTACTCTGTCTGGTTTCGTTTTCCCTGAAACTGCCTTCCAGAACCTACTGTGGGCTGAATCCACAAAAGCTGTCTGGGGACTGCAGGAACCATTTTAAAGTGTTCCAAAAGCTGGTCACGGGGTCTGGTGGCCATTTTGTGTGTCCCTTTTTCTGGGCTTCTTTTAAAACAGTCTTTAAAAATTAAGGCATTTTCTGCCGATAGACCCTTATAGGACAATGTTCAATTTTGCGAATTCTACAAAGACTATTTGCCTTTAACTAAGCTGTACTGGTTTTTCTTTATTAAGCCATATTTTTCAAACTGTTAATTCATTTTGTGCTGGATTAATGTCTCTAAAAGTTTCCCCACCACTGACGTTAGGCTGACTGGTCTGTAATTGCCAGGTTTATCCATCCCCCCTTTTTAAACAGGGGTGTAACATTTTCTATCCTTCAGTCCTCTGGCACAGCTCCCATATCTAAGGAGGATTGGAAGATTGTGGCCAGAGCTTCCGCAATTTCCACCCTTACTTCCCTCAGCACCTAGGATACATCCCATCCAGACCGGGTAACATTTCTACTTTGAGCGTTGCCTACCTTTTAAGTACCTCCTCTTTATTTTAATCATATCCAATTTCTCCGCTACCTTCTCCTTAACTGTGACATTGGCAGCATCCACTTCTTTAGTGCAGGCAGATGCAAAATGCTCATTTAGTACTTCAGCCATGCTCTCTGCCTCCACAAGAAGATCTCCTTTCTGGTCCCTAATCGATCCCACCCTTTCTTTGACTACCCTTTTACTATTTATATGTATGCAAAAGACTTTTGCGTTCCCGTTTATGTGATCATATTTCCATTTTCAGTTCTCCTCTGGGCTTTCTGTATTCAGCTTGATTCTCTACTGAATTATGAACCTGTAGGAATGGCTAGGTTCCTAACTAAAGGACTGAGGTCGAGTCAGTCTATCAAACAAACGATGTTTAATACTAATCAACAGAGTTTAAAATGAAAACACAGGAGAACTACATTACAGGTCTGTAGTCTTTGCTGGCTCCACGAGGACTGGCTAGGGTGGCTCCCCAGCCTGACATCATGACGTCATCACGTTTTCCCGCCGCTGGAGGATCACGTGATCAACGTGATGACATCATCGCGTTTGGTCTCATTCTTAAAGGGGCCGCGCTATGTACATGCAATAATATGAACAAAGATACAGATTCATTCTGTAGCTAATAATTTGTTAAAGATAATTATGTACATTAGATCAGAGTCCCCCTGGTGGCTCCGCCACATGCGCCCCCCCCAGAATTGTCTTTAACAGTAAAAGTCAATCGACTAGGAGGTCTGACAAGCCTGTCAGAGCGACTCCTGTATTCTTGGAGTGGACGTTGTTGAACAGCGGGCAGGCCATGTCCAGGTGTGCCGGTTTGAGACGGTCAATGGATATGTGGTCGGGTTTAAGACCGATGTCTACAGAGAAACTCTTGTCGCCTGTCTCCAGTATGCGAAAAGGGCTTGTGTAAAGGGCCTTGAGCGGATCCCTATGGGCATCATGACGAATGAATACAAATTCAGCATTCTTTAGCTCCGCTGGTACGTGTGAAGATGGAAGGCCGTGATGCGAAGTTGGGATAGGCGCAAAAGCCCTGGCTGTTTCCCGGTGGCTGCTGAGTTGGTCGGCTGCGGACCACGGCTCAGTTGGAAGCAGCAGGAAATCTCCCGGTACACGAAGTGGCTGGCCGTACATGAGATCTGCGGCGGACGATTGCAGGTCCTCTTTGGGTGCCGTGCAGAGACCCAACATGACCCACGGAAGCTTATCCACCCATCCGGCACCTTGGAGGCTGGCCCTCAGTGATGCCTTTAACGATCTGTGGAAACGTTCGCACAAACCGTTTGCTTGCGGGTGATCGGCCATGGTGCAGTGAAGCTTGGTGCCGAGACCCTGGGCCACAGCGTTCCAGAGCTTGGAAGAGAACTGTGGCCCACAGTCTGAAGAAATGTCCGCCGGAACGCCGAAACCTGCGACCCACGAGGAGAGGAATGCTCTGGTGACATCAGTGGACGTAGTAGACACCAGAGGAACTGCCTCTGGCCATCTAGTAGTACGATCGACCATGGTGAGGATGTGTGTGAACTCCTGCAATGGTGGAAGCGGCCTGACGAGGTCCACGTTGACATGGTCGAATCGACGTTCTGGTACTGCGAACGTGGCCAATGGGGCCTTAACGTGACGTTGCACCTTAGACGTCTGACAGACGACGCAGGTGTTAGCCCAGTCGCGGATATCCTTACGCATTCCTCTCCAGACGAACTTAGCCGACATTAATTTTTGAGATGCCTTCACGCCAGGATGCGAAAGCCCATGTGTGGAGTCGAAAACTTTGCGGCGCCAGGCGACTGGAATGATCGGGCGGGGATCTCCCATGGAGACATCGCAGAGTAACGAGGTGCCTGCAGTGTGGAATTGCACATCGGTCGGTTGGAGGCTAGAGGTGTCGGTACGATACGCCTGTGTTTCAGGGTCAGATGCCTGATCGGTAGCCATGAGGGCATAATCGATGCCCAGCTGGACCACCAGTACAGTCGCACGAGAAAGGCAATCAGCTACCAAGTTGTCCTTACCAGCTACGTGTTGGACGTCTGTCGTGAATTCTGGAATGAAAGTTAGCTGTCACTGCTGTTGAGCCGACCATGGTTCGGCGGTCTTGGCCATGGCGAAGGTCAGTGGTTTGTGATCTACAAACGCAGTGAAGGGACGTCCTTCTAACAAAAAACGGAAATGGCGGATAGCCAGGAACAGCGCCAGCAACTCCCGGTCGAAAGTGCTGTATTTGCGTTAGTTGCGCCGGAGTTGGCGGCTGAAAAATTCCAGTGGTTGCCACGTCCCGTTGACCCACTGTTCCTGCACAGCGCCTATGGCATAGTTGGAAGCGTCGGTTTTAAGGGCGATGGTGGCACCTGGCAGAGGGTGCGCCAACATAGTTGCATTGGCTAGAGCGGTTTTTGTGTTGTCGAAAGCGTTGTCCATTTCGACCATCCAGGCTATTGTATCCTTTCCGGCCTTGCCTTTGAGGGCCTCATAGAGGGGCTGCATGAGTCGTGCTGCCTTCGGCACAAAGCGGTGGTAGAAATTCACCATGCCCAGGAATTCTTGAAGAGCCTTGGTGGACTGCGGCTGTGGGAATGCCGTAATTGCTTCGACCTTTGACTGCAGTGGAATTGCGCCCTCCAAAGTAATGCGGTGGCCCAAGAAGTCAATCTGTTGTAGGCCGAACTGACACTTGGCCGGGTTGATTATGAGGCCTTGTTGGCTGAGGCGCCGAAAGAGGTTGCGGAGATGGCAGATGTGTTCCTCTTTGGTAGAGCTGGCTATCAGGATGTCGTCAAGGTAGACAAATAAAAAGGGAAGATCCCGCAGGACCGAGTCCATTAGTCGTTGAAAAGCCTGTGCGGCGTTCTTGAGCCCAAATGGCATCTGTAGAAACTCGAACAGTCCAAAGGGAGTGATGACAGCCGTTTTCTGGACATCCTGCGGGTGTACGGGCACTTGGTGGTAGCCATGGACGAGGTCGGCCTTGGAGAAGATTGAGTTCACGGTGGCATAGTGGTTAGCACTGTTGCCTCACAGCGCCAGGGACCCGGGTTCGAATCCGGCCTTGGGTGACTGTCTGTGTGGAGTTTGCACATTCTCCCCGTGTTTGCGTGGGTTTCCTCCGGGTGCTCCGGTTTCCTCCCACAGTCCAAAGATGTGCGGGTTAGGTTGATTGGCTATGATAAAATTGACCCTTAGTGCTAGGGGGATTAAATACGTGGGGTTACGGGGATAGGGTGGGATATGTGTTGGTGTAGGGATTACGGGGATCGGGTGGGATATGTGTCGGTGCAGGCTCGATGGGCCGAAATGGCCTCTATCTGCACTGTGGGGTTTCTGTGAATTTCTGTGTGAAAATGGGCGGAGAAATCCTGTATATGCAGGATCGGGTACCGATCGGGAGTAGTGGCGTCATTAAGGCGTCGGTAGTCCCCGCATGGCCGCCATCCACCGCTGGGCTTCAGGACGATGTGGAGAGGCAAGGACCAGGGACTATTCGACCGGCGAATAATCCCCAGCCGTTCCATCGTGGCAAACTCTGCCTTCGCAGCCGCGAGCTTGCCGGGTTCCAGGCGCCGAGCTCGCGCGTAAACCAGAGAGCCAGTCATAGTAATGTGGTGTTCGACACCATGCTTAGTGGCCGAGGAGGAGAAAGTGGGCTTGGTCAGCTCCGGGAATTCACCTAATAGGCGAGTGAACTCGTCCGGCGAGGACAATGCGCAGGAGACAGTGTGCGACGTTGCGGAACTGCGGAAGCAAGGGATGGAGTGGAAGGTGGCCGCGTTGACCAATCGACGATTTCTTACATCCACCAAGAAGCTGTTGGCGCATAAGAAATCTGCGCCGAGGATGGCTTGCGAAACATTGGCTGTAATAAATTCCCACTGAAACCGTTGCCCGCCGAAGCACACCTGGACCCGCCATTTGCCAAAGGTACGAATGACCCCACCATTAGCTGCCTCGAGGGAGAGGCCGTGCATCCCAGACTGAATATCGAGTGCTGAGGCAGGAAGGATGCTAAACTGCGCCCCGGTGTCGCATAAAAAGCGCCGGCCTGAGAGGGAATCTGTAATGTAGAGGAGCTTCCCGGAATTCCAATCACCATCGCGGCTGCGGAACGTCCCTCAGACTCAGTCCTCCTTTTCTGGAGTTGCTGCTGGTGTTGATGTTGGATTTGTTTTTTAGGCGCGAAACTGCAGGGAGGGCGGCAGCCTCTGGCTTTCGCGCCGAAACTGGCGTGGTAAAAACACAAGCCGGGGGATGGAGGCGTCGGGGCGGCGCTCGCGGAGGAGGGGTGCCTCGTGGCAGTGCAGGCTTGCTGCGTGACCGCATAAATCGTATCTGCTTCTGCAGCAAGTGCTGCGCAATCTGTGGCTTCCGATCTGGCGAGGGCAGCCTGAACCTGCTCGGGTAGTTGACTCAGGAATAACTCCCGAAAGAGGAAACATTGTGGTTCTGAGCCCAGGAGCGTGAGCATCTGGCTCATTAACTCAGATGGCTTGGAATCGCCAAGCCCGGGCAAAGCGAGTAGCCGGCGGGCACGCTCCGCCTTCGTGAGCCCGAAGACCTGTATTAACCACGCTTTAAGAGTATTATACTTGCTGTCAACCGGGGGGTTTTCGAGCAGGCTGAAGATCCGTGAGGCCGTGGAGCTGTCGAGTGCAGAGACCACGTAAAGGTAACGGGTCTGATCCACAACGATGTTTCGGAGATCAACTTGTGCTTCTGCTTGGACGAACCAGGAGGCTGCCTGTTGTTCCCAAAACTGCGGGAGCTTCAAAGCCACAGAGTTCGCTTCCATGTTTCGTCACTGTGATGAAATATTCCATTCACCACTGCCTGTGACTGAGATCGGTTTCAGTGTCATTTCCCCTCCCCCAGACCTCATTGTATTGTGTACTGGAATGTGCTGTATTGTATACTGGAATGTGCTGGAATGTGCTGTGTGTAGGGCTCCGCCCATACCTGGCCCCGTTTGTAAGCTAGCTTCAGTCTGGCCTCAGTCTCCAGAAGGAAGACATCTCTCTCTCTTACGTGTTACTTTCCAAGTTAATAAAAGCCTTGCTTTTGTTCTGCTAACTTCGGGTCTCGGAATTATTGAGGCACATCAATTTTATTAACTTATTTTTCAACACTATGGATCAACTCCTGAAACCCGAACGTTTGGATTTGGATCAACATGCTCCGGACGCATCAGCACGCTTCGGACACTGGTTTGAGTGTATGGAATTCTTCCTGGACAATTCCGCAGCCGTCAAAGACGCTACGGACGCTGCGAGGATGAGACTCGGAATTCTGCGGAATTGGGTAAGCCACCGGGTTTACCCCCTCATCCAAGACGCCGAGACATACCTGGCCGCCTGCGACATCTTAAAGGCGCATTACCAGCAGCCTACGAATGAGGTGTATGCTAGGCACCTGCTCGCTACCCGCGCACAGCGACCTGGGGAATCAGTGGAGGAGTTCCTAAGCACCCTGAAAATGCTTGGCAAAGACTGCAAGTGCCAAGATGTAAAAGCCGCAGTGTACACTGACGAGCTTGTTCGCGATGCCTTCATCACAGGCCTCAGCTCCACTTACATCCGGCAAAGACTGCTGGAAAAAACGGGGTTGGACCTGAAACAGGCTGCGGACACCGCGCGATCCCTGGATGTGGCCCAGAGAAACTCGGACGCCTACTCTTCAGCCCGCGCCGTCCACGCCGCCACGTGTGCACCGAGGGCGCCGCCATCTTGGAAGGCATCTTCCCCGCCCGACAGCCCGACACCGGCTGGGCCCCGCTCTCCCCCCAGAAGCCCTACGACAGCCGCGACGCATCAGGGACCCAACTGCTACTTCTGCGGGCAGCCAAAGCACACCAGAAACCTGTGCCCGGCGAAAGGCACCACCTGCTTTAAGTGCGGTAAGAAGGGTCACTTCGGGAAGGTGTGCAGAGGGAACCCCGCCGGAAAACCAACCGCCGGAAAACCCGCCACCGCCGCGTGTGCGCCGTGGGAGCGGCCATCTTGGACGCCATCTTGCCCGACCTCGTGGAGTCCGCCATCTTGTAAGCAGACAGCGTGGATGCCATCTTGTATCGATCAGGGCCCGACAGTGGCATCGGTCACAGTGGACCAGACCAGGCCGCACCCGCTATCCAGATCAATGGTGGACATCGAGGTAAACGGGTGCCGGGTTAAATGTTTAATTGACAGTGGAAGCACGGAGAGCTTTATCCACCCAGAGCTGGCACAACAACTCTCCCTAAAGCTGGTCCCTACTCAGGGTACCATCTCTATGGCTGATAAAACCCAGACATTGACCATTCTGGGTTACTGCACGGTACAATTGTGCGTTAACGGAACTGTATATGATAATTTTAAAGTATTAATCATGAAGAACCTATGTGCGAGCGTGATCTTGTGCTGGATTTCCAGTGCAACCACCAAAGCATCACGCTCAAGTACGGTGGGTCCCAGCCGCCCCTCACAGTGTGCGGTCTGGCTACCCTGAAGGTAAAGCCGCCTTCGCTATTCGCGAACCTTACCCCTAACTGCCGGCCAATAGCGACCAAAAGCAGGAGGTACAGCTGGGAGGACAGGCGGTTTATCGGGACCGAGGTAGACAGGCTCCTGAAAGAGCGCATTATTGAACGCAGCAACAGCCCGTGGCGCGCCCAAGTGGTAGTGGTAAGGGTTAGCGAGAAGAAATGGATGGTGATCGACTATAGTCAAACGATCAACAGGTACACCCTACTAGACGCCTACCCGCTACCCCGCATAGCAGAAATGGTGAACCAAATCGCCCAATACCGGGTGTTCTCCACCATCGACCTCAAGTCAGCGTACCACCAGCTTCCTATCAGACCAGAGGACCGCCCGTACACCGCCTTCGAGGCGAACGGACGCCTCTACCAATTCCTCAGAGTCCCCTTTGGGGTGACGAATGGGGTCTCGGTCTTCCAGAGGGAGATGGACCGCATGGTCGATGACCACCACTTGCAGGCAACCTTCCCCTACCTCGACAACGTCACCATCTGCGGTCACAACCAGCAGGATCACGACTCGAACCTCGAGAGGTTCCTGAAAACCGCACAAAAACTCAACCTCACCTACAACGAGGACAAGTGCGTTTACAACACCATGCGCCTCTGCATACTAGGCAGCGTGGTGGAGAATGGGGAAATCGGGCCAGACCCCGACCGATTGCGCCCCCTACGGGAGCTGCCCCTGCCCAACACTCCCAAAGCCCTGAAAAGGTGCCTGGGGTTATTTTCTTATTATTCCCAATGGGTCCCCAACTACTCCGACAAAGCCCGCCCCCTCTTGAAAGCATCCTCTTTCCCGCTCTCTGCTGGGGCCCATGCCGCCTTCAAAAGCATTAAGCAGGATATTGAGCGGGCCACGCTACAGGCAGTGGACGAGAACACTCCATTTCAAGTGGAAAGTGATGCGTCTGACTTCGCCTTGGCGGCCACCCTCAACCAGGCGGGGCGGCCCGTAGCTTTCTTCTCGAGGACCCTCCAAGGGCCCGAGATCAGACACTCCTCCGTGGAAAAGGAGGCCCAAGCCATCGTGGAGGCAGTGCGCCACTGGCGCCACTACCTAGCCGGCAAACGCTTCACCCTACTTACCGACCAGCGGTCGGTAGCGTTTATGTTCAATAATAAACAGGGGGGGAAGATTAAAAATGATAAGATTCTTAGGTGGCGGATCGAGCTCTCCACCTTCGAGTACGACATCATTTACCGGCCAGGGGCCCTTAACGAATCCCCTGACGCCCTCTCACGAGGGATGTGTGCCAGCGCCACCGGGGATCGGCTACAGACCCTCCACAACGACCTCTGCCACCCAGGGGTCACGCGGCTGTTCCACTTCATAAAGTCCCGTAACTTACCCTACTCGATTGAGGAAGTTCGGTCCCTGACCAGGAACTGCCGCACTTGCGCTGAGTGCAAGCCTCGGTTCTACCGCCCAGATAGAGCCCACTTAATCAAAGCTACATGGCCCTTTGAACGGCTCAGCTTCGATTTCAAGGGCCCCCTCCCGTCCGTCGACCGCAATGTTTACTTCCTGAACATTGTGGACGAACACTCCCGGTTCCCATTCGCCTTCCCCTGCCCAGACATGACCAGCGCCACGGTCATTAAATGCCTCAACAGCCTGTTCTGCCTGTTCGGTATGCCGAGCTACATCCATACGGATAGGGGGGCGTCCTTCATGAGTGAAGAGCTACGCCAGTACATGCTGTCCAAGGGGATCGCCACGAGCCGTACCACCAGCTAGAACCCCCGGGGTAACGGCCAAGTGGAGCGAGAGAATGGGACAGTATGGAAAGCAGTCACTCTAGCTCTAAGGACCAAGGGCCTCCCTATCTCCCGCTGGCAGGAAGTCCTCTCGGATGTGCTCCATTCGATACGGTCGCTATTGTGTACGGCCACTAATACCACGCCTCATGAACGAATGTTTGTCTTTCCCCGGAAATCCACCTCAGGCGTATCCATGCCGTCATGGCTCTCCACCCCAGGTCCGGTACTCGTGCGAAGGCATGTGAGGGGCCACAAGACGGACCCTCTCGTGGAGCCAGTACAACTATTCCACGCCAACCCCCAATACGCATATGTCCGGCACGCCGACGGAAGGGAGGACACCGTGTCCATAAAAGACGTCGCCCCAGCCGGCATCGACAACAACCACGGCAATAGCGGCAACGACGATCACAGCAACTCTTACCCACCCACTACTCTTTCATCACCCCCGGAAGAACACCGACCAATGGCACCCCCACCAACTACCCCTCCAACAACCCTGGCGGCACCCCCGGCAGAGACCCAGGAGGTTACCGGGGACACCCAGCCGACACCCGCGGCACCGCAACAGCCACGTCGGTCGCAGAGGACTACCAAACCCCCGAACAGACTAAATCTATAGAAGGGGTGAATGTGATGAAATATTCCATTCACCACTGCCTGTGACTGAGATCGGTTTCAGTGTCATTTCCCTTCCCCCAGACCTCATTGTATTGTGTACTGGAATGTGCTGTATTGTGTACTGGAATGTGCTGGAATGTGCTGTGTGTAGGGCTCCGCCCATACCTGGCCCCGTTTGTAAGCTAGCTTCAGTCTGGCCTCAGTCTCCAGAAGGAAGACATCTCTCTCTCTTACGTGTTACTTTCTAAGTTAATAAAAGCCTTGTTTTTGTTCTGCTAACTTCGAGTCTCGGAATTATTGAGGCACATCAGTCACTCTTCGCTTCTTCCGCGAAAATTGTTCACGAAAATTCGCGGTCACCACTGAAGGAATGGCTCGATTCCTAACTAAAGGACTGAGGTCGAGTCAGTCTATCAAAGAAACGATGTTTAATACTAATCAACAGAGTTTAAAATGAAAACACAGGAGAACTACATTACAGGTCTGTACTCTTTGCTGGCTCCACGAGGACTGGCTAGGGCAGCTCCCTAGCCTGACATCATACCATCATCACGTTTTCCCGCCGCTGGAGGATCACGTGATCAATGTGATGACATCATCGCGTTTGGTCTCATTCTTAAAGGGACCGCGCTATGTACATGCAATGATATGAACAAAGATACAGATTCATTCTGTAGCTAATAATTTGTTAAAGATAATTATGTACATTAGATCAGAGTCCCCCTGGTGGCTCCGCCACAAACCCAACATTTATTATAAGCCTCCTTTTCTGTTTCATTTTAAGTTCTATATCATCCAGGGAACTCTAGATTTGGATGCACTTCCTTTCCCCCTTGTAGGAATGTGTCTAGTCTGTACTCAAAGTTTGAAAGCCTCCCATTGCTCATTTACTGTTTTACCTGCTAATCTTTGACTCCAATCCATCTGGGCCAGATCCCCTTTCAACTCACTGAAATTAGTCCACCTCCAGTTAAGTATTTTTATGTTTGATTGTTCCTTGTCCTTTTCCATAACTATTCTAAAGTGGATGATATCATGATCACTGTTCCACAAATGCTCTCCCATTGAAACATGCTCCACTTGCCCCACTTCATTCCCCAGAACTAGTTCCAGCACTGCTTCCTTCCTCGTTGGGCTGGAAACACACTGATCAAGAAAGTTCTCTTGTACACATTTCAGGAATTCCTCCCCCTCTTTGCCCTTTGTCACTATCTCGGTCTATATTAGGATAATTGTTGTCCCCCATTATCGCTACTCTAAAGTTCTTTCATCTTTTTGAAATATGCCTGTAAATTTGCTCCTCTATCTCTTTCCCACTATTTAGTGGCCTATAGTACACACCCAGCAGTGTAATAGCTCCTCTATTATTCCTTAATTGTAATCAAATAGATTCTGTCTTTGAACCCTCAATTACATCATCCCTTTCAAGTTCTGTAACAGTATCTTTGATCAATACCTTATTTATTTCCTCTCTTTCCTGAATACATTGTAGCCAGGAATATTAAATGTCCATTCCTGCCCTTGTTTGAACCAGGTCTCCGTTATTGTCACTATATCATAATCCTATGTGGCTACTTGTGCCTGCAGCTCACCAACCTTATTTACCATGCTCCAAAACCCATCTTAGCCTGCCTTGCATTTCCCCCCACCCCCCCGTCCAATCCCTCCAATTTCTATACAACTCTTTATTCTAATGCTGTTTGTCTCTCCCATTCCGCTGTACACCTTGTTTATCCTTTCTAATAATGCTTCATCTTGGTGCCCCTCCCCCTGCCAAATTAATTTAAACCCTTCCTCATGGGACTAGTTAACATCCTTGGCAGATGCAGTATAATGTGGATAAATGTGAGGTTATCCACTTTGGTGGCAAAAACAGGAAGGCAGGTTATTATCTGAAAGGCAATAGATTGGGAGAAGGGGAAGTGCAACGAGACCTGGGTTTCCTTGTGCACCAGTCACTGAAGGTAAGCATGCAGGTGCAGCAGGCGGTTAAGAAGTCAAATGGTATGTTGGCCTTTGTAGCGAGAGGGTTCGAGTACAGGAACAAGGATGTCTTGCTGCAGTTGTACAGGGCCTTGGTGAAACCACATCTTGAGTATTGTGTGCAGTTTTGGTCGCCTTATCTGAGGAAGGATGTTCTTGCCATGGAGGGAGTGCAGCGAAGATTCACCAGGCTGATACCTGGGATGGCAGGAATGACGTATGAGGAGAGATTGGGTCAATTGGGCTGGTACTCGCTGGAGTTTTGAAGAATGAGAGGGGATCTCATTGAAACTTATAAAATTCTAACAGGACTAGACAGACTTGATGCAGGAAGGATGTTCCTGATGGCCGGAGAGTCCAGAACCAGGGGTCACAGTCTAAGGATAAGGGGTAAGCCATTTAGGACAGAGATGAGGAGGAATTTCTTCACCCAAAGAGTGGTGAACCTGTGGAATTCTCTACCACAGAAGGCAGTTGAGGCCAATTCATTAAATATATTCAAGAAGGTGTTAGATATATTTCTTAAGGCTAAAGGGATCAAGGGATATGGGGAGAAGGCAGGGACAGGGTACTGAATTTGGATGATCAGCCATGATCTCATTGAATGGCGGAACAGGCTCGAGGGGCTGAATGGCCTACTCCTGCTCCTATCTTCTATGTTTCTATGTTTCTTGCGAGGACATTGGTCCCATCTCTGTTTGTAAGCCCTTCTCTTATTACTGTTCGTACTTCGAGAATTATGAATAAGTGTAACAATGACAGATAAGTATGTGCTCAATAAAATTGGTCATTATTCACACTACAGTTCAAAATTCAAGTGTACATCACAATCAGTATGCTCCCAATTTACCGTACATAAGAGAATCTCCCCAGCAACTTATCCCAAGTCAACCATACATAAAAGTACCCTGAACAATATCTAAGCTCTATGTCTGACTTTCATACATACTCCTTTATCTTTGGGTGATCGGTCCAGAAAAGTCATAAGTTGCAAACATAGACAGGCCAGCTTTCTTTGTTCCTCTGTTCTTCCTTCTTTCTGAATTTCCTGCCTCTGGGGCATTTCTCTTATAGTGCCTTTCAGCCAGCCTCCCTCGTATATCACCATCTGCCTCCCTCTGATAGGTCAGTTTCACTCCAAACCTTCCCTGATTGGAGTTCCTTCTGCATGACACATTCATGTTCCTGTGATGTGCGTGGGGGTGGGACTTCCTCTTCAACCCATGTTTCTCCTTCTCCTTCCTGTCCATGTGGCCTCACAAAGGACCATGTTGACCAGCTGCCATTTTTTGTCTTCACAAACAAAGGAACACATGTTGACTTCCTACATTTTGAGTATTCCATAACCATTTCACAATTTCTTCTGAACTTGGATTTCCACACGGTAGTCGTGGTTTTATTATGGTTTTTAGAATCTTACAGTCCTCCCTTAAATGTCTCTCATGTTTATTCAAGTGCAGACATTTCACCAGAGTTGGAGTAGTATTTATTCCGATCGGACATAGTCCCCTTTTATCCCCTACAATGTAATATCCATACCCCCATTTCACATTATTAAAGCTGATCCCATAACAGTTCCATCATATGCTTAAATTGGCTTCCCTTGTTCTTTCTTTGTTTACATCTTCCCCGCATTCCCCACTCCCACATAAGCACGATCACACACGTTAGCTGTAACCATAGCAAAGCTTGTGAGCAGTATTACCCATGGAGCTAAGTCTATACGATTAAATCCCAAATCCCATCAAGAAGTCACCTCATTCGTTAACGAGGTTATTATTCTGTCATTAGCATCATTCCACATGTTTAATACTGAGAATGTCCTTCCCACTTCTCCAATCCGTTTCATAAACTCAGTGAGATTTTAATTTATCCAAGGCAACCCATATCCAAAGATGGACACGTATTTCCCCAAATCTCCTACCCTAGTTAATGCCTTAACATGCATTGGATTCTGATGCATCAAAGGCAGAATAGTCCTGTTCCTGATTTTTACCATCCTTTTAGGTTTAATACACATAGTACTGTTAGACACCAGACATATTGTAGCATTCTTTTGCCCATATTTATACTCTGTTTCTGTGATGGTCCAACAATAGACACCTGTTCCTTATAACGGTGGTATATTGTTTCGACCTTACGGCAGTGACCTGACACTGATGCTTGCACATCCTTGTCAAGTTAAATCCGCATAACGGTCATCATCATCCAAAACATTATACATACACAATGCTACAATATGCCATGGTTCTTCCCTGGGTCTTACACAGATGTAATTTGACATCATAGAGAGATTAGTTATATTTAACAGCATATCCAGGCGATAATGTATATTTATACTAGCTGGAGTGCCCGGTGGTGCCGAGGATTTTTTGAGGGCATGTTGTTGTTGGAAGAGAGAGAGCGAGCAACTGGGGGGAAGAGAGAGAGTGACTGGGGGGAAGAGAGAGAACGACTGGGGGGAAGAGAGAGAGTGACTGGGGGGAAGAGAGAGAGTGACTGGGGTGAAGAGAGAGAGCGACTGGGGGGAAGAGAGAGAGCAACTGGGGGGAAGAGAGAGAGTGACTGGGGGGAAGAGAGAGAGTGACTGGGGTGAAGTGAGAGAGCGACTGGGGGGAAGAGAGAGAGCAACTGGGGGGAAGAGAGAGAGCGACTGGGGGAGAAGAGAGAGGGAGAGACTGGGGGGAGAAGAGAGAGGGAGAGACTGGGGGGAGAGAGAGAGAGACTGGGGGAGAGAGAGAGAGAGAGACTGGGGAGAGAGAGAGAGAGACTGGGGGAGAGAGAGAGAGAGACTGGGGGAGAGAGAGAGAGAGAGACTGGGGGAGAGAGAGAGAGACTGTGGGGAGAGAGAGAGAGAGAGACTGGGGGGGAGAGAGAGAGACTGGGGGAGAGAGAGAGCGAGAGCGACTGGGGGGAGAGAGAGACTGGGGGGAGAGAGAGACTGGGGGGAGAGAGAGACTGGGGGGACAGAGAGACTGGGGGGAGAGAGAGAGAGAGGGGAGAGAGAGAGAGCGGGAGGGAGGGGCGAGAGAGAGAGGGGAAGGGAGGGAGGGGGGAGGAAGGGATGGAGGGGGGGAGGGAGGGAGGGTGGGGGTAGGGAGGGGGGAGGGGGTTGGGAGGGAGGGGGGAGGGAGGGAGGGAGGGAGGGGGGAGAGAGAGAGGGGGAGAGAGGGTGAGGGAGGGGGCGGGGAGAGAGGGCAAGGGAGGGGGCGGGGAGAAAGGGGGAGGGAGGGGGCAGGGAGAGAGGGGGAGGGAGGGGGCAGAGAGAGGGGGGAGGGAGGGAGGGGGAGGAAGGGATGGAGGGGGGGAGGGAGGGAGGGTGGTGGTAGGGAGGGGGGAGGGGTGGGAGGGAGGGGGGAGGGAGGGGTGGAGGGAGGGAGGGGGGAGAGAGGGGGAGAGAGGGTGAGGGAGGGGGCGGGGAGAGAGGGCGAGGGAGGGGGCAGGGAGAGAGGGGGACGGAGGGGGCAGGGAGAGAGGGGGAGGGAGGGGGCAGAGAGAGAGGGGGAGAGAGGGGGAGAGAGGGGAGGGAGGGGGCAGAGAGAGAGGGGGAGAGAGAGAGGGGGAGGGAGGAGAGAGAGAGGGGGAGGGAGGGGGAGAGAGAGAGGGGGAGGGAGGGGGGAGAGAGAGAGGGGAGGGAGGGGGTGAGAAAGAGGGGGAGGGAGGGGGAGAGAGAGAGGGGAGGGAGGGGGGAGGGAGAGAGAGAGGGGGAGGGAGGGGGAGAGAGAGAGAGGGGGAGGGAGGGGAGAGAGAGAGAGGGGGAGGGAGGGGGGAGAGAGAGAGGGGGAGGGAGGGGGGAGAGAGAGAGGGGGAGAGAGAGAGGGTGAGGCAGGGGGAGAGAGAGGGGGAGAGAGAGAGGGTGAGGCAGGGGGGAGAGAGAGGGGGAGAGGGGAAAGGGGAGGGGAGAGGGGAGAGGGGGGAGGGGGAGAGGGGGGGAGGGTGGGAGAGGGGAGAGGGGGGAGGGGGGAGAGGGGGAGGGAGGGGGGAGAGGGAGGCGGGAGAGGTGGCGGGGGAGAGAGGACGGGGGAGAGGGGAGGGGGGGAGGAGAGAGATACAGAGGGAAGGAGAGAGAGGGAGGGTGAGTGGCCCACGGCCCCAAATGGAGCCAAGCCCCGGGAACGGGCGTGAGCTGGCTTGAGGCTGTGAGAGATGGCCGGGCCCGGTTGCCAGGGTAACCCATCCCCCCCTTCCCGAGACCCGCCCCCCCCCACCCTCCTGAGCCCCACTCTCCGCCCTCCTGAGCCCCGCCCTCCCGAGCCGGCTTCAAGACCGCCGATTGCGGCTGGGTCTGCGCTGGAGCCAAGCCTCGGGAACGGGCGTGAGCCGGCTTGAGGCTGTGAGAGAGGGCCGGGCCCGGTTGCTGGGGTAACCCTTCCCCCCCTCCTGCCCTCACGAGCCCTGCCCCCCGCCCGAGCCGGCTTCAAGACTGCCGATTCGCTCGCGCTCCGGGCCGACGTTGACGCGCGCGCTGACTCCTGCCCCGCCCACCTTTACTAAGATGGCGGTGATGGCTACGCTTGCCTCAGTCCCGCGCCACCAGCCTTTAGAAAGATGGCGGCGATCGCGGGCCACTTGTTGGGCGGGACAGGAGGTGCGTAGCTCAGGCGTGGCTGGGCAACAGAGGCCCAGGCTTCGAGGCCTGCCTGCAAAAACGGTGAAAGGTAGGAAAATTATAGAGGTTAGAGAAAAGATTTACAAATTAATTAACTTTTTTAAAAAACAATTTGTGTTTTAAAAGCAACTTTTTTTTTGCTGGAAATCTAGATTTGAAAAGAAACATGCAGAAAGTGGGAAAAAGAAATGAAGAGTTTGGAATCAAGATGGCGGCCACTCACCTCAACTCAGAAGCATTAGGCCCACCCACACACGCACCGATTGGTCAACCGTCAGGTCACTGAACTGTAGGATTGGTCAATCGTCACGTCACTCGACTCCAGGATGGCCCGCCCGCACACGCAATGAACCCGCCCCCGTGACGCAGTGATTGGTCAACCGTCGGGTCGCTCGACTGTACGATTGGTCAACCTTCACGTCACTCGATGCTAATGAGTGGATAATGAACGGAATTTTGAACATTTTTTGGATACCGTCGGCACAATTTTTGTCCGACCAAAAAGTAAATACACCTATGAGAGTCCCCTAATGATAAGCTTTCATTTGATATAACATATGTGTAGGTACGCTCTATAATTTTGATTGTATAGTCGGACAGAGAGACAGACAGAGAGACAGACAGAGAGACATACTGTTTTATATATATAGATAAAACACCATCTTTCAGGAAATGCATATTGGCTACCTTATACACCCGCAGTGGTGCCCAAGGTTTGGACATTACAGGCATTCTTAATATGATTCCTATCAAGCTATCATCGCTAGCCTGATTACATTCATGTGGCATGACACGTACCACAGTAAGACTTCGCAACTGACACACTGTCAAATTTGACTGATACCTTTCTGCTGCCTTAAGGTGTTTATCTTCCATCCAAATTGGAACCCTTCTATTCAAATTCCTCCCTATATCCTGTAGAATCCAAGAACTCATTATCACACATGCATCATTTTGTGCTGCCTGATCAGAGGCGTTTCTATCCTCCCTTGTCAAATTGTTTATGTCCTGTGCCTAATTTTCCAACACAGTTCTAGGATCGTCCATTTGGTGTGGTCTCATTTGAGCATTTTAAACAAATCCCCCTCATGCACCCTCTGCTCCATTACCCTCACTGTCCAATTATAATATGTTATAGTTTGATTTTTAATTGTTACATTCATCTAATTTACAACAGAAAACCCTGTATCCAGTGAGGTTATGGTTCCATTGGTGCTGTTTCCGAGCTGCTGTGATTCCTGATATAGTTTAATCCCATCCACCACGAGCATCAAAGCGCTCAATGTGTATAGGAGTTTTCCCATCCTGGAGCTTCTGTAACAGATAACACAGTAAATATTCGCATACTTTTATTCATACATTCAACATTATTTCCTTTTTGGCTTGCTCCCACCTCCTCCTGAGGTTGCCGGTGTTGTTCCCAGTGTTGTGGGTGGCCCTCGAATTCAATTCCTTTAAAGATCCTCACAGGTCACTCAGGAATTTGTCCTGAGTCACCTCCTTAATTTGTTTATCAGTCAGAATGGGGACCAACAGGTGTGTGGGGGTTCACATGGGTCTCTCCGTTACCAATTCATAAGGGGAATGACCCATTCCTTTGGATCTGTTACTGCATATCCCATTAAGGATTAGGGAAAGAACCTCATCCCACTTAGTGTGCTGTTCATTTAATTCCTTTCGCAGGGCCGACTTCAACGTACGGTTTATTCTTTCCACAACCCTTGATGACTGTGGGTTGTGGGTTACATGCCATTTTCCTTCAATTCCTAGCAATTTCAGAGTGGCTTGCATTACCTGACCTGTAAAATGACTTCCCTGGCCTGACCCTACCACGGAGGACACCCCCATCTGGAGAATACCCCTTCAACTAGGGTCTTGGTCAACTTGCATGGGAAGACTTCTACCCACCTGGTAATCTTGCACTGTTAACACTCTGGTCCCCTGCTTAAAAGGAAAAAAAACAGACTTTTCTGTTTTCCTAAAAGTCTGCGGCTTTGCTAACAGCCCAATGGGTTAATTCGTCAACTTCTGATCCCCTTCTATCAATATGGGGAAACATCCACTCAAATTTAAAAGCTTAAAAATTTAACAATGCCCAAAATGTTTACAAAACCCACAGCTGGTTGTGGAGCTAAGACCAATTTGATTGAATTTTTTGAGGGGGTGGCTAGGTGTGTGGATGAGGGTAGTACAGTGGATGTGGTTTACATGGATTTCAGTAAGACTTTGGATAAAGTCCCGCATAGGAGACTGGTCAGGAAGGTAAGAGCCCATGGGATCCAGGTTGCCTTGGCACATTGGATCCAAAACTGGCTTTGTGGCAGAAGGCAGAGGGTGATGGTGGAAGGTTGTTTTTGTGACTGGAAGCCTGTGTCCAGTGGGGTGCCGCAGGGATCGGTGCTGGGTCCCTTGCTGTTTGTGGTCTACATTTATGATTTGGATGTGAATGTAAAAGGTATGATCAGTAAGTTCGCAGATGACACGAAAATTGGTGGGGTGGTAAATAGCGAGGAGGGAAGCCTCAGGCTACAGGACGATATAGATGGGTTGGTCAGATGGGCGGAACAATGGCAAATGGAATTTAACCCTGAAAAGTGTGAGGTGATGCATTTTGGATGGACTAACAAGGCAAGGGAATACACAATGAATGGTAAGACCCTAGGAAAGACAGAGGATCAGAGGGACCTTGGTGTGCATGTACATAGATTCCTGAAGGCAGCAGAACAGGTGGATAAGGTGGTTAAAAAGGCATATGGGATACGTGCCTTCATTAGCCGAGGCATAAAATATAAGAGCAGGGAGGTTATGATGGAGCTGTACAAAACGCTGGTAAGACCACAGCTGGAGTACTGTGTGCAGTTCTGGTCACCACAATATAGGAAGGATGTGATTGCTTTGGAGAGGGTGCAGAGGAGATTTACCAGGATGTTACCTGGGCTGGAGCGCTTCAGCTATGAAGAAAGACTGGACAGGCTGGGGTTGTTTTCCATGGAGCAGAGAAGGCTGAGTTGGGACCTGATAGAGGTGTACAAAATTATGAGGGGCATAGATAGGGTAGATAGAAAGGAACTTTTCCCCTTAGTAGAGGGGTCAATAACAAGGGGGCATAGATTCAAGGTAAGGGGCAGGAGGTTTAGAGGGGATTCGAGGAAAAACCTTTTCGCCCAGAGGGTGGTTGGAATCTGGAACTCACTGCCTGAAAGGGTGGTAGAGGCAGGAACCCTCACAACATTCAAGAAGCATTTGGATGAGCACTTGAAATGCCATAGCATACAAGGCTATGGACCAAATGCTGGAAAATGGGATTAGATTAGACAGGGCTTGATGGCCGGCGCGGACGCGATGAGCTGAAGGGCCTCTTTCTGTGCTGTATAACTCTATGACTCTATGACTCTATAAGACAGAGTTCACAGCTGCTTGTGAAAAGAGTTAACTTCTTTCTTTTGCATTTCAAAATAAGACAAACACAGACATCAATCATTGTCAGGTTTTGTCACAGCTTTCAAGTAAATCTTTACTTTTAAAATCTTTGTATTTTTAAAATCTTTGTTAAGATCCTGATCAACTCACTTCAGCAGGTAAAAACATCAGACATCCTAAACATTCCGTGAAGCAACTCCACACAATAGCATTTCCTTTTTTTTCTGGTCACCTATACTTGTAATTAGTCAAAAATTTCAAAAATTGTTGATATGATTGCCTTATGTCCAGAACTAGAATCTTTTACACAATTTATACCAACCAGAATTTACTGTGGCCACAATAAAAGCCTGGTTTTAATAGGTTAATTAACCTCATAACTCCAATTCAATTCAAACCAATATTTTTAAACTAACCAGTCTCACTTGAAAAACAAAGGAGGAAGCCACACTAACAAAGAAACATTCACACATGCTTTGTAAATGTTCAAATTGGCAACTGTAACTTAAAGGCTGAAGCTTATCTTTCGTAAAGCAATTAACAAACTTAAAATGAAATCAATTAAAATAGCACATGCTTGTCAATCATTCATGACAAGACTACAAAGGGTTAAACAGCTTCTAGCTCTCATTACAGAAAAGTGGGTGGAGCTGAAATACACACACTAGGCACTTTCTTTCAAGAAAACAGACTAACAGACAAAAGAATACTGTGACACCTTATAAATGTATAGTCAGGAAAACTTCCACAATTGAACACAAACTGATATTCCAACATCCTTTAAGGTTGGGTCCTTTCACTCAGCAAACCTTGGGGGAGAAATTCGGTATCACCCTATTTGGGGCGCAATTATCGGCTGGGCGCAAAGTTTAATGCCTGGCACTAATCTTTGCCTCCGACTGCAAACTTGGCTTCTATCGCCCCCCTTGAGGTGATTGGAGCGCTAAATCAGGTGCTACACACCTCTCTTAAGGCGCTAACGCCGAGGAGCAAGGCGCTACCTCAGAGTGCTGGTGAAGCTCATGTGAAGTCAGTCACAGACACACTGGCGCCGGCCAGTTCTTAAAGGGGAGGGTCGATCTTGCTCTCCATCCACACCCTGCTCATTGCAGCCTTGAATCTCGGCCTGCAGAGACCTGTACATCAATTCTGCTGGAAAGAACAATGGAGAGACCCAGGGAAAGAGCTCAGAGTGCAGCCCTCATAGTCTCTTCTAAATCGATGCAAGGAAGGTCAAATCAAAATGAACCTGCAAAGTGCTACTCAGTACCCAAAACTCCTTCACACAGCGTTGAATCTCTCCAGAAGTCTCTCTCTCTCTCTCTCTCTCTCTCAGAATGCGTGGTGCAAAAATGTCACTGACAAAAAAAGGCTGGAAGTGGTTGCCTTTAAATAGTGTTCCCCCAGTCCGTTCCTGACTGCAAAATGTTCCCCTCAACCTGTTGTTGCTAGTGGCAGGCAGTAAGGCAGGGGGCGCCACTCAATATCCTTCCGGGGTGCTACCGGGGCATTGCACGCTCGACTGACGTCACGATCTGCAGGTGCAGGAGATCGTGGTGGTAGTGTTTAGCGCTGCTGCAAAATGTCTGGTCATTTTCGTGAGCAGCGCGAACATCGCCGTGCCCAGGCGCTAGTTGCTTTGTGCCCCATTAGCGCCCTCTTAGGGCGCTAACCGGAGGTGCCACGCAAACAAATTTTTCCCCCCTTTTGCTTTATTTGTCTCGGCACAGACACTAATAGATTTGTGTCGGTAAAACTTTAATTTTCGCCTTTTTTTTCCTTCTCTTAAATTGCCGCAGCAACTTATTCTGTCTCCCTCCCTTTTCTGGCAAGTTTAACTTCATTTTTCCATTTTCATCCATTTCACTTTGTTCGACTGCAATAAAATGTCCTTGGGGTTCACCTCCCATTTCTAGTTTCCCTAAATCACCCACCATTTCGTTCAATGGCATCGTATTATAAGGTATGGTATAATAATGTTGTAACACCCCTCTGTTCTGTCATCTGACAGGGGAACCAAATTTCTGCTACCTCAAAGGATTCATCGGCGGTGGGATCGGGGGTTCTGGTACTTCCGGCAGGATTCTCAATTCCCTGTATTGTGGTTCATCTTCAGACCACTTTCCTTTCCCCTTTACTTCCCCCTCCATATCCCCTTCCTCTAGGGTCGTTACTGATAGCTGAGCTTTCAATCTCCTTTCGGCTTAGAGGGTGCAGAATTCTTAAAGTGCATCCAGGAGAGCTTTTTGAGCCAACATGTAGAAAGTCCTACAAGAGAGGGGGCGATACTGGACCTAATTCTGGGGAATGTAATCGGGCAAGTGGTGGAACTGTCAGTAGGAGAGCATTTTGGCGACAGTGACCATAATTCGGTGAGATTTAAGGTGGTCATGGAAAAAGACAAAGATGGCCCGGAAATAAGGGTTCTAAATTGGGGGAAGGCCGATTTTAATATGATAAGGCAGGATCTGGCCAAAGTGGACTGGGAGCAGCTACTTATAGGAAAATCCACATCAAAACAGTGGGAGACTTTCAGAAGGGAAATAGAGAGAGTACAACGCCAACATGTTCCTGTAAAGGTCAAGGGGGGGACCAACAAGCAAAGGGAACCTTGGATGACAAGGGATATACAAAAATGCATCAGAAATAAAAGGGGGGCTTTTGGCAGTTACAAAAGACTAAAGACGGAAGAAGCCCTAGAGGAGTATAAAAAGTGCAGGGGCATACTTAAAAAAGAAATTAGGAGGGAGAGGAGGGGCCATGAAATAACACTGGCGAGCAAAATAAAGGAAAATCCTAAGATGTTTTATAAGTATATTAAGGGCAAGAGGATAACCAGGGAAAGGGTAGGGCCCATTAGGGACCAAAGTGGCAATCTGTGTGTAGAGCCAGATGATGTAGGCGGGGTTTTAAATTAATTTTTTGCATCTGTGTTCACTATGGAGAGAGACGATGCAGACATAGAAATCGGGCAAGGGGACTGTGACATACTTGAACATATTAGCATCGAGAGGGAGGAGGTGCTGGCGGTTTTAGCAGGCCAAAAAGTGGATAAATCCCCAGGCCCAGATGAGATGTATCCCAGGCTGCTGTGGGAGGCAAAGGAGGAGATTGCAGGGGCTCTGACACAAATTTTCAGAACCTCTCTGGCCACAGGGGATGTACCAGGGGACTGGAGAACAGCTAACGTAGTACCATTATTCAAGAAGGGTAGCAGGGATAAACCAGGGAATTACAGGCCAGTGAGCCTAACATCTGTGGTAGGGAAATAATTGGAAAAAATTCTGAGGGACAAAATTAGTCTCCACTTGGAGAGGCAAGGATTAATCGGGGATAGTCAGCATGGCTTTGTCAAGGGTAAATCATGTCTGACAAATCTGATTGAATTTTTCGAGGGGGTGACTAGGGGGGTGGATGAGGGAAATGCTGTGGATGTGGTTTACATGGACTTCAGTAAAGCTTTTGACAAAGTCCCGCATAGGAGACTGGTCAAGAAGGTAAGAGCCCATGGGATCCAGGGTGCCTTGGCGCGTTGGATCCTAAACTGGCTGAGTGGCAGGAAGCAGAGGGTGATGGTCGAAGGTTGCTTTTGTGACTGGAAGCCTGTGTCCAGTGGGGTACCTCAGGGATCGGTGCTGGGTCCCTTGTTGTTTGTGATCTACATAAATGATTTGGATGAGAATGTAAAAGGTATGATCAGTAAGTTCGCAGATGACACGAAAATTGGTGGGGTGGTAAATTGCGAGGAGGAAAGCCTCAGGCTACAGGACGATATAAACGGGTTGGTCAGATGGGCGGAAAAGTGGCAAATGGAATTTAACCCTGAAAAGTGCGAGGTGATGCATTTTGGACGGACAAATAAGGCAAGGGAATACACAATGAGTGGTAGGACCCTAGGAAGTACAGAGGGTCAGAGGGACCTTGGTGTACATGTATGTAGATCCCTGAAGGCAGCAGAACAGGTAGATAAGGTGGTTAAAAAGGCATATGGGATACTTGCCTTCATTAGCCGAGGCATAGAATATAAGAGCAGGGAGGTTATGATGGAGCTGTACAAAACGCTGGTGAGGCCACAGCTGGAGTACTGTGTGCAGTTCTGGTCACCTCACTATAGGAAGGATGTGATTGCTTTGGAGAGGGTGCAGAGAAGATTCACCAGGATGTTACCTGGGATGGAGCGCCTCAGCTATGAAGAAAGACTAAATAGGCTGGGGTTGTTTTCCTTGGAGCAAAGAAGGCTGAGGGGGGACCTGATTGAGGTGTACAAAATGATGAGGGGCATAGATAGGGTAGATAAAGAGGAACTTTTCCCCTTAGTAGGGGGGTCAATAACAAGGGGGCATAGATTCAGGGTAAGGGGCAAGAGATTTAGAGGGGATTTGAGGAGGAACTTTTTCACCCAGAGGGTGGTTGGAATCTGGAACTCACTGCCTGAAAGGGTGGTAGAGGCAGGAACCCGCACAACATTCAAGAAGCATTTGGATGAGCACTTGAAATGCCATTGCATACAAGGCTATGGACCAAATGCTGGAAAATGGGACTAGGCTGGACAGGGATGGGTGGGCGTCGCAGACACGATGGGCCGAAGGGCCTCTTTCTGTGCTGTAAAACTCTATGACTCTATGACTCTATGACTCTATGTAATGTGATCAGCTTCTCCCTCTTTTTGTTGCCGTAACACTGTAAGTGCTGTTTTTACATTGCTTAACTCTTCCTCAGCCGAGGCTGCCTACCGATGTTGCTTATGGCTTTCTTTATGCCATTCATCAGCTCTTCGTGAACACTCTGTCACCTGAGACTGTAAGTATTCCATGTTACTTTTCCCTTTCACTTTCGCAGCATATCGCTGTTCTTTTAGTTCCTCTAACTCTCTTCACTTGCGGTCCACAACCATTTCCCTGTCGCTCGCCTTTTGTTTCAGTTGCTCAATCTCTCTGGATTGTTCATCCATCACTTACTTATTTTAAACTAATCATCTTTGATAGGCTAACAGCCATATGGCTTTATACCATGGCACCTTTCCAAACAGACCTTTCGTCCATTCCTTTGTTTTTTGCATAGGGTCATCATTCTGCATGATACCTCTAACCCATGGTTTACCTGTATCGATTTTTCCGTGAATATATTTTGCTACCAAATCCTCCATACGTTTTACTTTCTTGTCCGGCATTGCTATAAATAACACTTTTTCCCCTCAAGGTCCCTTCTTGTTTCTCCAATTATGTAAGCCTTTCTCTGACTACTGTTCGGACCTCAAGAATTATGAATAAGCGTAACAATGACAGATAAGTATGTGATCAATAAAATTGGCCTTTATTCACACTACAGTTCAAAATTTAAGTGTACAGCACAATCAATATGCTCCCAATTTACCGTACATAAAAGTTCTCACCAGCAACTTATCCCAAGTCAACCATACATAACAGTACCATTTAACAATATCTAAGCTCTATGCCCGACTTTCATACATACTCCTTTATCTCTGGGTGATCAGTCCAGAAAAGTCATAAGTTACAAACATAGACTGGCCAGCTTTCTTTGTTCCTCTGTTCTTCCTTCTTTCTGAATTTCCCACCTCTGGGTCACTTCTCTTATAGTGCCTTTCGGCTGGCCTCCCTCATATATCACCATCTGCCTCCCTCTGATAGGTCAGTTTCACACCAAACCTTCCCTGATTGGAGTTCCTTCTGCATGACACGTTCATGTTCCTGTGATGTGCGTGGGGGTGGGACTTCCTCTTCAACCCATGTTTCTCCTTCCTGTCCATGTGGCCTCACAAACAGAGGACCATGTTGACCACCAAGCAAAGGACCCCCTGCTGACTTCCACCATTGTGTGTCTTCACAAACAAAGGAACACATGCTGACTTCCTACATTTTGAGTATTCCATAACCATTTCACAGTTCATTCTGAACTTCGATCTCCACATGGTAGCAGTGGTTTTATTACAGTTTTTGGAATCTTACACGTTGAGGTGGAACCCGTCCATTTGTATGGGTCCCTCGTGCCCCAGAACTGGTCCCAATGCCCCAGGAATCTGAAGCCCTCCCTCCTGCACCATTTATCCAGCCACACATTAACCTGTCTTATCTTACTGCTCCTATACTCACTAGCACGTGGCACTGGGAGTAATCCAGAGATTACTACCTCTGGAATCCTGCTCTTTAACTTTCTCCCTTGCTTCTGAAACTCTGCCTGTAGGACCTCAATCCTTTTTCTACCTACGTCATTGGTTCCAACATGGATCAGACTTCATGCTGTTCCCCTTCCCCACACAAAATGTTCTGCACCCGTTCAGTGATGTCCTTTACGCTGGCACCAGGGAGGCAACACACCATGTGAGACTCACGTTGGCCTGTCTATTCCCCTGACTGTCGAATTCCCTATGACCATTGCATCTCTAAACTTTACTGTTCCCCCCTGTGCATTCAATTTCCCCACAGTGCTGTGGATGCGCTGGAGACTGCACTCCCCCGAGGTGTCGTCACCCTCACCGGTATTCGGCACTGAAGCTGATTTGCGAGTGCCACACTCCCGGAGGATTTTTGCACTGCTGCCT
This sequence comes from Somniosus microcephalus, assembly GCF_052327205.1. NCBI lineage: Eukaryota > Metazoa > Chordata > Chondrichthyes > Squaliformes > Somniosidae > Somniosus > Somniosus microcephalus. Next base: position 39,900,623 of record NC_141000.1, on the reverse strand, counting down.
CTTCCTACCCTGCCGGCTGGCCACCCACTTACTATCCACCTGAACTCTCTGTGGCTGTGGGGTGACCACCTCTTGGAATGTGCGCTCCAGGAATGCTCAACCTCCCATATGCCCTGCAGTGACTCCAGCTGCTTCTCAAGCTTAGAAACCCTGAGCTCAAGTTCGAGCAACTGGAGGCACTTCCTGCACATGTGGTTATTCAGGACACAGGAAGTGTCCTGGAGTTCCTACATGGTATGGGAATTGCTGGCAATGGGTCTCAGCTGTTCCATCATTTTGCTTAAAAGTCTATCTGCTTATATATATATATATATATATGGTTTTAGTTTAGTATCCCCTTACTCCTATTTATTATCTTATTATTTATGTATACCAGATTTTTACTTAATGCAATTCAGATCCCTTTAATGTTGATATCTTCTACTTAGTTAATTTTAATTTTATCCCCTTTGATCTATATTTAAATATCTTCCACTGTTGGTCTATTGCTGATGTGCCATTGGTTCCAACCAGCTAATCTGGGCTGGATGCCCTTTTATTCCACTGAAATGACCTAATTTCCAGTCCATCCCTTTTATCTTCAACTCCTTTATTTCCTTAACTAGTTCCAATAATTGCCTGACACTAATGTTCCCAATGTTTGCAACACTGAAAAGTCCCCATGCCATATAATATGAACCTTAATACATGTAGGGTTCATATAGCGGGTCGTTGTGCTCTAGCGGAGAAGCAGTAAGAGCCTTCAGGCAATCTGAAAGCTGGAGAACAGAGCGAATCCTGCCCGTCAGTCATACAATAAAGTCAAGTCTTAGAATGCAGATCAGATTCTGGTTCTTCTGAATAAAACTGAGTGCCACAGTACAGCCCGAGAAAGCAACATTCACAGCATTAAAGTGAGCGAATGACTGGTTTGCTAGCAACCCCCATGATACCAACTTAGTCTAGCAATGCATTACAGCAACAGTGCGAGAATGATTACATTGCTGACTGGGTCATAAACCGTTAGGCCTCTGTGGAAACAAAATAAATAAATATAAACTATAGAAATCTGAAAGTACTGATTTTTTTTCTTTGCCTTTATGCACAGGTACAGGCTGTGAAAAAGAAAGAAATATGCCACACCAGACAAGGGTGATACTTCTCCTCACCCCTTCTGGCCTCCCCATGCCTTGACTACTTAAGACTGAGGCGAAGCCTGTGGCCTGATCCCAGGTAAACATATACAATCTACTGCATAGAAGCAGGCCATTCGACCCAACTGGTCTATGCTAGTGTTTATACTCCACACGAGCTTCCTTTCATTCTAATTACCTATTCCCGCCCTGCCTCCATATCCCTCTATTCCCCTTTCCCTCATGTATGTGTCAACTACTCCATATTTGCAGTCCAGAGCAAATCCATGGCACCATGGGGCAAAGGACTGCACAGGGGGTACAGCAAAGTGTAGAAATGCAGTGGATGCAGGGAATTCGATAATTGGGGGATAGACAGGCGTTTTTGCAACTGCCGACATGAGTCTCACATGGTGTGTTGCCTCCTTGGTGCCAGGGTACAGGACAACATTGAATGGATGGAAAACATTTTGCGGGGGGAGGGGAACAGCCAGAAGCCTGGTCCATGTTGGAACCAATGATGTAGGTAGGAAAAGGGTCGATGTTGCGCAGACAGATTTTCAGGAGCTAGGGAAGAAGTTAAAGAGCAGGACCTCAAAGGTGGTAATCTCTGGATTACTCCCAGGGCCACGTGCTAGTGAGTGTAGGAACATAAGACTGGATAATGCTTGGCTGGAGAACTGGCGCAGGAGGGACCTCTACAAGGTGGATGGGTTGCACCTCAACAGGGCTGGGGCCAATGTCCTCACAGGGAGGTTAACTAGTGCTGTGAGGGAGGGTTTAAACTAATTTGGCAGGCGGAGGGGCACCAGGATGAGGCATTAGTGAAGAGAAACAAGGTGCACATGGAACTGGGAGAGACAAACAGCATTAGAATAAAGAGTAGTTCAGAATTAGGAGGGATCAGACAGGGGCAAATGTGCGGCAGATTAAGATAAGTCTAGAGGGCATGTGTGTAAATATCTGAAGCATGGTAAATAAGGTTGGTGAGCTGCAGGCACAAGTAGCCACAAAGGATTGTAATAAAGTGACAATAACGGAGACCTGGCTCAAACAAGGGGAGGAATGGACAGTTAATATTCCTGGCTACAATGTATTCAGGAAAGAGAGGTATAGTAATCTGGGATGTTATGATTAAGGTTATCCACCAGGTGGTGCTGTAGCCAATGCTGCTGCTAAGGTCAGGGGTTTGCTTCCTGTTAAGGTCAGGGGTTAGCTTCCTGCTAAGGTCAGCAAAGGTGCAATGCCTGGATGCAGGCCTGCCTGGTTGTTTCGCAGTCATTTAATAAAGTATTCATATTAATCCTAATACCTCGCCTCTTTGAGTTCCTTGTCTCACTGCATGGATTTATCACATTTGGCGACGAGGTAAAACAGGACCCTGAATAAAGAAGAGAAGTCTGCCAGGACGTTTAGCAACAAAATCACAAGCTAAAGTTTGCTACCAGTTGGAAGAGAGCATAGCTGCCACGGTAGGAACAGTCTCCGCTTTTGATATTCAAGCACAAACCTGGGAGGAATACTGTGAAGTGTTGGGTTATTTTTTCGAAGCAAATGAAATAAATGATGCCGGAAAAAGGAAAGCCATTCTGCTTACTTCAGTGGGAAACAAAACCTACAGTTTGATGAAGAATCTGCTCAGTCCTGAAAAGCCTGGAGACAGATCATTTGTTGAATTAGTGGCCTTGCTAAAGGAACATTTCAACCGTAAGCCTAGTGAGATTGTACAGCGGTTCAAGTTTAATTCAAGGAATAGAAAAGAGGAAGAGAGTGTAATGGACTATGTAGCGGTGTTGCATAAATTAGCACAAGATTGCAATTATGGGAACAACCTGAAGGAAATGCTGCGAGATAGGCTAGTTTGCGGAATTATGGATGACCGAATGCAGCGTAGATTATTATCCAAGACTGGGCTTACTTATGAAAAAGCATTGGAACTTGCTCAAGCCATAGAGACAGCGAACGGAGATGTAAAAGAAATACAGGGTTCAGACAGGGCTAATGCTAAGCAAGTTGCAGGTCAGGTTGTTGTGCACAAGTTGAACATGCATCAGAAACCACAACGTGTGCATGTGAAGGCATTTTATAAATGCAAGGGCAATTACCTGGTGAGTGAATGCTGGTGTCTGGAGGAAAAGTGCTACAAGTGTGGGAAACAAGGACACATAAAATGAGCTTGCAGGGCAAAATCACCTGTGAAGGAATCCAAACCAAAAGGGGGAGGACAGCAAAACCAAGGGAGAGAAGTGAAAAAACATGGAGCACACCACATCAGCGGGGAAGCTGAGGAAGAAGAGAACATGTTCATAATGTATAGCATGTTAGAGAACATTCCAAAAGTGGCTCCTATCACATTGCAACTGACAGTAAATGACTCTATGGTGAACTTTGAAGTGGATACAGGGTGCAGCATGACCATAATGAACAAGGCAGAGTACTCAAAATTGTGGAACCATGCAAAAGTTCCAGAGTTAAAGCCTTGCTCCCTGCATCTTAAAACATATACAGGTGAATGAGTAGCGACATTAGGTACAGCTAAGGTAACTGTGCAACACAGGGACACAGTGGAACAGCTACCTGTAGTTATAGTATCGGGTACCAGACCAAACCTGTTAGGTCGGGGCTGGAGAAAAGAACTTAAATTAGACTGGGGAGCAGTACATCAAATAGATGCGGGCAAACAGTTGACTTTGCAAGAAGTGTTGAGTAAACATGCGAATGTGTTCAAGGAGGAACTTGGCACATTTAATGGCCCCCCAGCTAAGATTTATGTAGACAAGGAGGCACCGCCAAGGTTTTTTAAACAACGACCTGTGCCTTATGCCATGAAGCCAAAGGTAGAGGCTGAGCTTGACCATCTATTGAGAGAGAACATACTGGAGCCAATGAAATGTTCAGAATGGGCAGCTCCCATTGTACCTGTTTTAAAACCGGACAATTCGGTAAGACTCTGTGGAGACTACAAATTGACAGTCAATCGGGTGTCCAAACTAGAGCAGTATCCTATTCCCAAAAAAGAGGATCTCCTTGCCAACCTTGCTGGAGGAAAGAAATTCACAAAGTTGGATATGAGTCATGCCTACTTGCAGATTACACTGGATGACGAATCAAAGAAGTATGTCACCATAAATACACACAAGGGCTTGTTTACATATAACCGCTTACTGTTTGGTGTCTCATCTAGTCCAGCTATCTTCCAGAGGACAATCGAAGGTGTACTGGAAGGGATTCCACATGTTTCCATCTATCTGGATGACATTCTGGTGATGGGAAGAACTGACCAGGAGCATCTGAGCACTCTGAGAGAGATACTACAGAGGTTGGAGAGGGCAGGGTTCCGGCTCAAGAGGAGCAAGTGCATTTTCCTGGGGAATGAGGCAGTGTTCCTGGGACACAGAGTGGATGCCACCGGGCTCCATCCACTCAAGGAGAAGGTACAAGCACTGCAGGATGCCCCTGCTCCTACAAATGTGGCTGAGTTAAAAGCTTACCTGGGACTGCTGAACTATTATAACAGGTTTTTACCAAACTTGTCAACTGTGTTAGCACCTTTTCACAAACTACTGTGCAAGGAGACACAGTGGCAGTGGGGAGAGGAGCAGGGGATTTCATTTGAACAGTCCAAGAAACTGATGCTGTCGTCGGATGTGCTGGTTCACTACAATGCAGAGAAAGACATCATTCTCTCTTGTGATGCTTCACCTTACGGGGTGGGGGCAGTTCTTTCACACTGCATGGAAGATGGAACTGAAAGACCAATAGGGTTTATGTCCCGAACTCTAACACCAGCGGAAAAAAACTATTCCCAGTTAGACAAAGAGGGGTTAGCAGTAATGTTTGGGTTACAGACATTCCACAAGTACATATATGGCAGGAAGTTCACCATATGCACCAATCATAAACCTCTTCTCTCTCTTTTCAATGAAATGAAAGCAGTTCCACAGATGGTGTCACCCCGGATCCAGAGGTGGGCCGTGACATTGAGGGCATATGAGTATGTCATCGTCTACAAGGCGGGCAAGTACCATGGGAACGCAAATGCCTCGAGCCATCTTCCACTGCCAGGCACACCTATCCATGCAGCTCCAGAGCACAGAGTTTTGATGTTGGAGGACACTGACATGGCACTTGTGACTGCAGAGCAAGTAAGAACATGGACAGGTAAAGATCTAGTACTGTCTAGAGTTTGAGAATATGTGGTGAGGGGATGGCCACAGCATCCGGAAGGGGCTGACTTCACACCCTACAGTGTCAGGAAAACAGAGCTGAGTGTGCAGGATGGTTGCGTGTTGTGGGGAGCACGAGTGATTATTCCACAGCCAGCATGACAGTCTATCCTAGAGCAATGACATCAGTGTCATCCTGGGGTCTCGCGTATGAAAGCCTTGGCTAGGAGTTACTTGTGGTGGCCAAAGCTAGATGAGGAGATAGAAAATCTAGCCAAGACATGCAGCACTTGTCAGGAACACTGGAAAGCACCAGCAGCGGCTCCTCTCCACCCCTGGGAGTGGCCGGATAAACCATGGAGAAGATTGCACGTAGATTATGCGGGTCCATTCATGGGGAAGATGTTCCTCATAATCATTGAAGCACATTCCAAATGGATGGATGTTTATCCTGTAAATTCTGCTTCTGCCACTACTACTATAGACTGCCTGCGTCGGAGCTTCAGTAATCAAGGGCTACCGGAGATCGTGGTAAGTGACAATGCCACTTGTTTTGTGAGTACAGAGACAAAAGAGTTCTTGAGAAAAAATGGCATAGTGCAGGTGACCTTGGCTCCATATCATCCGTCCTCAAATGGACTTGCGGAGAGAGCCGTACAAACATTTAAAGAGATGATGAAAAAAAGTGCAGAAGGGAGTTTAGCAGCCAAAGTGTCATGCGTTCTGTTCAGCTACAGAATAACACCTCAATCCACCACAGGACTCTCTCCTGCTGAGATGTTATTAGGTCATAGACTATGCTCCACTCTTGACCTTGTCCACCCAGACCTAAAAAGGAAAATGGAAAACAGACAAAACAAACAAAAAGAGAACCATGACAAAAGAACAAAGAGCCGAAGTTTTGGAGAAGGAGATGCGGTCCTTACCAGGAATTTCAGTTATGGACCCAAGTGGATTCCTGGCTTCATAGACTCAATGACCGGTCCCGTATCATACAAGGTCATGTTGGGTGATGGTAGGGTAGTACGCAGACATGTAGATCAGATACTTACCAGACAAGGGGAAATTGAAATGAAGGTTCCAGATGCAATGGCTGAGGACAGGTTTGCCCCCAGTTATCCAAGTGCATCTGTGGTGCCACCACCAGGGACAGAGACAATTCCACAGGAACCCATTAGTCAAGAGGAAGCCATCGTTGCAGAGTCAGATACTCCGAGCACTGCTCAGGAGCAGCTGGTGGCTTCACCACAAACAAGCAGGGACTTTACTGTCAGACGTTCACAAAGGTCGCGCAAGCCACCAGAGAGATTGATACTGACCTGTTAGATTCGTCAAGTATGGAACATGGTGAATGGAGACTTCTTATGTGAACCTTAGGAATGGCTTTTTGTTAAGAAATTCATACTGAAATCTTAAGGGGGGAGGGATATAGTAATCTGGGATGTTATGATTAAGGTTATCCACCAGGTGGTACTGTAGCCAATGCTGCTGCTAAGGTCAGGGGTTTGCTTCCTGTTAAGGTCAGGGGTTAGCTTCCTGCTAAGTTCAGCAAAGGTGCAATGCCTGGATGCAGGCCTGCCTGGTTGTTTCGCAGTCGTTTAATAAAGTACTCGTATTAATCCTAATACCTCGCCTCTTCAAGTTCCTTGTCTCACTACATGGATTTATCACAAGAGGAAAGGAAAAAAATGAGGTGGGATGGCAGTATTGTTACAGAACTTGAAAGGGATGATGTACTTGAGGGTTCAAAGACAGAATCTATTTGATTAGAATTAAGAAACAATAGAGGAGCTATTACACTGCTGGTTGTGTACTATAGGCCACCAAATAGTGGGAAGGAGATAGAGGAGCAAATTTACAGGCTTATTTCAGAAAGATGTAAGAACTACAGAGTGGTGATAACGGGCAACTTCAATTATCCTAATATAGACTGGGAAAACAACTGTGTTCAGTGCAAAGAAATGTGTACAAGAGAACTTTCTTGATCAGTGTGTTTCCAGCCCAACGAGGAAGGAAGTGGAGTTGAATCTGGTTCTGAGGAATGAAGTGGGGCAAGTGGAGCAAGTTTCAGTGGGTGAGATTTGAGAAACTGTGATCACAATATCATTAGATTTAGAGGAGCTTAAAGGAACAAGCAAACATAAAAATACTTAAATAAAAACAGAAAATGCTGGAAATACTCAACATCTGTAGAGAGAGAAACAGAGTTAACGTTTCAGGTTGATGACCCTTCATCAGAACTGGAAAACGTTGGAGATGTAACAGGTTTTTAAGCAAGTGTAGGAGCAGGGAAAGCAGGGAGGGGAGGAAAGAACAAAAGGGAAGGTCTGTGTTAGGATGGAAGGCAGGAGAGATTAAGAGAAAAAGGGATGATGGTGCAAGGCAAAAGGAGATGGTAATGGGACAAGTTCAGAAACAAAAGATGACCTTAGATGAAGTGTAAATGGCAATGGCAGAATGATCAACAGCTGCCATTTGAGAGAGATAAAAAAATTGGGGCCGAGGTTTGAAATTGTTGAACTCGATGTTGAGTCCAGAATGCTGTAAAGTACCTAATCGAAAGATGAGATGCTGTTCCTTGAGCTTACGTTGAGCTTCATTGGAACAGTGTAAGAGGCCGAGGACAGAAAGGTCAGAGTGGGAGTGGAGTGGAGAATTAAAATGACAGGCGACCGGAAGCTCAGGGTCACCCTTACAGAATGAATGGAGGTGTTCCGCAAAGCGGTCAACCAATCTGCCTTTGATCTCCCCAATGTAGCGGAGACAACATCGTGAGCAGCGAATACAGTATACTAAGTTGCAAGAAGTACAAGTAAAAAAATCGCTGTTTCACCTGGAAGGAGTGTTTGGGTTCCTGGACAGTGGAAAGGGAGGAGGTAAAAGGGCAGGTATTACATCTCCTGCGCTTGCACGGGGAGGTGTCAGGGCGTTGGTGGTGGTAGATGAGTGGACCAGGGTGTCACGGAGGGAGCGGTCCCTTTGGAATGCTGAAAGGGGAGCTGAGGGGAAGATGTGTTTGGTGGTGAGATCACACTGGAGGTGGCGGAAATGGTGGAGGGTGATCCATTGACTGTGGAGGCTGGTGGGTGAAAGGTGATGACAAGGGGAATCCTATCGTGGTTCCAGGAGGGAGGGGAAGAGGTGAGAGCAGAAGTGCAGGAAATAGAATGGACACGGTCAAGGGTGGTGTCAACCACAGTAGAGGGGAATCCTCGGTTGAGGAAAAAGGAAGACATATCGAAAGCACTAACATGGAAAGTGGCATCGTCAGAGCAGATGTGGCAGAAACAGAGAAACTGGGAGAATGGAGTTGAGTCCTTACAGAAAGCGGGGTGGGAGGAAGTGTAGTCCAGGTAGCTGTGGGAGTCAGTGGGCTTATAGTGAATGTTTGTCAATAGCCTATCGCCAGAGTGGAGGCAGAGAAGTTGAGGAAGGGAAGGGAAGAGTCAGAGATGGATCATGTGAAGGTGAGGGAAGGGTGGAAATAAAAAATACTTAATTAGAGGAAGGCTCATTTCAGTGAGTTGAAAGAGTATCTCAGGTGGATTGGAGTCAAAGATTGGCAGGTAAAAGAGAAAATGAGCATTGGGAGGCCTTCAAAGAGTAGATAGTCCGAGTACAGACTAGACACATTCCCACAAGGGGAAAGGAAGGGCATCCAAATCTAGAGCTCTCTGGATGATACAGAGGTTAAAATGAAACAGAACAGGAGGTTTATGATAAATGTCAGGTTTATAACGGAGTAGAGAACCAAGCTGAACACAAAAAGTGCAGAGGGGAACTGAAAAGGGAATAATAGGGGCAAAGGGAATGTATGTGAATAGATTAGCAGATAACATAAAAGGGAACCCAGAAGTATTTTATAAACATATAAATAGTAAAAGAGTAGACAAATAAGGGTGGGACCAATTAGGGACCAAAAAGGAGATCTCCTGGAGGCAGAGGGCATGGCTGGGGTACTAAATGAGTACTTTGCTTCTGTCTTCACTAGAGAAGAGGATTCTGCCAATGTCACAGTAAAGGAGGAGGCAGTAGCGATTTTGGATAATTTAAAAATAGATAAAGAGGAGGTACATGAAAGGTCGGCAGCACTCAAAGTCAAAAAGTCACCCGGTCCAGATTACTGAGGTTACTGAGGGAAGCAAGGGTGGAGATAACAGTGGCTCTGGCCACCATTTTCCAATCCTCTTTAGATGTGGGAGGACTGGAAGATTGCAAATGTTACATCCCTGTTCAAAAAATGGGAGAGGGATAAACCCGGCAACTACAGGCCAGTTAGCCTAACATTGGTGGTGGGGAAACTTTTAGACACAAAAATCCAGAACAAAATAAAGTGGTATTTGGAAAACTATGGGTATGATCTTGCCAGCCTTGGGGAGGTGGGTATGGAGGCGGGACTGCCGGGATATGGCAGAATCTGGGGGTGGGTGTCCAACCCGCCTCCATGCCATCTTCCCAGGAGGCGGATAGCCGACCTGCGCCGGGTCCCGTCTCCTGGAGGCGGGAAGGGGATTACAGCCACTTAACTGCCTGTTAACAGGTAGTTACTAGGCAGTTAAGAGGATTATCCTCATTTTTCCAACAGAGGCGCGGCCTTCCCAACGTCGGGAAACCCCGCCAGGGTCACCGAGGTGAGCAGTAGTTCTGCGGGGGTCAGAGGGGTGTAAAGGTGCGCTGTGAAGGTAAGTGATGGGTGCAAGTGTGGAGAGGTAAGTGTGTGAGGTGAGTGTAAATTGGTGGAAAATGTTTACTTACCTTTGTTTCTTCCTTCAGGCTTCAAGAGTTGGGGATGCGAAGAGTCTCGGCAGAGATGACAGATGGCTGCTATAATTCTCTGATGCAACAACCATCTAATTTCTGCTAACAAAAGATGTTTGATGAGTCTTGAATACAAGGACTCATCAAACAACATAGAATGTCAATGTTTGACAGCTTCACAGAGCTGTCAAACGATGACAATTCATCTGTCAAAATTTTTTGACAGATGGAACGTCATACGCTGACATTCTCTGTAACCTGCTTCCCCCTAATCTTCCGATTAGGCACTCTGCAGCCTTCCGGACTCAATATCGAGTTCAACAATTTCAGATCATAACCTCGGCCCCTATTACACATTTTTTCTTGTAATTTTTCCACTCCTTTCCTCCCACCCCCTTTCCTTTTGTTTCTCTCTCACACCTGGCAGCTATCTCTTGCCCTGCCAGTATACTTTACACCTAATCTCAGCCTATTACCATCTCATCTAGCTCTTTTACTTCTTTTGTTCCTTTCACTTCTTTTGTCCGATTGCAGCCCTGCCTTCGATCTATTTTCTTTTCTTTCCAGTTTTGAAGAAGGGTTCGACCCGAAACGTCAACTCAAATTTCTCTCCATGGATGTTGCCTGACCTGCTGAGTTTTTCCAGCATTTTCTGTTGTTATTCCCCTTAATTGGTCTGCTAAGCCCACTGGGCGGGCTTATCAAGGTCAATCAAGGGAAAATAGCGTGGGTTAGCCAGAAGTCGATGGAGGTGGGACTAAAACCCGACAAGCAGTTGTAAGGGGTTTTAGATTGCAAAGGTTTCTCTCTCTAGAGGCCTCTCTCTCTTGCACAGTAAAACCTTGAGTGGTTCGACCCACTCGCCCCTTAGATTCTATACTCTGGACTTTGGGGCAGCAACTACAATGTAGAGAAAACTCTTGTGGACCAAGTTTGATGAAACAAAATGAAATTTTATTGCATATGGAAAAATAAATCAAATGCAAGCAGATAAGAGAGTGCATGGGAGGGAAAAACACAAACAAATCATAACGACACAATACTAACTAAGGCAAATACAGGCATCTTATACTCTACAAAAATCATCATGAAATAAGGAAACACACGGAACATCGAGGGACAACAACTCATGTTAATTGTACCCTTAAATCCACCCCCTTAAACCTATCTAGATCTGATTGTGAAGGGCCAGAAACATGCTCACCAATCCAACTAGGAAGTGCAAGGTTTTGAACCAGTCTGCGTTTGATCCTTTCAGGCGTTCCGTCTCCAAGTGGATCGTGGAGCCCCAGCGAGCTGCGCCACACCTCTCTCCTGAGATGGGGGTCGGGGGCGGCTGGACACTGGCTAGCCTGGATGTCGGTGGGGTCGGGGATCGTCGGCTCGACCCCGGTCAGAGGAGCCTTGGGCTGGCCCCCATCGTTCCTTCAGTTTATTTTTGTCTCTTCTCCCAAGTCGGGAGAGGGCCTCTCGTTTTCGCCAACGGCCCGGGGTTGGTCGATGATCTCCCGATGTTTGACCCCGGGCCAGGACGCCGGCTCGAACGGTCTTCTTGATGGTGGCTTAGTCTTCTTCTTCTTCCTCCGATGGTGGAGAGGAGTTCGCTGATCTTCTCCCAAACCAGCTCCTCTTTACCCAGCTCAACAACTGCCGGATTCCACTGCTCAAATTCAACTCTCCAACGACTCAACTGTCCGACTAATGTGTAATTCCACTCCACCCTCTTCCAATTATACTTTTCCTTCAGAGCTTCCACTTCCCGGCCAAAATCAGGTTAGTCTTTGTTTAACTTTTGGTGGGCTGGGAGCACAGCGGGGTAGTTATTATATTTTAAAATATTTTAGATGGCCGGTAAAGGCCCATCTCTGGTCTGGAATGACCTTCATTGTTTTTAATGTCCTGCTGATCTCGTTACCTAGTCCTTGGTGCTGTTCTCATGAATATGAAATTGCCCCCTTTTGTCTGGGTCAACATTTAGATGGCCTCTGTCTCCAGGCCGATCTTGACTGGATCTGCATCTAATCCATATGTATATGTGGGGGTCTGGTTTCGTTCTCTCAGAAACGGCTTCTAGAACTTACTGTGGGTTGAATCCACAAAGCTGTCTGAGGATTCGCAGGAACCATTTTAAAATGTCCCAATAAGCTGGTCACGTGGTATGGTGGCCATTTTGTATGCCCCATTTTCTGGGCTTCTTTTAAAACAGTTTTTGAAAATCATGGCCTCTTCTGCCATTTGAACCTTTATAGTATAAAGTTCAATTTTGCGAATCCTACACTCCCCCCTGATGATACTGTAACTTGCTTGAAGTATCATAATTCTGGGTTTTGCAAAATTTTCTGACTTTCCACAATCAAACCATTCCCAGTATTTACCTATCTATGACCCCACGACACATGCATTTCCCATTTCAGAAAAATCTAGTGTACATTGAGCATCTACAGATGGTAATACTTTGGAGTTAAAATCTGACAACTTACTTCCAGGCGTGATGGGGGGCCTTATACCCCTACATCACCTGGTGCATACACACTATCTTTTAATAATAACAACACAGCTAATAAACTTCAATAACAAAAAAAATAAAATAAAGTACACACACGCAAATTAAAATGCACATGAATACATACCAAAAATAATACAGAGGAGGGAGGGAAAACTTTAACTTTATACAAAGCAGCAAAAATCTAAACAGGTGTCTCTTCTTCCACCCACACATAATGTTCCCTCCATTCCCCTCTATTCTCATACTTTTGCGAATGTTTGACCTTTTTACAGTGTACAAACAGTAAATAAACTACAATGATAACCTGGCACACTACAAGAATGTGGGAGGCTATCCTAATCCAAGAAGGGACTTCTATATTAGTGAACAGATCCCACCACGGTGGGGTCACTATGTCCAATATGTCTGCCCCTATCTCTAAAGTCTTCTGCTCCAGTGTGTAGAAATGTTTCTGTGAAACAACAACGGCTTTTAATATCTTGGTGAGGTGTTCAGGGAGAGGGGGAATGATATATCCAAAATGTGCAGCAAATCGCAACAGATCGGTGAAATTCTCTTTAACAGTGATGTAAACAGTGGAAGGTTCAGGAATGGGTCAATTCACTTTTGGGCCACTTGAACTTCTGCCCTGGGCTTGAAACAGAAGCTGCTGTCACCAACCGTGCTGTCCATGCTGGTAGTGGGGCGCTGCAGTGGTGACACAGTATGTCTCACCTCCTATATATGCCACATGCAGGGGCACATGGCCTTGTGCCATTGCCTCCATGGTGCAATTTATAGGCTTCACGCCAGCAGTTCTGAACTCGCACTGTGGTTTTGAATGGGCATTCAAGTGCTGGGGACACAGGATGATGTGTGCTCCCCAGCTCCGGCACCCCGAGAGGTTGGTACCCGTCATTGCATGCTCCCATCGAATGACGTAAGGTGGGACCCCTGTGTAGCGAATGTGCGCACCCCCCTGAATGACTCCAGTATTCTCCACCCTGTATACTGGGGTGGGTTTAGCTGTCTTTCCCATCACCGGCATTCTTACCACTATACCCATAATGGTGTGATTAGACCGTCCACAGTCCACTGGGACTGGGTAGGCCTCTGATGCTAGTCTGAGCTGGCACGGACTCAATGCATTCTCAAAAGGGTGGAGGGCTGCGAGGTGCTTGTTGCTGATCCAGGATGGGACTAAACCTTGTTTTAAATCCTCCAGGTTACTGCAGCCCTCGCCCAGTAACCACGCCCCATATAGCACACAAGCTTCGTTCTGCGCAGCCTGATCGGATGCGTTCCGATCCTCCCCGATGAGAGCATTTACCATTCTGGCGTGTTTCTCCAGTTCAGCTATTATCTCTTTTAAGTGCAGTGTCATGGCCTGGTCCTCATGTAACTCAGAACCCACTACCTTATTCTCGTCAGTCAGTACCTTTCTTAACTGTGTTTTCAAACCATTAATCTGGGTTTGCAGCTCCACATCATCCAGTGTGTTGATGACGGAAGTTCCTGTATTAAAAGCTGTGAAAATATCATTTACTGCACCCCTTCTTTGCCTCCCTATCCTGTCCAAGACCTCATGTGGTGTGGTGTACAATTCGGCTCTGTCGACATCGGCAAAGTCGAATTCGTAAAACTGTTTAAAATGTTTGATAACAGGACCTGGTATAATTGCTCCATTTCCCTGGGGCACCACTCTGGCAATCGTACCTCAGTGGGGTTTAAAATCACCGAAGCTACCGCATAGTGCACCCCTTGGTACAGCACCTGACCTGTCGGTACCAATACCAATCCGTTCCCGGGTCCCTTTGTTGTGGTGGGGCACCCTTCCTTGAGGGCTTTAGCTACCGGAATTGTGGGCAGGGGTTGCGGGGTCGGGTGATGAGCTCAGTGGCGTTTACTGGGATCTGAGAGTATGGGACTCCGCACGCCTGTGTGCTGACGTCCCACCTCATTCCTTGTCCAGCATCCTGCCACTGTCTTTGGAAAAAGATGGAGACGCCTTTGGGGCAAGCGCGTTCTGATCCCCACATGCAGATGTAGATCCCCTCATCTGGTTCCCACCATTTGTCCCAACAGACACTCAATCCCCCATGAGTTCCCGTTATAGTCCGATGGGTGTTGTTACCCAATCTCTCCCACTCCACAGTGGAGTTCTTCATGGTGCTGCTCAACTTGTGCAGCCACCATCAATGACTCAAAGGTACCCGTCCATGGCAAACAAGGCAAATCTTCCTCCCAGCGGTGACGCTGATCCTGGGTATGATGACCCTCACCCTGGGGCACATCAGAGACGTTTCTCTGTAGGCAAACCCCGTCTGGCTGGAGTATTCAGTAGAGTTCGACCCCAGCCAGCCTGGCCACCTTCCTTCATGGAAGTAGACAGCAGTCTCTTCAGCGTCCCGTGGGCCGGTTCCATCAGTCGCGATGGGGCCTCTGTTGCCAGAGCACCCGTAAATTGTGGAGTCCTTGGTGCGGCCCCGATAGGCCCAGCTCCATCCGATCGTCATGAACGCGACGAGGATCCCTCTCATCCTTTCTGGCTCCTGTAACAGATCAAACAATATAGCCAGGCTCCCGAGAGATTCTGGCTTAGGTGACGGCATGATCGGGTCTTTCGACCTCGATCCAAACTACACAAATACTGGGCAGATTTCAAAACTACTTAAACTCTAATCACCTTAATATTTACACACCTTAAACTTAAACTTAATTTAACTTATGTGCTGCGCCGCCTGTCCCCGGGCGGCCTGCCTAATCACTGATTGGACTGCGCTTGCCGCGCCCTGTGGCGGGGCTGCAGTAACCTGTGGCTTGGGTTCCCCGCAGCCTTTTGCTGTTAATCGGGGACTGCGTTTTGTCAAGGATTTCTCAAGTTGGCGTTTACTCGGAGCGGGGGACTTCGGCCAAGGTTTTACTGGCTGAGGCGTTCGAGTCGACCTGCGAAAAGGTACTTTGGGCGTGGCTCCCTTAGCGAGTGGACCTTCGGGTGGGGCCTTAGCTCTCACAGCCCGTGGCTCTTCCATGACTGTGGGCTTCGGCTCCCTCCCCTCAAGCTCCGCCCCTTTGGGATTTGGGTCTGTGGCAGACGATTCCTCCTCACCTGTCCCTACAGGTGGAGGATCTCCGCCCCCAATTTCTACCTCCCCCACGCTCAAGTCGAGGGCGGGACCTCCGTCCTCTGACTCCACCTCCTCCAGGATCGTGTCAAGGGCGGGACCTTGTTGTTCGGGCCCCTCCTCGTCCGAGTCCCAGGCCATAGGGGAAGCCTCCCCCCAGGTGGGCGGGACAGCTTCTCCTTCCAAGCAGGCTACAACACCAGCTTGTGTGGTCTGTGACTCATCGCACG
The DNA here is from genome assembly GCF_052327205.1 of Somniosus microcephalus. Taxonomy (NCBI): domain Eukaryota; kingdom Metazoa; phylum Chordata; class Chondrichthyes; order Squaliformes; family Somniosidae; genus Somniosus; species Somniosus microcephalus. Next base: position 39,884,747 of record NC_141000.1, on the reverse strand, counting down.
CCTCAGGCTGAGGATCTTTACCCTCAGACCTGGCTTCGGTTGCTAATACTCTTGCACCCGGCTTAAACAGTTTGCACTGATTGATGTGAAACCATTTAGTGCGCCGGGGCAACTTCACTGCGTATACCATGGGGCTGGCCTTGTCTACAATGCTGTAGGGCCCCATGTACAGTGGTTCTAAACTCCCTATTCGGGCATAGTTTCTCACCATGACCTGATCTCCAACTTCCCACTCGATTGCCTTTCAGGGTTCAAGCAGCAATCGGTTGCCCTGATGCTGCCTCCCCATGTTCCCAGCCGCTTGCCCATAGATCTGGTTCAGGCGTTCAAAGAGGGTCCGGGCCAACTTGTCCCGATTCACCTCTCGGAGCTGCCACTCAGTGAGCACCGGGGCTAGTACATGGGTGGGGGTTCGCATGACTCTTCCAGTCATTAATTTGTGCGGGGAGTACCCCGTACTTTTAGACTGGCTAGCCCGGATCCCCATGAGGACTAGAGGCAAGGCCTCCGCCCATTTCTGGGGCGAGTCCCTCGTCTCCTTCCTCAGCTTTTCCTTTAAGGTGCGGTTCATGCGCTCCACAATCCCAGATGACTGCGGGTTGTGGGCCATGTGCCACTTCCCTTCAATGCCTAAGAGCATGAGAGTGTCCTGCATCACTTGGCCAGTGAAATGAGCCCCTTGGTCAGACTCCACAAATCGTGGTAGTCCCCACCGCGAGAACACCTCCCGGACCAAGATCCTGGCAGTACTAAGTGCCATGGCTGTTCGGCATGGGAAGGCTTCCACCCACTTGGTGAACACATCCAGCAGGACAAGGCAATACTTATAGCCTCCCTGGGCAGTGGGCAGGGGCCTGATGTAGTCGACCTGTATCGACTGCCATGGTCCCTCTACCCTCCTGATGTGCCCCATGGGCACCTTCCTTTTCTGGGGGTCTGAGTTGTTTGCAGCGCACACTAGGCAATTGGCGCAGAACTCGCGGACATCGTCCCGAAGTCCCGGCCACCAACCCGCCTGTTCCACCCGTTGCCAGGTGACCTCAGGTCCGGGGTGTCTTGCTCCTGGACCCTCGTGGGCCAGTTGAAGGAATTCCCTCCAGTGCTGCTGTGGCACAACCCACTGTTCCTCTCGGAACAGCATGCCTTCCTTGATGGAGAGGGCTGCTGTACCGTATGGACCCTCTACTTCCTTGCCCTCGGTGATGGCCTTGAGGACTGTTTTTAGGGTGGGATCTAGGGTTTGGACGGTCTTGAGGTCTGGGGGCAGTGTTACCCCTGTGGTACCCTGAGTCCCATCCCTGCCTCGGATTACTGCCATGGGTTTGGACCCATAGGGATCCCAGAAAGTGCCGGTGCAGGCACCTTCCCTGGCTAACGTATCCGCTTGCTGATTACCCTCGCCGCGGGGTTCCGTGGAGGAATGGGCCTTTACCTTGTGGATAAAGACTTCCCCTTTCTCTCCCACCGCAGCTAAGATCTTTTCTAACAGAGGCTTTATGGTTGAGGGTCGCCTGTCCGCAGAGGTATATCCGCGGCGGGACCAGATGGCTAGGTATTCCGTACACGAGTTGCATGTGAACATGCTGTCCGAGCAAATCATGTATGGGGTGGGGAAGATCTCGGGGTGTGTAACGACGTACACTACCGCAGACAGTTCAGCCTGCTGGGTGTTCATGGTGCTGGGGAGCTTAATCGCCAGGGCAATGTCTACCGCGGGGTCATAAACTCCACAGCCTGTGAGTCGTTCGCCAGCTGATACCGTGTTGGAACCGTCTATGTAGAGCTCGCGGCCCGTGGGATGTATCCCGGCCCGTAAACCTACGTCCACCTCCCATACCCCTTCTACAGAACACCGATGGGCTGTTCCGGGATATACCATGTTGGCCGCGAGCTTGGGCTCGCAGAGACCCTTCACCTTCAGCTCCATCTGTGAAAGGAGGAGGGTCCAGCGCGCAATGCGTGCACTGCTTACTGTCCCATCCTTAATCCTTCCATGTAGAAGCATTCGGGTGGGTGTGTGATGGGTGAGGAGAGTGATGGAAGAGGTGCCTTTGAAGATCAGAGATCTTTTCACAGCCCAATGCGTGGCCAGAAGATGCCGCTCGCAATTGGAAAAACTCCTTTCCACATCAGTGAGCACCCTGGAGGAATAGACCACTGGCCTCAGCTTGCCGTGTCGCTCTTGAAGCAGTACAGCGCTCAAGCTATCCCCGGTAGCCGCTAACTCCAGGAAAAACTCCTCTCCCCCATCTATGGCCCCCAGGGCTGGCGCGGTTTGCAAGTCTCACTTGAGTTTCTCAAACGCTGCCTGGCAACCCTCATCCCAGGACCACCCCACTCCCTTGTGTAGGAGTCGGAGCAGCGGGGCTGCTGTGGCTGCATAGCCCTCAATAAAGTCTCTGCACTCCCCGGTCAGTCCCAGAAAGGACTTCACACCCGTTATGGTGTTGGGGATCGGTAGGTCTTGCACCGATTCCCGCCTGGCCTTATCTATGGCTCTCTCACCGGCACGGATGGTCAGACCCAGGAATTCACTTCCTGCTGGCCGATCCGTGCTTTCTTTGGGTTTACTTTGAAACCCTTTCTACCTAACAGCTCCAATAACTCGGCCAATAGTGGGCCATGCTCCTCTAGCTGATTGGGCTGGCTGAACTCCTTTAAACTCCCTGCCATGCATTGATGGAAAATGCTGGGGCTGTTGTGGAAACCCTGTGGCAAGCAGTTCAAGGTGTACTGTTGCCCTTTAAACATAAAGGCAAACTTGTACTGATCCTCCCTCCTTAAAGGGATGGACCAAAACCCATTAGAAATATCTAGGCCTAGAAATTCAGTTTGGGCCCGCCAGCTCGCTTGCGCCCAGAAGTTACCGTTGCGCGCGGAGCCACTTGCGCCCGCCGGAAATTCAGTTTCAGCGCCCCAAGTCGAAGCCGGCCGCTATTCAAGGGTGTGGCCGCCCCCACTTGGGGCGCTGAAACTGAATTTCGGCGCGCTAGGTTCCGCAGCGCCACCCGCTGCGGAGCGGCAGGCTGTGGTACTGCAGGCCTTCCTCCCTCTCTTAAGGGGGAGGTGCCTGCAACAGCGAGATCGCCGCTCGCTAGTGCCGGCAAATGAGCCCGGCACCACGGAGAAGTGCCGGGCTCCCGGAAAACAGCTGGCAATGCCGCGGGGGGGGTGTTGGAGGAGGCCGGGGAAGGAGGTGCGGGCAGGCGGCCACCGAAAAAGTGGCCGGCCGCACCTCCGCCTTAACTCGCCCCACTAAGGCTGCAGGACGGCCCCGTTTTCTGATCGCTGTTTGCGGCCGCTGCGGAAGAGGCGGCCGCAACTAAATATGGCGGTCGTGCCGGTAGTGGGGTGGTAGCGGGGCACTGCGCACACCGATGACGTCATCGGTGGCGGCGCAGCGCTACTGGCTAACGCCGCCATTACCGCAGCGCTGAATATCGGCGCAATCTCAGCAAGTGGCGCAAAAGCCCTCTTTGGGCGAAAACTGGGCGCAAAGCCGACTGAGTTTCTAGCCCTATGTCCCTTGAATGTGGTTGCGGAGGCTGGAATACTTCCTATCAGGTCGGCAACTGCTGCTACCATTGGTGCGCAGGCTGGGATGTTGCTATTGAGGACTCTGTAGTCCACCGTGGCTCTCCAGGAATCGTCCGGCTTCCTCACCGGCCATAACGGAGAGTTTACATGGGTGACTATCGGTCTCAACACGCCCTGCTGCACCAGTGAAGATATTGCTGTCTCCATGTCGGGCTCAGCTTCCCGGAGGAAGTTGTACTCTTTTTGGGGTCGGGCCATGGGGTCTCCGTCTACTCTGACCTCAAACCAGGTGACCCTCCCGCAATCGCGCTTGTGAGTGGCAAACGTCGTCAGGTGGTCATACACGAATGCCTGCAAATCTTGTGTGACGCCCGTGACCATGAGCTCGAGGTCGTAGCCCTCTTTTGGCTTCACGGTACACAGGGTCCCTCTTTCTCCTTCCCCTGGGATGACGACTACCTTGCCCGGCTCACCCTTACCCGCTCCCCAAAGACAATGGTTTCTTAGATCCACGAGGATCCCGTGTTCGACCAAGAAATCGGACCCGAGGATCCCTTTCCCATTCTCCACCTCCCACTTCATCAGTATACACCTCCACTTGGTGCGGAGTGGTCCTAAATGAATGGAGAGGGGAATGGAATGTTCGCCAGCCTGTTCCCTGCCTGTGAAGCCCGACAGAATATATGGAACCCTGGTGGGCAGAGGCGAGACGGTGGGGTTATCTGTGTGGATCACGGTGCATGATGCCCCCGTATCCAACAAATAGGTCCTTTTCTTTGTGTCCATGTGTTGATAGAGACACTGAAGACAGGAGTTGGTTTCACAGGTGTTTACTAAGCAAAGTCTGGAGGGGAACTAACTGATACAACACAATATAGAGGCTTATATAGCCCGAGTGGCCATTACCGGCATTACAGTACACATGGGGCTCTTAAAGGCACATACACTACAATTCCTCCCCTTTTAGCCAACCAGTACATAATATTTTAAGTAATCATTAATTACATGTTACAAGAAAAATAATCGACACATTGTATTGATTTCTTTGTGGGTTCAATGATGAGACATTTATGAAAGAGAATGAGTTTTAATCTAAAGTCTGTTCAACTCTTTTATACAGCTTTTACAGGAGCTATCATGCTAGTGATGCATCTAGAACGAAACTGAAACTAAAACTAACTGTCTTGCTTCTCTCAGTCACATGCCCTCTGCTGGTCAGGCACAAGCAATCAATACATGCAATCATGCTATTAAGGCATCATAATCGAACAGGCAAATACCATCTCTATTTGCTGATATCATTACATCTCCTTTTCTTAAAACAAAGGTATTTTACTTTTAACTAACAACATGTTTTCTTTGTATTAATCTGCATTTTAACTGTAACACTTAATGAACTTACATTATCATTATCATGATCAAGGTTTTTTAACCTTGCTTTGTGTGTTCACATGAAATATGTCAATACACTAGAACTTGAAGAAAGAATAAGATAACATTACTTCCTTCTATAACAATAGTCCTTAAATTTGCTCAATGAGTCTCTCAGGAGGCTTCACATGTCTTGAGGATTTTCTGATTGATTGTCCTTGAATCTGAGTTGTTGCCTCAGATGATGTGTTCTCAGCTGTGTGATCAGGTTGTTCAACAGTATCAGTCTCTTGACCTGCTGTGGCTGGTCCCATGAGAAGATCTCGACGATTTCTTCTCAGAACAGCACCCTCATCTGTCTGAATGGTGTATGATCTTGGTTGAACTTCACTCAGGACAGTTCCCTTCTGAGTCCATGTGTTTGTTTTGTCTTTGAACCTTACTTGGTCACCAGTGTGGAGTTCAGGTAGGTTTTGTGTTCCTCTGTCATAGTAGTACTTTTGCTTTTCTTTCTGTTGTTCTTTGAACTTCCTCACTTTCTCCCCCTCTTTTGTTTTCAGGAGGTTCTCCAGGATGGGTAGGTTTGACCTTAGCTGACGTCCCATCAGGAGTTGGGCTGGTGACTTACCACACTCGAGTGGCGTTGTGCGGTATACAAGCATGCTTTGGTAGAAGTCAGTTCCGCTGTCTTTTGCCTTGTACTTCAGTCTTTTCACTGTGTTTGCGGGCTCTCCTGGGTCAACAGCCCTGGACAACGTGTCTGCTGTATACCTCAGCTTACCCGGTGTGGACGCAACATTCAGTTCATCATAGACTGTCTCTCCTTCGCTTTCCACAATGAGGACTCTCTTTACCAGGTTCAGTCTCTCACAGGCTTTTAAACCTAGTATGGCTTGCACATCCTTTGGCACCACGATTAATGCTAGCATGTGCTCTCTGTCCTTGTGTGTTACTTTGACAATGCATCTTCCTTTCACTTGTATATCAGTACCTGAGTATCCTGTCACTTTCACTTTGATTCCATGTATCTTTGGTCTGGGTCTAATTTTCTTAAAATCAGTCTCTGATATCACATTAACTTGTGCTCCAGTATCCAATTTAAATGGAATATGTATGTCATTCACTTTTAGTGTCAACATCCAGTCTCTTTCTTCTTCTTTGTTTTCAGACACAACATCTACATTGAACTCCTCTATGTCGCTTTCATCTACTGCATGGACCTTGCTTTGTTACATTTGGTTCTTACAGCAACGGGCATAATGGTTGTTCTTGTTGCAACTATTGCATGTTTTACCATATGCTGGACACTTTCTTGGTGTATGCTGTGTACCGCATCGACTACATGACTTTCGATTGTCCCTTTCATTTTTGTTCGCTGGCCATGCCTCTTTTTTCACATTGGCGCTCGTTTTGTTAAACGGTTTGTATCCATTCTTTCTCACTGCATCCACGTTGCAGCTATTGTCACTGAACAGCTCTTTTGCCTGCAACTTCACAGTCTCTGTAGCCCTACACAGTGCTATGGCTTTTCCCAGGTCTAGATCTTGCTCTCTTAGCAGTCTTTCCCTTAGACCATTATCTGAAATACCACACACCAGTCTGTCTTTTATCAGCGAGTCTGTCAGTCCCCCAAATTCACAAGATTTGCTTCTGTTTCTCAGTTCAGTCACATGCTGATCAATAGTCTCACCCGTTTTCTGTACACATGTGAAAAATCTGTGCCTCTCAAACGTCACGTTACGTTTAGGTATGCAGTAGGCCTCAAACTGTTCCATTATTTTATCTAGCTTCATTTTGTCTCCATTAGCAGCGAATGTGAAGTTATTATACACCTCCAGTGCTTCATCACCCACGACATGTAAGAACAGTGACGATTTCTTTTTATTACTTTTCTCGTCAGCTCCGATTGCTGATAAATACAACCCCACACATTGTTTGAATCTTCTCCAATTTTCAGCCACATTACCTGTCAACTGAAGCATCGCCGGTGGGTGTAAACCTTCCATTCTTTCACTTCGTTAGCTATTCTCTAATGGTAAGCAACGATGTTCTCTTTTGGCTTGCTAATCTGTGGAGAGCTGATTTAACTGAGGATTTTTTCTCTTCATCTCTTTCAGCCACTTCTGACACCATGTATTGATTTCTTTGTGGGTTCAATGATGAGACATTTATGAAAGAGAATGAGTTTTAATCTAAAGTCTGTTCAACTCTTTATACAGCTTTTACAGGAGCTATCATGCTAGTGATGCATCTAGAATGAAACTGAAACTAAAACTAACTGCCTTGCTTCTCTCGGTCACATGCCCTCTGCTGGTCAGGCACAAGCAATCAATACATGCAATCATGCTAGTAAGGCATCATAATCGAACAGGCAAATACCATCTCTATTTGCTGATATCATTACACACATTGCTGCCGTTAATTAATTATAAGTCAGTCTCTCTGGAGGCTTCCTGACTCGGTCCGGATAATGCCTCGGTGGTGTAGTAGTTTCTGGTGGTGTTATTTTGGCAAGGCTGATTCAGCTTGAATGCCAGTGTCGGGTTCATCGGGTTCCAGTATCACCGGATCGGAGGTAGATATGGGTATCTCTACTTCATCATTAGGCGTATAGAGTTGTGGTGTAGGTTGTCCCTTTTCAGATGACTCTATGATTTGGTCAGCATGGCGCCTTATTATGCTTCCTCCGATGTCTACGGTATACATTAGCGGTCCTAGTCGTGTGCAGATAGTTCCAGGCTGCCATTTTTCGGTACGGTTGTCCTGGCCCAAAACTTGTTGACCTATCTGGAAGGTTCTAGTTGGCCTTTCATTCATGCCTTGAAATTGTTGGTTCTCCACGTCCCTTCTGATGTTTGGCTTGATCAAATCCAGCCGGCATCTTAGGTTTCTATTGAAGAACATCATGGCGGGAGTTTGGTTTGTAGCCACATGTGTTGCATTCCTGTATGCGAACAAGAAGTTATCCACCTTGTGCTGAAGTTTTATGTCTACATTACCCATGGCCTTTATGGCCTTCTTGAAGGTCTGGACAAACCTTTCAGCCAATCCATTGGTGGCGGGATGGTATGGGGCAGACGTGTAGTGCTTAACCCCATTGTTTTTTAAGAACTTCCTGAATTCTTCGGACACAAATTGCGGTCCATTATCAGAACAGATCTGTTCCGGCAGCCCATTCCTGGCAAATATGGTCCTTAATACTGTGATGGCTTTTTCCGTGGTGGTGGAGGACATCTTTATTACCTCCGGCCACTTGGAGTGTGCATCAACCGCGATTAAGAACATTGAGTCCATAAATGGACCAGCAAAGTCGATGTGTACCCTTTGCCAGGGAGATGACAAAATTGCAAAAATTGTTTATACCAATCTGGCATAAAAGGAAATCTAAAAAGGTGACTCAACCGTGGATAACAGGGGAAATTAGAGACAGCATAAAATCCAAAGATAGGGCGTATAAAATAGCCAAAAAAAGCGCCAGAGCGGAAGATTGGGAACAGTTTAAGATAGAGCAAAGGAGGGCAAAGGGCATAATCAAGAGGGGCAAAATAGCTTACGAAAACAAGCTGGCGGAAAATATAAAAACTAACTCCAAAAGCTTTTATAAGTATATCAAAAGGAAAAGACTGGTGAAAACCAAAGTTGGTCCATTGCAGTCAGATACGGGGGAATATATAATGGGAAATAAGGAAATGGCAGATCAACTAAATGCATACTTTGGGTCAGTCTTTACGAAGGAAGACACAAAAAACCTCCCTGGGATATCGGGAAAAATAGGGACATTGGCAAAGGAGGAACTGACGCAAATCAATATCTCTAAGGATATGGTGTTAAGGAAGCTAAAGGGATTGAAGGTGGACAAATCCCCAGGGCCTGATAACATGCATCCTAGGGTACTGAAGGAGGTGGCCCTAGAGATAGCGGATGCACTAAGGATGATTTTTCAGAATTCATTAGACTCGGGAACAGTGCCGATGGATTGGAGGGTAGCTAACGCTACCCCACTATTCAAAAAGGGGGGTAGGGAAAAAGCAGGTAATTACAGACCTGTAAGCCTTACATCAGTTGTGGGCAAAATGCTGGAGTCCATCATTAAGGATGAAATAGCGGAGCACTTAGCAAATGGGGACAGGATAGGACAGAGTCAACATGGATTTACAAAGGGTAAATCGTGCTTGACTAATCTATTGGAATTTTTTGAGGGAGTAACTGGTAGAATAGATGGGGGAGAGCCAGTAGATGTGGTGTACCTGGACTTCCAAAAGGCCTTCGATAAGGTCCCACATAAAAGATTAGCATGGAAAATTGAGGCTCATGGGATAAAGGGGAAAGTTTTGGCGTGGATAGGGAACTGGCTGTCAGATAGAAAACAGAGAGTTGGAATAAACGGCTCATTTTCTGAATGGCAGGCAGTAACAAGTGGGGTACCACAGGGATCTGTCCTGGGCCCCCAGCTGTTCACAATTTACATTAATGACCTGGATCAGGGAGTCGGATGCAGCATTTCCAAATTTGCAGACGACACTAAACTAGGAGGGGGGGTGGGCTCAGAGGAAGAGACCAGGAAGCTCCAGAGCGATTTGGACAGACTGGGCGATTGGGCGGATAAATGGCAGATGCACTATAATGTGGACAAGTGCGAAGTTATCCACCTTGGGTGCAGGAACGGGAGGGCAAATTATTATTTAAATGGCAATAGATTGGGAGAGGGGGAAGTACAGAGAGACCTGGGTGTTCTTGTACACCAGTCACTGAAGGCGAGCATGCAGGTGCAACAGGCGGTCAAGAAGGCAAACGGTATGCTGGCCTTCATAGCAAAAGGGTTAGAATACAGGAACAGGGATACCTTGCTGCAGCTGTACAGGGCACTGGTGAGACCACACCTCGAGTACTGTGTACAGTTTTGGTCGCCTCATCTGAGGAAGGATGTTCTTGCCATGGAGGGGGTGCAGCGGCGATTCACCAGGCTGATACCAGGAATGGCGGGAATGACCTATGAGGAGAGACTATGTAGTTTAGGGATGTACACACTGGAGTTTAGAAGATTGAGAGGGGACCTCATAGAAGTGTATAAAATTCTGACAGGTCTAGACAGACTGGATGCAGAAGGAATGTTTCCCTTGGCGGGTGAGAACAGAACTAGAGGACATAATTTAAGGATAAGGGCTAAACCATTTAGGACAGAGATGAGGGGGAATTTCTTCACTCAGAGAGTGGTGAACCTGTGGAACTCATTGCCACAGAGGGCAGTGTACGCCAGCTCATTAAATATATTTAAGAGGGAATTAGATATATTTCTACGGGCAAAAGGGGTTAAGGGTTACGGAGAGAAGGCGGGGACGGGATACTGAATTAAAGGATCAGCCATGATCTCATCGAATGGCGGAGCAGGCACGAAGGGCCGAATGGCCTACTCCTGCTCCTATCTTCTATCTTCTATGAGGGCCACTCCCATGGATGTAGAGGGGCTTGTGGTGGAGCATTTTGGACCTTCTGGCATCCTAGGCAGCTCTTGGTCATTTCTTCGATGTCTCCATCGATACCTGGCCACCATACAAACGCCCTGGCTAGGTTCTTCATTTTCACTCCACCCAGATGCCCCTCGTGAAGCTCCTTTTGATCTTTATCCTGGAGTTTGGGTGGAATCACCACTCTGGATCCACACATCAAGGTTCCTCGGCACACTGACAGCTGTTCTCTTCTTTGCAAGAATGCTGGCAACAGTGGTTGGCCATGTGCTGGCCATCCCTTCACTGTTAAATCGTAGACTCGTGAGAGAGTCGGGTCATTTCTAGTTTCCCTTTCAATGGCAGAATTTGACTATGGTAGAGTGGAAAATCTCCACTGGGTCTACGGTAGGTGCTTCTTCTACCGTTGGCAACGGTAGGCGCAATAACCCGTCAGCATTCCCATGCTGTTTTGATCCTTTGTATTCTATGTTGTATTGGTATGCCCCTAGAAAAAGGGACCACCTCTGTAGCCTTTGCGCTGTCATAATGGGAACACCCTTTTTAGGGTTGAATATGGAGATGAGGGGTTGATGGTCAGTCAACAAGGTAAATTTTTGTCCGTGTAGGTAATGGTTGAATTTCTTCACTCCCCATACCAGGCTGAGTGCTTCCCTGTCGATTTGGGCATAGTTACGCTCAGCTGAATTCAATGAGCGTGACGCAAAAGCTATCGGCCGTTCCGAGCCATCAGGGAATTTATGCGATAATACTGCTCCTACGCCGTAAGGGGATGCATCGCACGCCAGTCTGATTGGCAGTGATGGGTTGTAATGAGCCAAAACTTCTTTGGACGTGATTAAGTCTTTGCATTTATGGAAAGCACGTTTACAGTCTTTGCTCCATTTCCAAATTACTCCTGTTTGTAGCAGTTCATTAAGAGGGTGTAGAAGAGTTGATAAGTTCGGTAAAAATTTATGATAGTAATTTATTAATCCCAGGAACGACCTTAATTGTGAAACATTTTCAGGTGCTGGGGCTTTTATGACAGCTTCAATTTTTTCAGGTGACTTATGCAACCCTTCCTTATTAATTATGTGGCCACAATATGATATTTGATTCTGGAAAAATTCGCACTTGGGGCGATTTGCTCGTAGGCCCCATTCTCTCAGCCTAGTGAGGACCTGTTCCAAATTGGCAAGGTGCTCGTTGTCGTTTTCTCCTGTTACAAGGATGTCATCTAGGTAGCATTGCGTCCCCGGAATCCCTTGGAGGACTTGCTCCATAGCTCTTTGCCAGATAGCTGGAGCGGATGCTACTCCGAAAACCAGTCGATTGTACTGGTACAGGCCTTTGTGTGTATTTATCGTGAGATACTTTTTAGAGGCCTCCTCAACCTCCATCTGTAGATATGCCTGGGCCAAGTCAATTTTGGTGAAACGTTTCCCTCCGGATAGTGAGGCGAAAATATCTTCTATCCTCGGAACAGGATAATGTACCGTGTGAAGTACCGGGTTTACAGTCACCTTGAAGTCTCCACAGATGTGAATTTTTCTCTGTTCTTCAGATTTATCATTATTCAACGTTTTCTTCATGACCGGGACGATGGGTGTTGCCCACTCGCTCCAATCTATTTTGGATAATACGCCTGCCTTTTCCAAATTCTCCAGCTCTGCCTCGACTGCTGGACGAATTGCGTATGGCACCGGTCTTGCCTTAAAAAACTTGGGAATTGCCGCATCTTCCACTTTTATTGAGGCGGTGATGCCTTTCAAGGTTCCTAGTTTCTCTTGAAACACTTCCTTTGCGTTGGCCAAGATGTCTTTTAATCGTTCAGGTATGACGTCATCATCATTTTTTTCCTTACTGGTCACCGTCAGTGCCTGAATGGAGTGCCAGTCGAAACATATTTTCCTGATCCATTCACGTCCCAACAGCGGTGGACCACCATCTTGTAGAATGTATAAATACAACTTCTGTATTTCCTTGCCGTTGTATACAACAGGCACCCTTATTTTTCCTTTGGGGAATACTTTCTGCCCCGTATATGTTTTCAAGATAATGGATGTGTCTTTTAAAGGTATATGCGGAAATAGCCGCTCGTAATCCCGTCGATTTATGACGGTCAGAGCTGATCCTGTATCTAGCTCCATTTTAACTGGGGACCCTGCTATTGTGAGGGTAACCCAAATGGTCTGGTAATCTTCTTTGGCAATTACATTATGTAATTTGAGAGAGCTTAGTCTCTTGTTTCTGGAGTCGCTATCGCTCTTCTGGTCTTCGGGGCTACTGTCCGTCATCATTTGTACCTTTCTGTGCTTTTCCTTATTGATTTTTTTTCTGTTAGTGGATTTTTTGTTTCCAGATCGGCATACATGTGTAATGTGTCCCATCTTTCCACATTGCCTGCATGCTTTGTCCTTGAACCAGCAGTCCCTCTGGTCATGGGTGGATCTGCCGCAGCGATAACATCTCTCGAAACCCCGTGTCATTTCATGGGTGCTGAAATCCTGTGGCTTTTGTTGTATCTCTGCAGCTCCTCTTGCACTGAAAGCCTTGCCCAGTGTCAAATCTTTCTCAGAAAGTAGCCTTTTTTGTGTTCCTTCACTTAGGAGACCGCAGACGAATTTGTCTCGTAGAGAATCTGCCAGTCCTGCCCCGAATTGGCAGTGTAGGGTATCAACAATCTCCTTAAAATTCTTGTCCATCGGTTCGGCTGTAGTGATTAAGTTTCGTAACAGCTTGTATGTCTTTGCGCCCATTAGATTTAGAAGTACTGAAGCTTTTTTTTTCATCTTCTATTCCATTTGCGGTGCAATATACCTCCACTCTTTCCACATATGTGGTCCAATCCTCTATCTTGTTATTAAAAGCATCAATATTGCCAGACTTAGGCATCCTAGAAAAAAATGGCGCTTCCCGCGCTTTTCTTTCTTTTCTGCTGCCGATGACAACGCTGTTTCCCGCGGTTTCCGTTCTTTTTATTTATTTATTTACAGTTGGAGACTCGTTCCCGCCGGACTCTCTCTCTAGGTCTGAACACCGACCTGCTTGCAGCGCCGGCCATCTCCCGAGTGCTCCCTTCCCGTCTGTTACTGCTTGCCTCCGCTTTCGCTGCTTGGCCTAGCTGCAGGGCCAGCCGCTGGAGCCCCAGCCTGACACCCAGGAAGGATTATTGCAGTACCTACCACCAGCTTGGCTAGCTGGTGAAACCACAGCTTTTTCTTTTTCTTGATTTCTTTTCAACTTTAGACGCCAGAGGAATCGATATCCTTGAGGTGCTGCCGAATTGCAGGTAAGTCCGTTTCCAATTCGTCGCCACTGTTGTGTCCATGTGTTGATAGAGACACTGAAGACAGGAGTTGGTTTCACAGGTGTTTACTAAACAAAGTCTGGAGGGGAACTAACTGATACAACACAAAATACAGGCTTATATAGCCCGAGTGGCCATTACCAGCATTACAGTACACATGGGGCTCTTAAAGGCACATACACTACACCTTTTACCTCCTCCACCTCCATCTCCACGAGGGGTCGCCTCCATATATCATATCGCAGCGCACACAAGTAAACAGGCTGTGCCGGCTCTAGTCATTTGGGCACAACGGTCGGGGTTTCGGGCACGACAAGACCGGTGGTGACGGCTATCTTCCCCTGTGAAATCATCAGAGACCGCATTGTCTCTATGACTGATTCAATCGCAGCGGGATCCATAACTGCACCAGCTCCTTGTGCTGGGGCAGGAGCTACAGCTTGGATTTGGGCTGGTGCTGGGGCAGCGGTCTGGGCTTGGGCTTGGGCTGTGGGAAATTTCCCTTTATTATCCTTCCACGGATTTCTACAGTCCTTGCGCCAATGTCCATCCTTCCCACACCCGTAGCAATTGAGCTTGGCTTGGACAGGGCGATTCCCCTCCTGACGCCACCCCTTCTTGCTTGGGGCTGCGGGTTTTGCCTCATGCACCTTTCCCTTCTGGGGAGGTGTTTCCTGACCTCTACAATTCTTGTACGCAACTTTTAGCTGACAGAGCACCGTCTCCTCCGTGACACCGGGACCTTGGGGATCAAACCACGACCTGGCTAGTGCCCGTATCTCTGGCAAGCTGTTGGTAACCAAGCAACGGAGCCAATGAACCCGCTGTTCGTCGCTCATTGCAGCCCATTCAGGCATGCCCGGACAGCTGCGTCGATACACTGGCTGATGTAAGAAAAAGGAGTCTTACCATCAAGTAACTTTAAAGTAAGCTTTAAGTAACTTATAAACACACTATATACAAGAGAGGTCTTTACCATGCCTCTGGTAGAAGCCTCTTACAATACTGAACAGACCAGTATTTATACCAGTCCAACAGGAAGTGACATATGACAGGAAGTGAGGTATGTACACAGTTCATAGTTCATAGTTCACAGTTCACAGGAAGTGATGACATAACTTCCCGGAAGTTATTATTATTATCACATTCTTCCCTCCTGAAGGATTAGGAGGCTGTGGTCTACCTTTTGGTCTGCAGCCGCTGAATAAGGAAGAGTCGCACCCGTTTGGATTCCCATCGTAGAGGGTCGCTGGTCCGCTTACATGCGGTTGGCCGTTGGTCAGAGTCTGTGTGGCCTGGATTGCCCTGTGAAGGGTCGGGGAGATCATGGCTTCGAGTACGAGCCCCAATAGGTTCAAAGTCGGACTGCCTCTGTTCAGAGGGAGGTGCAGAGCTGGTCTGTGGCGGATCAGTACTTTCATGCGCGGTACTGGGAGGGTCGCAACCTTGAGTACGGGGTTCTACCGGCACCAAGCTAGTTGGTGTCCGATCAGGATCCTGGAGAGGGGTACCCGATAAGTCCCAAGAGTTTCCTGGTGAAATGCCATCACCTGATGTCCCACTAGGTCCTGGTGGGCAGGGAGCCAGATCCCGTAATGATACGGTAGATTCTCGGCCATCGGAATATCGTATGTTTGCATAGGTGGGGTTGGCATCGGTTAGTTCGACCTCGTCTCCGAGAGGGTCATTTTTAGACGTCCGAACGTATCTTCAGAGTAATACAGGTCCAGGAGTAGTTAGCCATGACGGGAGTGATGTCCCATGAGATGAGCGACGCTGGAATCCAAAGAACCGCTCATGAGGTGTAGTATTTGTGGCTGTAGAAAGCAGGGACCGTATAGAGTGCAATGCATCCGGAAGCACTGTTTCCCATTGCTGGTCTGGTAGGCCCCGAGATCTTAAAGCGAGACGTACGGAATTCCAGATGATACCGTTATACCTCTCTACCTGCCCATTTCCGATGGGATGGTATGGTGTTGTTTTGCTTGTAGCAATTCCCCGTTCTGAGAGGTAGTCCTTGAGTTCCCTTGACATAAAGGATGGATCCCGATCTGAGTGAATATAAGCCGGCATGCCACAGAGAGAAAATACCTGCGCAAGGCAGCAGATTACTGTGGACGCCAGCATATTGGAGCATGGGAAGGCAAACGGAAAACGTGAATATTCGTTGATCATGGTGAGCAAATATGTGTTCCGAGTTGAAGAGGGCACTGGGCCCTTAAAATCGATGCTAAGTCATTGCGTCGGTTGGGTTGCATGTATGAGTATACCATCTGAGGGGCGGAAGAACTGAGGTTTTAATTCCGCACAAAGCCGGCATTCTGAGCATATTTTCTTTACATCTCCAGTGGAAAAAGGGAGATTCCGTGATCGTACGAAATGTAGCATGCGCGTAACGCCAGGATGACACAATCCATTGTTGGCATCCATGAGAGTAGAGGATGACATAGTGGAGCAGAATGCCCGTGTGAGGGTGTCCGGGGCCACATTCTCCTTGCCAGGCCGATAGAGAATGGTATAACCAAAAGAGGCCAGTTCCATCCTCCAAAGTTGTATTTTATTATTCTTAATTTTGGTTCGTTTTCGATTATCGAGCATGAAGGCGACTGATCGTTGGTCCGTGATCAACGTAAAGTGCTGGCGAGCTAGAAAATGGTTCCACTTCCGTACTGCCTCTATGATGGCTGTGGCTTCTTTCTCAAGCGGAGGATAATGTAGCTCGGCACCTTGTAAGGTCCTGGACATAAATGCTACAGGACGACCTTCCTGATTCAGAGTAGCCGAGATCGCCACCTCCGAGGTATCACATTCAACCACGAAAGGGAGATTCTCATCAATGGAGTGAAGAGCCGCTTTCTCCAACTGTTTTTTGAGAAGGTTCAAGGCTGCAACAGCCGCTGTTCCCAGTGGAAATGATCTAGCATGCAGCAAGGGTTGGATTTTGTCCGAAAAATGAGGAATCCATTTAGCGTAGTATGCAAACAGACCGAGAGCCCGACGTAAAGAAGCCGGATTCTTAGGTGACGGGAGCTCTTGGAGCGGGCGAAGTCTTTCTGGGTCTGGCTTAATGATACCATTGCCTACGCAGTAGCCAAGGATGTTGATGGTCGGTTGCGACTCAACAGATTTGGATTTATTCAGGGTCAAATTACAGCGATGGAGGGCATCCCGAAATTTTTGGAGGTTGGCGTCGTGTTCCTGTTGATCGTGACCTGCAATGGTAATGTTATCAAGATAGGGAAAAGTGTCCCTTAGGTTTTCCTGCTTAAAGCGCCGTGATTTCGTTATTATTGGTTTGCATCAAGGCGGAATACTGGCAAATAATGAGGGTTCATCAAGTGAAGCTGCTGACAATGCACAAAACGGTAATTTAGACGGTATATTAGAAATAGTAAGTCCGGGTTTGGATCCACCAAACTCAATGGTGAGTTTCTTATGCTGTTTTTGGAAGTCCAGCCCTAAGAGGAGATCACTACATAAGTCCTTGAGCACCGAAAGTCGGGTGGAGGGATACATACGACCATGAAGTGTCATATCAACAACACAAAAGCCGGAGATTCTGGTATTAAGTGATGACTGAGCCATCGCAATTGCCTGGTCCGATGGGAAGACACGTAGTTTCAATTTCGCAACAATCTGTTCCTTAATGAAACTATCAGTACTTCCTGAGTCAATTAAGGCATCTAAGGTATGCCCTTTAATTGAAATTTTTGTGGCTGCATGAGACAGGTTCTGTGGGCAAGCAGCTGTAATTGGTGTCGTTGCACAGAGAGTGGCTAAAACTCTCGGTGTGCTTCTTTGGGAGAGAGCTCGAGAGGAAGCTTGATAGGTCCTAGCTGGAGCATCTTGATGGGCCCTAATTGGGGCAGTTCGGTAGGCCTTAGCTGGATTGGCCCTCGTAGAGGCCCTTGATAGGCAAACTTTAGCAAAGTGTCCTTTTTTTTTGCAATAACTGCAGATTGCATTGCGAGCAGGGCAGGTTTTCCTAGGGTGAAAAGCATCTCCACAAAAGAAGCACTCCTTCCTAGATTGCCAAGAGGCTGCTAAAGTGGGGTCATCCTCCTCTTCTTCATCAGAATTATCAGAATTAGATTCCCCCATGATAGAGTTCACCTGAGACCGCTTGAATTGTCTGGTTGCAGCTACAGCAGCAGATCGAGATCTGGGCAGCTGATAGAGGTCTGCATTTCTCTTTGCCAAACCCAGAGAACAAGCTAGGTCAAAAGCTTTTTGTAGCTCAAGTGTTTTACTTTCTAGTAGATGCTGGCGTATAAATGGAGAGGCAATCCCGCAGATGAAAGCATCACGAATCATTTCTTTGTGGTACAGCTCAGCTGAGGCTGCCTGAAAGTTACAATCTATGCTGAGCCTGCGAAGTTCTTGCAGGAATTCGTCAATTGATTCCCCTGGGCCTTGTTGGGCTGTGGCCAGTAGATGTCTAGCATAGACCTCATTTGGGGTCTTGGCATACAGTTTCTTAAGTGCCCGAATCACCTCATCGTAATTATCCCATTCATCAACATATTCGAACACTTTTGGGGTCACATAATTGATAAGTATCCTCAATGTAGCAGGAGCATCCGCTTTACATTCATCCAGAAAATTCTCAAAAGTACGGTACCAATGCTTCCATACCCTGCCAGCTGCTGATGTATTCGGGTCCAAGTCCAGACGAATAGGTCTAAGGATTCTCTCCATGATGGGTGGTTCCCTGGATCCTTAACTCCGAGTTTGTCCGAAGGTCTAGTATTTGTCAGTGTAAATATTAAGTTACTTAAATTGATGTAAGAAAAAGGAGTCTTACCATCAAGTAACTTTAAAGTAAGCTTTAAGTAACTTATAAACACACTATATACAAGAGACGTCTTTACCATGCCTCTGGTAGAAGCCTCTTACAATACTGAACAGACCAGTATTTATACCAGTCCAACAGGAAGTGACATATGACAGGAAGTGAGGTATGTACACAGCTCATAGTTCATAGTTCACAGTTCACAGGAAGTGATGACATAACTTCCCGGAAGTTATTATTATTATCACACTGGCCACAGCCTTTCTGCGAAAACCCGTGGGGGTTCTCCAGATAGCTGCACGGTCCCTTCTACACGGTCGAACGGACTACCGTCGTCCACTCCCATCACTTCTAAAACTTCCTCCCTGAGATCCGCATACCCTTTCCGTCCCCTCTTACTCTCATCTGAGAGGCACTGAAGGATTGTGCAATCCAGGGAGAAAAGCAACAGTTTCACCTGTTCCTGTTTCATCACAGTCATTAATGGCTGCTGTTTCCTCTATCTCCCTGAAATGAATCGAGGGACCTCCCTTTACTGTGAGTTGTGTGAGGTGGCTCACCATGGACCTTAATTGCGGGGCAGCGTAGGGCACCACGAGTTAGTTCTGCTGGGGTTCAACATCGCCATTGGCGGCGTTGGGACCGAACCTCTGGTGCCGAGCGGGACACATTGGTGCCGGTCCCGGCTTTGCTACCAGTGGTTGTTCTTTCTCACATTCCACCTCGGCTACCTCCTCTTTTACCACCCCCTGTTTTTCCGGCCAACTCTCACTATAGCTTGGCAGTGCTGAGGGCTCGGTGGCTGGTACCACAACTACCTCAGCTGGAATCGGCTGTTTTGATTCCTTTAAAAAGTCCATGTGACTGGCTTTCCGGCTGACGAGACACACCATGCCTTTTGCCTTAACCAGGGCCATTCTTAGGTCCTCTATGGTCTTTTGGCAGGGGCCGTGGTCTGTGCTCTCAAACCCGTGCTCGAGGGCTAGCTTGTAAGCTGCCTTACACTACTCTCTCCTCCTGTGCTCTTAGCTGTTGTGCGAGGCGGGCGTTTTTCTCCCGTATCCTCATTTCACTGATCTTTGCCTCAGTAACCTGGCACTCCAGGTACTCTATCCTAGCCTGATGTTGACTAGCTACCACTTGGCATTCCTGATTTAGCGCTTGAAGTGCTGTGATGAGTTTTTCCCGACCCATGGCCTTTTCCTCTATCTCTGCTGCCTGGGTTGTGATCCTGGCTGCCTGTGCTGCAACGACCCGGTCCAAGATCTGGACCTGCTTCTTGTAACACATCAGCCACACTGCCTTCTCCACTGACTTCTTATGCTCTTTGCTCTCTGTCCACCTGATGGCTGCGTCCACCGGACGCCCATCCAGTAAGAGATCGGAAATCCACTGCTTAGTGAGATTTACCTTGCCAAAGACATAATCCGCTATCCTCTCATCCATTGCATTTCGACCATTCAAATTCGGATCTACTACATTGCAATCCTGCTGCCAGAGTCCTGCCATGGTCGCCATTTTCTGTAAGGGGTATTAGATCGCAGAGGTTTCTCGCTCTAGAGGCCTCTCTCTCTTGCACAGTAAAACCTTGAGTGGTTCGACCCACTCGCCCCTTAGATTCTACACTCTGGACTTTGGGGCAGGAACTACAATGTAGAGAAAACTCTTGTAGACCAAGTTTGATGAAACGAAATGAAATTTTATTGCATATGGAAAAATAAATCAAATGCAAGCAGATAAGAGAGTACATGGGAGGGAAAAACACAAACAAATCATAACGACACAATACTAACTAAGGCAAATACAGGCATCTTATACTCTACAAAAATCATCATGAAATAAGGAAATACACAGAACATCGAGGGACAACAACTCATGTTAATTGTACCCTTAAATTCACCCCCTTAAACCTATCTAGATCTGATTGTGAAGGGCCAGAAACATGCTCACCAATCCAACTAGGAAGTGCAAGGTTTTGAACCAGTCTGCGTTTGATCCTTTCAGGCGTTCCGTCTCCACGTGGATCATGGAGCCCCAGCGAGCTGCGCCACACCTCTCTCCTGAGGTGGGGGGTGGGGGTCAGGGGCGGCTGGACACCGGCTGGCCTGGATGTCGGCGGGGTCGGGGATCGTCGGATCGACCCCGGTCAGAGGAGCCTTGGGCTGGCCCCCATCATTTCTTCAGTTTATTTTTGTCTCTTCTCCTGAGTCGGGAGAGGGCCTCTCGTTTTCGTCAATGGCCCGGGGTTGGTCGATGATTCACAGACTCACAGAATCCACAGTGCAGATAGAGGCCATTTCGGCCCATCGAGCCTGCACCGACACATATCCCACCCCATCCCCGCAACCCCACGTATTTAATCCCCTAACACTAAGGGTCAATTTATCATAGCCAAATCAACCTAACCTGCACATCTCCCGATGTTTGACCCCGGGGCGGGACGCCGGCTCGAACGGTCTTCTTGATGGCGGCTTAGTCTTCTTCTTCTTCCTCCGATGGTGGAGAGGAGTTCGCTGATCTTCTCCCAAACCAGCTCCTCTTTACCCAGCTCAACAACTGCCAGATTCCACTCCTCGAATTCAACTCTCCAACGACTCAACTGTCCGACTACTGTGTAATTCCACTCCACCCTCTTCCAATTATACTTTTCCTTCAGAAGCGTCCACTTCCCGCCCAAAATCAGGTTAGTATTTGTTTAACTTTTGGTGGGCTGGGAGCACAGCGGGGTAGTTATTATACTTTAAAATATTTTAGATGGCCGGTAAAGGCCCATCTCTGGTCTGGAATGACCTTCATTGTTTTAATGTCCTGCTGATCTCGTTATCTAGTCCTTGGTGCTGTTCTCATGAATATGAAATTGTCCCCTTTTGTCTGGGTCAACATTTAGATGGCCTCTGTCTCCAGGCCGATCTTGACTGGATCTGCATCTAATCCATATGTATATGTGGGGGTCTGGTTTCGTTCTCTCAGAAACGGCTTCCAGAACTTACTGTGGGTTGAATCCACAAAGCTGTCTGAGGGTTCGCAGGAACAATTTTAAAATGTCCCAATAAGCCGGTCACGTGGCATGGCAGCCGTTTTGTATGCCCCATTTTCTGGGCTTCTTATAAAACAGTCTTTAAAAACCATGGCCTCTTCTGCCATTTGACCCTTTATAATATAAAGTTCAATTTTGCGAATCCTACACAGTCCTGCCTCCAATGCGCCCCCATTGGCAAAATCGCCCCTATTGTAGGTTAATAAATGAGAGTCAGCATGGATTTGTTAAAGGCAAATCCTGTTTGACTAACTTGATTGAGTTCTTTGATGAATTAATGGAGTGAGTGAATAAAGCTAATATGGTTAATATGTACATGGACTTTCAAAAGGCGTTGGTTAAAATACCATATAATTGACTTGTTGGCAAAATTGAAGCCCATAGGATTAAAGGGGCAGTGGTTGCATGGATACTAAATTGCCTAAGAGACAGAGAGCAGAGGGTAGTGGTGAAAGGTTGTTTTTCAGACTGGAGGGAAGTTTACAGTGGTGTTGCCCAGGGGTCAGTATTAAAACCACTTGTGATATCTTGAGACACAGCATATATATACAACAGCACAACATGGCTTCCAGTAAGAACTGTACTGCACATGATCTGGATTGCACTGCCTGAAAGGGTGATGAAAGCAGATTCAATAATAACTTTCAAAAGGTAATTGGATAAATAGCTGATTTAAAAGAGCAGGCACCATGGACCGAATGGCCTCCTTTTATGCTGTATCATTAACAACAACAACAACTTGTATTTATATAGCACCTTTAACATAGTAAAACATCCCAAGGTGCTTCACAGGAGTATTATAAAAATTTGGACACCGAGCCACATAAGGAGAAATTAGAACAAATTAGAAATTAGAAATAAAGCTTGGTCAATGAGGTAGGTTTTAAGGAGCGTCTTAAAGGAGGAAAGAGAGGTAGAGAGGCGGAGAGGTTTAGGGAGGGAATTTCAGAGCTTAGGGCCGAGGCAGCTGAAAGCACGGCCACCAATGGTTGAGCGGTTATAATCAGGGATACTCAAGAGGGCAGAATTAGAGGAGCGCAGATATTTCGAAGGGTTGTGGGGCTGGAGGAGATTACAGAGCTAGGGAGGGGTGAGGCCATGGAGGGATTTGAAAACAAGGATGAGAATTTTAAAACTGAGGTGTTGCTTAACGGGAGCCAATGTAGGTCAGTGAGCACAGGGGTAATGGGTGAACGGGACTTGGTGCGAGTTAGGATATGGGCAGCCGAGTTTTGGATGACCTCAACTTTACGTAGGGTAGAGCGTTGGAGGCCAGCCAGGAGTGTGTTGGAATAGTCACGTCTAGAGGTAACAAAGGCATGGATGAGGGTTTCAGCAGCAGATGAGCTGATGCAGGGGCAGAGACGGGCGATGTTACGGAGGTGGAAATAGGCGGTCTTAGTTATGCCGCGGATATGTGGTTGGAGCACATTTCAGGGTCAAATATGACACCAAGGTTGTGAACAGTCTGGTTCAGCCTCAGGCAGATGCTAGGGAGAGGGATGGAGTCGGTGGCTAGGGAATGGAGTTTGTGTCGAGGACCGAAGACAATGGCTTCATTCTTCCCAATACTTAACTGGAGAAAATTTATGCTCATCCAGTAATGGAAGCAGTCTGACAATTTAGAGACCATGGAGGGGTCGAGAGAAGTGGTGCTGAGGTAGAGCTGGGTGCCGTCAGCGTACATGTGGAAACTGACGCTGTGTTTTCGGATGATGTCGCCGGGGGGAGCAGCATGTAGGTGAGAAATAGGAGGGGGCCAAGGGTAGATCCTTGAGGGACACCAGAGGTAATGATGTGGGAGTGGGAAGAGAAGCCATTGCAGGTGATTCTCTGGCTACAATTAGATGAGAATGAAACCAGGCAAATGCAGTCCCACCCAGCTGGCTGACGGTAGAGAGGTGTTGGAGAAGGATGGAGTGGTCAACTGTGTCAAATGCTGCAGACAGGTCGAGAAGGACGAGGAAGGATAGTTTACCTTTGTCAGTTACAAAGGATGTCATTTGAGACTTTGATGAGAGCCGTTTAGGTATTGTGGCAGGTGCGGAAACATGGAGTTCTGGGAAAGATGGGCACAGATTTGGAAAGTGACAAGATGTTCAAGGGCTTTGGAGAGGAAAGGGAGGTTGGGGATGGGGCGGTAGTTTGCAGGGATGGAGGGGTCAAGGGAGAGGGGTGATCACCGCAGATTTGAAGGAGAGGGGGCTGTACCTGAAGAGAGAGAACCATTACAATATCAGCTAACATGGGAGACAGAACAGGAAGTTGGGTGGTCAGCAGTTTAGTGGGAATAGGGTCGAGGGAGCAGGAAGTGGGTCTCATGGACAAAATGAGTGAGGAGAGGTCATGAGGGGAGATTGGAGAGAAACCAGAGAAAGATGCGAGTTCAGGGCGAGGGCAGGGGGGAACTTTAGAGGAAATTTGGCCTGGTGGGCTAAGGGAAGGAAAGGAAATGCCAGAGGTAGCTGATCCAATGGTCTCAATCTTAGAGATGGGGAGAAATTCTGTATAGCCCCGTCTGGGGCGCTAAAACTTTATAAGTTGAAAAATTAACGCCAGGCACTAATCATTCTCGCCTCCTGCGAAATTCAGTTTTGGCGCTGCAAGAGGGAAGTAGAGCACTAAATCAAGCGCTAACCACTTCTCTTAGGGCGCTACAGTGTGTGAGAGGGGTGGCAGCGGCAGAGCACTGAAAAATGTGCAATGCAGTGCAACCGGCATCAGAGGCTCCTTCCCTCACTTAAAGGGAAGGGCCAATGATGGTTTGCAACATTCTTCTTCTGAGTTCTGTGGGGCCAGGGGACCTGCAAGACTTCCATTCCAGCCCCAATCACTCTCAGAGAGTGGAGGGCTTAGGCATCATGCAGCAATGAGGATTCAAAAACTTTCAGCAGGCACCAGGCTAGTGTGAAGAATAAAGTTCGGCCTACCTGACCACCATTGCCTTTTATTATCACTCCCCAAGCGGCCAGCCGAGGTGAAAACATCTCCTGTTGCTGCCGTTGTTGACACCTGGCGATGCAGCAGCGGGTCGGAGCGAATTTCACATCCAGGGCGGTAACGGGGCACTGCGCACGTGATGAGGTCACGATCTACGGGGCGCTAGAGACTGAGGCGGTAAGGGCTAGTGCTAGCACAAAACTGCCAGGAAAGTTTGTGGGCGTCGCTGAATTCGCCGCGCCCGGTTGGTAACCCCTTCGCGCCCCATTACCGCTCCCCGCAGGCGCTAATGGGAGGTGCAAAGCAGCTGAATTTCTAGCCCAAAGAAGTCCATGAGCTCCTCGCAATTGTTGAAGGTGAGGGTGGAGGAGACAGGGGAGAGGGAATTAAGAAGACGGTTAGCAGTAGAGAATAAAAGCTGGGGGTTATCTTTACATTCCAGAATCACGGTGCCAGGGTTAAGGACATCTCCTCTGGACTGGAGAGAAACTTGGAGTGGGAGGGGGAGGATCCAGTTGTCGTGGTCCATGTTGGTACCAACGACATAGATAGGACAAGGAAGGAAGTTCTGCTGAGGGAGTTTGAGCAGCTAGGGGCCAAATTAAAAAGCAGAACCGCAAGGGTAATAATCTCTGGATTATTACCTGAGCCACGAGTGAATTTGGCTGGGACAAATAAAATTAGAGAGTTAAATGCGTGGCTCAAAGACTGGTGTGGGAGAAATGGGTTTTGCTTCCTGGGACACTGGCACCAGTACTGGGGCAGGAGGGAGCTGTTCCATTGGGATGGGCTTCACTTGGCCAGTGCTGGGACTAGAGTCCTGGCGGATCATATAACTAGGGCTGTAGAGAGGGCTTTAAACTAATTAGTGGGGGGAATTTCCTAGAGAGCAAATAATAAAAATGACAACAGAGAAGGTCTTAGACTTAGGTAGCAGTGGGGAAATTAAAAACCAGAGCATGTCAGGAAGGGGCAGAAGGTATGGAGTAAAAGGTAAAGTAATAAAAGGGGCAAAAGCAGGAACTAAGTGTCACAAAACATCTTTGAAAGTTCTCTATCTGAATGCACGTAGCATTCATAACAAAATAGATGAGTTAATGGCACAAATAACTACATATGGGTATGATCTTGTGGCCATTACAGAAACATGGCTGCAGGGTGACAATGCCTGGGAATTAAACATACCAGGTTATTTAACGATCAGGAAGGACAGGCAGGAAGGAAGGGGAGGTGGGGTGGCTATGTTAATAAAGGAGGGAATCACTGTAATACAGGGAAATGATATTGGGTCAAAAGATCAGGATAATGAAACAGTTTGAGTGGAGGTAAGGAATAATAAGGGGAAAAAAACACTAGTGGGCATAGTCTATAGGCCTCCGAACAGTGGCAACTCTGTTGGACAGATTATCAATCAGGAAATAGTTGAGGCTTGCAATAAGTGAACATCTATAATTATGGGGGATTTTAACTATTACATTAATTGGACAAATCAAATTGGGCAGGGCTGCCTTGAGGATGAGTTCACTGAGTGTATTAGGGATGGGTTTCTTGAGCAGTATGTAACTGAACCGACCAGGGGGCAAGCAACCTTAGATCTGGTCCTGTGTAACGAGACAGGATTAATTAAAAATGTCCCAGTAAAGGATCCCCTTGGAATGAGTGACCATAACATGGTTGAATTCCATATTCAATTAGAGGGTGAGAAGGTTGGATCTCAAACAAGCGTGCTAAGCTTGAATAAAGGAGACCATGAAGGTATGAGAGCGGAATTGAGTAGAGTGGATTGGGAAAATGGATCAAAGGGTAAGACGATACATGATCAGTGGTGTACATTTAAGGAGTTATTTTACAACTTCCCAAAAATATATATTCCACTGAGAAGAAAAGGGTGTAAAAGAAAAGACAGCCATCTGTGGCTAAGTAAAGAAATTAAGGAGAGTATTCGACTAAAAACAAGGGCATATAAGGTAGCCAAATCTAGTGGGAGGATAGAGGATTGGGAAAACATTAAAAGACAGCAAAAAATAACAAAAAGATTGATTAAGAAAGGGAAGATAAATTATGAAAGTAAATTAGCAAAAAATATAAAAACAGATAGTAAGAGTTTTTATAGTTATATAAAAAGAAAAATGGTGGCTGAATTAAATGTTGGTCCCTTAGAGGATGAGACCGGGAAATTAATGGTGGGAAATATGGAGATGGCAAAAACACTGAATGAATATTTTATATCAGTCTTTACAGCAGAAGACACTAAGAATATCCCAACACTGGACAAACAGGGGGCTAAAGGGGGGGAGGAGCTAAACACGATCAAAATCACTAAGGAAGTGGTACTCGGTAAAATAATGGGACTCAAGGCGGATAAATCACCTGGACCTGATGGCTTACATCCTAGGGTCTTGAGGGAAGTGACGGTAGGGATTGTGGATGCATTGGTAATAATTTTCCAAAACTCCCTGGACTCGGCAAAGGTCCCGGCAGACTGGAAAACTGCTAATGTAACACCCTTATTTAAAAAGGGCAGTAGACAGAAGGCTGGAAACTATAGACCGGTTAGCCTAACATCTGTGGTAGGTAAAATTTTGGAGTCCATTATTAAGGAGACAGTAACAGGACATTTGGATAATCATAATTTAACAGGACAAAGTCAGCATGGTTTTATGAAGGGAAGGTCATGTTTGACAAATTTGCTGGAGTTCTGTGAGGAAGTAACATATAGGGTGGATAAAGGGGAACCAGTGGACGGAGTGTATTTAGACTTCCAAAAGGCATTTGACAAGGTGCCACACAAAAGATTATTGCTTAAGATAAAAAATCACGGATTGGGGGTAATATTCTGGCATGGATAGAGGATTGGCTATCTAACAGAAGGCAGAGAGTTGGGATAAATGGTTCATTCTCAGACTGGCAATCAGTAACTAGTGGTGTTCCGCAGGGGTCAGTGCTGGGTCCCCAACTCTTTACAATCTATATTAATGATTTGGAGGAGGGGACTGAGTGTAACATATCAAAGTTTGCAGATGATACTAAGATGGGAGGGAAAGTAGTGAGTGAGGAGGACATAAAAAACCTGCAAGAGGACATAAACAGGCTAATTAAGTGGGCAGAGATTTGGCAGATGGAATACAATACTGGAAAGTGTGAGGTTATGCACTTTGGCAGGAAAAATCGTAGAGCAAGTTATTATCTTAATAGCAAGAAACTGTAAAGTACTGAAGTACAAAGGGATCTGGGGGTCCTGGTGCACGAAACTCAAAAGGTTAGTATGCAGGTGCAGCAAGTGATTAAGAAGGCCAATGGAATGTTGGCTTTCATTGCTAGGGGGATAGAATATAAAAATAGGGAGGTATTGCTTCAGTTGTACAAGGTATTGGTGAGACCGCACCTGGAATACTGCGTACAGTTTTGGTGTCCATACTTAAGAAAGGACATACTTGCTCTCGAGTCAGTACAAAGAAGGTTCACTCGGTTAATCCCGGGGATGAGGGGATGGACATATGAGGAGAGGTTGAGTAGATTGGGACTCTACTCATTGGAGTTCAGAAGAATGAGAGGCGATCTTATTGAAACATATAAGATTGTGAAGGGGTTGGATCGGGTGGATGCGGGGAAGATTGTCCCGATGATGGGTGAAACTAGAACTAGGGGGCATAGTCATAGAATAAGGGGCTGCTCTTTCAAAACTGAGATGAGGAGGAACTACTTCACTCAGAGGGTGGTAGGTCATGGAATATGCTGCCCCAAAAAGCTGTAGAAGCTATATAATTACATAAATTTAAAACAGAAATAGACAGTTTCCTAGAAGTAAAGGGAATTAAGGGTTACGGGGAGCGGGCAGGAATTTGGACATGAGTCTAGGTTCGGATCGGTCATGGCCCTGTGGGTAGCAGAGCGGGCCCAGGGGCCGTGTAGCCTGATCCTGCTCCTATTTTGTGTGTCTAATTCTGTTAGATTCTGGAGATGGTTCTGTGATAGTGGATTGGCGGATAGGATCAGATCAGCCATGATCTTATTGAATGGCGGAGCAGGCTCGAGGGGCCGATTGGCCTACTCCTGCTCCTATTTCTTATGTTCTTATGTTCTTATGATCCTGGAATAGTGAGCAGTTGTGACAGATGAGAGCAGGACCCAATAGGGCTTTATCTGGTCCAGTCAGATCTGGCGGTGAATGGCTAAACCACTTGTCTGCCATATCCGTTCAAGTCTGCGTCCCTTGGATTTAAGTTCCAGGCAATGACTACCTCCAACAAGAGAGCATCTAACCACCACCCCTTGACATTCAGTGGCATTATTATTGCTGAATCCCTCACCATCAACATCCTGGGGGTCACCATTGACCAGAAACTTAACTGGACCAGCCACATAAATACTGTGGCTACAAGAGCAGGTAAGAGGTTAGGTATTCTGCGGCAAGTGTCTCACCTCCTGACTCCCCAAAGCCATTCCACCATCTACAAGGCACAAGTAAGGAGTGTGATGGAATATTCTCCACTTGCCTGGAAAAGTGCAGCTCCAACAACACTCAAGAAGCTCGACACTATCCAAGGACAAAGCAGCTCAGTTGATTGGCACCTCATCCACCACCTTAAACATTCACTCCCTCCACCACTGGCGTACCGTGGCTGCAGTATGTACCATCTACAAGATGCACTGCAGCAACATGCCAAGGCTTCTTCAGCAGCACCTCCCAAACCTGCGACCTCTACCACCTAGAAGGACAAGGGCAGCAGGTGCATGGGAAAACCATCACCTCCAAGTTCCCCTCCAAGTCACACACCTTCTTGACTTAGAAGTATATCACCATTCCTTCATCATCGCTGGGCCAAAATTCTGGAACTCCCTGCCTAACAACACTGTGGGAGTATCTTCACCATGCAGACTGCAGTGGTTCAAGAAGGCGGTTCACCACCACCTTCTCAAGAGCAACTAGGGATGGGCAATAAATGCTGGCCTTGCCAGCGAAGCCCACATCCCAGGAACACATTTTTTTAAATGAGGGCTTTACCCGGGGGTACGGCCAGGGTGAGAGAGAGTAATGGTTTTAATAGGGACTAGGGCATCAAAGGTGGTGATATCATTCTATGCTTACATAAGAACATAAGAAATAGGAGCAGGAGTAGGCCATTTGGCCCTTCGTGCCTGCTCCGTCATTCAATAAGATCATGGCTGATCTTCTACCTCATCTCCACTTTCCTGCACTATCCCCATATCCCTTGATTCCCTTAATATTCAAAAATCTATCGATCTCTATCTTGAATATACTCAACGACTGAGCCTCCACAGTCCTCTGGGGTAGAGCATACCAAAGATTCACCACCCTCTGAGTGAAGAAATTTCTCCTCATCTCAGTCCTAAGTGGCCGACCCCTTATTCTGCGATTATGACCCCTGGTTCTAGACTCCCCAGCCAGGGGAAACATCCTCCCTGCATCTACCCTGTCAAGCCCTGTAAGAATTTTGTATGTTTCAATGAGATCACCTCTCATTCTTCTAAACTCTAGAGAATATAGGCCTAGTCTATAGGACAATCTCATAGGACAATCTCATAGGACAATCCCCCATCCCAGGAACCAGTCTCGTGAACCGCCGTTGCACTCCCTCTATGGCAAGTATATCCTTCCTTAGGTAAGGAGATCAAAACTGTACACAATACTCCAGGTGTGGTCTCACCAGGGCCCTAATTAATTGCAGTAAGACATCTTTACTCTTATACTGAAATCCTCTTGTAATAAAGGCCAACATACCATTTGCTTTCCTAATTGCTTGCTGTACCTGCATGTTAACATTCAGTGATTCTACTTTCTCATAGAATCAGAGAGACTTACAACACAGAAGGAGGCCATTCAGCCCATCGTGCCTGTGCTGGCTCTTTGTAAGAGCAGTCGTGCTTCGTCCCACTCCCCCACTTTTTGTCCGTAACCCTGTAAGTGCCTCATCCTCAAGTACCTGTCCAACTCCCTTTTAAAATTACTTATGGAACCAGCTTCCACCCTCTTTTCAGGTACAGAGTTCCAGATTCCGACAGTTCTCTGAGTGAAGAAATTTCTCCTCATCTCCCCTCTAGATCTTTTGCCAGTGATCTTCTGTCTTCTGTTTTGAGCCATCTTTCAATCCATCTGTTACCTGGCTCCTGACTCAACATGCCCTAATCTTTGTCATGCATCTTTTATGTGGTACCTTTTCTAAGGCCACCTGTCTATTCGTACTGTTACTTCAAAGAATTGAAGCTTGCCCTTCCTTTTAGAAATCCACGCTGAATATTTTTTTATCTATTCTCAGTCTCTAGATGTTTTATTATCTCATCTTTTAGGAAATATTCAAATATATTTTCTGCCACTGACAATAAGCTAACTGGTCTATAGTTTCCTGGATTAGTTCAATCTACCTTTTTGAAGGATGACTTTTGCTGTCCGCCAGTCCCATGGCACGATTCCATTTTCTATTTAATTTTTATATGTGGATACGAATGCCTCTGCTATCTCCTCCCTAGTTTCTTTGAGTATCCGCGGCTGCAATTCTTCTGGATCCAGGGTCTTGTCCTCCTTAAGATTGTCAGTACTCGTATCCCTATGAACCCACCTGCTCGGACAAGGATTTTCCCTCCTGCATTCTGGGGAAGTGCCTTGGCTTACATTTGGGACACCACTCCCACTGTGGCATGGTTGAAGGTTGCCTACCAGCTTGTGAGAGATAGGTGGCTTAAGCCCACATCTCACCACTTGATGGCAGTGTCTTGGTGCTTTAAGCGTGCTGCAACATGGAATCACCACCTGCTCCTTGCAGCCTTTGCTTTTTCACTGTGCGCTGTATAGCTGTTTAACAAAGTTAGTACTGTACATGCACCTGTCACCTTCAGGAGTTTGTAGGACTAAAATATATTTGCTGCTCACACGTGTTTGTTTAGTACAATGAAAGTTTTTAGCTTAATGGTGTACTGGCAGTCTTCATTGCTGAAGCAACATGACAAGTTACCTACAAAAGCACGGTGGCATAGTGGTTAGCACTGTTGCCTCACAGCGCCAGGGCCAGGGACCCGGGTTCGAATCCGGCCTCAGGTGACTGTCTGTGTGGAGTTTGCACATTCTCCCCGTGTTTGCGTGGGTTTTCTCCGGGTGCTCCGGTTTCCTCCCACAGTCCAAAGATGTGCGGGTTAGGATGTTTGGCTATGATAAATTGACCCTTAGTGTTAGGGGGATTAAATACGTGGGGTTACGGGGATAGGGTGGGATATGTGTTGGTGTAGGGGTTACGGGGATCGGGTGGGATATGTGTCGGTGCAGGCTCGATGGGCCGAAATGGCCTCTATCTGCACTGTGGGGTTTCTGTGATTCTGTGATTCTGTGAAAGCAAAATACTGCGGATGCTGGAAATCTGAAGTAAAAACAAAAAATGCTGGAAATACTCAGCAGGTCAGACAGCATCTGTGAAGAGAGAAACAGAGTTAACGTTTCAGGTCGATGACCTTTCGAAGACGAAGACGAAGGATCACTGACCTGTAACATTAACTCTGTTTCTTTCTCCACAGATGCTGCCTGACTTGCTGAGCATTTCCAGCATTTTCTGTTTTTATGACAAACTACCTATATGGCTAATAATAAGGGCTACAAATTAAAAATATTGCCACATGTTCATTTAGAAAACTATTGATGGCTGGTCTGTTTTTTATACTTCCTCCAGTTAGGGAGTGTTGTAGTAAATATAAAACTTTGAGATTTGATTGTCTAGGGAAATAAACCTTACTAGGTTTCAAATATTTAATTTACTTGCTCACCAAAACTGTTCCCATGGGTCTCCGGCTGCGGCCCCCTACCACCAATTTCCGCTCTCGCCCACTGACCTGGCAGTCAGGAGGGAGCCGGCAGTGATTTAATTAAATGAGGCCCTGTTATTAAGATTGGCAGAGCCTCCATGTTCCTGGCCTTGCCGGGTTCTGAGCACACTACTGGGCTCCCTCGCACCTTTCACGCCCCCCCGCCCCCCACCCTGCCACCAACCCTGCGAAAATTGAACCACATAACTATAACCAACTGAATCACTGTGATGAAATAACTGTGTTCTGATATTTGTACTTGCACTTGTAATGTCTGGAATGTTCCACCAGGGGGAACCACTAATGCTCCTCCCTGGCCCCGCCCCTCTTCTGGTATGTTCTACCAAGGGCTCGGTCGATGATGGACTCTGTTAACTCTGCCATGATTCTTATTTAATAAAAGGCTTCCGTCTTAAGCTTTAACTTTGGATTCGGGCAGTTATTTGGCACATCAATTTTATTAAATAACAACATTTGGAAGATGGATCGATTTTTGAAACCAGAGCATCTGGATATCGATCCCCATTTGGCAGATGCGTCGAAGAAATTTACGCATTGGCTCCGATGTTTTGAACACTTCATCGCATCATCGACCGATCTGACGGTTAACAAGTTGGGTCTTCTAACCAACTTGGTAAGTCATCAAACTTACTCTATAATTGAAGATATTACTACTTATGAAGAGGCCCTCGGAGCTCTTAAAGCCCAGTACCTTAAGTCGGTTAACGAAGTATACGCCAGGTGTCTCCTGTCTACTCGCAGGCAATTACCCGAGGAATCTCTGGATGATTTCCTGCAGGACCTTAAGTCTTTGGCTAAGGGTTGCAACTACAAGGCTGTCTCTGCCATAGTGTATCAGGAAGAAGCCATCCGCAATTCTTTCACATCTGGCCTCCGACCTAATTATATTAGACAGAGACTCCTCGAGAACGACTCGTTAGTTTTAAAAACGGTTGTCGCTGCTGCTCGATCGTTAGATGTAGCCCAGAAGAATTCAGAAGTGTATGCATCAGCCCATGCATCTCTCTCAGCCTCGTGTGTTCCGAGTATGGAGGCATCCATAACACCAATGGAGCCCCCACTTAATCCTATTGTTGCGGCTGTGCCCCATGGGTCTAAGTGTTATTTTTGTGGCCAGTCTAAACACCCCAGGCAAAGTTGCCCAGCCAGAGAGGCTACCTGTTTTAAATGTAAGAAACGGGGACATTTTAGTAAAGTGTGTAAGGGTAATCCTGTACCCGATGTCTTCTCTGCTGCCGCCTATCGTTTTACTCTAGCCTCGGCTACGGTTGACCAGACCATACCGTGTTCCTTGTCAAAATCTATGATGGACATTAAGATTAATGGTCGTCCTACTGGGTGTTTGATAGACTGTGGCAGTACTGAAAGTTTTATACACCCCAACCTTGTTAACTCCTGTTCATTGAAGGTGTATCCTACTCGAAGTGAAATTGTGATGGCGTCCAAATCCCTTACTTCGGAGGTAACTGGATATTGTAAAGTCACATTGACCGTTAAGGATACGGAGTATAAGGACTTTAAACTCCTCATATTACCTCAGTTGTGTATGAACTTAATATTAGGCTTGGACTTCCAGTGTCAGCATGAGAGCGTTACCCTTAAGTATGGTGGATCTCAGCCTCTGCTCACAGTCACAGAATCACAGAATCACAGAATCCCCACAGTGCAGATAGAGGCCATTTCAGCCCATCGAGCCTGCACCGACACATATCCCACCCGATCACCGTAACCCCTACACCAACACATATCCCACTCTATCCCTGTAACCCCCCTAACACTAAGGGTCAATTTATCATAGCCAATCAACCTAACCCGCACATCTTTGGACTGTGGGAGGAAACCGGAGCACCCGGAGAAAACCCACGCAAACACGGGGAGAATGTGCAAACTCCACACAGACAGTCGCCTGAGGCCGGATTCGAACCCGGGTCCCTGGCGCTGTGAGGCAACAGTGCTAACCACTATGCCACCGTGCCGCCCTACTATGCCACCGTGCCCCCCACAGTCTGCGGCCTTTCTACTTTAAACGTAAGCCCGCCTTCTTTGTTTGCGAACCTTGCTCCTAATTGTAGACCTATAGCGACTAAGAGTCGACGGTATAGTTCAGAAGATAAAACATTTATAAAAGAGGAAGTGGAAAGGCTTCAACGGGAGGGAATCATCGAACACAGTGGTAGCCCGTGGCGTGCCCAGGTGGTGGTGGTTAAAACTAATGAGAAGGAAAGACTTGTGGTCGATTATAGCCAGACTATAAACTTGTATGCCCAATTAGACGCCTATCCTTTGCCTCGTATTTCTGAGATGGTGAACCAGATAGCTCAGTACCGCGTGTTCTCCACCATTGATTTAAAGTCTGCCTACCATCAACTCCCCATCAAAATAGAAGACCGACCTTATACGGCCTTCGAAGCTAATGGGCGCCTGTGCTCCAATTCCTTCGGGTGCCCTTTGGAGTGACGAATGGGGTATCCGTCTTCCAATGGGAGGTGGATCGTATGGTGGATGAATACGCGTTGGAAGCAACATTCCCGTACCTGGACAATGTTACCATCTGTGGGCGTGACCAACGGGGGAGCATGATCAAAATCTCGCGAAGTTCCTAGAGACTGCAAAGAGGTTAAACCTGACCTACAACGAAAACAAGTGTACCTTCAATACTACATGTTTGTGTATTCTTGGTTGCGTTGTGGAGAATGGGGTAATCGGGCCAGACCCTGAAAGATTACGCCCACTTAAGGAATTACCTTTACCTCACACTGTAAAAGCCTTAAGAAGGTGTCTGGGATTCTTCTAGTACTATGCCCAGTGGGTGGCTAGCTACTCAGATAAAGTCCGACCTCTTATTAAGTCGACGTCTTTTCCGCTATCGGCGGAAGCTCAGGAGGCTTTCCTTAATATCAAACGGGACATTGAGAAGGCAGTGGTATGTGCCGTGGATGAGAAGATCCCATTTCAAGTGG
Source organism: Somniosus microcephalus (assembly GCF_052327205.1). Classification (NCBI taxonomy): domain Eukaryota; kingdom Metazoa; phylum Chordata; class Chondrichthyes; order Squaliformes; family Somniosidae; genus Somniosus; species Somniosus microcephalus. The sequence goes on along the minus strand of NC_141000.1, from coordinate 39,849,523 downwards.
AAAGTGATGCATCTGATTTTGCGTTGGCAGCAACTCTTAACCAAGCTGGTAGACCAGTAGCCTTCTTCTCTCGTACATTGCAAGGACCAGAAGTTCGACATTCTTCAGTGGAAAAGGAGGCACAGGCAATTGTTGAAGCAGTCAGGTATTGGAGACATTATCTCGCTGGCCAACGTTTTACGCTCATTACTGACCAGCGATCTGTGGCCTTTATGTTCAACACTAAGCAGAGAGGCAAGATCAAAAATTATAAGATTTTAAGATGGCGAATAGAACTGTCAACATATGACTATGATATTCAGTACAGGCCTGGAGTATTTAGTGAGCCATCGGATGCTTTGTCACGAGGAGTATGTGCTAGTCTAGGTACAGATAAGCTTCAAAGTCTCCACGACGCACTCTGCCACCCTGGGGTTACCAGAATGAACCACTTCATTAAGTCCCACAATCTACCCTACTCTATTGAGGAGGTCCGGACAATGACCAGAACCTGTCATGTTTGTGCTGAATGCAAACCCCGCTTCTATAAGCCGTCCGAGCCAGCTCATCTTATTAATGCAACTCGACCATTTGAGCGTTTGAGTCTCGATTTTAAAGGTCCCCTTCCATCGAGCGACCGTAATGTCTATTTTCTTAATATTATAGACGAGTACTCTCGGTTCCCTTTTGTTATCCCCTGTCCGGATGTGACTAGTGCTGTTGTAATTAAATGCCTCTGCCAACTGTTTTCCTTGTTCGGCATGCCTAACTATATACATAGTGATAGGGGTTCTTCCTTTATGAGCGAAGAATTACGACAGTTTTTGCTATCGAAGGGGATTGCAACGAGTAGAACTACCAGCTATAACCCTCGTGGTAATGGGCAGGTCGAGAAAGAAAATGCGACAGTGTGGAAGGCTATCGTACTGTCTCTGAAGCCACGAGGCCTGCCGACCTCTCGCTGGCAGGATGTCCTGCCAGACATGCTGCATTCCATAAGGTCTCTTTTGTGTACAGCGACGAATGCCACCCCTCATGAAAGGATGTTTAGTTTTCCAAGAAAAGCTACTAATGGAGTATCGTTACCCACATGGTTGACGACCACGGGCCCTGTGTTGTTGCGCAGACATGTAAGAGGCCACAAGACTGATCCACTGGTGGAGGAAGTACAACTCCTCCATGCTAATCCCCAGTATGCGTATATTCAATATTCGGATGGGCGAGAGGATACGGTCTCCATTAAAGATCTTGCACCTGCTGGAGCTCGAAAAGAGTTCGACTCTGAGAGTAGAGTTTTCAATCGTGGTATTGGACCTTCAAAGACACAAACCCTCAGTGTGGAAAATACTGATGATTCTGGGAATTCGAATGAACCGGAGTTAGTACACCGGGAGGAGCCTCAGCAAGAGTTACGTCGTTCCCAGAGGATTATCAGACCTCCTGACAGACTGAATCTATAGCAGGGGGTGAATGTGATGAAATAACTGTGTTCTGATATTTGTACTTGCACTTGTAATGTCTGGAATGTTCCACCAGGGGGAATCACTAATGCTCCTCCCTGGCCCCGCCCCTCTTCTGGTATGTTCTACCAAGGGCTCGGTCGATGATGGACTCTGTTAACTCTGCTATGATTCTTATTTAATAAAAGGCTTCCGTCTTAAGCTTTAACTTTGGATTCGGGCAGTTATTTGGCACATCAATCACAGGATCAGCTACCCTGTCCCCCTGGCCTGGCTGCAGCCCACTAATGCCCGGTCCCTCACCACGTGCAGATCCCGCCTCTATACTACCCTCTAAATTCCGCACAGTTCCATTTTCTCAGCTGGTGTCTGTGAGTGTCAAATACAGGGCTGGTGTTTCTTCTTCTTCTTCTTCTTTTTCTTTTTCTTCTTCTTCTTCTTCTCCTTCAGTTTGCTGATGATGAGGGGCAGGCTGACCAGATGACAGTTTTTGGGTATCTGAAAGCAGAAAGGCACAAGGGTTGGGTTGTGGTGAGGGGAGGAATGGGAAAGCAAGATATCCCTGCATGCACCATCAGCAGCTTGTAAGTGAGAAGAGGTTGCAGGATGAGGAGGAAGTAGGAGGTGAGAAGAAGGATTAGGTGTGACCATACCGTCATTATCAGCAACGACTTCAACTTCAACAGACTCCATCACTGTCTCTCCAACGATTTCAAGCACTGATTCCTCCAGGTCCTTCAGGTTCTCTATTGTAGGTTGGCCACCTCCCGTCTGCTGTTACCCCCTCCTGTTATGTGCCACCTTTGCCTGCAGGAGAAAGGGATGTGTGTCAGTGAGTGTGGTGCAGTGTGTTTGGGTGATGTGCTTGCTGTAGTTGAATAGCTGTCAGTGTGTGCATGGTGTGAGATGTAAGTGTGAGTGTTGCAGCAGTGGTAAGTGTGTGAAGGTGAGGTGAAGCTATGATTGTGAGGTCTGAGTGGTGATAGGTAGATATTGTTGGTAGGTGAGTGATGAGGGTGTGGTGAAGTGAGTAGTGTGTGAATCTTGTGGTGCAGATGGTGGGATATGACATTTCCTGAAGCCTTCATTCACCTTGACCTGCCGTGTGAGGTCATTAAACCTTTTTTGGCACTGGATCCAGATCCTTGGGACCACACTGCTGGCCATGACGGATTCAGCAATCTCTTCCCACAACCTTCTGCAAATGGCCTTGGATGGGCTCTTGCCTCCTTGCGGGTAAAGGACAGCCCACCTCCGTTGCACACCCAGAACAAGGCGTCCAGTGCAGCATCTGAAATCCTTCTTGCTTGCTCCCTTGGTTGCTGAGCCATGGCTTGCTCTACAATGACAATGAGATTCTTCTGCAACAAAGCACCTCCTCTTTAAGTAGTGCAGTGAGCCTAGGCCATTAGATTGCACCCGATATTGCCCCCCCTCCCCGTTCAGCACTAAGCCAATCAACAGCGCGTATAGCGCTGAGATCAGCGCTCCAATCATTAGAAAGAGCAGGCAGCATGAATTCTGCATACTGCCTGCACCACTTTGAATGGGCACAAGCAAAGAGCACCCGTTTTCGGGCCATATCCATTTTCTAGGCCGTAGAATCATAGAATGATGCAGCACAGAAAGAGGCCATTCACCCATCGTGCTGTGAAGTGCTAAGATGGGGATCAGGAAATGGTTAAATGGCAGAAGTGATGCGGACAAGAGAAAAAAAGGAGGCATTTTTAAAGGGCTATCCAATTAGTCCCACTCCCCTGCTCCTTCCCCATAGCACTTTTCCTCTTCTTTGTTTGGCAAAGTCACTCAGACAGACCTAAAGATGGTTGCTGTGGGAACAAGATAAAATGCCACACTGTTTCAGTAGGGGTGCTGGTCTGACATTGGGGCTGGGACAGATTCGAGGAAACTTTGCTCTACTTCTGGTTGTGTCATACCTGATCTGGGAGTGTTTGGTGCCGACACTAGGGCCCCGATATTTACTGGAGCGGGTTTTGTGAGTGGGGTGGGGGGGGGGGAGGAGTTTTGGTTGGGAAACCTGGAAGTGCCAAGCTGTGCAGTGTTAACGTCATGGCGGCGCTTTTAACCCAACAGCTTCCCTGCCTGGAAACCAACCTGACTGACAGGCTTGTCTCCTTGTCGGGTGAGGAACGCTCCAGAGGAGCCACAGCCCAGGAGCTGGTAGGGAGCCAGCAGCTGTGTTAGTGGGAACGAGGGGGGGGGGGTCTGGATCTTGGTGAGGGGTGGTCGCTGATCCTGGGTTGAGGGTCCGATCCCAGGAGTTCTGATCTCCGATCCCAGGGTGGGCAGATCTACGATCCCGGTGGCGGGGACAGGTCGCTGATCACGGGGGCTCCACTTCTGGGGTGGGGGTCCAATCCTAGGCAGGGGCAAGATCTCTGATCCTGGAGGGTCTTACCTCTGATCCGGGGATGGGGGGGTTCCGATTTCAGATCCCAAGTTTGGGGGGGTGGGGCCCGACTACCGATCGCAGAGGTGGTGATTTCCAATCCTGATCCCAGGAGTGGTGGTCTCTGATCTGGTGACAAGCTGATCTCCGAATCTGGGGACAGGGGCTTCAATCTACAATCCCAGGCGGGGGGTCCAATCCCTGCTCCCGGGTGGTGTGATCTCTGATTCCAGCAGGGGGATAGTGGGGGGAAGGGGGCGGGCTGTGATCTCTGATTCCAGTGGGGGGCGTGGGGTGGGCTGTGATCTCTGATTCCGGTGGGGACGCGGGGCGGACTGTGATCTCTGATTCCGGTGGGGGGCGCGGGGCGGGCTGTGATCTCTGATTCCAGTGGGGGGCGTGGGGCAGGCTGTGATCTGTGATTCCGGTGGGGGCGTGGGGCGGACTGTGATCTCTGATTCCAGTGGGGGGCGCGGGGCGGGCTGTGATCTCTGATTCTGGCGGGGGGGGCGCGGGGCAGGCTGTGATCTCTGATTCCGGTGGGGGGCGCGGGGCAGGCTGTGATCTCTGATTCCAGTGGGGGGCGCGGGGCGGGCTGTGATCTCTGATTCCAGTGGGGGGCGCGGGGCGGGCTGTGATCTCTGATTCCAGTGGGGGGCGCAGGGCGGGCTGTGATCTCTGATTCCGGTGGGGGTAGGGGGCGGGCTGTGATCTCTGATTCCGGTGGGGGGCGCGGGGCGGGCTGCGATCTCTGATTCCGGCGGGGGGAAGGGGGCGGGGTGGGCAGTGATCTCTGATTCCGGCGGGGGGAAGGGGGCGGGCTGTGATCTCTGATTCCAGTGCGGGGCGGGCTGTGATCTCTGATTCCGGTGGGGGGCGCGGGGCGGGCTGTGATCTCTGATTCCAGCAGGGGGAGGGGGGCGGGGCGGGCAGTGATCTATGATTCCGGCGGGGGGAAGGGGGCGGGCTGTGATCTCTGATTCCGGTGGGGGGCGCGGGGCGGGCTGTGATCTCTGATTCCGGTGGGGGGAAGGGGGTGGGTTGTGATCTCTGATTCCGGTGGGGGGCGCGGGGCGGGCTGTGATCTCTGATTCCGGTGGGGGGCGCGGGGCGGGCTGTGATCTCTGATTCCGGTGGGGGGAAGGGGGGCGGGGCGGGCAGTGATCTCTGATCCCGGTGGGGGTGGGGGAGGAGTGGTCCGATCTCTGATCCCAGGGGTTCTGATCTCCGATTCCGAGGGGACCGATAGCCAATCCAGGAGGAATGTCTGGTCACGCTCCGTGACTTATAAATGTTTTTTCTCTCTGATTTCTCTCATCATGCCTCCTTTTGTCTCCTGTTGCATCGCTTCTGTCCTTTAACGATTTTCGGATCCCCACCGTAGCACTTTACAGGCCATTCTATGGCTGGAGATTTCTTTACCTGGGTGGGTCCAGTGCGGGCAGCCTCCATGGCGGGTTGCGACCCCGATGCTGGCTCCATCCCGCTCCACAGAACGATTTTACGTTAATGGGGCCTATTAAGCCTGCCCTGTGCATTACCCGGCCTAATTAAATGGTGCAGGTCTGGTGATATCATCGATAACGTGTTTTCAGCTGGGATATTTAAAGGTGCCATGGCCACATTGCATTTGAAGGTTCATCGAGGAGTGTGCAGACAGCACACTGGAGGTTTTCATTGCTCCAAACACTTGGAGAGATGGCTGCACAGAGGCAGAGAAGGAGGCGGTGGCGTAGTGGTTATGTCACTAGACTAGTAAGCCAGAAGCTCAGTCAAATGCTCTGAGGATATGGGTTCAAAATCCCACCACGGCAGCTGGTGGAATTTAAATTCAATTCTGGAATTAAATGTTAGTCTTAGTAATGGCGACCATGATACCATTGTCGATTGTTGCAAAAACCCATCTGGTTCACTAATGTCCTTTAGGGAAGGAAATCTGCCGTCCTTACCTGGTCTGGCCTACATGTGACTCCAGACCCACAGCAATGTGGTTGACTCTTAATGCCCTCTGAAATGGCCTAGCCACTCAGTTGTAAACAACTGCTACAGAAAACAATAAGAATAAAACTGGACGGACCACCCGGCATCGACCTCGGCACCGGAAACGACAACGACAACGGCAAACCCAGCCCTGTCGACCCTGCAAAGTCCTCCTTACCAACATCTGGGGGCTTGTGACAAAATTGGGAGAGCTGTCCCACAGACTAGTCAAGCAACAGCCTGACATAGTCATAATTACCGAATCATACCTTACAACCAATGTCCCAGACACCACCATCACCATCCCTGGGTATGGCCTGCCCCACCAGCAGGACAGACCCACCAGAGGCGGTGGCACCGTGGTATACAGTCGGGAGGGAGTAGCCCTGGGAGTCCTCAACATTGACGCAGGACCCCATGAGGTCTCATGGCATCAAGTCAAACATGGGCAAGGAAACCTCCTGCTAATTATCACCTACCGTCCTCCCTCAGCTGATGAATCAGTACTCCTTCATGTTGAACACCAAATGTCCTCTGGGTGGGGGACTTCAATGTCCATCACCAAGAGTGGCTCGGTAGCACCACAACTGACCGAGCTGGCCGAGTCCGAAAGGACATAGCTGCCAGACTGGGTCTGCGACAGGTGGTGAGGGAACCAACAAGAGGGAAAAACCTACTTGATCTTGTCCTCACCAATCTACCTGTTGCAGATGCATCTGTCCATGACAGCATTGGTGGAAGTGACCACCGCACAGTCCTTGTGGAGACGAAGTCCCGTCTTCATGTTGAGGATACCCTCCACCGTGTTGTGTGACACTACCACCGTGATAAATGGGACAGATTTCGAACAGATCTGGCAACTCAAAACTGGGCATCCATGAGGCGCTGTGGGGCAGCAGCAGAATTTTATTCAACCACAATCTGCAACCTCATGGCCCGGCATATCCCTCACTCTACCATTACCATCAAGCTGGGAGATCAACCCTGGATTAATGAAGAGTGCAGGAGAGCATGCCGGGAACAGCACCAGGCATACCGAAAAATGAGGTGTCAACCTGGTGAGGCTACAACACAGGGCTACTTGCATGCCAAACAACGGAAGCAACATGCGATAGACAGAGCTAAGCGATCTCACAACCATCGGATCAAATCAAAGCTCTGCAGTCCTGCCACATCCAGTCGTGAGTGGTGGTGGACAATTAAACAGTTAACAGGAGGAGGAGGCTCCAAAAATATCCCCATCCTCAATGATGGTGGAGCCCAGCACGTGAGTGCAAAAGACAAGGCTGAAGCATTTGCAACTATCTTTAGCAGAAGTGCCGAGTGGATGAGTCATAGAGTCATAGAGTTTTACAACACAGAAAGAGGCCCTTCGGCCCATCGTGTCTGCGCCGCCCATCCATCCCTGTCCAGTCTAATCCCATTTTCCAGCATTTGGTCCATAGCCTTGTATGCAATGGCATTTCAAGTGCTCATCCAAATGCTTCTTGAATGTTGTGAGGGTTCCTGCCTCTACCACCCTTTTAGGCATTGAGTTCCACATTCCAACCTCCCTCTGGGTGAAAAAGTTCCTCCTCAAATCCCCTCTAAATCTCCTGCCCCTTACCCTGAATCTATGCCCCCTTGTTATTGACCCCCCTACTAAGGGGAAAAGTTCCTCTTTGTCTACCCTATCTATGCCCCTCATCATTTTGTACACCTCAATCAGGTCCCCCCTCAGCCTTCTTTGCTCCAAGGAAAACAACCCCAGCCTGTTTAGTCTTTCTTCATAGCTGAGGCGCTCCATCCCAGGTAACATCCTGGTGAATCTTCTCTGCACCCTCTCCAAGGCAATCACATCCTTCCTATAGTGAGGCGACCAGAACTGCACACAGTACTCCAGCTGTGGCCTCACCAGCGTTTTGTACAGCTCCATCATAACCTCCCTGCTCTTATATTCTATGCCTCGGCTAATGAAGGCAAGTATCCCATATGCCTTTTTAACCACCTTATCTACCTGTTCCGCTGCCTTCAGGGATCTATGTACATGTACACCAAGGTCCCTCTGACCCTCTGTACTTCCTAGGGTCCTACCACTCATTGTGTATTCCCTTGCCTTATTTGTCCGTCCAAAATGCATCACCTCGCACTTTTCAGGGTTAAATTCCATTTGCCACTTTTCCGCCCATCTGACCAACCCGTTTATATCGTCCTGTAGCCTGAGGCTTTCCTCCTCGCAATTTACCACCCCACCAATTTTCGTGTCATCTGCGAACTTACTGATCATACCTTTCACATTCTCATCCAAATCATTTATGTAGATCACAAACAACAAGGGACCCAGAACCGATCCCTGAGGTACCCCACTGGACACAGGCTTCCAGTCACAAAAGCAACCTTTGACCATCACCCTCTGCCTCCTGCCACTCAGCCAGTTTAGGATCCAACGCGCCAAGGCACCCTGGATCCCATGGGCTCTTACCTTCTTGACCAGTCTCCTATGCGGGACTTTGTCAAAAGCTTTACTGAAGTCCATGTAAACCACATCCACAGCATTTCCCTCATCCACCCCCCTAGTCACCCCCTCAAAAAATCAATCAGATTTGTCAGACATGATTTACCCTTGACAAAGCCATGCTGACTATCCCCGATTAATCCTTGCCTCTCCAAGTGTAGACTAATTTTGTCCCTCAGAATTTTTTCCAATAATTTCCCTACCACAGATGTTAGGCTCACTGGCCTGTAATTCCCTGGTTTATCCCTGCTACCCTTCTTGTATAATGGTACTACATTAGCTGTTCTCCAGTCCTCTGGTGCAGCCCCTGTGGCCAGAGAGGTTCTGAAAATTTGTGTCAGAGCCCCTGCAATCTCCTCCTTTGCCTCCCACAGCAGCCTGGGATACATCTCATCCGGGCCTGGGGATTTATCCACTTTTTGGTCTGCTAAAACCGTTAGCACCTCCTCCCTCTCGATGCTAATATGTTCAAGTATGTCACAGTCCCCTTGCCCGATTTCTATGTCTGCATCGTCTTTCTCCATAGTGAACACAGATGCAAAAAATTCATTTAAAACCCCGCCTACATCATCTGGCTCTACACACAGATTGCCACTTTGGTCCATCTTGGCCTCCTCCTGAGGTCCCCAGCATCACAGATGCCAGTCTTCAGCCCATTCAATTCACTCCACGTGATGTCAAGAAACGGCTGAAGACACTGGATACTGCAAAGGCTATGGGCCCTGACAACATTCCGGCAATAGTACTGAAGACTTGTGCTCCAGAACTAGCTGCGCCCCTAGCCAAGCTGTTCCAGTACAGCTATAACACTGGCATCTACCCGGCAATGTGGAAAAATGCCCAAGTATGTCCTGTCTACAAAAAGCAGGACAAATCCGACCCGGCCAATTACCGTCTCAATCATCAGCAAAGTGATGGAAGGTGTCATCGACAGTGCTATCAAGCGGCACTTACTCAGCAATAACCTGCTAACTGACACCCAGTTTGGGTTCCACCAGGGCCACTCAGCTCCTGACCTCATTACAGCCTTGGTCCAAACATGGACAAAAGAGCTGAACTCAAGAGGTGAGGTGAGAGTGACTGCCCTTGACATCAAGGCAGCATTTGATCGAGTGTGGCATCAAGGAGCCCTAGCAAAACTGAAGTCAATGGGAATCAAGGGGAAAACTCTCCATTGGTTGGAATCATACCTAGCACAAAGGAAGTTGGCTGTGGTTGTTGGAGGTCATTCATCTCAATCACATGACATCACTGCAGGAGTTCCTCAGGGCAATGTCCTAGGCCCAACCATCTTCAGCTATTTCATCAATGACCTTCCCTCCATCATAAGGTCAGAAGTGGGGATGTTCGCTGATGATTGCACACTGTTCAGCACCATTCGAGACTCGTCAGATACTGACGCAGTCTGTGTCCAGATGCAGCAAGACCTGGACAACATTCAGACTTGGGCTGACAAGTGGCAAGTAACATTCGCAACACACAAGTGCCAGGCAATGACCATCTCCAACAAGCGAGACTCTAACCATCTCCCCTTGACATTCAATGGCATTACCAACACTGAATCCCCCACTATCAACGTCCTGGGGGTTACCATTGATCAGAAACTGAACTGGACCAGCCATATAAATACTGTGGCTACAAGAGCAGGCCAGAGGCTGGGAATTCTGCGGCGAGTGTCTCACCTCCTGACTCCCCAAAGCCTTTCCACCATCTACAAGGCACAAGTCAGGAGTGTGATGGAATACTCTCCACTTGCCTGGATGAGTGCAGCTCCAACAACACTCAAGAAGCTCGACACCATTCAGGATAAAGCAGCCCGCTTGATTGGCACTTCATCCACCTTCAACATTCACTCCCTCCACCACCGGCGCACTGTGGCTGCAGTGTGTACCATCTACAAGATGCACTGCAGCAACTCGCCAAAGCTCCTTCAACAGCACCTTCCAAACCCGCAACCTCTACCACTTAGAAGGACAAGGGCAGCAGATGCATGGGAACATCACCATCTACAAGTTCCCCTGCAAGCCACACACCATCCTGACTTGGACCTGTATCGCCGATCCTTCACTGTCGCTGGGCCAAAATCCTGGAACTCCCTTCCTAACAGCATTGTGGGTGTACCTACACCATATGGACTGCAGCGGTTCAAGAAGGCGGCTCACCACCATCTTCTCAAGGGCAATTAGGGATGGGCACTAAATGCAGGCCTAGCCAGCGATGCCCACATTCCATCAATGAATATTTTTTTTGTTTTTTAAACCAGCTACTCCTATGACACCCTCCAGATGCTTGTGGAGGGAGTCAAAGCATGCAGGGAGCTCCTCTTCCCTGCTGATAGGCGGAAGACACCTCCCCAGCAGAGCAAAGGAGCCTGGCTCCAAATAGCAGAGGAGGTGAATTGCATTGATGCCATCAGGAGTACCTGGCTGCAGTGTCGGAATCGCTTCAACAATCTTGTTAGATCAGAAAAGGTGAGTCCAAAGCCACACTCACCTTCATCCTGCTGTGCCTCTCATCACATCCCCATCACTCTGCCTTTCCAACCCTGCTCCTGCATATCCTTACTCACAACAACATACCTTGCACCTCCACCCATCCCTCTCTCTCTATCTACATTATCCCATTCCCATCTGACTAACCACTCCTCACACTCACCCTCATCCTAGTGCAATCATACCAATTAACAACAGACAAGGAGTCCACTTGGCATTGCCACCCCACTCCATCATAGTCACCCTCTACATATCTAACCCATCCATTCCTTACACTCATTCCATCACTCTCACTCAACCTTCTGTTCTTTCCCTCCTTGCAGGAAAAGAGAGCCCACAATAAGAGGGAGAGGGAGCGAACTGATGGTGGAATGGCATCATTGGCCACCCTGACCACAGCAGAGGAGGCTGCCTTAGAGCTGGCGGGAGTTGCCGAGCACCTGGAGGTGGGAGACGGAGAGAAAGGGACATCTCAGCAACCTGGTGACAGAATTACATATCATACAGCTACCATGGCACACATCAGTCACTCATATGGGGGCTGATGTCGAGCCATTGAATGTTCAGTATGTGTATGATTGTTTCTGTACCCAATCTACATATGACATATCAAACTCATCTCTTTACTCTCCCACAGGTCCATCAAGAGCCCCCACCACTGTCCAGAAGCAAGAGGAAGACAACTCCTCAGGGAGCCTCCAACCTCTGAGGGTGCACCGTCACTAGACTGAAGCGCACCCAGAAGCAGCGCAGAAACGCACACCTCGGTGGGTCCCTTGCGAGATAGAGTAGTGTTGTCACCTGGTGTGTCACAAATCACAACCGAGCAACAGCATATGGTGGAGACCAGGACAGCAGTGGAGAGTCCTAGTCGGAGGGCACAGGACGCTCCCAGCTCTGCTCAGCTGAATGCAGACACTGAGCCTCAGGAGCCATCCAGAAAGAGGGTGTTCCTGGAGGTGCAGCAAGAAGTGCACACTGCTGCCTGGGAGGCCAGCGATGGCCTCATCATGGCCAGATTTACTTAACTTTACGCAGTACACCCATATGGCTGCCACATGCTTCACTCTGACAGTTTTGCGACCACGATGTCTGCAAATGTGCAGAGAATGGAGGAGTCCATCTCCAACATGAGCACCACCATGTCACAGACGATGGCGACTGTAGGCTCTTCCATGGACAGGATGGCCACCTGCATGGAGCAGCTAATGCACCATTCAGAGGAGCACATGCTATCTATGCAGAATAGATGGCTATCTATGGAGAATAGATGACTATCTATGGAGACTAGATGGCACAGGCTCATAAACGTCCTCTCTAGGAAGGATGTCAGTGTACACGTGGGTCGTCATGGCCCCATTGATGTGCAGCAAGGTGGTCTCCAGCTGCTTGCTAGCAGGGAAGTGTGGGTGGCCCATGAGAGGGATGACAGTGAGAGGGGAGATGGAAGTGTGGGCTCCTCTCAAAGCGCTCACACTTCTCCCCCATTACCACCCCTTTAGTCAGAGCCCCTGATGCCTCTCCAGACAGCGATGGTCAAGTCTGCCCCTGCACAATCAGAGGAGGAGCAGACTGTATGGGGCCATCAGAGGCTCCAAAACCCAGAGAACGTCCACCAAGAGTGTCTAAACAGGCGCAGCATGGAAGTGAGCAGGCTGCCTCTACCTCTGCTGAAGCCACAGGTGTAGCACCTCATAGAAGCACATGTAAGAGAAAGATGCCACACAAGTTGATTCACAAGGGTAGCCACTTGGGTGTTTTATTCAATGTTGATGTGAAGTTTCTGTTTATTTAATGTGAACCATAAATTTCTTTCTTTTCAAAACTTTTCGGTCTTGGACAAATTTGTGTGCACCATTGGAAGTGGCTTAGTGAGTTGGGGTGAAGGGTCAAACATGACTTTACCTCCAGCAATCGTGGTGACGGTGAAAGGAATGGATTTGTCATTGTAGGGATGCTTTATGGTGTGGCTGTGGGGTGGTGCCAACCTGGCGAAGCATGTGGCAGCCATATGGGTGTACTGCGTAAAGTTAAGTAAATCTGGCCATGATGAGCCCATCCCTTGCCTCCCGGGCAGCAATGTGCTCGAGTGCTGGTGCCATCTGCACCGCAGGTTCCTCCTGATCCTCCTCCTCCTCATCTTTCAGCTGATGCTCCTCCTCCTCCTCTGAAGAGGGTGTGGGCTCAGCGCCTTGCTCCTCATGCAACGCTAATCCTCACTGCTGCACTATGTTGTGCAGGGCAGATCAGACCACGACGATTCTGGAGATCCTGGCTGGTACATACTGAAGGGCTCCTCCAGATCTGTCAAAACATCTAAATCACATTTTGAGCATGCCTATTGTCTGCTCTATGACACATCTGGTGGAAATGTGGCTTTCATTATATCTTGCCTGGGCCTCAGTACTTGGCCTCCTCAAGGGTGTCATGAGCCACGTCTTCAGTGGATAGCCCTTGTCTCCAAGCAGCCAGCCAGAAAGTCTGTTTGGTGGAGCAAAGAGCTGAGGGAGGGTGAACTGGCGTAGGACAAACAAGTCATGGCAGCTGCCAGGGAATATGGAGCACACATGCATGATGAGCTTCCTATGGTTGTAGACCAGCTGCATATTGAGGAAGTGGAAGCCCTTGTGGTTGACAAAGACTCCTGGGTGATGATGGGGTGCCCTGATAGCCACATGTGTGCAGTCGGTGATGCCCTGCACCTGTGGGAAGCCAGCCAGAGCGGTAAACCTGAACACCCGCTCAGTAACGCTGGCTTCATCAGTGACAAAGTTGATATAATTGGCTGACTTGTGAAACATGGCATCAGTGACCTGTGTGATGCATCTGTGGTTGGCTGACTGTGAGATGCCGCAAATGTCTGCTACAGATCCCTGGAAGGAGGCTGAGGTGAAGAAGTTGAGGGCACTGGTGACTTTGACAGCCACTGGTAAGGCATGTCCACCCACTCCTCTGGGCTGCAGTTCTTGCTCCAGCAATGTGCAAATGTCTGTGATGACCTGGCGCAATAGCCTGAGCCTCCTTTGGCACTGTTGCTCAGTCATGTTGAGGAAGCTCATCCTCTGCCTGTATACCCTGTGTTGGGGGTATCACCTCCAGCGCGGAGCAGCCCTGAGCTGATGCCCTCTGTCCTGTGGAGCATCAGGTAGTTAAGGAGAAGGTTGGTGGTGTTGTTGTTGGTGCTGCTGGTGTGCCTGGAGCTGTTGGTGTTGGGGCTCATCGTGGTCAGATTTTGAGGACCAAGGTTAATGGGACTAAAAGTCAATAAATCTCAAGGACCGGATGACCTACATCCTAGGGTTTTGAAAGAGGTGGCCATTGGGATAGTGGACACATTGGTTGTCATCTTCCAAAATTCTATAGATTCTGGAATGGTTCCTGCAGATTGGAGGATATTTAAGAAAGGAGGGAGAGAGAAAACAGGGAACTACAGACCTGTTGGCCTCACATCAGTCGTTGGGAAAATGCTGGAATCTGTTATAAAGGATGCAATAACTGGGCACTTAAAAACTAATAGTAAGATCGGGCAGAGTCAACATGGATTTATGAAAGGGAAATCCTGTTTAACAAACCTATTGGAGTTCTTTGAGGATGTAACTAGTGGAGTAGACAAAGGGGAACCGGTAGATGTGGTGTATTTGGATTTTCAGAAGGCCTTCGATAAGGTCCCACACAAGAGGTTGGTGAACAAAATTAGGGCACATGGAATTAGGGGTAATATATTAGCATGGATTGAGAATTGGTTAACAGACAGAAAACAAAGTAGGGATAAACGGGTCCTTTTCAGGATGGCAGGCTATGAGTAGTGGGGTACCGCTAGAATTGGTGCTTGGGCCCCAGCTATTCACAATCTATATCAATGATTTGGATGAGGGGACTAAATGTAACATTTCCAAATTTACTGATGATACAAAGCTAGGTGGCAGTGTCAGTTGGGAAGAAGATGTGAAGGGGCTTCAAGGAGATCTCGACAGGCTCAGTGAGTGGCTGTGAACATGGCAGATGGAATATAATGTGGATAAATGTGAAGTTATCTACTTTGGTAGAAAAAACAGAAAGGCAGAGTATTTCCTAAATGGTGAAAGATTGGGGAATGCAGATGCTCAAAGGGACCTGGATGTCCTTGTACATGAGTCACTGAAAGTGAATGTGCAGGTGCAGCAAGCCATTAGGAAGGCAAATGGTATGCTGGTCTTCATTACAAGAGGATTTGAGTACAGGAGTAAAGAAGTCTTGCTCCAATTATACAGGGCCTTGGTGAGACCACACCTGGAGTACTGTGTACAATTTTGGTCTCCTTGCCTAAGGAAGGATATACTTGCCATAGAGGGAGTACAACGAAGGTTCACGAGATTGATTCCTGGGATGGTGGGACTGTCGTATGAAAAGAGATTGAGTAAACTAGGCCTATATTCTCTTGAATTCAGAAGAATGAGAGGGGACCTCATTGAAACATACAAAATTATTACAGGGCTTGATAGGGTGGATGCTGGGAGAATGTTTCCCTTGGCTGGGGAGTCTAGAACCAGGGGCCACAGCCTTAGGATGAAGGGTGGGCCATTCAGGACTGAGATGAGAAGAGATTTCTTCACACAGACGGTGGTGAATCTTTGGAATTCTCTACCCCAGAGGGCTGTGGAGGCTCAGTCATTGGGTATATTCAAAACAGAAGTCGATAGATTTCTGACTAGTAAGGGCATCAAGGGATATGACGATAGGGACGGTGAATGAAGTTGAGGCAGAAGATCAGACATGATCTCATTGAATGGCGGAGCAGGCTTGAAGGGCTGAATGGCCTACTCCTGCTCCTATTTCTTATGTTCTTATGTTCTTAAGGGGAGACAGTATAAATGGCACCCATGCTGATGGAATAGATGGCAGGTCAAGTAGAGTTGACAGAAGCAATCTGTCAATGTTGAGCGAGGTTCTTCCAATGAGGTGACACTGGATGAAGTCTTTACTGGAAAGACTTGAAGTTTGCAGAAAGCTCAATCTGTGCTGGGAATGTAGTCAGCAACAGCTTCTGCCTGAGGAAAGTGATCAGCTGTTAGGTGGGAGCTTTCAAACTACATTTGATGCTGTTAAGTAATCAGCTGGATCAATGGCCACTCAACTCCCACCTGAGGTTGACAGACGTGGTTCCTAAGCTGCATGAATCCCGTGGCCATGCAGGGAAATTTAAAATGTAGAGGGAAAAAGGTTCTTAAGTGTCTGTAAATAAGGCTAGAATTATTTCATTTCAGTTGCCCGCCTCTGCTGGTCGGGTTGCTGCCGCACCGGCAAACACACCTGAGGGAAAGGCGCATGGGGGCGGGATGACGACGGGCTCCCAACCCACTCCCACTTTTTTCAAGTTTCCCCCCCGACCCACCTAAATTCCCACCCGCACGGACCCCAGAAAATTCCAACCTATGTCTTTTCCTGTGTGTTTGGACTTTGTGTGTTTTTTCATAATATGATAGAATTCTTCATTAAGATGGAGAATGAAGTTGTTGACTCAGAGACTAGGGTACTGAATTTAAATAAAGGAAACTATGATGGTCTGAGGTGCGCGTTGGGTAGGATTGATTGGGTAATGTCACTCTAAGGGTTGACGGTGGATAGGCAATGGCAAACATTCAAACATTCAAAGACTGCATGGATGAACTACAGAGTTTGTTCATCCCAGTTTGGCATAAAAATAAAACAAAAAAGGTGATTCAACTGTGGCTAACAAGGGAATTTAGGGATAGCATAAGATCCAAGGAGAGGACATATAAATTGGCCAGAAAAAGCAGTAAACCTGAGGATTGGGAGCAGTTTAGGATTCAACAAAGGAGGACAAAGGGATTAATTAAGAAGGGGAAAATAGAATATGAGAGTAAGCTTTCAGGGAACATAAAAACTGACTGTAAAAGCTTTTATAGATATGTGAAGAGAAAAAGATTGGTAAAGTCAAGCGTAGGCCCCTTGCAGTCAGAATCAGGGGAATTTATAATGGGGAACAAAGAAATGGCAGACCAATTAAATATATATTTTGGTTCTGTCTTCACAAAGGAGGAAACAAATAACCTCCCAGAGATGTCAGGGAACATAGGGTCTGATGAAAGGGAGGAACTGAAAGAAATCAGTATTTGTAGGGAAATGGTGTTAAGGAAATTGATGGGATTGAAGGCCGATAAATCCCCAGGGCCTGATAATCTACATCCTAGGGTACTTTAGGAAGTGGCCCTAGAAATGGTAGATGCATTGCTGATCATCTTCCAACATTCACTGGAACCTGGAACAGTACCTCCATGGATTGGAGGATAGCTAATGTTACCCCACTATTCCTAAAAGGTGGTAGAGAGAAAACGGGGAATTACGGTAAGCCTGACATCGGTAGTGGGGAAAATGCTAGAGTCCATTATAAAAGATGTAATAGCAGAGCACTTGGAAAACAGTGACAGGATCGGACAAAGTCAACATGGGTTTACAAAGGGTAAATCGTGCTTGACTAATCTACTGGAATTTTTTGAGGATGTAACTGATAAAATAGATAAGGGAGAACCAGTGGATATGGTGTATTTGGACCTTCAGAAGGCTTTTGATAAGGTCCCGCATAAGAGATTAGCATGTAAAGTTAAGGCACATGGGATTGGGGGCAAGGTACTGACTTGGATAGAGAACTGGTTGGCAGGCAGAAAGCAAAGAGTTGGAATAAACGGGTCTTTGTCCGAGTGGCAGGCAGTGACTAGTGGGGTACCGCAGGGATCGGTCCTTGGACCCCAGCTATTCACAATATATATTAATGATCTAGACAAGGGAACTAGATGTAATATCTCCAAATTTGCAGATGACACAAAGCTGGGTGGGCGTGTGTGCTGTGAGGAGGATGCAGAGAAACTCCAGGATGATTTGGACAGGTTGGGTGATTGGGCAGAAGCATGGCAGATGCAATATAATG